>NC_138866.1:125728560-126463956 GCF_965194805.1 Balaenoptera borealis
GATCTATGGACCATAAAAGAACTCTACGTAAAGTTAATAAATAGGCTCATGAAGGACTTCTCCAACTTTTGTCTGCACACATTTTTGAAAAACAGCCTTACTGCCATGTAGCTGGACATTTCCTAGTATGCTATTGATCGTTTCACTTGGTTTGAATGCTTTTTAATCACATCAGCAAACCAGTCAGCCCCTTCCTCCAATCCCTTCTCCACACAGCCAGAAAGAACTTGAAAAGATGAATTTATGTCATGGCTTTCTCTGCCTGAAACCCATCAGTACTGCACTAAAATTAAACCCAAACTTTTAAGTCTTCATTGTTTCTTTTGGTTCTGCAACTTGTGGCCATGCCCACCTCTGCAGGCTCACCTGGCTCCAGGCTCTCCTAGGTCAGCACTTCAGGCTAAGCCTTCCATCCATCCCCAAACATGCGAGTTGATTTCTTTCACCCCTTCTTGCACTTGTGATTGACTTTGTCAGAAGAGCTTTCACAGCGCTTCCCCTCCTCCTCCCTTTATTGCAAGTGTCTCACCCCTGCTGAGAAGACTTCTTTGACTTCCCTGTCTAAACTACCCTCCCTCTCATTTTATTGCAGGACCAATTACTTCTTCTGTAGCACTATCATAACCTGTAATAACATTGCCCATCCATCCATCCATCCATCCACCCATCCATCCACCTGTCCATCTGTCCATCCATCCTGTGTATGCTCTCTCTGGAGAATTTAAGTTCTGGGAACTTGCCTGATTTGAATCCCCAGGACCTAGCAAAGTTCAGGGCATGTAATAGCTACTCAGTAAAAGCATGCTGAAGAAATAAATGAAAATTAAAAAGGGAACTAACCATTCAACACATTCCTCTGCTTCATATCTGAGCACTTCCCCCTTTTGTTAAAATCTAAAGTGACTCTTTCTTGAAGAATACATAACTATTGATTTTCATTCAACAAAATTGTATTGAGTCCCTCCTAATTCAGCAGCGTGCTGCACACAGAGGGTACACTAAGATACAGACACTGCCTACATTTTAGTGGTGGAGTGAGACTCAAATACATTATTGTGATTCATACTGGTTTGTAAAGAAGTTACATAATTGTAAAAAAAAATTATGAAAATGAAAACAATCATCTGTTTTTTTAGTCAGAAACCCCAAAAAACAACCAGAGAAAAAGGCTTAGAAAGGTTTACTGGTAACTATTCTGACCTACCAATTTTTAAAATATTGCTTAATTATTTCAATAATGCAGTTTGTATTAACACCTTTATTCTGTCGTCTAAAAGGAGATCATGTTGTTGAGATGCATTAGCAATGATACAGGATGATATGATACAGGAAGTGAGAGTGGGCAGGACCTTCACAGAAACGAACACGGCTGGAAGGAGCAAGGGCTAGCAAACTTGCAAACACACCAGCATTAGCACCAGGAGAAAATGCTGTGGGGAAGAAGGGACACATGCTCTGATGGGGCTTGAATACCTTCCTTACCGCCTCCTGATAGACAATCTCCCTGCCCTGAAACACACACATCTAGTTTCAACACAGCAGCCACAGGGATCCTGTTAAACCTAAGTTGGATCAAGTCCCCCTGCCCAGGACCCTCATCCCATCTTACTCAGAGGAAAAGCCAAAGTTCTACCATGCCTGACAATGTTTTGAATGACATGGCGCTCCCCTCTGATCCCCTCTGCTTCCACCCCCTCTCCGCCCAGTCTCTCCCCTCCCATCCCCTCCTGGCTGTTTCCTGAAAATGCCAGCACTCACCAGCTGCAGGCCTTGCCCATCTCCCCTCTTCCTGGACATCCTGACCCCAAGTCTCCCGGCTCCCTCCCCTCCTCCTCCAGATCTTCACAATCAGCTCTTGGTGAAGCCTTCCCGGACCTCCTTCCCTAAATGTTCACTGTGGGTCCTCACTGCTTCAAATCCCCCTTCTCTGCTTTATTTGTTCTCTGCAGCCTTGATCACATATATTGCACACATACATGTTCTATTTATTGTCTACTGCTCTCATTAAAATGTAATTTCCACGAGGACATGGAATTTGTTTTTCTATTCATTCATATACAGTGCCTGGCACAAAACAGGTACACAATGAATATTTTAAAAATCAAATTGAAATGCAATGAGTTCTATATTTCAAAGGATGTTTCTTACTTGTTCTTCAGCTCTTCTATCTAGAGGAGCAGTTTTCAGGATGTCTAGTGTATCCTATCATGGAAAATCTATGGCATGTTTTCTATATAGAAAGAAAAACTGGTGGCCTTAGGCTGTTCTTTACTCTTAAATCAGTTTGGAAAACTGTCAATGGATTGTTCATCTCTAAGCAAAGGAAATCCAACAGCATCAGGTTAGAAACAATCAGACTTATTTGTTCTTTTTTGCTTTTAAGTTTAAATGCTAAAACATTTTGTACCCAGAGACTAATTAAGAAATGTATCTGCTCCCTGTAAAGGCTTAATAAAAATGTAAATGGTAATAATATTAATGGTAGATTAATTAAACATTCTAAAACAGAGAAGGAATTTTGGAAGTGTTTAAAGTTACTGACAAGACACTTGCAGATAGGGAGTTGGGTGATTCACCCACATTTTTAAGTAAGTTCCATCTGTATCACATCCAATAAAGTTGCTATTTGTTTCTATATAATCAGTGTGTGTGGCGTATGCATGCTCACATGTGTGTATGTGTGCCTGTGTGTTCTCTTGAGATAATCAGGATGCAATATGACAGTACAAAATGAGATGGTTTTACAATGGGGGAGAAAGTGCTAGAACAATATCATTAAGTTCCGGCAAAGTCAAAGGCGATGCTGCTTCACATGCATGTTTTGTAAGAACGTGGAGCCTCTGGGCTTCGAATTCTGTCCTGTGCAAAGTAAGTGACCTCAGGCTGCTCCTTCCACTCTGGTGTTCCTGCTCCATCAATATCCCTTTCATACTCTCCTCCCTCACAATCTTCAGCCACCGTTAGCTTTTTACAGCATTTTTCAAGAACAAAAGTTGAAATCGATTAAAAAAACCTAACTCATTTTCTCCAGCATCATTTGGGAAAGACATTCATTACTCTGTCCAACACAAAACAAACTAATGATTTTTCTATCCATGTGATCATTACTTAGTTTCCATTTTCTGCCCATACAATTAAAATTCTCCCTTACATTAACAGAGGCCATTGAGAAGTCACAAAGCCCAGTGACAGCTGCTGTACACAGCTTGCCTGTGTCCCGAGTTGAAGGCAAACGCTCTGCCCATCAGCCTCCGCATTAACGCTGAGGCTCCCTGAGGTTAGGACCTGTGTCTTTGTCATCAGATTCCCCACTCCTATTACAGCATCTGACTTGAAGGAGGTGCTCAGCAAAAATCTGTTGACCAGCTGACTGAGTGAATGAATAGATAACTGAGAAGAGGTGGGATCGCGTGTGTAAATGGTAGAGGAAGGAAAGTTCCACCAGCACACAGGCTGGCGTCAGCCTGTGGCAAAACCTCATGGTCCCTTGCACGGATGCTGGGCATTGAGCCCAGACATGCCATGGGCTGCAAAATGCCCTGCAGTCCCTCTTGAGATCAACAGAGGGAGGGGAGAAAGTGGTTCACCCAGAACCCCCCGACAGGAAGCGGGAGAGGGTGTGGAGGTGGAGTCTGATGGGCAGGGAGAGGGTGGCACCAAAAACACCTTGAGTCCCTTCTATTTCAGCAACCCTGAAACGGCTGTGACGTTTCTGAGGCTGACATAACTCCCATTTTGAGAAAACTGGGCTGTCCCGGGCCCCACAATGAGTATGTATTCTGTGGCTGTTACCCAAGGCGTCTTGGAGGATGTTCCTGGATTTCATGGAACACGGCAGCTCCTCCTGGATGTCCACTAGCTGGCCCCCAAAGTGCTCCCTGGCTGGAAATTGCAGGCATGCAAACCTGCTTCTGAATGCACTTTCAACTTAGCAAATGCATAGCCACGCGGCACGGAGTGACAGTCTGCACGGAGCGGTGGCCCCGAAGGCCATGGTGGGACAAGGTGTGGGAATGCCGGCTTGAAGGCAGCCTGCAAGGGGGAAGCTGTGGCCCAGGGAGAGTGACCAGAAGTGGCCCGGCTGCCGCCAGCCAGGGAGCACAAGGACACCAGAGAGTTAAACTTTGTTACAGAGAATTATAGTCTTCTCAGAACCTGTTCCCTGTCATTCCTTGTGGTTATTATTATTTCTTAATCACTTCAATTGCATGTGATCATGTAAAAATAAAATCAATTATGTGGGGCAAAAACAAAACTCTTCCTGCACTGGGGTCCACTCCTGACTGCAGAGGAAATCAGTCAAGAGCGTGTCAGGGGCTGCCAGCACTGCTGGTGCCGGGCTGCTGGGGGGCAACACTGGGGCTGCAGGATGCTCGGGCAAAAGGACCCCAGCATGACCTTGTCCACGCCTCATCTTACAAGACCCAGGGCTTTCAACTGGCTGTCAAAAAGGAAAGTTCTGGATGCCTCGCCTGACTGTCCTGGCAGCTGTGACTCCAATCCCGGTGCCCCTTGACAGCAGAGCGGTTGGGAAGAGGGCAGGGAAGATGCAGATGGTCAGTGGTTCCCAGAAGCACCTCAGCACTTACAGGACAGTGAAGCCCACCACGGGAGGCAGGCCCGTGGGGGAGAAGTCGGGAGGGTGATGGGGAAATGGAAGACAAAGGATGCAGGAGAACAAGAGCGGGTGGGAAAAGAGGCAAGGATAAGGGCCTTGTCTAGCTATCTTTGCCTGCATGGGCAGAAACGGCTGGAGGAAAAATTCCTGTAAGTGGGCTTGCTGGGTCAAAATGGAATTAGATGTTACATTTAGATAGATAGATACTTAGACAGATAAATGACCCATCATGAATCACAGCCCAGTTTATATACCACCACCCACTAACCATGTGAAGGTTTGGCCTCCGGCACCAACACCAAGACTGAGTGTCTTTACTCTTTTAAATATTTGCCAACCTGGTGAACAAAATGTGGTACCTCAGACTTTGTTTTTGCTTTTCTTTATTTCCTTAATTTGCATTTCCATGATTACTCATGGAATTGATGAACTTTCCACTTGTATATGGACCATTTGTATTTCTTCTGTGAATCTCTTCTGTATATTCTCTGATTAATTTTACTTGTTTAATTTTCTTATTGATTTGAGGCACTCTTTGTGGATCATGGATATTCAACTTTTAATTAATTTCCCATGATTGGTTGCTTGTCTTTTCATTTTTAATGATGACTTTCATCTACAGAAGTTGAAAATTTAATGAAATAAAATCTGCTATTTCTTTTGTATGGCTTGTGAGCTTGGTGAGCTTTGTGACTTGCTTAGACTACCCTTCCCCCAAGTAAATGCTATTCTCTGATATTTCCTTTGAATAGTTCTTGTAGTTATTTCCCCCAAATGCTCACATGCAAACGCATCTGGAATTAACGTCTGTAAGTGGTAAGAGACTGAGCGAGGCAGTTGCTTCCACTTGGATGGCCATGTGTTCCCACACAGCTAAGTGGTGCTTCTTTTCATCCCTGATTTAAAATACCATGTTTATCACACACACACAAAGATGCCTTTGATGCAGCCCTAAGGACACAAGGAGTGGGTAGTGGGAACCGTGGTGGGGCAGGCGAGGGCTTCAAGGAACTGAGAGTAAGTTGAACGTGTGTGTAGTTCTGTGTGTGGTTGTGTGTGTGTCTGTACATGTGGTTGTGTGTGTGTGTGGTTCTATGTGTGGTGTGTGCTTGTGTGTATGGGGGTTGTGAACATGTGGGGCTGTCAGGGGACTGTGTGTGTGTGGTGTGTGTGGTTGTGTGACTGTGTGTGGTTTAGTGTGTGCATAGTTGTGTGTGCAGCTGTGTGGTTGCGTGTGTGTGGATATGTTGTGTGTGTGTGTGAGAGGCGTATGATTGTGTTAGTAGTTGTGTGCGTGTGGTTTTGTGTGTATGTGGTTGTGTGTGTGTGGTTCTATACATGTGAGTGTGTGTGTGTGAGTTATGTATGTGTGGGTTTGTGGGGGGGGCTATGTGTGTGGTTGTGTGGTTCAGTGTGTGTGAATATGTTGTGTGTGTGAGGGGTGTATGATTGTGTTAGTAGTTGTGTGTGTGGCTTTGTATGTGTTCTGTGGTTGAGTGTGTATGACTGTGTTAGTAGTTCCATGTGTGTGTGTTTTTATGTGTGTGTGTGCTGTGTGTGTGGTTGTGTGACTGTGCGAATGTTTGTGTGGTTGAAGGGGTGTGTGTGTGTGTGTGTGTAGTTGCATGTGCAGCTGTGTGGTGTCAGCTAACTTGTCTCTTTAGTCCACGGGTCTGCAGACTCAGGAAAGCTGCATCTGGCTCTTACAAGGTGACTGGAATCACACAGAATCCCTGACCTTCAGGCTGAAGGGACTTTATTTTTCTCACCGGGAGCAATTCATTGGATATTTGCATGGGAAGACGACTGAGCCAGATCTCTGGTGAGCAGAACTGCCCTGCGGCAGGCAGTGACCCTGCTCACTAATCTCCACGTTTCTCCTGCTCCCAGGCACCAAGCAGAAGGGCATCCCTGGCCCCCAGAAGCGACGTGTGGACTTATAAGTTGCTTTGGTCAGTGACACGTGAGGAGAAGTGATGGGTATCACTCTGAGTGGATGCATCTCATTGTCGGTCCTTCTCTTATTCCCGCTGCCATGCCTGGTGACCTTCCAGACGGCCGCGGCTCTATCAGCGTGAGGGTGACGTGGAGCAGGCTCCCAGCACAGCAGACCTGTGACACAGACCTTGCAGGTGACGCCCCTGAGATCTGGGGGCTGTTAGTCACTGCGTCTAACTAATTGCTGTGCTAAGTCTTTCCATTCACCCCATGGCTTCAAACATCCTCTCTACGGATGACTCTATGCTTTAACATCCTAGCACATGCCTCACCCCTGAGCTAGGAACCCTGGGTTTTCTTTTCTGGCTCTGCCTCTCTCAACCTATGAACTTTCTAGTGCCCAGGGCTCGGTCGTGGGCTCCTTTCTCTTCTCTGTCTGCACCCTCCCCCTGGGTAATCGATCCCACACCAGGCTTGGGAAATAGCATTTCTGCACCCAAGTTTCCCAAAGACCAGCTAACACCAGTCCAGGACATCCCATTTCATTTCTGGATGGTGCCTGTGTTACTCTGGACTCTCAAAACTCAATACAAATATTGTCCCTGCCTCCTGAATTGCACTCTTGAATTGAAAAATAGTGCCTACTATAAGAAGATCCTTGAAAATGTCAAAACACACATACACGCACACACACAATTTGTAAAAGAGGTTGGAGCAAATGTAATAATTCAAAAAAAAAAATAAAGCTTGAACAGTGTAACTAGGAAAGAAATAAAGTAAAGAAAAAAGAAGGGAAAGGTAGATGCAGTTTTATCACATCAAACAGAAAATGCAAAACCTGAAAACAGAATGTTGTCCTATGTCATCAGGAACATTCTCCAACAATCATATTTGAGAAGCAACAGAAAAAACTGAAACGAGGACCTACTGTATAGCATAGGGAACTATACTCAATGTTTTGTAATAACCTATATGAGAAAAGAATCTGAAAAAGGAGATATATACATATATAAATATATATATGACTGAATCACTGTGCTGTAACCTGAAACTTACACACTGTAAATCAACTATACTCTAATAAGAAAATTTTTAAAATAAAACATTAAAAAAAATAAAAGCATTGAAAGGCTTTAGAAATCTAAATAAATAAATAAATAAATAAATAAATAAATAAATAAACGCAGATTTTCATTTGCTGATAGAGGCTCTTCTATGTGTAGACTTGAAAGTTTTTCATTTGGATATGATCTTTTTATTGTACAGATTTACAATCATGGAAACTTGGTTTGAAGTTGTAGTGGTTTTGAGATTCCCTTTCTACCACAAACTGTTATGCTGAATGCCCTTACTTGTATATTCTTAAGCTCATATGAGATCATGATTTTGCTTCAAAAAAAAAAAAAAAGAAAAAAGAAAAAAAGGAAAGACGTGAACCCAGCCCCCTTTCTAAGACACATATTCCTCAGCGAATGTGCCCTCAAGGACACAGCTCATGCAGGACCACAGTCAGCAGGACCCTTCAGTGCGGGGGGACCCAATTGCTGCATTAAGTCACTGCCTCTGCCAGCCATGAGCACATTCTGGAGGCGATCTGAACGCTAGAGGTGGTGGCAGCACTGCCAAGCCTCCCTTGGTCAACAGTTTGCAATGGGAAGATGGTTCTCATGGCATGATGAGAACCAGTTTCTGGGAAGAGTTGCCTGAATCCAAGATGGAAAACGGCAACAATAATAGAAAAATACACTCAGCCTACCTCACTGTGTTATATCAAGAAACAAAAGTCTTCACTTACAACCTCGCACCAAGCCTACGATCAGAATGGTGAGGCCGACAGAGGCGGAGACAGCAGCGTGTGGGATGGGCCACCCTGTGCAGCCTGCAGGGCTGCCGGGCCGTCCTGGACTTCCCACCCTGGAATCCCACACTCTTGGTGGTTCATCCCTCCGCCCCACCCCCATGTCCCAATGCCCGGCACAGAGCAGCTGGGATGACCCCCACTTCTGCTCTCTATTCCTGCCCCCACCATTCTGCTCCCCAGAGAGGAACCTGCATGATGTTTGAAATCAGATCATGTTTTTCCTTCACCTTAAATTCTAAAGTGGCCTCTTCGTAGATAGGGAATCAAAATAGAAGCTCCTTTCCACGACCTAGGACCACACGTCATCTGGCCCCCGGCTACCCCTCTGAGATTTCCCTTCACACCATTTTCCTTCCTTCATTTCACTCACTACACTCCTGCCCCACCAGCGTCTCCCCTCAAATCCTCTACACACGCTTCCTCCTTTGCCTGCAATTTTTCCTGCATTGACTCACACACATCCTCATGTCCTATGTCACTTGCTAAGAGGTTTCCCCTGGTTAATGTACCTAAATTAAGTCCCACCTGTATCTTCTCATAGAACTCACTTTTTTCCTTTACTGTGCTTCAGGTTAATTGCAGTATGTGCATGTGCGTGTGGTAATATCTTTATCCTTCATTGTACTGGAACCTCTAGGAAGGGCTGGGCCACATCTGTTAATCTCCATTGGGAACCAGTAGTTGGCCCAGCGTCTGGCACACAGACACCTAGAAAGTGTTGAATAAGGATAAACATATTGTTTATTGGATAAATAGATAACTGAAGTTTGTAGCTGTGATGCCCATAGGTTAGCAAAACAGCATGGACTCTTGGGCCTGGCCTGTGCCCTAACTCTGACACTGAGTGTCGTGAGAAGGAAGAGGTAACAGCAAGGAAGTTCAGTGCCCAGTGCATGGCGGGCAACTGGTTACAGTCACCAGTGGTCACATTACAATTGAAGCTTGAATGTAGGGTAGCAGGGAAGGCGAGAACAACAGGCTGAGGACAGGGGTTGCTGAATGTGGCCCTTCCATGTTTTTTGTTTTAAAGTTAAAACAACATAATAGATCTGACACCTGGTGTACCTTCAAGGGCATTCCATATGGCGCCCGGAGGGAAAAAAAAAGTACAGCTGAAATTGGGTTTTGGGACTTCCCTGGTGGCGTAGTGGTTAAGAATCTGCCTGCCAATGCAGGGGACACGGGTTCGATCCCGGGTCCGGGAAGATCCCACATGCCGTGGAGCAACTAAGCCCGTGCACCACAATTACTGAGCCTGCGCTCTATGGCCCGTGAGCCACAACTACTGAGCCCATGCACCGCAACTACTGAAGCCAATGCGCTCTAGGGCCCATATGCCACAACTACTGAGCCTGCATGTTGCAACTACAGAAGCCCGCGCACCTAGAGCCCGTGCTCCGCAACAATAGAAGCCATTGGAATGAGAAGCCCATGCACCACAATGGAGAGTAGCCCCCGCTCACTGCAATTAGAGAAAGCCCGTGCACAGCAACGAAGACCCAACACAGCCAAAAATAAATAAAATTAAAACAAAATAAAATTGGGTTTTATTTTCATTCTGTACTTTCACACTTTAATCCCCTGCTTCCTGTACCCTTAATCTCACCTCGCTTGCATTCCTGGTGGGAGCTGGCTCCTGTGCCTCCCCCAGATCACAAGCACCCTCTCATCAACACAGCTCACCCCCTCCCTGGACCACAAGGCCTCCTCCAAAGCCCTGTCACAGTTCCAGCCTCCCATCCATTGTCTGATCTCTCAACCCTGTCGTCCACATCTGCCCCACCACTTTCCTCTTCATGTGCACGTCCTCAGCCCTCTGCCCTTTGTTTTCTACGTTATTTCTCCCACTGGGTCTCATGTGCTGTATATTCTCTTCACTCTCCCATGATACCAATGATCCCTGCCATGGAGTGAATGTTTGTATCCCCCCAAATTCACATGTTGACATCCTCACGTCTATCATGATATTAGGAGGTGGGGCCTTTGGGAGGCAGTTATGACCCTCATGACCTATTAGTGTCCTTATAAGAAGAGACCTGAGAGAGATGATCTCTCTCTTTCTGCCACATGAGGACACAGCAAGAAGGCAGCCGTCAGCAAACCAGGAAGAGGGCGCTCACCGGAACCCAACCCTGATATTGGACTTCCAGCCTCCAGACTGTGTGAAATACATTTCTACTGTTTAAGCCCCCTAGTCTGTGGTATTTTGTTATAGCAGCCTGAACTGACAGAGATTATTTCTTGTACTTCAGGTTCTTGCTGTTAAGGTATTTTATTCTTCTTTTCTCCTCCAGGTCCCTGTCTCCCACTGCTTTTGATGCTGGTTCTCTGCCTTCTCCCACTGCCCTGCTGTGGGCCACTGTCATGCCTTGCTTGGGAGAGTTCATCCGTCCATTTCCCAGGCTTCAAATACCCTCTATGTGTCTGACTCTGAAACGTCTACCTTCCAGCAAGTCTACCAATGCTAACTCAGTTCATTCTTCGGTTATGTGCTGGGGAATTTTATTTCCTGGAGCACACAATGCAGTAACCATACCAGACAACATGGTGTCAAGTGTGTTTCCTGCAAAGGGGCAGCACAGCGGGCTTGGAGGAGACGACCTGGGTTAAATCCCAACACTGCCACTTCTGATCTGCATGGCTCTGGGCAGGACATTTAGACTTTCTAAAACTCGGTGTTCCTATCTCCCACGTGGGGGTAACTCATGGGGTTGCTGTCATCACACAGAGTGAGCTTCACAGGGTCTGTGGGTAGGATGGTGACGGAGGTGATGAAGGAAAGAACAGAAAGGACCATGGACAGTTCAAACTCAGTTCAAGCTGATGCCCTCTGCACTGAAGCAGAACACAGCAGCTCCTTGGCTGAGTCACTGAAATGTCAAAGGTAAAAATTAAAAAATATATAAACATAAAATATATTCAGGACTGGCTCCAAGATCCTCTTTTCTTCCTAATGGTTGAGGTTATCTCTTTAAGGGTTTCAGTGGCTGTGTGGCACTGGACTACTGGGATAGCACATCTGTGGTATAATTTGACCGAGCTGTGGTTCAAGCCCCAGAAATTGATTTATCAGTTTAAATACCATTACTATTTGATGTTGTAGCCAAATGCAGTTGGATCATTCCCATTTTTACTCTTCTGTAAGCGAGACTCCCCTTTTACGTTCCTATAGAGGTTTTCCATAATCAGAAGTTGGGAGATGTATCCTGATTTTGCATTTCAAAGGAGTAAGATAAGCACACAGATATTTACAGCAGCTTATTCATAATTGCCAAAACTTAGAAGCAACCAAGATGTCTATATTCTACAGGAGGTGACTGGATAAATAAACTGTGGTATATCCAGACAAGGGAAAATTACTAAGCACTAAAAAGAAATGAACTATAAAGACAAAGAGGAACCTTAAATGTACCTTACTAAGCGAAAGAAGCCAATCTGGAAAGGCTACATCTTGTATGATTTCAACTATGTGATGTTCTAAAAAAGAAAAACTATGGAGACAATGAAAAGATCAGTGGTTGCCAGGGGTTAGGAGGCAAGGAGGGATGAATAGGTGGAGCACAGAGGATGTCAGGGCAATGAAACTATTTGTATGATACTATAATAGGGGACACATGTCATTATACATTTCTCCAAAACCATAGGATGGACACCACCATGAGTGAACTCTCACGCGAACTATGTATTTGGGGTGATTATGATGTGTCAATGTAGGTTCATTAATTGTAACAAATGCACCGCTCTGGTGGGACATGTTGATAATGAGGCCCCTATACATGTGTGGGGCACGAGGGTATATGGAAAATCTCTTAAACTTGCTGAGTGCCCTAAAACTAAAGTCTATTAAAAAAAGATTAAGATCGATGTGGTGATGTCGCGCTCTCCTGGGCTGGGCCTAAGTCGCGCCAGACGGGGGACGGACGAAAAAAAAAAAAAAAGATTAAGATAGGAAATTATTCCCAATGAAAAAGTACATACATCATCACATAGACACAGATATTTCCTTTACAGTAACCCTTCTCGAACATGCTCTAGTCCTTCAGGGAAGGAGAGTCTGTAGCAGGTCAAGCTCTCTTCTCCTATCTTTCTGGAATTTCTTCTTTGACATTAAAATTGCATCAAAAAACAGACTAAGTAGCCCCTCAGCCCCTCACTCACTCCAAGGCCCCATGTTCTTATGTTCATTTTCTTTGCTCAACCACTCAGACACACAGAACACATGGATTCAATGGAATTTTTTAAACTTCAGGAACCTCAGAGGCACATCCTACTATCTTAAGAAGTCGCTCCTGACGGCTCTGGACATGTGGGCTTGATATTTACTCCGCACCTCTGGGCTGGAGATAATTGTGAGACAATGAGGCTCAGAGAGAGACCCAGTCTGGCCCGAGGGGTCAAGAAGGAGCCTGTCCTGTCTCCCAGTTCAATGCGCTTTGCATTGATCATAAGGGTTTCACCCTTAGATCAAGGAGAGGATAAATTCAGTGGTGTAACTTCAACTTAGTAAACTAACTAAAACACACGATTCATGTTAGAAAGCTGTTCATGACATATGGCTAAAATAGCCAAAAGTAGGTTCTTGCAGTGCACTCCAGCTACCCGGAAAAGTCACTCTGTGAAGTTCTGAGGCACATCCAACAAACATGCTCTTGACATGCTAACTTTATAAAGGTGACTCTCCCAACTGCATTATGCACCTTCATAAAACATTATGGGAAAATGTTGCATTAATAAAGCTAGATTTAGTCTAATGGCTGCATTTTGCCTTCCTTTCCCCCACTTCTAAGTATTTCTCCCAGTGCTTTTCCCCATAGAATACTTGCTTCTTGGGTCACACTCCATTTTCTTGGTTGTGTTTTCCTTTGTGTATCAGTCTACACGTTTTGCTGTGGTTGCAATAAATCTCACCTGAATGGCAGCCCAGAATCCTCCCCTCAACCACTGGCACAATCACTAACTGCTCTGATGGCAGCCAAAACCAAGAAGTGTCATTTGCTCAGTGTCTCAGCTTGCCACGGTGGGCTCTGGCATCCGAGTTTCAATTCTCACTCATGATCCTGCTGGCTGCGTAAATGTGGCCAAGTGGGTGATTTGTCTGAGCCCTGCCTTCTTTATATCTCACCTCCTTGGACTGCTGAGGGTGAAATGGGATAAACCCCAGGGGTTCATCACAGAGCCCAGGGCAGAGTGGGTGGATAATGGTGATGACGACATCTGCTGGCATTCCCTCCCCTGAGCCCAGCACATTCTGGCTCTTTGTGACCCCAGCCACACCCCCAGACTCACTGTGGGCCACTCATTCTCTGGGTCCCCACAAAAAGGATCTTGCTTTTGCCCGATGTTCTTCCTACCCTCTGCCTCCTTTCGCACAACTTTCATGTCCTGCCCCTCTGCCTGGCTCATTCCTATTGGCCTTTCAGAATTCATCTTAAACACTGCTTCCTCCAGGAAGCCTTCCTGGGCTGCATCAACCAGGTCAGGGCAGCCTCCTGCTCTCTGCTCTGAGTGTGCCCTTGACTCATCAGGGAGCAGAGATCACATCTGTCTGGTTCACCACTGTCTGTCCAGGGCATACCGAATGGTCAACCACTATCTGCTGGAACTGTCACCTTGGGAGTCAACTGTAGACGGACACTGTCAGAGTTCTCTCAAAAAAAGAACTCGGGACTCAAGGCTCAGCATCTGAAAGGCAATCAGGAGTAAAGAGATGCCAGCAGGCCCTTCAGACCCAGCCCGTCCAGAGGAGGAAGGAAAGCCACTGGGCGTGGAGACAGCACAGCAGAGAAACACCGATCTTGCGTCCCAGGGGACGACAACATCATAAAAACGCTGTTTCAAAACAAACGCAGAACTGGAATGCAATGTCAACCAGACCTCCAATGTCATATTTGGGGGAACAGAATGCAATTATTTTGAAGTGTAAAATATGAACTGATAAGAATAGTAGTAACATGAATAAAAACAGTGAACATTTTTATACTTCTGGCTGCAGTGGCATTGGGTGAGGGTATAAAAAAGTATCAAGACTGAACACAACTTGATAATTACAGACACCAGGCGATGGACCCAGAGGGATTCAGTATACTACTGTTCTGTATACATTTATAGAGGTTTAATATTTTCCACAGGCAGATGTTAAAATTTTTAAGGAACATAAAGTCAGCAGAAAACCAAAAAGAGGCACTGTCCTAAGCTCTTCACATCTATTTACACATTTCCAAGAGCAGACAAGAAAACTGAAGAACAGAATAATAGTCAGGGAGGGTTTGTCTTACCATAAAGGTGTGCTAATCAATGCATTATGATACCAATGTACTCCCACCAGGACCTCAGTTCCCAGGGAAAAGAGTAGTTCATTTAGTAAATGGAGCTGGCAGAAAACAAACTTATACCCTATCCCACCTACAGAAATAAATTCCTGGTAAATTAAAGACGTAAATGTAAAAAAATGTAACTGTAAATATACCACAAGAAAATGTATTAAACTATTTAATAGTTGTATGACTTTGGCATGAGGAAGACCTTTTTAAACAATGCAAGATATCCAGTAATTACAAAGAAAATAATAAAAATACTTAAGATAATATTTCAAAATATGGCAAAAAAACAAACATAAAAAGGTATCTATAGACTTAGAAAGATAGTTGTAACACATATTTCAGCAAAGTGCTAATATCCCTCTAAAAAAACTATTAAGATAAAGACAAATGACTCAACAGAAACTCATGCAAAAGACATGAAGAGGCAAAATACAGAAAAATAAAATCCAGAACGCCAAGAATGCGTAAAAAAGATGTTCACTCCGAGCAGTACATGAACTGCTCCTGAACAAACAATGCAAATTTCCAACACCATATCATTTTCAGACAGACTGGCAAAGAAGCTGGTGATGAAATCCACATGCAAAGGGACTGAGGGAACTCTGCACACTTTTGCATTTTTGGTGGGAATGTAACTTTCTAAGCCCTTTGGGGAAAGTTATCTGAAAACAGCAATTCAAGTTCAAAATATAAGAGCTTGTTGACATAGTGGTCCCATTTTGGGAAATATATCTTACAGAAATAAAAGCGGTAGTATATTAGAAAGTGTTCAATAATATCTGATAAAGAGTTCTGAAGTGGCAGAAAACTGGAGAAAATCAGAATTCTTCTCAACAGAGAATAACTGGATAAATTGGATGGGTTTTTATGTTTAAAAAAGATAAATCAGACTTGATTTGTTGATCTGGAAGAACATACGTGACACACAGTCTGCCAAGGAAAGGAAGCTTCAGAGTAACATGGATTGCGTGGAATCACTGACATCTGGTTGTAGAAACAAGTGCAAAAGCCTCTTCTATATTTATCAATAGGAGCGCAGGTGCAGCTAGCAATGTATACAATATCTATTAGCAAATGGAAGTATAAATTGGGTGGCATTATTAACATTTTAAAAATGCTTTTCACTGTTTCACTGGCTGGAAAACTTCTATTACATTTGTGATAAAAAAAATTTGAGAGCATTTCTGCAGAAAATGACGATTTACCAGAGAAGCCAAGTAACAGGAGAATTTCAAGGAAGCAATAATTGGTTAAGGAAGAGCCAATAAAGGCTGAGCCTCAGGAGAAGGTGGACAAGCCCTGGTACCCCAGAACAGGCACAGGGGGAGGAGGGGGCAGGGTGTGGGGCAAATGATGAGGATTCCATGGTGTCGGAGGCCACTGCTGTAATCATTAACTTCCAGCTCCGTAACTAGCATCCTCACTGTAAAGTGCAGAGGTGAGGAATGTGGTTGAATGCAGACCTAGTCATAGAGGAGGGGAAGGTTTACCAGGGCTGCTCTAGGCCCCTGGACCACCCCAACAGTCCACCACAATTTCAGAGGGTCCTAGAGGCAACCTGATAGAGCAACACAGTGAGCCCTATAACCTGGGCAATCTGGGAAGACTATCTGCCCACCTGGAAGATACCAACAGCTTTCCTGGGAGGAAAGGACCAGTGCTGGGCCACTGTTGAGGCCCTTTACTGTGGCACACGCAGGCACTGTCAGCGGCGTACCTCTGCGATGTGCTGTGCATTGTGAGCCTTGAAGTCCAGCCCAACCGAAAGCATAACCCCAACAAGATGATGTTTCCTGAAACAGGATGCAGAGCCCAACTCCTGCCTGCCTGCCTGCCTGTGGCATGTGACCCCCACAGACAGACCCTGGTCCAGAGAGGCGCAAACACGATGTGTGGATATCAGGGCAGGCCCCGCACCTGCATCATTTAGCCTTTGTGCTCCGACACTCTGGGGGCGGAAAAGCCAAGAAGCCGTCCTAGTTTTAACACTATTTGAATTGTTCCTCAGCTGAGGATTTTAAACTTCCATTTACACCTCCCAGGCTCGCTGAAATCACTCCCACACTCATGCCAGACTCCCACAAATGCCACATTGATGTGATTGGAAGCTGAGTGCAGTGGTCCCTGGGGAAGCTGAGGACTGCTGGGGAGGGGTGCTCGCCACCAGGTGGGGGCTTCAGAAAGACCAGGGACTCGTAAAAACACTCATTCCGGAGGAGCAGCCCAGACTTATCAAAGGGAAACTTCTGAGTGTGGGGTCTATAAGTACCAGAGGTATTTTTTTGCCATTTACCTGGAACCAGTTGTCTTTGGAAGCCAATGAAGGCCCTCATCATACTGGTGAGTGTGTGAAGCCAATGTAGGAACTGATAAACACCCGTGCGTTGGCTGATTTCTATCAAAAGGAGAATTCGAGGCCCTGAGTCTCAGTCACACACTTCAAATACTGGATTCAGTTTCCCACAAAACAACTTGAGTTTTCATCCTTGCCTGTCCCCTTCCTCAAAAAGCAAACAACCCCCGCCCCCAAAATGAAAAACACACAAAAAACAAAACTTAAAGTAAATAGAGTATCTTAAAAGTGTTCACAGGTCATTGTAAAGTCCAGGAGGAAGATAACAGCGTTGGTTAACTTTAGGCTTTGAATAGTAAAGTATGCACACTGTCATTTCCATGGTAACGTTAAAATAAGAGACATAAGTGTTTATAACTTTCAAATAACTAAAAGGGAAAAAATGCAATCCCCACATTTGTTCACCAGTATCTTCTGAGTGCCTATACTGGGCCAAGCTCTGTTACAGGGCCTTGAGATGTGCTCCTGAACAAAATGGGCAGAAACCCTCCGGGGGCTTCTTTCTAACAGAGGCAGAGACACAAACACATGGCACCATAATCGGCAGGGTGACAGAAGGGGGCTGACCACTATGAGAGAATAGGACAGGGTCAAGAGCAGGTGGAAGGCGAGGGGTGGTCAGGGCAGGCCTCACGGAGAAAGTGATTCCGGAACAAGGGCTTGGAAGAGGTTAGCCGTGTGCCTGGCAGCGTGAGAATGTCCAGCCCTGGAACAGGCTGGAGGGGCCCTGTCTTGTCAGAGGACCTGCAGGCGGTCAGGTGTCTGGAGCACATGGAGCAAGGGCAGTGGGCAGCGCTGAGGCCCATGCACCGCTGTCAGGGAGCAGGCGCCGGAGGCCTCCATGATCCCCTAAGCCCCATGGACAGTCCACGCAAGGAGCCAAGGCAGACTTTGGAGGGAGGGGAAACTGGCTGATATGCTAAGAGGCTCGCTTTGGCTGCTGCTTAGCAAGCAGATGGCAGGGGGGAGGGCGGGGAGTGGGAAGAAGGACAGAAGCAGGGAGATGAGTCAGTAGGCCACAGCCTTATCCAGAGGAAGGAGGAGATGGTCTGGGCGGGACAGCAGCAGTGGGGGTGGTGAGAAGGGGTTGAATTCTTGATATATTTTGAAAAATCGATTTTAAAAAGAATCCAAAAGAAGGCAATAAACAAGGCAGGGGGCGGGGGAAGCAGATGTAAAACAAGTAGAAAGCACAAGATGAGATGAATAGATTTAAACCTAAATGTGTCACTAATTAAATTAAATGTAAAGACACCAGATGCTCCAGTTAAAAGCAATAAATTGGCAGACTGAATACACAATTCAACAATATGCTATTTAAAAAAGCCTTCTAACATGTAAAGATACAGAAAAGATAAAATTTTAAAGGTAAGGTAAAAAATACACTATGCAAATTATAATCATCAGAAAACTGGTATAGCTATGTTAATATTAGAGGTAGAAGCATTTACTAGTGATAAAGAGAATTACTTCCTAATGATCAAGTCAAATATAAGAGTGGGGACATAAAAAATTTGAATGTACTTTTGACAAACTTCACCTAACAGACATATAGAATTATATTCCCAAGAGCTGCAGAATATAAAATGTTTTTGGTGTGCATGGAACACTTGCAAAATATTTATTATATTTTGGGACTTAAAGCATATCACAAGAAATTTCAAAGGATGAATTCACACAGACAATGTTCTCTAAGGAAACAATTAAGTCAGACAGATAACTAGCAAATTCCCATATAGTTGGAAAATTTAACACATACAAATAACCATAGGATTTACTTCAAAACGATATAGGAGGTTGGGGTAGCTGTAGGGAAGGGTATAGAAAAAAACAAGATTGGCCACGACTGGATAATTATAAAAGCTGGGTGACGGGTACATGGGGATTCATTATACTATTCTGTATACATTTATAGGTATTTTATATTTTTCATAGTTAAATGTTCAAAAATATAAGTAAAATAAAGTCAATGGAAAAAATCACTATGAAAAATAAAATGAAATAAATAACCCAAGAGTGAAAGAAATCACAACTGAAATAATATTTTGAACTAAATGAATCAAAATCCTTGTGGGATACAGTGGGATACAGTAAAAGCAATAGTTAGAGGAAGTTTGATAGCTTTCAGTGTATAATGAGAAAATAAAAAGGACCAAAAATTCATGAGCCAGCAGCCATTTCAGTAAGGTAGAAAAAATTAGCAAAATAAGCACAAAAAAATTAGAAGGAAGACAATAATAAAGACCAAAACAAATAGATGGTAGATAGGATCAACAAAATCAACCATTAGTTTTATGAAAAGAATAATACTACTGATAACCTTCTAATAAGAATACTATGCAAATAAATTGGCAAATATAGACAAAGTGGACAAATTCCAAAAAAATGAAAATAAAAATAAAATTACCAAAATTCACTTTAAATAATAGAAAACCTGAGTAGTCCTATAACTGTTAAAAAATTAAATTAATAGACAAATATTATTCTTTTTCTAAAAAAGAACCTCCAGGCCCATATGGTTACCTCAACAAAATGAAGAAATAATTTAGTATTACAAAATCTAATCGAGGGTACAAGAATAAGAGGGTACAATTCTCAACTCATGTTATGAAGCTGGCACATAAACTCAGTATGAAAATGTGACAATGGTAGTAAGAGGGAAAGAAGAATAAAACATTACAGGGCAATCACAGTCACAGATATTGATGATATACATTTATTATATAATATCAAGACAAACTTGGGTTTGTCACAGGAATGCAAGGATGGTTTAGCATTATAAAAAATGACCACATCAATGGATTAAAGGAAAAAATGAATCAGATAATCATATTTTAATACATGTATGCAGAAAAAGCATTTAAAACACTGAAGAAATTTCTTTAACCTGATGAGTTTCCTTAAAAAGAGAAAAAGCACAAATATTCATAATTGTAAAATGCCAAAAGCTTTTCCTATCACAACAAAATAAAACTAAATCCAAACATAAAAATAATTAAATTAAATGTTAAAGGACTATACTCAAGTTGCTCATAGATCATTCATTTCAATTAGAAGTCAGAGATTGTTGTACTATATAAAAAAGCAAGACCTGGGCTTCCCTGGTGGTGCAGTGGTTAAGAATCCACCTGCCAATGCAGGGGACATGGGTTTGAGCCCTGGTCCAGTAATATCCCACATGCTGCGGAGCAACTAAGCCCGTGAGCCACAACTACTGAGCCTGCATTCTAGAGCCCGCAAGCCACAACTACTGAGCCCACGTGCTACAACTACTGAAGCCCGCGTGCCTATAGCCCGTGCTCCTCAATAAGAGAAGCCACAGCAATGAGAAGCCCGCGTACCACAACAAAGAGTAGCCCCCGCTCGCCACAACTAGAGAAAGCCTGCATGCAGCAATGAAGACCCAACACAGCCAAAAATAAACAAATGAATTTATAAAGAAAAAATTCAAAAAGCAAGACCCAACTCTATGCTAACTATAAGAGAATCATTTTAAATATAAAGACACAGGTAGCTTGAAAGTAAAAGCATGGAAAAATATATACTATGCAAATTGTGAGCACAAGAAAGCTGGAATGGTTGTATTAATATCAGGCAAAGTAGACTGCAAGAAAAAATGTATTACTAGAGACAAACGTTTCATTATGATGAAAACATCAGTTCATCAGGAAGATGTAACAATGATATATATAAATATACAACTTTAAAATACATAAAGTAATAGATAAGACTAAAAGTAGATATAGGCAAATCCATGACTATAGTGGATGATTTTAATATCTCTTTCTCATGGAACTGTTAGAAGAACTAGGTAAAAAAAAATTAGGAAGCATACAGAAGATCTGAACCACACCATCGAGAAATGACTCAACTGTCATTTTCGGAACACTCAGCCTGCAGAATATAAATTCTTTTCAGGTGCAAAAAGAACACTCATCTCTTGGTGGACAGGCCATACACTGAATCACAAAATGTGTCTCAAGAAAATTCAAAGTCCTGAAATACTATAGAGTATATTCTGTGACACTAATGGAAGTAAATTGGCAATCACTACCAATACAATGTCAAAAAATTCTCAAATATTTGGAAACTAACACACGTGTAAATAATTCTTATGTCAGAAAGGAAATCACAGGAAATTTAGAAAATATTTCAAATTGGAAGATAATGAAAACATACCATATCAAGATGGGACAAAGGAGACATCACAGGGAAGTTAGAAATACTTTAAATTAAAAAATATGAAAAACATTATGAAAATGTTGGTGATGTAAACTGCTTTGAGTAAAATTTATAGTATTAAACATATATAAGAAAAGAACAAATGCTTAATATTAATGACCTAGCTTTTCACCTTAAGTATCTTTTATAAAAGATAAGCGACTCAAAATCAAAACAAGCAGAAGGAAACCACAAAGAGCCGAAATCAATGAAAAAGAAAATAAAGAAGAAAAAAAAAAAAAAGAGAGAATTAAAGAAACTAAACTTTGGTTCCTTGGAAAGGTTAATAAGATTGATAAACGTCTAGCAAGATTAATAAGAGAGAGTGAGAGACAGTGAGAGAGAGGAGAGGAAATAAAAGGGGGCTAGAACCTCAGGTTCTACAGACATAAGAAGGATAATAAAGGAATATTACATATAATTATTATAATAAATTAGATAATTTAGATGAAATGGACACATTTATTTAAAAACATAACTCAACAAAATGTGCAATAAGATGAAACAGAAAATCTGAACAGCATATTTTATTCTGAATCGGCATCTAACTATTAAGGAAGTGTATTCATTATGAAAATTCTTACTTTATTTTGTTTAATATATTTATTTATTTGTTTATTTTTGGCTGCATTCGGTCTTCGTTGCTGCACGCGGGCTTTCTCTAGTTGTGGCGAGCGGGGGCTACTCTTTGTTGCAGTACGCAGGCTTCTCATTGCGGTGGCTTCTCTTGCTGCAGAGCACGGGCTCTAGGCATGCGGTCTTCAGTAGTTGTGGCTCGCGGGCTCTAGAAAGCAGGCTCAGTAGTTGTGGCCCACGGGCTTAGTTGCTCCGTGGCATGTGGGATCTTCCCAGACTAGGGATCGAACCCATGTCCCCTGCATTGTCAGGAGGATTCTTAACCACTGCGCTACTAGGAAAGCCTCCAAAATTCTTACTTTAAAAAAATATATAGATGATCTCACTTATAAATTCTACCAAACATTTAAAGGAGAAATTAAACCAACCTTACATAAACTCTAAACATAGAAGAGAAGGAAACACTCCCAAAGTTGTTGTATAAGGCCAGGCAAAATTAGAGACAAATATTAAAAGAAAATTACACCATAACCACCATGAACATAGGCATAATCATTCATAACAAAATACTAGTTGAATCCTGCAATATATAAAACATATCATGACCAAACAGAGTGTACCCCAAGAATGCAAGGTTGGGTTAACATTCAAGAACCAATCAATATTATTCAGTATATTAACAGAAAAAAAAAGAAAACCATTTGACTAAATTCATCAGTTATTCATGATTTTTTTAAAAAAATTCCTGAAATCTTGGAATAAAAAGGAATTTCCTCATTGGATACAGTACATTTATATGAAAAAAATCCTACACCTACCATCATACTTTATGGTGCAATATTGAATTGTTTTCCCCTAAGATTAGAAGCAAGGTAAGCATATCCAGTCTGAACACTTGGATAGATGCCAGTGCAATAAGGGAAAAAGGCTGAAAAGTAAAAGCTTCTCTTTTCGCAGATGACATGAACGTCAGTATAGAAAATTCTAAGAACTCTACAACTAATAAATGCATTTAGCAAGACTGCAAGTTACAAGGCTGATATATAAAAAATCATTTGTATTTATATATATTAGCAGTAAACAGCTGGAAAGTGCAATTAAACTAAATCAATTCACAACGGCTTTGGAAAACATAAAATAATTAGGAATAAATTTAATAAGAGACACCAAGATTTTCTATACTGAAACTTAAAACTTTGCTGAGATAAATTAGAGAAGACCTAAATAAATGGAGCAATATACCATGTTTGAGGATTCAGGAAGTCAATATCATGGTCATTTCTCCCAAAATTGATCTGTAGATTCAATGCAATTCTATTTAAAAATTCCAGAAGGCATTTTTGTAGAAACTGATAAACTGAGTCTAAAAATTAAATGAAAATTCAATTGACCAAGAATAGCTAAAATTATCTTGATAAAGAATAAAGATGGGAGTCTTATAAAACTTCAAGAATTACTACAAATCTATAGTAATAAAAGTAGTATGATATGGACATGAAGATAGATATGCAGATTAGTGGGACCAAATAGAGAGTCCAGAAACAGACCCACAAACATGCCAAAGCAACTCAGTGGTGAAAGGAAAAACTTCAAGAGATGGTATGGGGAAGAGCTACATTTTCATATGGAAAAAAAAATGTTCCTCAACCCTACCTAATACCACACATAAAAATTAATTCAAGACGGATCACAAAACTAAACATTAAAGCTAAAACTATAAAACTTTTAGAATAAAAGGTAGGATTATATCTTTGCAACCTAGGGGAAGTTAAAGATTTCTTAGGACACAGAGAGCAACGATCATAAAAGAAAAAAATTCAGTATGTTAGACTTGATCAAGATTCAAAACATCAACTCATCAAAAAGCACTAATTAGAAAATAGACAAATAATAAACTAGGAAAAATATTCCCAAGACATATACCTGACAAATGACTTATTTGCAAGACATATACCTGACAAATGACTTATTTAAAAAAACTTCTATGACAATAATGAAAAGACAAACAGCCCAATTTTTGAAAAAAATAGACAAAAGATTGGAAAAGAAACTCCAAAGGAATATACAGAAATGCCAATAAGTACATGAAAATGTGCTCAATATCATTAGTTATCAGGAGTTATTAGGAGTTAAAACCACAAATAGATACCCCACATGATACCCACTAGAATGGCTAAAATTAAAAAGTCTGACAACATCCTATGTTGGCAAGGATGTGGAACACCCAGAACTCTCTTACAATGCTGGAGGGAGCATGAAGATAATGCAACTAATTTGGCAAATATATGGTAGTTTTTTATAAAACTAAGCACACACCAACCCCGTGACCCAGCAGCTCCACTTTTTGGTACTTATGCAAGAGAAATGAAAATACGTGTCCACACAAAGTTGTTTACAGGAATGATCAAAGCCACAATATTCACAATATCACAACCCGATGTCCATCAACAAGAGAATGGGTAACTGATTTTGGCATATTTTTACAATATAATACTTACTACCCAATAATAAAAAGGAACGAACTTTGGCTACATGAAGCCACGTGGATGAATCTCACAAAAGCCGGAAATAAGAGAAATCAAACTATTACATGAAGTTTTACAATTGGCAAAGTAAATCTACACTAAAAAAATTTAGAAAAATGGTTGTCTCTAGAGGGTACTGACTGGGGCAGGTCACAGTGAAACTTTCTGGAGTGATGGAAAACTTCAATATCTTAATAGAGGTTTCATTTACACAAGTACCTGCATTTGTCAGAATTTAATGAATTGTGCAATTAAAATGTGCATTTCACTTATATAAATTTTACCTCAAAAATACTACCACACAAATACCGAACTATAGTTAGTTGGTTTATTTTTTTTTCCTTTGGTATTTAATGGCAATTCTGATACCACTTTCCATATATTCTAGATTTGAGCAAATAAGTAAAAATATTAAGGGACTTGAAAGCAAGGTATCCCACTACTGGTCAAAGGAGTTACAAATATGGAAAGGGTAGTGCTGATTGGAGTTGAAAGTACTAATATAAACTCTTGTTTTTCTGATAGATGGATAAATAGTTCCACACGGATATATACATTTCCTAATTCTGACAAGGCCTAGAAGCAATTAGCATATCCAGCACCCATGTCTTGATTTATGAATAACATTCTCTAATAAATGGAAATAGGACTTCCAAAAAAGGTTGATTTCCGAGCTGGAGCATCATCAAATCATGATCTTGGAATACTTTGTCACATAGGAAAGGAAGGGAGCATTAAAATAATGATGGGCACAAATCTAAAGGGCAAAGAGCTCGGTTGAAGGGACCCCCCTATCTGCCAAGTCTGGGGCAATTTGAGCATTAAAATAAATAATGGTAGTAACAGAATAAAACCCATTAGCTAAAATAAGATCCACAAGTCCATACAAATAGATGAACAAATAAATGGAGAAGGTACAGCTCTTCCATACAGAAGATGTCAATATAGGACAAGTGACAGAGTTAGAAATTCATCAAAGGTGCTAAAACTAGAAGACAAAACTTTGATGAGAAAAATCCTACTAATTACAAAGGGAAAATAGTAATCTTACAGGGGAGAAACCTAGCTACACAACCTTACCCAAGTGACCAAGGTTAACATAACTGGTAAAGGGAGAGATCAACATCACATTTCTTTTTTTTTTTTTTTTTTTTTACATTTCTTTTGATATATAGGACTAGGAAGGATGCAAGACCCCTGCTGTGGTTATTTCTGAAAAAAATGCATAACCTGACTAATAATCAAGAAACTTCAACAACCCCAAATTGGGGGACATTCTGAAAATTAAATATCAAGATCAAGATAGACAAATAAAGGTTTAGGAACTGTTCCAGATTTAAAAAACATACAATTAAGTGTAACCTAAGATCCTGAATTGAACCCTCAACCAGGAAAATAAAGAGTTATAATGGACATTACTGGGAGAATTTATAAAATTGAATATGGACTGTGGATTAGATAGCAGAATTATACCAATGTTAAATTTTCTGATTTTAGTAACTGTACTCTGGTTATGTAAGATAATGGCCTTATTTTAGGAAACATACACTTAAGTTTTTCATGATAAATGGGCTTAATATCTCTAAGTCTCAAACAGTTCAGTAAAACAGTTAATAGATAAATACATATATAAATATATATTCATATACCTACAGATACCTACATATACACATATCATATTATATAGAGAAAGGGGGGAAGGAAAAAGGGTAAGAGGAAGGCACAAATGAGGTAAAATATATACAGTCGTAATTGGTTTATATGGGTAAAATATATATGGGAGTTCTTGTACTATTCTTGCAAATTTTCTGTATGTGTAGAATTATATAAAAATAAAATTTATGAAAAAGTTAATTGTACTAATGAGACTGTAAATTAGGACAATAGCACAGAAAACCATTTGGCAGTACCTATCAAAGCTAAACATACAAATACCTTGTAAACCAGCAATTCCATTCCTAGGTATTTACTCAGTGGAAATACACAGATACAGTCATTGAAAAAGCAGGCACAAGAATATTCATAACATTATAATAGTATGGAATTCCTTTGCATTGATATATCACAATTTATTTATGCATCCTACCCTCAATGGGCACTTAGACTGCTTCCAGTGTGGGGCTATTACAAACAGTATGAAAAGGTGCTGAATTTCATGTTATCAAGGAAAAATGATACTCAAACTTCCACCACATGAGCATAAATTTTAAAGTCTGTTAGACCAAGTTTTGGTGAGAATATGGAGCAAAGAGATTTCTCTTGGGAAAACAGCTTGGCATTACCTAATTTAAATTAGGTAATTACCCAAATTGCCTAGATTCAAATTTAAGACACATATACCCTATGAGCCAGCAATGATGCGTTTCCTTCTGAGGATATGAAGGCATCAAACCCCCCTGTCCCCAACACACATGCACACTCCATTTTTTTTAATCCTGAACCAACCTGAGCTCAAGTATAAGCTGGGATAGCCTATACAAGATAAATGAATTCCATGAGACTGGTTAAAATTTACCAACATTTGAGATTTTGATGAAACCTGTAGGCCTAATGATTATTCAGCACCCCTCTTGCTTCTAAGAAGCACACGAACAAGAGAGCAGCAAAGGCTGTGTGCTGGATACATGGTGGCCATCATCATTGCTCCCTGTTGTAGAAATGATGGCGAGAACCCATTCTTGTCCTCAAAGCAGACTTCTCCAGCTCACCTCAAGGAGTAACTGTAATGCCAGAATAGGGGGAGACTGAGCAGATGGAGAAGATAGAGGTGTGCACTGCATGGGGGCTCTTCACCCTCCATGCCTGTCAATGCCAACGCAGCCTCCCTGTGGCACCATGTTCACCCCCACGTCCCATCTCCTGCTCCTGTCTGGGACAGAAGCAGATCCATTAAGGCTGCATCTCCAGGCACTGTCCCAGGTGCTGAATCTCTGGGACTCAAACTGGAGCAAGTGTGGCCAGGGTTCTAATTCTTCTGCCCTAAAACCTGGGCAAGTTACTTAATTTCTACTTCTGCAAGTTGAGATTGGAAATGGGACCTTCCTTACAGGGTTACTGAGGAGATAAAATAAGGTAATATATGTAAATATGTCAAGGGTGCCTGGCACAGAGAGAGGACGTGACAGAGGTTAGATCTTACGGCATCACTCCTAGTACTACTGCCCTTGCTGCCACTGGAACATGATAGTCCAGGGGATGCTGCAATATTATTTGAGATAACCCCAGGTATGCAGACAGATGAGACAGAGACAGACTAAACAACAATGCAAGATGGAGTTTGGGTACCAGCCTCCTGGTCATTTCTGGTTTCTTGCAACATTTTCCCTGGAATTGTACCACGTACCCTGGCTCCAAGGCATAAACCCAAAGTCAGTATAAAATGTCAGTTGAGTTTCTAAATGTACTTATGGGTCACTGTAATCTGGGCAAAATATTATTTTACATGATAAATTAGAATTTAATGAGGAAGACCTTTAAACTAATTCTGTAGAATGCACTGAGCCTTTGTAAAGAGATAGCTCATGAAAATAAATAGGAGGATGCAAAGCAGCTTACACAGATGCAGCTGACCCACTGTTGATCCTTCAGACAGCAAGGCAAGCACCCAAAACAATGGCTAGATTCTCCCTGAAACAATCGCAAACATACACACTGTGCCAAGTGGTTTGAAGTACATTTAAAGAATTTTAATGGAACACACAAAAAGTAACGTCTTAGATTTTTATTTTATACAAATCCAAAAACGCAGGGTTTTGCTTAATTTTAATGTTGGTAAATTATCAACCTAAAAGGTCATGCTGTCAAGTTCAAAAACTACTTCAAGATAGCAACTTCCTCCTAAATCTATCTAGAAATGTGGGAATGGGAGAATACGATTTGAATGAAGAAAAATAACATGCTTTTCATACCAAAAACCCCACAAAGACAGAAAACAGTATATCCTTTCCTGCCCAAGTATGCCATCATCTCCCTCTGGGCATGTGGCCAAGGATAATGCTGCCATGTAGGTCAGGAGACTCAGCTGGTCTGACTCTGCACTGATTTCTGTAGGACCTGAGTCTTTTACCAATCTGTGAAATTAGTATGTATGATCAGATAAACTCTACAGAACCCATCCTTCCTTGACACTCTCTCTTATGACTGTATTTTACAAGCATCCTGCATCCATACCAGAACTGTGTTCCCCTCTCTATTTCTGTGAATGCTGCTCAAAGCAGAGTGCATACGTCTGGTTATTTATAAAGACTAGGGATTTCATCGGAACATCTCCCCATTAATATGTTCTAAAAATATACAGCAATCAACAGTTCACCCAGAGTTGGGATTTTTCTTGCTTCAGCTTAAGCCTTCTCTCCCAAGCTTCAGACCTGGAACTAACTGCCTCTTTGACATCTCCACCTGGATGAAGCATAGATACCTCCATCTTTGCATGAAATGGTCAAATCTCCTCCCAAAGTGCACTCCATCCAGTGTTTCCTATCTTGAAAAAAAAATGGCACAGCTCTCTCCACAAGGCTTCTGGATGAACAGTAAAAATGTCTTGGGAGTTTTTTTAAGTCCTGATTTAGCCTGGGCTTCACTCATTTTGATGTAATTAGTCTGGGATGCCATTTTGGCATTGAGATTTTTATTTCAAAGCTGCCCTTCCCCAGGGCTGAGAATCACTGCCCCAGATATTTTAAATCCCCAAGACTCTAATGGGTCTATTCCTCCTCCAATGTGTCCTCAATTCCAGATGCCCTCAACTGCTACAACCTGCCAAATGGGGTCGCCATGGTCTGTATGAATGTGGTGCCACTGGGGGCTGTGCAATGTGGCAGCTCTGCCTTCCAGCCCCAAGGTCTCCCAGCACTCCAGGCTCTGCTGTAGTCATTATCAGCTCTATCTACATGTTTGAATCACCTGTGCTCTTTTCAAAGCCATAGATGCTCAGAGATTCTGAATCAACGGGGTTGGAGCCCATGGATAACAGTTTTTAAAAGTTTTCCAGGAGATTAGGATGTGCAGACAGAGTTAAATACAACTTATTCAGTAGGTTATTTAGTGTCCCAAAGAGAATTTCTAATTTCTGCAAGGTATCCATTGTGCGTCCATGAGTCTGCCACTCCTCCAGACCTCCAATCTGCTGATCCTGTCACTTTTCATCCTTCATCCTCCTCCTTGAGTCCTCACTTCTCTAAGTGCCCAGCCTAAACACTGTGGTTCAACACACAGCCATGTGTTTACAAATAATATTAACACGTTGCTCGTCCTCCCCTCCCTTCCCCTCCACTTACTCTGCACTGTACCAAAGCATCCAAACATTGCTGGAAAAAATCTTGAAATGCTGATGACAGGACTTTCTTCAAATTTATACCATATACCTCAGATAAGCACTCAAAACTGCCAAACTGTCATACTTCCTTAGAAATTTCAGTTTCCCATTCTGCAAGATGACTATTTCATGCTTTTCTATTCCTTTCAAATATCCAAACAGCCTCTTCAGTTTCATCTGGTGCTTTTGCTGCCTACTCAGTGGTCTGTGGAGAACCTTGTGATCTTACCATCACCAACCCTTCAGCTTCTGTACCCTCATCCTTCACATTTCTCTCCCATTACCTTCCTTTGTAGGGTACCCCCTTCACCTACTAGAGGTTACTAAGGAACATAATCCCTCCAATTACCCCCCAGTTTCTGGGCCCCCAGTGTCATCAACTTCTCCTTCTTTACTTGATTATGCTTTCAAATTGCTCATCCTAAAAATAGACTTAATATCTCCCTCCAGCTGCCACTCCTTTTTCTGCTCTCCTTGGCAGCAACAGCCTTTGAAGATTTATCTATACTCCCTGTCACTAAATGCTGACTTCTTTTCCCTTCATTTTGTAAAGATATTTGCACTGGGAATAGAATTTTAGATTTGCGGGTATTTACATTGAACACACTGAAGTTATTAATACACTCTCTTCCAGCTTCCAATACTGTGGTTAAAAGACATCCTATGTTCATGGATCAGAAGACTTAATATTATCAAGATGGCAATACTCCTAAAATTGATATACAGATTAAGTGCATCTCTATCAAAATCCCAGCTGGCTTTTTGCAGAAATTGATAAGCTGATTTTAAGATTATCAAGGGACCAAGAATAGCCAAAACTCTCTCAAAAGAGGTCTCAAAATTTGCTACAGATCTAAAATAATTAAGACAGTGTGGTATTTGCACAAACTCTTATACATTTATGGTCAACTGATTTTTGACAAGGGTGTTAAGACAATTCTGTAGGGGAAAAAGTTATTTTCAACAAACGATGCTTGGACAACTGGTTAGCAACATTCAAAAGAATAAAATTGGATTCCTATATCACAATGTACACAAAAATTAACTCAAAATGGATCCTAGATTTCCTAAAAGTAAAAACTAATACTATAAAACTCAAACATAGAAGTAAATATTTGTGATCTTGGATTAGGCAATTGTTTTTTAGGTATGATACTAAAAGCTCAAGCAACCAATGAAAGAATAGATAAATTGGACTTCTTCAAAATTAAAAATGGTTTTGATTCAAACGACACCATAAGGAATGTGCAAAGACAACCCACAGAACTGGAAAAATATTTGCAAATCCTATATCTGATAAGGGGACTTATATCCAGAATACATAAACAATCCTTGCAACTCAATAATAGGAAGACAAATAACCAATTAAAAAATAGCAGAGGATTTGAATAGACACTTCCTGAAAGGACATATACAAATGGTCAATAATCACATGGAAAGATGCCCAGTGGCATCATGAGGGAAATGCAGATCAAAACCCCAATGAGATACTGCTTCACACTTATTAGGATGTCTATGATCAAAAAGACATGTGTTGATAAGAATGTGGAGAAATGGGGCCCTTCATACACTGATGGTGGGAATGTAACATGATAACCCACTATGGAAAATAGTTGAGCACTTTCTCAAAAGGTTAAACATAGTGCTGCCAAATGAACAAGCAATTCTACTCTTAGATATAAACCCAAGAGAAATGAAAACATACTTGTATATAAATTTTCACAGCACTGTTATTCATCATAGCCCAAAGGAGAAACATCCAAATATTCATCAGTTGATTAATAGATAATTAATGGTATATCCATATAATGGAATATTAGTGATAAAAAGAATGAAATATTGATACATGCTACATCATGAATGGACCTTGGAAACATTATTCTAAGTGAAACAAGCTAACCCAAAAGATAAGATATTATATGATTCAGCTTGTATGCAATGTCCAGAATAGGTAAGTTTATAAAAACAGAAAATAGATTAATAGTTGCCTAGAACTGGGGGGAGGTGATTGAGGGTTACGGTTAATTGGTATGGGATTATTTTTGGAGTGATAAAATGTTCTAAAATTAAACTGTTGATGGTTGCATACATCTGTGACTAAACTAAAGACCAATGAACTGTACACTTTAAGTGAGTTAATTTTATGATAAGTGAATTAATTATATCTGAACAAAAATTGTTTTTTAGAAAGTGACAGTTAAAAACCTAGTGGAAAGGCTGTAATTTGGCAGTGGCAGGAGTGGTGGCAGTGGCTTCCAGGGATGTACCTAAAACTCACAAGGAGGGAAAGTCTTCCCTCTGACCACAGGAACAGGTCTCAAGGCTTTGGAGCAAATACTCATTGCTTCTTTTTCTCTCTCTGTCCTCTCCCCACTTGACCTCAGACACAGGTAAAGTCATGGGAAGTGCAATACAGTGCAGAGATACTAAAGCCCCAGTTTTCTAAGCAGAGGACATCTAAAGAAGCCAAGAGAGCCAGAAAGTGTCAGGAAGATTGCAAAGAGGAGGAGCTCAAGAGAGTGACCCCACACAGTGATAGATGAACCTCTGGCTCACTTCCAAGCTGTGCATGCATGGGTAACCCTAAACAGTATAGCAAAGGCTTTCACAATAGAACTAAAGGATTAACCACCATCCAGGTCCCAGACTTGCCACAGAGTGGTCCATAGCTGGAAAGGTCCAAATAGCATTGTAAAGGCTCTGAAACAGACTTGACATTAGAACCACATCCCAAGGAAGCAAGGCCAGAACCTGAAGGCTGAACTTAACCAGGTCAATTGCCTGCTAAAATAAATAAACAAAAAACTGACATCCTCCTTAGAATTAAACAAGACCCAGATTTTCATATCATAATATTCCAAATGCCCAGCATGCAATCCAAATTACATGGTATATAAACAACCAGGAAAATCTCAACTTGGGAGGGAAAAGAGAATCAGCATATGTCAAGTCTGAGATGACAAAAATGTTAGAATTACCAGATATTGTAGAAGATGCTATTATAACCATGCTCCTAGAAGTAAGGCCAAACAATTGAAAACATAAAAAGTCTCAATAAAGAAATAAAAGAAATACAGAAGAATCAGATGGAAATTTTAGAAATGAAAACATAATAACTGAAACAAAAATATTCACTGGACGAGTTCAATAGCAGAATGGAGATGACAAAGGAAACAGTCACTGACCTTCAAGAGAAATCAATGGAAATTGTCTAATTTGAACATCAGAGAGAAAAATACTGAAAAAAATTAAGAGACTCAGGGACCTGCAAAAAATGTCAAAAAATAGTTGGTCATTTGTGCCATCAGAGTTCCAAGAGAAGACAGTCTAGTGCAGAAAAAAACCTGAAGTAATAATGGCTGAAATCTTCCCAAATTTCATGAAAGACAAACTTACAGATTCAAGAAACTCAAAGTAACTCCAAAAGAAAAAAAAAAAAATCAAAGCAATCCAATCCTAGACATATTATAATCAAACAGCTGAAAACCAAATACAATGCAAAAATCTTGAAAGCAGCCAGGAAAAATCACTGCATTTATGAATAGATGAACAATGATTTGAATGACTGCAGATTTCTCATCAGAAATCAGAGAGGCACAATATTTTTAAAGGGTTTCAGTAAAGAACTGTTAACTCAGAATGCTATATCCAGCATAAATAACCTTTGAGAATGACGATGAAATAAGATATTCTCAGATGAGGGGAAATAAAGCAAATTAGTCACTAGAACTACTCTAAAAAATGCTAAAGGAAGTTCCTCAGACAGGAGGGAAATGATGTGAAAAGGAAACTTGAAACTTCAAGAACAAAGAGCAATGGAAATGACAACTGTGTGGGCAAAATACAACTGATTATTCCTTTTTGGGTCATTTCTATAAAATATATATAATGATTAAAAGTAAAAATGATAACACTGTCTGATGGGGTTTTCAGCATTTGTGCATGTAATACATAAGAAACCTGCAAATAAAGGGGGAAAGTCAAGGGACCTATGTGGTTGTGGAGTTTTCTACATTCCATGTGAAATGGTAAAATATTAATTCTACAGAGACTGTGAAAAGGTAAGTATGAATATTGTAATCTCTAGATAAATCAAATATGATTATATAAAGAGATAGAATAAAAAATAAATTAGAATGGAATACTAAAAAATATTAAAATATTCCAGAGTAAGACAAGAAAGGAGAAACAGAGAGACAAAAAGGAGAGAACAAAGAGAAAACTAATAATAACTTTGTCAAACTAAACCCAAACATATCAATAATTCCATTAAAGGCAAATGGTTGAAATATACCAACTAAAAGACATAGATTACTGGAATGGATTCAAAAAAATAAGACTCGATGATACGATCTCTCCATGAAACCCACTTTAAATATGATGGCATAGGTAGGTCAAAAGTAAATGATGGCAAAAATATTCCATGAAAATATTAACTGAAAGAAAGTGGAGTGGTATATTAACATCAGATACAGTTGACTTCAGGGCAAGAGGAATTACCAGGGATTAAGAGAAATGTTATGTAATGATAGAAAGTTCAATTCACCAAACAGTCTCAAAATAAACAATCCCAAATGTGTCGGCACCAAACAAAATCTTCAAAATCCATAAAGCTTCAAAATCCATAAAGCAAAAACCAGTGTGAATATAGCTTGGCAATTAAACATACACTTACACATAGTCCAGCGGTCCCACTCCAAGGTATTTATTCCAGAGAGATGAAAACTTAGTTCCCCCTGAACCTTGTACATGGTTGGTCATAGCAACTTTACCCATGAGAGCCAAAACTGGGTAACTTCCTGAACGTCCTTCAAAGGGTGAATGAACAAACTGTGGTACACCCATACAATGGCATGCCATCCAGCAATAAAAAGGAGTTAACTATTAATTCACACAACTGTGGTAAATTTCAACTGTGCTAGGCTGAGTGAAAGAAGCCAGCTCCCAAATACTACATATTGTATGTCTCCAATTCAATGACAGTCTGGAAAAAGCACAGCTGTAGGGGAAGAGAACAGAGCAGTACTGTCAGGGGTTAGGAGTGAGGGAAGAGTTGACTGCAGAGGGGCAGCCTGAGGGAGTCTCACAGGGTGATGAAACTGTCCTGCATACTGATTGTGGTAGTGGTTTAACAAATCTACATGTGTGTTAAACTCATCACTGTACACAAAAAGTCAATTATGCAATATGCTAATCTTAAAAATAGGATTAAAAAATTTTAAAGGCTGTGTTAAAAAATAAAGATATCAAACGAATAAACTAGGTTTCTACCTCAGGAAAGTAGAAGAGCAAACTAAACACAAAACAAGCAGAATGAAGGACACAATGAAGATCAGAATATAAATCAATGAAATAGAAAACAGAAAAACAGAAAGAAATAGCAGAAGTTTGTTCTTTGAAAATATTAACAAAACTGAAAAGCCATTAGCCAGATTGACCAAGATTTCAAAAGAGAAGACACAAATTACCAAAATCATGAATGAAAGAGGGAGCATTGCTACCAAATTCACAGACATCAAAAGAATTACCTGGGCTGGGAAAAATGGGCAGTTACATGTAAAAGAATGAAAATAGAACCTTCTCTAACATCACACACAAAAATAAACTCAAAATGGATTAAAGCCCTAAATGTAAGACCGGATACTATAAAACCCTTAGAGGAAAACATAGGCAGAACACTCTTTGATATAAATTGCAACAATATTTATTTGGATACATCTCCTAGAGTAATGGAAATAAAAACAAAAATAAATAAATGGGACCTAATTAAACTTAAAAGCTTTTGCACAGCAAAGGAAACCAAAAACAAAATGAAAAGACAACCTACGGACTGAGAGGAAATATTTGCAAACGATGCTATCGACAAGGGATTAATTTCCAAAATACACAAACAGCTTAATATACAAAAAAACCAACCAAACCAATTAATGGGCAGAAGACCTAAATAGAAATTTCTCCAAAGAAGACACACAGATAGCCAACAGGCACATGAAAAGATGCTCACTATTGTTAATTATTAGAGAAATGCAAATCAAAACCACAATGAGGTATCACCTCACACCAGTCAGAATGGCCATCATTAAAAAGTCTACAAATAATAAATGCTGGAGAAGGTGTGGAGAAAAAGGAACCCTCCTACGCTGTTCATGGGAATGTAAAAAAGCCACTATGGAGAACAGTATGGAGCTTCCTTGAAAAACTAAATATAGAGCTACCATACAATCCAGAAATCCCACTCCTGGGCATATATCCAGAGAAAGCCATAATTTGAAAAGATACATGCACCCCAATGTTCATAGCAACACTATTTACAGTAGCCAAGACATGGAAGAAACCTAAGTGTCCATGGACAGATGAATGGATAAAGAAGATGTGGTGTATATATACAATGGAATATTACTCAGCCATCAAAAAGAATGAAATAATGCCATGTGCAGCAACATGGATGAACCTAGAGATATCATACTAAATGAAGTAAGTCAGACAGAGAAAGACAGATATCATATGATATCACTTATATGTGGAATTTAAAATACGACACAAACTTATTTTCAAAACAGAAATAGAGGGTTTCCCTGGTGGTGCAGTGGTTGAGAATCTGCCTGCTAATGCAGGGGACATGGGTTCGTACCCTGGTCTGGGAGGATCCCGCATGCCGCGGAGCAACTAGGCCCGTGAGCCACAGCTGCTGAGCCTGTGCGTCTGGAGCTTGTGCTCCGCAGCAAGAGAGGCCGCGATAGTGAGAGGCCCGCGCACCACGATGAAGAGTGGCCCCCACTTGCCACAATTGGAGAAAGCCCTCGCACAGAAACAAAGACCCAACACAGCCAAAAATAAATTAAATAAATAAATAATAATAAAAATTTTTTTAAAATGCATATTCTTAAAAAAAAAAAAAACCAAAAAAAAACAGAAATAGACTCACAGACATAGGAAACAAACTTATGGTTACCAAAGAGGTTAGCAGGGGTGTGGAGAGATAAATTAGGAGTTCGGGATAAACATATACACACTACTGTATATAAAATAGGTAAACAAAAAGGACCTACTGTATAGCACAGGGAACTATACTCAATATCTTGTAATAACCTCTAAGGAAAGAGAATGTGAAAAAGAATAGATATATATGTATAACTGAATCACTTTTCTGTACACTTGAAACTAACACAACATTGTAAATTAACTATACTTCACTTAAAAAAAAAGAACTCTAGACCTTCAAGATGGTGGAACAGTAAGACGTGGAGATCACCTTCCTCCCCACAAATACATCAAAAATACATCTACATGTGGAACAACTCCTACAGAACACCTACTGAATACTGGAAGAAGACCTCAGACTTCCCAAAAGGCAAGAAAAACCCCACGTACCTGGGTAGGGCAAAAGAAAAAAGAACAAACAGAGACAAAAGAATAGGGACCCACGCCTCTGGGAGGGAGCTGTGAAGGAGGCAAAGTTTCCACACACTAGGAAGCCCCTTCACTGGCAGGTATGGGTTGGGGGGAAGCTTTGGCGCCATAGAGGACAGCACAGCAACGGGGGTGCAGAGGGCAAAGCAGAGAGATTCCTGGATAGAGGATCGGGGCCAACCAGCACTCACCAGCCTGAGATGTTTGTCTGCTCACCCACCGGGGCGGGTGGGGGCTGGGAGCTGAGGGGCTCAGGCTTCAGAGGTCAGACCCCAGGGAGAGGACTGGGGTTGGCTGCATGAAGAGAGCCTGAAGGGGGCTAGTGCGCCACAGCTAGCCAGGAGGGAGTCCAGGAAAAAGTGTGGATCTGACAGAGAGGCAAGAGACCATTGTTTCCGGGTGCACGAGAGGGAGGCTTCCTGCTCCATGTGCCCACAGAAGGCAGAGCACCGCCTAAGCAAGCTCCAGAGACAGGCGCGAGCTGTGGTTATCATCTCGGACCCCAGAGGCAGGCACAGACTGCTACTGCTGTCGCTGCTGCCACCAAGAATCCTGTGTGCAAGTGCAGGTCACTACCCACACCCTCCTGGAGACTGTGCAGCATGCCACTGCCAGGGTCCCATGATCCAGGGCCAACTTCCTTGGGAGAACACATGGCACGCCTAAGGCTGTTGCAACGTCATGCTGGCCTCTGCCACTGCAGGCATGCCCCACCTTCTAATTATGACTACTGTTCTCCTCCCTCTCCCCAACTTCAGTGAGCAAGAGAGAACTAATCAGCTGCTGCTTTAACCCTCTCTTGTATGGGCGGGGAAAAATGCCTGAGGGCAGCCTACATGCAGAGGCAGGACCAAAACCAAAGCTGAACCCCAGGAGCTGTGCAAACAAAGAAGAGAAAGGAAAATTTCTCTGTGCAGCCTCAGGAGCAGCGGATTAAATCCCTGCAAAAGGCTTGATAAACCGTGCATCTGTGGAATACCTGAATAGACAACGAATGTTCCCAAAATTGAGGCGGTGGACTTTGGGAGCAACTGTAGACTTGCGGTTTGCTTTCTGTGTTTGACTTGTTTTTGGTTTTATGTTTATCTTAGTTTAGTTTTTAGTGCTTGTTTTCATTGGTGGGTTTGTTTATTGGTTTGGTTGCCTCTTCCTTTTTTTTTTTTTTTTCCTTTTTATGAGCATGTGTGTATGTTTCCTTGCGTGACTTTTGTCTGTTTAGTTTTGTGTTTACCATTTGTTTTGGGGTTCTACCTGTTCGTTTTTTTTTTTTCTTCCTTTTCTTCCATGCCATGCAGTTGGCAGGGTCTTGGTGTTCCAGCTGGGTGTTGGGCCTGAGCCTCCAAGGTGGGAGAGCCAAGTCTAGGACACTGGACCACCAGAGACCTCCCGGCCCCATGTGATATTAATCAGTGACAGCTCATCCAGAGATCTCCATCTCAACACTAAGTCCCAGCTCCACCCAACGGCCAGCAAGCTCCCGTGCTGGATGCCCCATGACAAACAACTAGCAAGTCAGGAACACAACCCCACTCATTAGCAGAGAGGCTGCTTAAAGTCACACTAAGTTCAGAGACACACCAAAACACATCACCAGATGTGGCCGTGCCCACCAGAGGCACAAGATCCAGCCCCACCCCCCAGAACACAGGCACCAGTCCCCCCACCAGGAAGATTACACAAGCCACTGAACCATCCTCACCCACTGGAAGCAGACATCAGAAATAAGAGGGACTACGAATGTGCAGCCTGTGAGAAGGAGATCCCAAACAGTAAGTTACACAAAATGAGAAGACAGAGAAATATGCAGCAGGTGAAGGAGCAAAGTAAAAACCCACCAGACCAAACAAATGAAGAGAGAATAGGCAGTCTACCTGAAAAAGAATTCAGAGTAATGATAGTAAAGATGATCCAAAATCTCTGAAATAGAAAGGAGAAAATACAAGAAACGTTTAACAAGGACCTAGAGGAACTAAAGAGCAAACAAACAATGATGAACAACACAATAAATGAAATTAAAAATATTTTAGAAGGAATCAATACCAGAATAACTGAGGCAGAAGAACGGATAAGTGACCTGGAAGATAGAAGAGTGGAAATAACTGCTGCAGAGCAGAATAAAGAAAAAGAATGAAAAGAATTGAGGACAGTCTCAGAGACCTCTGGGACAACATTATACACACCAACATTCGAAGAAGAATAGAAAAAGAAAGGGTCTGAGAAAATATTTGAAGAGATTATAGTCAAAAACTTCCCTCACATGGGAAAGGAAACAGTCAATCAAGTTCAGGAAGTGTAGAGAGTCCCATACAGGATAAATCCAAGGAGAAACATGCCAAGACACATATTAATCAAACCATCAAAAATTAAATACAAAGAAAAAATATTAAAAGCAGCAAGGGAAAAGCAACAAATAACATACAAGGGAATCCCCATAAGGTTAACAGCTGATCTTTCAGCAGAAACACTGCAAGCCAGAAGGGAGTGGCAAGACATACTTAAAGTGATGAAAGGGAAAAACCTACAACCAAGATTACTCTACCCAGCAAGGATCTCATTCAGATTTGACGGAGAAATTATAACCTTTACAGACAAGCAAAAGCTAAGAGAATACAGCACCACCAAAGCAGCCTTACAACAAATGCTAAAGGAACTTCTCTAGGTGGGAAACACAAAAGAAGGAAAAGACCTACAAAAACAAACCCCGCAAAATTAAGAAAATGGTAATAGGAACATACACATTGATAATTACCTTAAATGTAAAGGGATTAAATGCTCCAACCAAAAGACACAGGCTCACTGAATGGTTACAAAAACAAGACCCGTATATATGCTGCCTACAAGAGACCCACTTCAGACAAACAATTATGGGGAAAAAATGGAGGCAAAGATCAAGAAGATGCAAGAAATGTTTAACAAAGACCTAGAAGAATTAAAGAACAAACAAAGAGATGACTAATACAATAAATGAAATGCAAAATACACTAGAAAGGAATCAATAGTAGAATAACCAGGGCAGAAGAACATTTAAGTGACCTGAAAGACAGAATGGTGGAAATCCCTGCTGCAGAAGAGAATAAACAAAACAGAATGAAAAGAAATGAAGACAGCCTAAGAGACCTCTGGGACACCATGAAACGCACCAACATTCGCATTATAGGGGTCCCAGAAGAAGAGAGAGAAAAAGGCCCCGATAAAATATTTGAAGTGATTATAGTCAAAAACTTCCCTAACATGGGAAAGGAAATAGCTACCCAAGTCCAGGAAGCACAGAGAGTCCCGGGCAGGATAAACCCAGGGAGAAACATGCCGAGACACATAGTAATCAAACTGACAGAAATTAAAGACAAAGAAAAATTATTAAAAGCAACAAGGGAAAAATGACAAATAATATACAGGGGAACTCCCATAAGGTTAACAGCTGATTTCTCAGCAGAAGCTCTGCAAGCCAGAAGGGAGTAGCAGGATATATTTGAAGTGATGAAAGGGAAGAAACTACCACCAAGATTATTCTAGCCAGCAAGGATCTCATTCATATTCAATGGAGAAATCAAAAGCTTTACAGACAAACAAAAGCTAACAGAATTCAGCACCACCAAATCAGCTCTTACAACAAATGCTAAAGGAACTTCTCTAAGTGGGAAACACAAGAGAGGAAAGGACCCACAAGGACAAACCCCAAACAATTAAGAAAATGGTAATAGGAACATACATATCGATAATTACCTTAAACGTGAATGGATTAAATGCTCCAACCAAAAGACACAGACTGGCTGAATGGATACAAAAACAAGACCCATATATATGCTGTCTACAAGAGACCCACTTCAGACCTAGGGACACATACAGACTGAAAGTAAGGGGGTGGAAAAAGATATTCCATGCAAATGGAAATCAAAAGAAAGCTGGAGTAGCAATACTTGTAACAGATAAAAGAGACTGTAAAATAAAGAATGTTACAAGAGAAAGGAAGGACACTACATAATGATCAAGGGATCAATCCAAGAAGCAGATGTAACAATTATAAATATATATGCACTCAACATAGGAGCACCATAATACATGAGGCAAATGCTAACAACCATAAAAGAGGAAATCAACAGTAACAAAATAATAGCGAGAGACTTTAACATCTCACTTAAACACCTATGGACAGATCATCCAGACAGAAAATTAATAAGGAAACAAAAGCTTTAAATGACACAATAGACCAGATAGATTTAATTGATATTTATAGGACACTCCATCCAAAAACAGCACATTACACTTTCTTCTCAAGTGCACTCCGAACATTCTTCAGGATAGATCACATCTTGGGTCACAAATCAAGCCTCAGTAAATTTAAGAATATTGAAATCATCTCAAGCATGTTTTCCGAACACAACACTATGAGATTAGAAATAAATTACAAGGGAAAAAATGTAAAAAACACAAACACATAGAGGCTAAACAATACATTATTAAATAACCAAGAGATCCCTGAGGAAATCAAAAAATACCTAGATACAAATGACAACAGAAACACAACAATCCAAAACCTATGGGATGCAGCAAAAGCAGTTCTATAAGGGAAGTTTATAGCAATACAATCCAACCTCAAGAAACAAGAAAAATCTCAAATAAACAATCTAACTCTACGCCTAAAGGAACTAGAGAAAGAAGAACAAAATAACCCCCAAAGTCAGTAGAAGAAAGAAATCATAAAGATCAGAGCAGAAATAAATGAAATAGAAAAAAGAAAACAATAGCAAAGATCAATAAAACTAAAAGCTGGTTCTTTGAGAAGGTAAACAAAATTGATAAACCTTTAGCCAGACTCATCAAGAAAAAGAGGGAGAGGACTCAAATACATAAAATTAGAAATGAAAAAGGAGAAGTAACAACGGACACTGCAGAATTACAAAGCATCATAAAAGACTACTACAAGTAACTCTATGCCATAAAATGGACAACCTGGAAGAAATGGACAAATTCTTAGAAAGGTATAACCTTCCAAGACTGAACCAGGAAGAAAGAGAAATATGAACAGACCAATCACAACTAATGAAATTGAAACTGTGATTAAAAATCTTCCAACAAGCAAAAGTCAAGGACCAGATGGCTTCACAGGTGAATTCTATCAAATATTTAGAGAAGAGCTAACACCCGTCCTTCTCAAACTCTTCCAAACTATTTCAGAGGAAGGAACCCTCCCAAACTCATTCTATGAGACCACCATCACCCTGATACCAAAACCAGACAAAGATATCACAGAAAAAGAAAATTACAGACCAGTATCACTGATGAAGATACATGCAAAAATCCTCAGCAAAATACTACCAAACAGAATCCAACAACACATTAAAAAGATCATACACCATGATCAAGTGGGATTTATCCCAGGGATGCAAGGATTCTTCAATATATGCAAATCAATCAATGTGATACACCATATTAACAAACTGAAGAAAAAAAATCATATGATCATCTCAATAGATGCAGAAAAAGCTTCTGACAAAATTCAACACCCATTTATGATAAAAACTCTCAAGAAAGTGGGCACAGAGGGAACCTACCTCAACATAATAAAGCCCAGATACAACAAAACCACAACAAACATCATTCTCAATGGTGAAAAACTGAAAGCATTTCCTCTAAGATCAGGAACAAGACAAGGATGTCCACTCTCACCGCTATTATTCAACATAGTTTTGGAAGTCCTAGCCATGGCAACCAGAGAAGAAAAAGAAATAAAAGGAATACCGATTGGAAAAGAAGAAGTAAAACTGCCACTGTTTGCAGATGACATGGCACTATACGCAGATAATCCTAAAGATGCCACTGCTAGAGCTAATCAGTGAATTTGGTAAAGTTGCAGGATACAAAATTAATGCACAGAAATCTCTTTCATTCCTATACACTAACAACGAAAGACTAGAAAGAGAAATTAAGGAAACAATCCCATTCACCATTGCAACAAAAAGAATAAAATACCCAGGAAAAAACCTACCTAAGGAGGTAAAGACCTATACTCAGAAAACTATATGACACTGATGAAAGAAATCAAAAATGACACAAACAGATGGAGAGACATACCATGTTCTTGGACTGGAAGAATCAGTATTGTGAAAATGACTATACTACCCAAAGCAATCTACAGATTCAGTGTAATCCCTATCAAATTACCAACAGCATTTTTTACAAAACTAGAGCAAAAAATCTTAAAATTTGTATGGAGACAGAAAAGACCCCGAACAGCCCAAGCAATCTTGAGGGAAAAAAACAGAGGTGGAGGAATCAGACTCCCTAACTTCAGACTATACTACAAAGCTACAGTGACCAGGACAATATGCTACTGGCACAAAAACAGAAATATAGATCAATGGAACAGGATAGAAAGTCCAGAGATAAACCCATGCACGTATGGTCAACTAATTTTATGACAAAGGAGGCAAGGATATACAACAGAGAAAAGACAGTCTCTTCAATAAGTGGTGCTGGGAAAACTGGACAGCTACATGTGAAAGAATGAAATTAGAATGCTCCCTAACACCATACACAAAAATAAACTCAAAATGGATTAGAGACCTAAATATAAGACCGGACACTATAAAACTCTTAGAGGAAAACATAGGAAGAACACTTTTTGACATAAATCACAGTAAGACCTTTTTTGACCAACCTCCTACAGTAATGGAAATAAAAACAAAAATAAACCAATGGGACCAAATGAAACTTAAAAGCTTTTGCACAGCAAAGGAATCTATAAACACGATGAAAAGCCAACCCTCAGAACAGGAGAAAGTATTTGCAAACAACAATGGACAAAAGTTAATCTCCAAAATATATAAACAGCCCATGAAGCTCAATATTAAAAAAACAAACAACCCAATCAAAAAATGGGCAGAAGACCTAAATAGACATTTCTCCAAAGAAGACATAGAGATGTCCTAGAGGCACATGAAAAGCTGCTCAACATTACTAATTATTAGAGAAATGCAAATCAAAACTACAACGAGGTATCACCTCACATCACTCAGAATGGCCATCATCAAAAAAATCTACAAACAATAAATTCTGGAGAGGGTGTGGAGAAAAGGGAATCCTCCTACACTGTTGGTGGGAATGTAAATTGATACAGCCACTATGGAGAACAATATGGAGGTTCCTTAAAAAACTAAAAATAGAACTACCATATGACCCAGCAATCCCGCTACTGGGCATATACCCAGAGAAAACCAAAATTCAAAAAGACACATGCACCCCAATGTTCATTGCAGCACTATTTACAATAGCCAGGTCATGGAAGCTACCTAAATGCCCATCGATAGACAAATGGATAAAGAAGATGTGGTACATATATACAATGGAATATTACTCAGCCATAAAAAGGAACGAAATGGGTCATTTGTAGAGACGTGGATGGACCTGGAGACTGTCATACAGAGTGAAGTAAGTCAGAAAGAGGAACACAAATATCGTGTATTAACGCATATATGTGGAATCTAGAAAAATGTTACAGATGAACAGGATTGCAAGCAGAAATACAGACACAGATAAAGAGAACAAATGTATGGACACCAAGAGGGGAAAGCGGGGGTGGGGTGGTGGGATGAACTGGGAGATTGGAACTGACATATATACACTAATATGTATAAAATAGATAACTGCTAAGAACCTGGTGTATAAAAAAATAAAATAAAATTCAAATAAACACTTGTAAATTTTTCCAAAAAAAAAAAAAGAAACGAAATTGAGTTATTTGTAGTAAGGTGGATGGACCTAGAGTCTGTCATACAGAATGAATTAAGTAAGAAAGAGAAAAGCAAATATCATATGCTAACACATATATACGGCATCTAAAAAAAAAAATGGTTCTGATGAACCTAGGGGCAGAACAGGAATAAAGATGCAGACGTAGAGAATGGACTTGAGGACAGGGAGGGCGAGGAAGGGTAAGCTGGGACAAAGTGAGAGAGTAGCATTGACAAATATACACTACCAAATGTAAAGTGCTAGCTAGTGGGAAGCAGCTGCGTAGCACAGGGAGATCAGCTCGGTGCTTTGTGACCACCTAGAGGGGTGGGATAGGGAGGGTGGGAGTGAGGCGCAAGAGGGAGGGGATATGGGGATATATGTATACATATAGCTGATTCACTTTGTTATACAGCAGAAACTAACACACCATTGGAAAGCAATTATATTCCAATAAAGACATAATAAATAAATAAATAAATAAAAGAACTCTGTTCTATTACCTCACTTGTGGTTGAGTTCATGGAAAAATTAAAAACTGTGAAATAATGAAGAGAAAATAAAGCTTTATTATTATGAAGACCTAAAGGAAAAACAGAATTTTGAAAAGTTTTTACTATAACCTTTTAAAACTATTTTCTATTTAGGAGAAAATCATAAGCCATAGCTTCTTTGAAGCGGAAGTATGAAGTCATAAAGACCAGAACAGGTTAGGATGAAAGAAAAAATTAAAAACAGAGCACTACAAGTTTTCACAGAAGTAGTGAAGGCAGAACTGGGGCAGCATGAAATATGTCAGTGGGTGGAGGATGAAATTGAAAAGATCTCCTGGAGGTCTTAGTGCCTCCTCTCACAGTCTTACAGGGATAAAACCTAAAATAAAATTAATTCTTTTTTTTTAAACAAAAAAGTATTACATGGGAGTATTGTGAACACTTCATGCCAAAAAAAGTTAGAAAACTCACAGGTAATGGAGAAATTTTTAGAGGTACACAAATTACCAAAGCTTATGCAAGAAGAAAACAGAAAATCTGAATACACCAATAACAAGGAAAGAAATTGAATTGGTAAATAAGGGAAAAAAGTTAAGTCTAATCCAAAATTGTTTCACTGGTGCATTCTACGAAATATTTAAATGAAAAAATAATACCAATCCTTCACAAATGCTTTCATAAAGTACAGGAGGGGGGGAACACTTCTCAACTCATTCTATGAAGTCAGCATCACTCTGATATCAAAGCCAGATAAAGATATCACAAGGAAAGAAACTGTAGACAATATACTTCATGAACACAGACAAAATAAATCCTTAATGAAATATGAATAAACCAAATTCAGGAACAACAACAAAATTATATGTCGTGATCAATTTGTGTCTATCTCAACAATTCAAAGTTGCTTTAACATCTGAATACTATATAATATTATATAACACAGTATATTATAGAATAAAGGACAAAACCATACAACAATCTCAGAAGATGCAGATAATGCAGAGAAAGCATTTGAAAAAATCCAACATTTCTTCATGATAAAAATTCTCAACAAATTAGTAATATAAGGGGACTTCCTCAACCTGACAAAGGGCATCTCTGAAAAGCCAATAGCTAACATACTTAATGAGGAAAGAATGAATGCTTTGCACCTCAGATCAAGAACAAAGCAAGGATGTCCCACTCTTGCCCCTTGTAATCAAAAATGTCCTGGAGGCTCTAGCCAGTGAAATAAGAAAAACAGTGACATCTTAACAGCATGTGGATTGGAAAGAAGTAAATCTAAACTGATTGTATTCACACATGATGAGCTGACATGTAGAAAATCCTAAGAAGTTCACAGAAAAGTCATCAGAACTAATTCTTGAGTTTAGCGAAGTTTCAGGAGGTTAGTTCCTAGAGGGTGAACAAGGAAATTTGTGGGGAATCTGTTAGTGTTCTGTTTCTTGATCTGGGTCTTGGTTTATTACACTGCCTATTTGTCATCTCCTTTAGATGTCTTACAGGCATCTCGAACTTAATACGTCAAATAGATTATTGGTTTTACTCCCAAATCCACATCCATTCCCAACTGCCCACCAACTATCTCCCTTCCCATTAACTGACATCAAGATTCACCTACTTGCTCAGTAGGAACTGGAATTATCCTTGATTCCCCCCTTTCCCTTGCATCACATGTGTAATTCAACAGCAACTCCAGTGGGTTCTACCTCAGAAAACATGGTGGATTCGTCCACTTCCCTCCATCTCTATTACAACATCGCTCTTCCTCATCTACTGTCAGTCCTTGGTTTAATGAATTCATAGGCTCCACCAAGAACCTTGTGTGCCATCTCTTCCTACTCCCTTGCTTCAGTAAAAGTAACCAACAACTTCACAAGTTTCCAAGTCCAAGGCAAAGGTCACTGGCATGGCTCCCAAAGCCTTGCACCACATGCCCCTCTCCATCTCCTCTTTGGCCACGTCAGCCCTATGTTTGTCCTTAGGACTTGGCAAGCTCTATCCTGCCTTGGAGGATTCATCTATGCTCTCTTGCTGCCTGGAACCCCACTCATTCTCCATAACAGCATGTTGTTCATGACCTTCCACTCACTTTCCAGTCTTTAACATTTTTAAGGTGTTGATTTATTTACTTGTATACTGTCTGTCTTCCTCTGCTACACTAAACTTGCATGAGGTAGGCCTATGCCTTTTTCATTCACCACTATGTACCCAGCATCTGCACAATGCCTGGCAGGTAGTTGGCATAGTGCTTATTTATGCAAATGCACAGTGAATAAAGGAATAAATCAATAGATCAAGGAGTACTGGGGCAGACTCAGATGCTACATCTGATGATTCTTCATGCATTGCATATACCAGGGGCTCCTAAACTTGGCTGCACATTGGAATCACCTGGGTAGCTTTCAAAAATCCCAACATACAGATTAAATCCTATGCCTATCACATCATAATGGCTGGGACTGAAAGTCAGACAGCAGCAGTTTTTAAAGTTCCCTGGCAGAGTTGGGGAACCACTGACATATACCCTTTAAAATAAAAGCATGTAATAAAGTCTTCAAAAGAAAAACTTATTCCTTGTATTTACATCATACATGTATGAAGTTAAAATGGTTCCTGCAATATACATTGTAAGCCCGAAAACATAAAGATGTGCTATGCTAAATTCTAACTATGGTTAATATTGACAACCACTTTTATTTGTTAATTTGCAATGTATTCAAGAAGTTTGTAAATAATGTCAAGTAATGTAAGCACTTCTTTCAATATTAACAATGTTAAAAATGGTGTTTTAACCTGTATATTTTCAATTTTTAGCTGATTTTATTGATTAACGTTGATATTACCTGGCCATTATAATTACATATATATGTGTATGTGTAATTCCACAAACATTGAATGAACAAATATTATTTGGCAGGTATTCTGCTCAGTGTTACAGAATGTGGGAAACCTAAGATGGAGTTTTATTTATACAAAACATTCACGGGTTTGCAGTTTGCTAAGATGACGAGTGATACATTATCTGACAGAGCTCACTACCTGGTGTAGCAGCATCTTCCCCATTCAACCCAGTTCAAATTCCAGGCTGTCCTCTTTACTATCTGTATAAATTTAGGTGACTTTGTTAACTTTTTTTATTTCCATTTTTTATCTGAAAAGTGAGAAGGGCAAGCTGAGTGCTGGAACTTCTGATAGGTTTAAATCATATGAAATATACAAAGTGACACTGTTGTTTCCAATCAGGCAACAGACACTCATGTAAATGAACTCTGTTCACTCCCCGCAGCATATTTACTGTCCCACAAACAGGGTATAAGGAGTTGAGGGATTGGGACAGCCAATTTATAACCTATCAAAATCTGATCACCAGCACCTTTAAAACCAACAACAATAAGAACTGATTCTCAGCAACCACACTGTTTAATTGTCAAGAAGAAAACTTGGCATTAGTCTCACTGAAATGAAAGTAGTAGCAGGGTGGGTAAAAAGAGTGAAAAAACGAGGCTATCAGGAGATGAACAATAACACAGCCATATACTATGATAGGGCAGAATGAGAGGCTTTTTTTCTTCCCCAAAACAGCCTGAAATAGGGAAGAACAAATCTGACTCCATATTAGATCTGTTCCTTTTGTTTTAACTTTTGTGTTCCCTTGCCTGTGCTTAGTCATGCTGGCTCTGCACCTTCTGTAAAAGAATGTTGTCTATGGCCTGAAATATACAGGCTAGCCCATTCGCAAGGCTCTGACCTTTAAGAGTCCATTCATATAGAGATAAAAAGTTGCAGAACAGAGAATAACATTTGTCTTGTTGGAGGTTTACAGGAACATCATGACCTAACCCACATGGAGAGCTGCAAGAACAAAGGATTCCGACACCAAGAAGATTGCAACAACCAACCATGCCCCTCCCTCACCTGGCCTTTAAACCTGCTTTGCTGAAACCCTTCGGGGAGTTTGGGGACTTTTGAGCCTGAGCCACCCAACTCCTTGCACGGCCCTGCAATAAACCCTTCTCTGCTCCAAACTACAACATTTCAGTTTGTTTGGCCTCACTGTGCGTTGGGCACCCAAACTGGCGTTTGGTAACAAGCCCTCCCCGTGGTGTCCCACAGAGTTAGCCATGAAGCACAGGATGCTGGCCTCCAAGGAGGGCTGCCCGAGGCTTCCTTGGCCTTACAGAAAACCCTGAGTCAGCAGGAAGTTCAGGTTCGCACAGGTGCTCTCTGCAGCCCTGGAACATACCTGCTGCCTGCTGGGTGGGAGCCAAGCCCACAGCTCCTAACCCAGCCCCATGGCTGCCCCGAACCTCGGCCTGCATGTCTGCACCCAGGAGCCCTCATCCTGGCTCTTTGCCCCTGCTTTAGACTTCCTCTATCACCAAGATGTTCCCACACCTTGAAAAATACTATCTTCGGAGGAGGAGAACAAGAGAACTAAGAACCAGCTGGGAGACAAGTGAAGGACCATCTACCTGCAGTGAAACATTCTGGCTGGAACCTGCCCTTCCAAAATGAAGCTCTCATCTGCCAACGGGGATGTGATCACATCTGGCACATGGAAGACATTATCTCCGGAGGGCGGATCTCAAATACCCACTGCTCCTTGCTGATTACAGCAGCGTCAGCCCCCTGGCGACATCCAGATACTACACAGCATGCCTTTGATGGAGGCTTCAGTAGTGATCCCAGGCGTCTAGGAGACACGATTGGCCTCATGAATTAATTTGGGAGAAGAAGAGACATTTGCACTGAAACAGCAAAAAGCTGGAACACCTCCTTAATAAGAGTCAACCCAGGAGATGAGACCACCCAAAGCAGGATCTGAAGCTGTTAGCACCTCCTGGGGGAGCCAGGCTAGTCCATCAGGGAAGGAGGACCTGGTGCATATATACACACACACACACCTCCCCTCTCAACATTGAGCAATTCCAAAGTCCTGGAGAGTTTGACTACATGAATCATTGCCCTATTTGCTTTAAGACTCAGCTGCTTAAGAAATAAAATGCCAAAATATATGGACCCATATACATTTTTAAGCTCAGCAGTGTGGGTTTATGGAAACTAACAAAAATCCTGTATTTGTTCATTCCACAAATAATCACACAATGGAAATTATTTTAGGTGCTCAGCGCACAGGAGTGAACGGACAAAAATCCCTGCCCTGGGGGAGCTTATATTCCAGTAGGTGAGACAGACAAACAATGAATAATTGGTATTAAAAAATGTCAATTAAACAAGAGGTTATGAGTCTGTAATAAAAAATAATAAGTCTCTTAACGAAGAGATTATGAATCTGTAAGTGCTACGACTAAAACAGAGGACCTGGCATGCTGGGCAGAAGGGGGTGCGAGTGGGAGAGAAGGTCATAAAATCAAACAGCCTCATGGAGAAGATGATGAGGATGCAGACTCTTAGAGAAGATGAGGGCTTAGCTGTGCAGATATCTGGGGGGAAACCATTATTTGAAAACTGATTTATTAAGTAACCAAATGTGATCTTTTTCATAGGAGACACCATTTTTCTAACTCAATCCTAATGAGTGGGCTTTTAGTTCAGGGGGACAAAGTCTTGCTCCTGGATGCCTAAAGGAATGATTTTAGAACTGGGCAACGTGGCAGGGGCAGGGAGCAAGAAAAAGAAAAATGTCAGTGTCTGCCTCAGGAGGTCAAAGTTGGAACTGGCTGCACCAGGGGCTGGACAAGGATGTCTGGGTCTCAAAAACCCAACCCACATGCATGGGAGTGCCTTGATTTCTTCAACTAGTTTGATTTCCAGCAGCAGTGTATTAAAAGCTTAATTTCAGTCTGCAAGTCATACAGTTAATATCTGACGTAAAGACAAATTTTTAAAAATCAACGGAAGAATACTCCAGGAAAAATGCACATCTCAGTGGACACGGACACACATCCTGCTCTGAGTCACAGCTGAAGCTCTGGGCCAGGCCCTGGAGAAGCAGCCCCGCTGGGGGGTCCTCTGAGAGCTGCCCAGGCGGGTGTCCCCCCTACAGGGCCCAGCACCCACCCGGCGTGGCTGAGGCTTACTCACTAGAACGCTTCCAAGGTTGTGCAGAGAGGTGGTGACAAACCTCCTTCCTGACCGCTCTGTGGGGAGTGCTGGAGAAGGGCAAAGTCCAGGGTGGAACTTTGTGGGCAGGTCACCCACAGAATGCAGACCTCACATAAGAGAAGTATCTTGGCAAACTGGGCAGGTTTGGAAATTTAAAGACTAAGATACATGCACGCACACACAGAGGCATGCACCTGCTCATTCTGGAATGTTCTAGAACGTGCTGGAACCCTGCACATGCACAGATCTCCCTCTGCTCACTGCCCCTGCCGATGGCTGGCAGCTCCCATGTGTCGATGCCCAGGCTGGAGGTGAGGACACCCCCAGCCCCTGAAGTCCCTGGCCGGTGGTTGTTAGAGGCCAGGGACTGGCTGCCAGCTGTGTGTCTGGGGACACTTCCATGGGTAGGCTGCCCTGGCCACCTTGCTGAGGCTGGCTTGGGTGGCCCCAGGGCTGGCCTTCTGAGCTCCTGGCAGAGCACAGGGCTGGGAGCACTGCTGGCCCCCTGCTCCCTCGGCTCAGGATGTGTGGCCCTGTCAGTGCCCCGTCCTTCCTCAGAGGCCTCCGCAGCCACCTGGTGAGAAATGTCTTCACCTTTGAGTTCAGTGCTTTTCACACTTTTAAATTCACACAACTGTGAAAGATTTTACATGAGGGACAGGGCATTTATGTATGAACCAAAAATTACCCTGGTTATCCTTTAAGGTACATCTATTTTTCATTCTATTCCATTAAAAAATGATGGTTACGACCTACCGAATGGATTCCAGGCCCTAGGGGGTTGCTCGGAATGGCCTGACTTGAGCTGATGTTGGGGATCTGCTGACTGAGCTGATGGGTGGGGACAGGAAGGCAGGAAGGCCTGGACAGCATCCAGGAACAGGGGTGAGTGACCAGCTCCCTCTGTGCTCCACAGCCCTTCACTCCTTGTTGTGGTCTAGATGTTTGTGTCTCTCCAAAATTCATGTACTGAAATCCTACTCCCAATGCAATGGTATTAGAAGGTGGGGGCTTTGAATGGGGTCAGTGACCTTATAAGAGACCCCAGGGAGCTCCCTCGCCCCTTCCATCAGGTAAGGATATGAGAAGACGGCTGTCTGCAACCCAGGAGAGAGCCCTTACCAGAACTTGGCCTGGCCCCTGATCTCAGACTTCCAGCCTCCAGAACCATGAGAAATACATTTCTTTTGTAAGCCACCCAGTCTATAGCACTTTGTCATAACAGCCAGGACTAAGACACTCCTACCACTTGGGTCTGTAATGTAACTGAGGAGGTTTCCTGAGGCAGGGGTGAGACTTCCCACAGCAATGGCCCCAGCTCCGGACATAGCTGCTGGTGAGCAGGAGGTCCAGTAAAACTTCAGTGGATGAACAAATGAATACTTTCAAGGTGGAGAAGTATATCATGCATTTAATACCACTTTTACTCACTTGAACTTTGCTAACCAGGAAGAAATAGTCAATTGATTTTTGAGGTATAAAGCAATAGGTTAAGAAAATCAACATTTTAAAGTTAGATTTTGTGTACAGGTAATATTTTATGACACTGATTGCACTTCTTTATAAAGATAGTGACAAGTGACACTGAAGGTGTATTATTTGTGAAGAACTTTTAAAGCACTTAACATGCATTATTTTATTTCATTGCCTCTACCATCCTATGAGGTATCATCATCCCCATTTTACAGATGAGGAAAAAGTGAGGTTCAGAGAGGTGAAGTCACTTGCCCAAGGTCACACAGTTGGTGAGAAGCTGGAATTCACATCTCTCGGTCTGACTCTAGAATCTATACTAGAAACCACAGCATAATTTACTAACCTCCGATGACAGATTGTTGTCTAGTAAAGAATCTGTCTGGCCTTTGTCCCTGGCTTCCTGGGAAGTAAACTTTAAATCCTTGGGATTTCCCGAGTGATAGGAGTGCCTTTGTCATTCATGGTGGATCCCTTGGATCACAGCTGCATTTATGCTAACCAGATGACTCAGGACAGAGCTGCCCGGGCCACAAAGACCAGCCATGTGATTAGTGATTAGTAGGTTGGGGCTTTGAGTCAAGTGTTATCAGCCTAACCTCCCAACCTCCTGGGAGGGAACTGGGGCTGTGGCCAGTGATCCAACCAATCACGTCTCCATAGTGAAACCCCAATAAAAACTCTGGACACAATGGCTTGGGTGACCTTCCTGGCTGGTGGCCACGTCTGTGCCAGGTGGGTCATATGCTCCAACTCCATGGGGAGAGGACGAGGAGGCTCACAGGCCTCACACTGTGCATGTCCTCATTTGGCTGGTCCTGATTTGTACCTTTATCATAAAACGTAACTTGTAGTAGTCAGAAGTACAGGTGGTCTGGGGACTGCGGAACTTGTGCCCGGTGTCTGAAGTGAGGCAGGCTTGTTGGGGACCATGCTCTTAACTTGTGGGGTCTGTGCTGACCCTGGGTGGTCAGCATCAGAACCGCCCAGCCACACTAAGCCATCCGATCTGGAGAAGCAGGAATAGAAGGGAGGGAGCCTCAGAAAAAAATCTGGTTCAGCCTCATGGGGAGAAATTGGCCCAAAAAGGGAAGCCCTTCAAAGATGTGTCCCATCCTTGCTGGATTGCAGGAAAAGAAATGTCTCCTTGTCAGACACAGAGTGTTCCAGATTTACTGTGGTCAGCCTTGAGCATGGCAGTCCTCCCACCAAATGGGGTGAGGACAGCGACAGTTCCATTTTCAGTGGAACTGCTTTGCTCTACTAAAACTAAAACCAAATTAAAATCAAAGGACCATAAGACTTAGGACCACTGAGGAGAAAGTATTGTATCCCTTGTGGACCAAACAGTTTTGCAATGCGACGTGATTGCCAAGGTCTGTCTGTAGGAGCTGAAGAGCCCTTACAACACCCTTCAGGGGATGTGCAATCCCAGAGCTGAGCTCTTAACATCATTTTGTCCCTAAAAGCAGTTGTTCAATTTTCTAGGAAATGAAATTGGGCTTTAAGTGTATACTAGGGAAGCTTGCTATATATTTAATAGGTTCCTATCATTAATCCTGAAATGGAACATCTTGTTATAAAGCCACCTGACCACTTGTCTTAGTCCATTTGGGCTGTTGTAACAGAATACCATAGATAGGGCGGCTTATAAACAACAGAAATTCATTTTTCACAGATCTGGAGGTTGGGAAGTCCAAGATAAAGGTGCTGGCATACTCAGTGTCTGGTGTGTGCTCCCTGGTTCGTGGATAGAGCCTTCTGTGTCCTCACATGGTGGAAGGGGCAGGGGAGCTCTATGGGGTCCCTTTATAAGGGCAACAACCCCATTCACGATGGCTCCATCCTCATGACCTAATTTAACTCCTAAAGCGCCCCCTCCTAACACCATCACACTGAGGGGTAGGATTTCAGTATATGCATTTTGGGGGGACACGAGCATGGCATGCAGTCTATAGCACCCTCCTAATGGCTGGTATTCCCATGGGTTCAAGGTGATTCAAAAGGTTAATGCTGAACCAAACTAAATGTGATCGTTGCCTAGTGGGGTATCAGGACACTTACGTGGACCCTGGAGGCACTGTGGGGCTTCTGGGGTCTTGGGTTAAAGCTGGCAGCCAGCATGGCTGGGCGATGGAGGGAGGCCCCTCACCCTCTGTCCATGAAGGAGGCTGGGCTAGGAGCACCGCACAAGGCAGGCAGCATGAGTGGGGCACAGTGCCTGGAAGCTGGGGTCCCGGGGCTAGTGCAGGCCCTACTGCCATCTGGCCGGGGCCAGCAGGCAGCCAGGCAGGGCCTCCACCCCAGGTGCACACTGAGTGCGACCTGCCCGCAGGCCCTGGAGTAGGTGGGCTGGGGAGAAGGTGGGGGGTGGGTTCTGCCTAAAGGGGGCTAAGGGGAAGGGCTCTGCACCATTCTGTGTACAGAGGACCACTCTGTATGCAAAGTAGCCAAAGGCGGGAGCCTGGTCAGAGGATGGCTGCAGTGTTCAGAGCCAGGACGCCGCTGGCCGAGGGAGGTGAGAAAGGGGATGGACACAGGGAGTTGAAGCAGGTAGGGGTGACAAGCAGTCGTGGTTGGGAAGGGAAGGGTGGCAGGGGAAGGGGACAAGAGGCCCCTCCCCAGTCTCTGGCTTGGGCCCTGGGGTGAAGTGTGTGGGGAACAGCGCCTGGGGGCTGTGTGCCTGGAGGGGCCCCTAGGAGGGGCAGGTTAGGATGAAGGGGAATGGTTCTTAGACACAGAGTTCCCAGTGGTCGGTCAAGTGGGCCTCCATCTCAGGAAGAGGGATGGAACTGGCTGAGTTATTAGCCCCACGGAGAGGGGCAGAAGGAGCAGACATTAAGTCTAAGGACAGTAGCTCCAGGTTGTGGTCCAAGTTCTACATCATAAGAGCCGCAAGGCTCCTCTGTGGGGCTCCAGGAGCTATGTTCACAGATAAACCACAGAGGATGACAACCGTGAGGACGGATGTGCCACGTGTGAGATGGAGGGGTTCCACCTGGATCCCCCACGGTGATGGGAAGGTCTGAGAATACCAGACTCGCTCACTGCAAATTACTTTTCAAAAAGAAAAAAATATAGAACCCAAGGAAAAGTTTCAAGTACCTGACAAAGTAAGCGCATCTTCTAGTTGAAGGTGCCCCAGAACCACACACAGCGCACCTGCCACCAAGGGGCAGCATTCCACCTGCTGGGAGGACGCCCTGCCCTGGGCCTGCCCCCTCCCCTCCAGGAGCCCTTGTGTGCATCAATGTGCCCACGATGCAGAGGAAACCTCTCCTCAGTTGGGGGCGTGAGTGGGAGATGAAACATGTTTTTTGAAAAAACAAAGAAACAAGATGTGCATACATCTGATTGGGAGTTTGAGGTTAACGGATGCAAACTAGTATATATATAATGGATAATCAACAAGGTCCTACTGTATAGCACAGGAAACTATATTCAATATCCTGTGATAAACCGTAATGGAAAAGAATATGAAAAAGAATGTATATATATGTATAACTGCATCACTTTGCTGTACAGCAGAAATTGTAAATCAACTATATTTCAATAAAATTAAAAAAATAAAAAAGATGCACATACATATATTACACACACATAAATGGGGGGGTATTCCTTTCTTTCCCTGCTCTTCCCCTCCCCTCCCCAACCCCCCAAATCAAGAATAATGTCTTCACTCTTCAGTCTTGTAATTTCAACAGGATCCATAAAACAAAGATCACTGTGGACACCAGTGTTTGTAATAAAATGTTGCATTTCAGCCCCATAGGAAAGTTACACAGACGGGACACTTGGGAAAACAGCTGTATCTTAAAAGGATACAATCTACTTGATGAAAATTAAAAAAAAATATTTTATACACTTTGAATACATCTAAACAGTTCATTTCCACAGAAGAGTTCCAGTCATTTTGAAAAAAAAGACTGTTCTCCCTTTAGCTCTCTCCCAGGTTCACTGTAGAGGTCGAACACTGCACCTCCCGAGCCCATGTGCACCGCTGAGCCCAGAGGCCAGCGTGTCCCCGAGGCCCTGCATCCCTTTCTTTTGCGGCACTGTGACCCCAAACTGACACCTCGCTGGGATCTTGGAACTGAAACTCGCATAAGAAAGAGTCACACGGTGCTAATGCACTTTGAAAAGTCTGCTTCACTGATTTAAACTTGCACTCAAAGGCAGCCAGGCAGCATATGCATTTCATCCACGTTCTTAGAGGCTGCATGGGAAGCAAACCTGGTATCAGAATTATCTCATGGGTGTGATAAAGCCAATCATTTCATATAAATAGCATTTGTTACATAAGAAAAAAGATGCACATTCCTGCATACCTCACGTTCCTGCAGGCAGAGGAAGAACCTGCTCCTTGCCCTGGCTCTATATATTAAAACAGATGTCGGCCTGGGTCTGAACCTCCAGGAAACAACTTCAAAGTATTGTCACACCTTTTTCAGCCCAGATTTGGGCTCCTGGTGAAACTTCCTGAACATCAAACCAGATTGTCACTGTTAACCTATGGTCACCAGAGCCCTCCTCCTGGACACTGTGTAGGTCTGGTGGGGTGGGGAGGATGAGCGAGAGGGACATGGGGTGTGGGGGCCTACAACGCAGGGACACAGAGGGAAGGGGCATGGCCAATCTAGATCTGTCTTTGGTAAAGGAGGATTTGGAATTCACCTTCTCCAAGGGTCCTGCCAACCCTGCAAGAGTTACAAAGAGAACCTACAAGAGACTGGGAATTGCACACCTGCCTACTTCCAGTGAAGGCCTTTGAAGTTTCCTAGGGCGGCCCAGAGGCCCAGGACAGAGTAGCACGATGCGCTGTGATACATACAAAAATAAAGCAACCAGGCATCAATTTAGCTGGTCCCACGAAATTTCCTGCTGTTTTCTCCACTTCTAATAACGTGCACGTAAGCACTTAATGTTCGAACTAGCTCCGACTTTATGTATATATTATATCTAAATCATTTATTTAAAGGGGCTCCTGAAACGTAAGAAACAGCTACTTGTCTTTTAGAAATCAGGGGGTAATCAACCTCACTCTGGATTAAATTCTTGAATTAAACTAACAAGAAACCTAAATCAAGCCTCCTTACAGCAGAGAGTCTTGCAGGATACAGGAGGCGCCAGCAGGAGCCATCCTGAGCTTGGTGCCTCTGACCGTCTGTCCTGGGCCTGTGGACTCTGAAGCCTGAGGTTTCAGTGACCCTGGAAAATGCCCCTGGCCTGGAAAAGGGATTCAGTAAGGGGTTTTCACTTACTAGCTAAGTCTCCCCACATAAGTTATGTGGGGAGAACAGAGGAAGGAGTCCTCTTCGGTAAGAAGATCCCCAGCAAGAAAGAGCTGCTCATGCTGCCTTCCGCAGAGGAGAAAGGGCAGGGGGATATGTAGGAGTCTTCCGCCAAGTTGACTGCCAAGTACATCTCTACACAAGACGGGCTGGCACTAGGTTGGATGGTTGGAGATGCTGGACCCTGCCCTTCAATTCCTCATATTGCCATGTTCTAAACAGTCAGCAGCTTCTGTAGACTTTCCCCAGGGAGAAGGAGGCACTGACCATAGGGGGACATATTCTGGATCTACTTAGCAGTTTTTCACAGCAAATTTTAACAGTAGGGTTATACATCAGCCTCTTGTTTGCCTGGTTAAAGTTAATAATACCCCTTGTGGCAAACTATTTTCTAACAAGGCAAGGGCATTTCTATTATCACAGCATCATATCTGCTCTTTTACTACGTGGCCTTGCTACCCCTTCCCCCAAGAGGAGGGGTCCACTACATTTCCCCTTGATTCCTGGCAGGCTCACGACCATAGGATCAAGAGAACACAGCAGGCAGGGGGTGACCTCCTAGGATGGGTGCTCACAGGTGATGCAGCCTTGACTCCTGGAATCCTGTAACAACAGCCCTGAAGCCGCCATGCTATCAGGATGCCAGGCTACACGGACAGGCGTGTGCAGGCGGTCCGTGGGCAATCCTAGTGTTTGCGTCATCCAAACCCAGGCCCCAAAAGGAGCCTTCAGGTTAATCCCATCTTCATTCTTTCCAGCTGGGACCCCAGATGTCATGGAACAGAGACAAGTCATCTTCATTGTGTCTGAATCCGGCTTAATAAAAAAGTAGTTTATCTGCTAAGTTGTGGTGTCATTTGCTATGAAGCAGTTAGTAACCAGAACATCCTGAACCAGACCAGCTTGAGTATGTCGAAGTTTGGGGCTATGCGAGGCTGCACATGACACAGGGCCCTCCCAGGTACCCCAACTTTGTGAGACCACCCTTGGCACCCAGCTGTCTTTCCTGAAAGGCATGGTTTTGCATTCTTGCTCACAAAAATGTACTTTAATGCCTGACTATGACAATGGGTACATCTTTACATTTTTAAAGGCAACACACACCCCAGGTCTATCCTGGGTCAGCTAGGACAATACAACCTCCCCTCCCCTTAGATTCTGACTTGGCACCCGATGCCTTGCACTGCCTGGTCCCCACATAGCCTTTCCATCCCCAGATGCACTGTCTATCCTCCAGCCACACTGGGCCACTCACCTCACCCACTGTTTATTCATTTAACCTTTATCCTAACGAGGGGCATTTTTACTACTTCCAACCACTTAGGACACATATTAAATAATAAGGGATAAACATCCTCACATATAAGTCTGCATCGTATCTTTAGTCATTTCCATAGGAAAGATTCTTAAAAGTGGGACTGTGGGGCACTGAGTATGAGTTTCAAGGATCCTGATACATACTGCAGAGTGGTTTTCCAGAAACCGATTACTAGCAAAGTTGGACATGGTTTGAAACCTCATAGGTCATTGCTATTTTTCTTTTGTGAACTGTTTTCCCGGGTCCTTTGGCCATTTGAGGGCGTGTGTTTTCTCACTGGTGGGTGGGGGTCTTTTGTGATGCCCGTGTTCCCAACGTAGTTACTGCACCCACCCTGCCTCCGTGCGGGAACAAGGCAGGTGGGCTCCGGCTGGCTCAGAACCCACACTGGTGGGGACTGACCGCATGATGATAACCCAAAGGTTAGAGTCATGAGGGGGTGCAGGGTGAGGTGATACGGGAGTCTGGTGGGGGGGGATGCAGGAGCTTAGCTGCAGAGCTGCTCACTGAAATGAGGCCCAAAGGAACTTCATAACCAGAAACAGAAAGCGCAGAGGGGGCCAAAGGCTGGGTCTGTCCCCAGAGTCCACCAGAGATCAATGTGCTTGGATCTGGATGGGCAGGTAAAGAGGCAAAAGGTGAGGTCAGAAAGCGAGGGACAGGGCCCCGTGGGTGCAGGCAGGGCGGCGGGAAGCCTGAGGAGTGTTGAACAGGGAGGGCCTGAGTAGGGGCCCTGGCTGGGGGATGGTGTGGGGCAGGGCAGGCCAGGCAGACAGTGACAGCAACAGTCCTGGCAAGGGGCCTGAGGACCTGACTGGCAGATGGGCAGTGACAATGGAAAGCAGGTAATTTTAGAAATAACTTCTCATGACTTCATGATGGATTGGCTGTGCTGAAAGACAGGTGTTACATGTGAATCCAAAATCTCTGAACATCGGGAGGCCTGGAGCAGCAGCTGGCCGACAGACAGAGCTCCCTTTGAAACCCCACGTTGACGTGGGGATGTCACCCAGGTGACTAGCATGCTGGCCCGGGGCACAGAGGACAGTTCTGAGTGGTGGGATAACTTTGGGAATCTGCACAAAACTAGCATTGAAAGCCACAGGTCTTGAGACACCAAACAAGAGTTGAGTTAAAAAGAAAAGGATTCTGGACTGAGCCTGTAAGAACTCCAACATCTGAAGGTCAGGTGGACAAGGAAATACCAAGAACCAACACTTGGGCTGGGAAAGGGGTGGCCACTGAGCTGGGGAGAAACCGAAATGCTGTGGCATTCTGGAAACCCAGGGAGAAAGTGCTTAAAGACTAGGGGAAAAAGGCAGAACCCCCAGCTGCTAGAAAACAGGAAATGAAAAAGCTGAGTTTAACAGACACCTGCTGTGGGCAAGTATGGAGGGGATGATGTCTCCAGCACCCAGGGGCCCGGACTTCAATGGCCGTGAAAGAACCCCAAAGCGGAGCTTCCTCAAGACCCTTCCAGGGGATCCACAAGGTCAAAACAACCACTCTAAGATGGTGTTTGTCTTTTCACGGTGCTGACACGGATGGTGAAAAGCAAAGGTGGTGCCTTTGCACAAATCAAGACAATAGCACCAAATGTACCAACAGCCTTTGTCCTCTTCACCATCAGTCAGAATTACAGAAACACAACCACAAAAATAAAACAGAAAACAAATTAACTTAAGAATGCCCTTGCACTTGAGCCAGGACATTTGGGTATGTGTACGTAGCAGTGAAAGCTGCCCTATTCAAGCCACATATTAGGTGTGTCACTTTGCACAAACAACATAATCTTACTGAGCTTCAGTTTCCTCATCTATCAAGTGGGGCAAGATCAGAAAATTCAATGATGCGTTCTGTAACACACACAAAACAGGGCTAGGTACAGAATAAGCATTCAATTAATATTAGCTACTACTATTATTTAAAACAAAGGTTTTTATCTAGTACAGCAAGTTCTCTATCTTCCAACAATACTTTCTGAGTTTGCCTGGGCACTGAAGGCAAAGAGGCCTGGAGCTTGGACAGGAATCGTGTTACAAGAACCTCCTTTTGTATGAGCCAGACAGAAGATGGGTGAGCCAGTGGAAGGGGCTGTGGCTCAAGGCTGGGGTATGTCGCCTCAGCTATGGGTGCAGTGGTGAGTGGTGGACGGTGCTTGGGAGACAGGTGACAGGGGATCCTGTGCGAGTGCACCACTGTGGGGTGTGTCACTGCACCCCATGGCTCTCTGTGCCCTGCTGCTTCCTCCGTCACCGCATTTCATAACCACATGGGTGGCAGCAGAGAAATGTCCTCAAGAAAAAAGTCAGATAGTGGGTCTGACAATGAAGGTTTCTAGCAAGAAGGTAGAGCCAACTCACTCTGGGATGGGGAGGTCTAGAAGGGACCCCCTGGCAGAGCTCTGAGAGAGCCACTCCGTGGCTCAGAACCACAACATCGCCAGAGCTCTGAGCTGGGACCCTGGACTGATGTCAGAGAAGGCCCAGCCTCCCTCCTCATTCCGTCTTGTTACATGCGTAAGGCCTGCTGTTCTCCAAAAGAAGGACCTCAAGGAGGAGGGAAAATGTTGTTTTACATCTCAACATAGATATTTGGCTCAAGAGATACTTCTCCAACCGGAGAAACCCAAGGAGGACTGATCAGACTTTGCAGGTGGAAAACCATGGCACAGAGATCCGTGACATGCAGAGGCGTGGCGGGTGTGTCCTGCAGGAACCATAGGGTTGTCTGGACCTTGCTCCCAAGAAGGTCCACCACCATGTGGTCACGGAAGCAAGTAGATTGATCTCAAGGCAGGACATTGTGTTTTCTAAGCCAGATGTGATTGCATTATTGGAGTAACAAAAGGGACCCTTGGTGGTTGTGAGGGAAGGAATAAGAAGACAGCACGCATTTGTTGGCTTAGCAAGTGAAGCTATGTGTTACCTTGAAACTGAGTTCTTAAAGGACACAGAAGGAAAGGATTTGATTCTCTAATAGGAATGATAAATTTTCCAAGTTTGGAGTTAGGTAGCTAATCAGCTATGGAGAGATGACCACGTACAGAAAACGTACATTTCCCTCCCTGCATCAGGGAACCTATAATGGAGGAGGACCCAATGGCTGTAGGAATGTGGAAAGCCTCTCGGAACTCATGCTGGAGAGGTGCCCTGTGACTGCAGTGAGTGTGGGAAGGCGTTCAGTGCACAGCACCCACTTGCTGGAAATCAGAGCACTCCTACTGCTGAGAAACCTTTGAGTGTGAAAAATGTAGGAAGTTCTTTAGACTTAATTCAAGCCTCAAAATACATCATAGAAGTCATAATGGTGAGAATCCCTTTGAGTAAAGACAATGCAGAGAGGCTTAGAGAAATGGCAGGCAATGTCACACATAGCATAGAATTCACAGCAGTGCAAAATCCCTCCCATGAATACAATATGGGAAGATCTTTAGATATGGTTCAATCCTTAGAAGAAATCAGGGAATTCATACCGGCATAAGACCCTATGGAATACAGGGAATCCCCCAGTAATGGCCCAAGCCTTGTCCAACATCAAAGAATTTGTAATATGCTTTATTTAACCTAAAAGCCTACTGTTATATCATTACAGTATCTTGTAGTTGGACAGTATACTGAATTATCATTCTGTCATTCTACAATGCCAGACCCAGAGTAATAATCAAGAATTCATTTTTTAATAACTGGGTGAATGAATGGGTTCTCTTTGATTTTCTAGGTAAATTGATTGCAAAGAATAAGTTTTGTTTCTGCCTTTCCAATATTTATACCTATATTTTCTCTTCCTTGTATTAATGCATTAAACCTCATTTCAGACCCTGAGAAATACAGAAAAGACTTTGTACTAATGTGCCTGATGAAGGTGTCATCATGCCAAAGGGCTCTTTGGACTGCAGTTACAGAAACCCACACGAGTTGGTGAAACTGACGCTGAGAGCCAGGAGCGATCTGAGCCCCAGACCGGGCAGGAACCAATGTTATGCTATAAGGTACCCAAACGATGTTCTCTCAACTCCCATCTCTGCCTCTCCTGTTTTCCATCCCAGTGGCTACTGATGAAGAGAAGACCCTCCTGAAGAACCACGTGCAAGGTCCCAGGAAAGAATGCCTTGCCCTTCAGGTACCCTCCTTGGGTCAGTCATCAACAGTCCACAGCTAGGACCGTGTCGGCCCTGGCGTGGGTGAGGCACCTGTCAATCAACTGCAGTAGTGGTACCAGTGGTATTGGGGTGCAGGGACAGGGTCGTTTCTATGCACATGCACCAAGTCGTTTCTATGCACATGCACCAATGAGAGCTGAAGGGAAGGGCATCCTTAGAACAGAGGTGCTGATAACTCCAAAGTCATCCACAGCACAGAGCCCAGATTTGCAGGGCCCTTTGTAGTTTACGCAGAGCTTGTTCATATCATCTCCATTGCTCCATCTTCAATACTCCGGGATTCTATTTTATATACATTTTACACATGAACAGACAGAGGCTCAAAGAGCCTCTTCAGTGACTTTTCCCAGGCGATTCAATTACGAAATCCAGGGACTCCAACTCCAAATTCTATTCTCTCCAGTCTCTCTGGCCATTGTCATACAGTGATGACCATCTCTTACACCCAGTTAGATCTCTGACATCATTGAAGTCTTAAGGAGGTTGGAAGTGAATTTCAAACTTTTGAGACTCTCAGGGATGATACTCCCAATTAAACACTGAGTGAAGGTTACAAAGAATATCTGCAAGTGTTCACTATAAGCAACGCTAAACATCGCCAAGCCATGTCGTTCCCCACACGGGGTAGAAACTAAGAGATCTGCTGGGAACTTTGTCTGGAATCAGAATCATATTCAGCCTCACATACAAACAAGTGGGAATATTTGTTTCCTGGCCTGCTGTGGTATTCCCCAAGAAACACAATCGCTCCCAAGGTGTCTGAGAGTAATCCCCACCAAAATGTCAATGGTGTCAAGGTTTCTAGTGCTAAATGTTAATTTTGAAAATAAAAAATAAAGTAAGGCCACTATTTACATGAACTCTCTGAAACTAAAAGACATAGGCATAAGGACAACACACGTCTTTCTCCATGATTATATTTCAAAGGCATATTCTCCCCACCTAGTCTGGTGTTATTGAGGCCCCTTATCACAACCTCAAAAGTCCTGGACACATTTGCTCACACCCTGATGATGATTTCAATAGGCAGCACATTCAAAAGATTCCCAAACCCTCACCCTAACCCCTACCCCTAACCCTAACCCTAACCCTGAGACTGGATGGTCTCAGCTTTTCTGTAAGAAAGTTGGGAGTGGATGCCTTCCCTGAGGGGCACCAGGGATGGGGACTCACACCGCACACACTGTGAGCCCGTGTCATGACTTGGGGCTTATCCACTGCCCTAAACTCCCCAACTGAGTCAGCTGCCTGAGTCTCCTCACGACCCCGGCCCCTTCCTCCTCTTCTCCGCTGGCTGCTCCAGTCTGTCATTCAGCAGAAGCTTTTTCCCGTTTCGAATATGAATGATTTCAGCCTCTTATTTTCTTTCACTTTTCAGATCCATCTGATGAGCACAGCTGGCCCCAGAGCAGAGCAACACAGGGGAAGGTGGTGGGGTAGGGGGTGGGGAGCAGGTGGGAAAAGGGAGCAGAAAATGCCAATCCTTATTCTTCTCCTTGTCTCAATTATATCTGCAAAAAGACACCAGTAGTTGTGTTTCTGGGGAAGACAGAGGTGAAACTATGAAAAGCAGTGCTGCGTTAGAGCCCACCAACCTTGCCTCCACACCATTTTCATGCAGTTAGAGCTACTGGTGCCAGGGCCGGGAGACTTCATTCCCAGGTCCCATCCAGTCTGAGGATTCTCAACAGCTGGGAGAAAGGGTGAGGGTACAATTTAAAGTCCTCCCAGCCGGACGCATCTCTGGATTCTAAGGTTCTACCATGTGGAGGTGTAGCACCACTGCCCTGTGGACTCAGCACCCCTGGGAGATGGAGAATGTCATCCCTCCCAGATAGACCAGGGCCAATAGCGGCCAGGGACCTCTGATACCATGGCGGTGGGCTGGGTGGGTGGGTGGTCAGAGCCAGCAGGGACTGTGAAAACCAAGTGGTTGAACCCACGCCCAGAGATTCTGATTCAGGAGGGCTGGGAGGGCCTGAGAATGTGCACTTCTAGAAAGTTCTCAGGTGATGCTGACGCTGCTGGTTTGGGACCCTAAAGCTTTCGTTTTATAGATGAGAACGCTGAAGACCTCAGAGGGGACGCCATGACTGGAACCCAGGTCTCTTGACTCAAAGACTCAAAGAAATCCTCTAACAAGAAGGAAAGAAGGAAGGGAAGAAGGAAGGAAGGGAGAAAGGGAGGAAGGTATTAAATAATCTTAAAAAAAGAAGAGAAAGCACAAAACAGCTCGCTGAAGTCTGAGTGTGTGGGGAGGGCACAATTCCATCTGGGATCCTGGGATGAGGGCGTTGGGGGGCTGCAACTGGATCCACTGCTCAGCTGCCTTCCAGCCGATGTCTCACAGCAACTCAGACAATGTAACTAACTCCTGTGGCCTGTAGAGCCCTCTGGGCCCACCCATCCTCAACCCACTAATGGCAGCCTGGGGGCAGCATACACTGCCTTGAGGCATCAAGCCTGCAGGAGGAGGGGCCTTTATGGAACTGCCCGAGGGAAGGTCTCAAGGAGACAGGGTCAGAGGTCAAGGTCCTCTTTGTAAATCGGGGTAAGAATCAGAGAATTGGGACATTTACCAAAGTGACATTTTTTTTTTTAATTCAAGTATAATTAATTTGCAATATTGTGTTAGTTTCAGGTATACAGCAAAGTGATTCAGTTATACATTTTTTCAGATTCTTTGCCGTTATAGGTTATTACAGGATATTGAATACAGTTCCCTGTGCTAAACAGTAGGACCTTATTGTTTGTCTGTTTTATGTATAGTGGACAAAGTAGGAGTCTAGGATTAACAAATACAAACTACTATACAAAGTGACTTCCTTTCCCAGAATATTCGTGGTGGAAACAGTGGGCTGAGCGGGAGAAGTCTTGATTTCTAGTCTTGACCTTACAACGAGCTGGCATCTTAGGTGAGTCACTTGGTCCCTAGGAAGTTGGATTCTGTTAAATATACAAAATTAATGATTTATTAGGGATTTTTCCAAATTTTCTATTCCATCATTCATCTTATTTTTTGGTTTTCTTGCTTTGCCCCTCTTTTTGAGTAGGAGGGTCAAGGAAGTCCCATCTCCTCTTCTAGTTTGTAGAATAGGAAAAGCTTACCTAAATGGGTATTTGTGACATGGGCCCATGATGAGGGAGTCAGGTAACCCAGCAGCTAAAAGGCTTTCTAGTCGGCTTTGTGTTGACCAGGCTGACATGTGTTCCTATGATCTGCCATGAAGTGGATTTTATACTAACCGGCCTTCAAGAATATTCCACAGAGGGGGCCTTTGCCCCATTTGAAACCTGCCTTCCTGCAGCTCTCCTGGGCCTCGTCCTTCCCCTCCAGCTCCCGAGGACAAAGGTCCTGGGGAGTAGGGCTTGGCCGGGGCTGCTCCTTGTCTCCAGCTCCATTGACACTCTCCTTAAATGCACTCATACGTGAAGGCTCTAAACAGCATCTGTGCGACGCAGAGGAGGCCACAGCCCTACCTCCAGCTCAGACATCTCCCCACAACTCTGGATTTCTGCGTCTGCCTGCCCTCCTGACGTTTCCACTCACTCCATCCCAGCCTCACCCAGCCAGACCTCTTCACTTCCTATCCCACACTCTCTCCAACCCCTCCTCTTCCCTCCCCAGCTTAATAAACAGCACTGGCAGCCACCCAGCTTCCCAGCCAAGAACCTAAGCCTTCCTGATTTCTTCTCTTTTTCTGGCCCCACATGCAGCCAGTGGGCAGATTAGAACACACATCACATCTCTCCCCTTCTCGTGGCCTCCAGTCCCCACCTTGGCTACTTCCTAATATCTCTTGCCCCACTGCCTGATACCCCTGCATCCTTTGCCTGACTACAATCTAAGCCCTACACAGCAGGCAGTGACTTTTTTAAAAAGCAAAAACCAGATTTCATCACCCCCAACTGAAAACCTCCCAGAGTCTGAAACCCAAACTCCATGGCCAGGCTCACAAAAGCCTGTCCTGCTCAGCCCTGCCTCCCTCCCCGGCATCCTGGGCCCCACGCCCCGCCGACCAGCTGGCCGCCTTGGGTCCTAACCCGGAGCTTCTTTCATCTGTTGTTCCCAATGCCTGGCTCCTTCCCCGGTACAGGTCTCACCCTGAACGTCTCCTCTGAGACACTCTGCTGACCATTCAGGCTGGAGTGGGCCAGGCTCTCTCTGCCACACCACCCTTAGTTCTCTGCACCGCAGTTATCACCGCCAGATCATTTTCTTGTTTATGTGTTGTCTTCCCTACCAGGATGCGGGCGTGCTCACCTCTGCGGCCTCAGAGCCCACTCGGGACATGGCTGGCCCCTAGGAGTGCTCAGGAAACACTCACCAGGCCCCAGTGATGGGACACTGGCAGGGCTTCCTCTGGGAGCAATAGCCCAGGGGCAGAGGGGGGACAGAGGCCAGCGCCAGGGGTCTTGCCCTGGACTGCTGGAAATAACCCTGCCGCAGTCACGCAGAATGGCTCTTCTAACCACCATCCACAGAAAGCACCGCAGACCTCGCACCCAATGCAAAGGGGCAGGTGGCACGTGGACACTGAGAATGACCCCCGAACTGACTTGCCTCACCCCACCCCCTGCCCACGAGGGCACTCAGAGGACCTGTGCGGCTCTGCATCTCAGCTCAGCTCCCCAGCTTTTCCGAGCATCTCTCCAGGAAGAGCCAGGGACGCCCTTTCTGATAAACTGGGGTAGGATCTGTTCTCTTCTCCTGCCAGCACCCATCGAGGACCTCAGTCACTTCAGTTCCCACCCTCTGGGCTGATTCTGGCTTGGTGGTGGCTGTTACCCACCAGGATCACCAACCAGGACTGGAGGGGGCATGGGAGCTGCTGGGCTGCGGGGGTCCTGGGGGAGACCAGGGCCAACATCTCCCTTCCCTCCAGCCTCCATGGCTCCCTTTGGGACAGAGGGTCGCCTCCTGCCTGCCCTGGTCTCCCCTGGCCTCTCTGCTTACTGTCCTCCATTACCCCTCCATGGTCCACTGTTGCCTTCTTCCTAGAAAGCATCCCTACTCTTGTCTCTGCCTCTTATGAACAGAATGACACACGTTTCCTGCTCATTCTCTGTCATTATTAAATCACAGTTCTGGAAGGGGGAGGGAGGTGTCATTTTCTTAAGTCTGCCTGTTTTCGTGACCAGAGCTACTAGTGGAAGGCTTACAAGCATTTCACTGTCACTTACAAAAGGCCATTCAGTTGCCCTCCAATGCATGCTTCTCTGATTAAAAATGATTTGGAGCATCTTTCCTTTGCTTTTTAACCTTGTGATTTTCCTGTCCTGTAAAATGTCTGATCAGATACTTTGCCCTTTTTTCCATCTGGGCTTTTCTTGGTTTCCGTTGCTTTGGAAGAGTTCCCTGCATATTGTTACTTGAAATTGGTGAGATTCCCCCTAGAATGTCATCTGACTGTGGGTGCTATCCAAGGTCACCTTCATTGAACAGAAATTCTTAATTCTAATGTGATCAAATTCTTTCTCTTTTTTTTTTGCCTTATAATTTGTGCTCGTCAGGTTCATTTAAGTCCTTCCTACAGCTAAACCTTCTTCAATTAACTTTATAATTTTATCTTTCACATTTAAGTCTTTTTAACCTCTGTATGTGGTGTTTGGTATAGATCCAGTTTCCTTTTTCTCTATATTCAAATTTCCCTCTATGGAGAGTTTCTACATAGAAACTTTCCTTATTGATTTGTGGTTCCACCTTAACGTATATTAAGCTCCTGTCCTATGGAAGTCTGTTTCTGAGCTCCTTCTTCTGTGCTGTGGGTCCATTTGTCTGTACTTGCACAAGACCACAATTTTTAATCACTAGAGATTTGTGGTATGCCTTAATATCTGGCAAAGTAACTTTACACTGACAGCTAGATCTTTAAAGAGATTATTTAATAACTCTATCTCACCATGCACAAAGCAATGTAATAATCCCAATGATATAAACACCTATTCTAATATAAAATGGTCACTTCCTATTTTTGTTGAGTGCCCATTGTTACTGGTATATGATGGGGGGGGGAATGGGAGAAAACTATAAATGATAAATGATTGCTTCACTCATTCATCAAATATTTATTAAGCACCTACTAAGTGCTAGCTGGCATTGTTTTAAAGGCTGGGGATGGAGCAGTGAACACAAACCAAAAAAGAAACCCTGCCTTCATGAAACTTACATCTGAGTAATGGAAATCAGGAAATCATTTCAACAGCCTCTCCTCCCCCTAGCCTACTGGCTAGGGAATGTCCTTTCCCTGGGTGTCCTGGGTAAGAACCTACTCTGGCTTTTTGAGTGAGTGTTTCATGAGAAGAGAGACCATTTTAACCTGCAAGTAAATAAAATGTTATTGCTTCTCTTAGGGTTTATTGGCAACCCAGATCTATGAATTAATTTACTCAAGATTTAATTTAAAAATAAAAATCAATGTTATTTAGGTTCATTGAAATAACAGCTAATTTCTTTTCTCTCCAGAGTTTAGTCATTGTTCTGATATTGAATAAAGATCTGTAAAAATGAAGATTAAAAATACTGCTGTTATGAATCTTTTAAATGATAATACAATCTAGTTATGTTCATTATGTTTTTTTCATACTGAAAATGAGACTATCCCTGAAAACAGCAACTTGGGACTAAAAGAAATCTACACAAATTCAGATCTGCACTCTCCTTCTCATCCCAGGGAGGAGTAACACAGGAGGACGCAGTTCATCCTAGATGCATGCACAGGCTTTGCTGGGGGCCTCTCCTAGCCAGTGGGTGATGCCAAGATACCTGAGGTTTCCAGTCTACCAGACGCTCAGCGGGAGGAGGGCTGACTGCAGTTTTTAGCACCACGGTGGTTTCACTTCATTTGCTCAGAACAGTATCGTAACATGGGGCTCAGACACCCTCAGGGGTTCAGTCAGAGAGCCGAGCTGGGGGAGGTAGGTTTACTATGCTCCACAGAGGTTTTAGAGTGAGGGAGAGCTGAGGTAGGAGGAGGAGGAGCTATGACACACACAGTTATGGACTGGCTGATCTCTCCAGTATTTCTGAGAGGGGACAACAGTGGGCTAGGATTCCTGTTAACTTCCTATGTCCTCCCAGGCAGATCCCACAGAGGGTACCTCCTCACCCACCTTTACAGAGCACTGGGGATGGGAGCACAGCTGGGCAACGTGGGGCACATTTTGACCTCTCTGTACTCGTAGGTAAGCCTCTTAGGGCACAAAGAATTCTGAATGCAGCCAGTGGTGCTAAGTGCCTTCCCCTGCACGGAGCTTCAGGCTCTTCCCTCTTCCTCCAAGCCTGGCACCTGGCCAAATGCTTTAACAGTCTTGTTCCTGAAACCCTCATGATAACCCCGTGAGGACGGTGCATCATTCACATTTCACTGAAGGCTGAGATGAGGCTTGGAGAGCCTGCACAAAATGCAACTAGAGGGTCTCTTCCTTGTGGCGGTGGCTAGAGAGCAGAGTACGAACTGTGGCAACCGGCGTCATGGCAGGACAGGCATTTAGAAAGTTTCTTCCCCTCTTTGACCGAGTATTAGCTGAAAGAAGTGCAGCCAAAACAGTAAGCAAAGAAGGCATTATGTTTCCAAAACAATCACAAGGAAAAGTATTGCAAGCAACGGTAGTAGCTGTTGGATCGGGCTCTAAAGGAAAGGGTGGAGAGATTCAACCAGCTGGTGTGAAAGTCGGAGATAAAGTTCTTCTCCCAGAATATGGAGGCACCAAAGTAGTTCTAGACGACAAGGATTATTTCTTATTTAGAGATGGTGACATTCTTGGAAAATATGTTGACTAAAATAAGTCACTATTGAAATGGCATCACGTGAAGCTAGCTGCCTATTCCACTGAAGTTCTGAAATCTTTCATCATGTAAATAATTTCCATGTTTCTCTTTTATAATAAACCAATGATATCCAAACTAATGAAAAAAAAATGCAACAAGATTCAGAGCAGGAACTGTAACCGAGCAGGACCCCATGGGGCCTTCGCTGAATAGACACCCTCCACCCCCATGTCCTCTGCCTGTCTCTTGTCTGCAGAAAAACCTTAGCTTCTTAGGCCTTCCCTGATTTCCAAAGAGTAAATTTAATCAGAGAAGTGAAAAAAATGCAGAAAGAAAGGAAACAGTTAAGCAAGCCAAAATAACAATAGTTTAGCCATTAAACAAAGTCAAGGTCCTTTAGTTCCTCCTCAAGAGCTATAGATAATATTCTGAGCCATGTCCTTTGAGCTATTTTGCAGGTAATGAAACCCCTACCAGGTGGAAGAAGTTAACTGTATGTTGCCCACAAGCATGTAGACCCCAGACTAGTTGGAACCAGAAGGTTGATGGTGTTGACTCCCTTGCCACCAATCAGAAGAATGTCCACAAGCTGATCACACACTCCACAACCCCCCTCCCTCACCCAGTCTCTAAAAACCTTTCCCTGAAACCCACTGGGGAGTTTAGGTCTTTTTGAGCATTAGCTGCCTGGACTCCTTGCTTGGCTCCTGCAATAAAAGCTGCACTTTCCTTCACCACAACCCAGTGTCAGTAGATTGGCTTTACTGCACATAGGCAAGCAGACCCAAGTTTGGATCGGTAACAGAACCACGGCCATGTTTACTGAACCTGAATCTCTGCATTAGTCAGGGTTCCCCAGAGAAACGGAACCAGTAGTGTGTGTGTGTGTGTATGTCTCTATCTGTATGTCTCTACATATCTATAGATATGTCTCTATCTATATGTCTTTATGTCTCTATGTCTCTATTTTCTCTCTATTTACCTACCTATCTGTAAGAGAGTTTGATTTGAAGGAATTGGCTCCCATGATTATGGGGGTTGGCAAGTCCAAAATCTGCAGGGTGGACTGGTAGGCTGGAGACTCAAGGAAGGGATGCTGCTGCAGCTTGAAGCAGAAGGCTGTCTGGAGGCAGAATTCCTTCTTCCCAGGCTGACCTAAGTTTGTTCTCTTGAGGCTTCAGCTGATTGGATGAGGCCCACCCACATCATGGAGGGTCGTCTGCTTTACTCAGGGTCTACTGATTTATACGTTAATCACATTTTAAAAACACCTTCACAGCAGCATTCAGATGTGTTTGACCAAAATATGGATACTATGATCTAGTCAGGTTGACACATAAAATTAACCATCGCTGTTTCCATAATTGTTAGACATAACGTGAAAGAAATTAAGAACAAAAGTAAGCTTCTAGGTTAACTAGGACCCCACATTTTTATAGCACTTCTAGTTTTTATTCTACATTTATAGACAGAGGTTTCTTTCCAACATCACTCTTGTGCAAACATGAAAAGAAAATTAAGATTTCCTGGAATTCTTCATCAATGATGCCCCATGTCCTGACACCTCAGGAGCGAGGATGCTGTCAGAGTTGCCTCTGGGATGTTATTCCAAGCTGCAGACAGCCCTCTGCAAGCTGAGGGGTGGTGTTTTCTTGCTTAGGGTGGGCTGACTGATTTGTTTTTTATGTATTTCAGCAATAAAAAAGAATGATAAATTCATCTACCTCTAGAGACCTTCCTTCTTTGGGATACATAAAGCACTTGATTCTGGTGGGCAAGGAAGTGTAGACTCACAGTCATGTCTTAAAGAGGCTTACCTGTTCCATTAAGATGAAATCCAAGTGCCACTCTCTGCCCCCCATCCTTCTGTGCACACAGCACCATCTCTCTTCAATGCAGGGTCAAGTGTAATCCCTCTGAAGATGTTTTAACCAGCAAATCAAACTCAGCACATGAAAAACGGTGACACCATAAACTGCCATGACCAGGTGTGCACAAGCCTGGGCCATGACAACCAGTCACAACCAGCCCTGGACCTGGGCGGGGGCACGACTCCCAGCAATTTTAGAGGTGATGGAATGTGGAGGAGACGTGCATCTTAGAATCCATGAACTATTCCTACAGCTCATTCACTAGAAACACTGAATCTTCAAAAGTGGCCCACCATCCAGTGAGCGTGAAACAGCCTGAAGAGGGGGCGGCATTGCCATCTGTATTTACCTAATATATTACCTTATTACTAAAACCTCTAAGTTTCTAGCTGACACTTCATTACTTAAATAGATGTCATCTCCTTTATAAACAGGCCAACCACACAGCCCAGTTTTCCTGGAAGAGCAAATTATAAACGGTGCTCCTCTGTAAAGTGTCCAATTTTGGACAATCCCAACCTGCAAGGTCAAAACCCTTTTTTTAAAATTAATTTTTATTGGAGTATAGTTGCTTTACAATGTTATGTTAGTTTCTGCTGTACAGCAAAGTGAATCAGCTACAGTATACATATGTCCCCTCTTTTTTGGATTTCCTCCACATTTAGGTCACCACAGAACACCGAGTAGAGTTCCCTGTGCTATATAGTAGATTCTCATTAGTTATCTATTTTATACACAGCAGTGTATATATGTCAATCCCAATCTCCCAATTCATCCCACCCCTCCTCCCCTCTCCCCGTATCCATATGTCCATTCCCTACCTCTATGTCTCTATTTCTGCTTTGCAAATAAAGAACACTCTTTGACATAAATTGCAGCAAAATCTTTTATGATCCACCTCCTAGAGTAATGAAAACAGAAACAAGAATTAACAAATGGGACCTAATTAAACTTAAAGCTTTTGCACAGCAAAGGAAACCATAAACAAAACAAAAAGACAACTCTCAGAATGGGAGAAAATATTTGTAAACGAAGCAATCTCCAAAATATACAAACAGCTCACGCAGCTTAATATCAAAAAAAACCAAACAACCTTATCAAAAAATGGGCAGAAGACCTAAATAGACATTTCTATAAAGAAGACATACAGATGGTCAAGAAGCACATGAAAAGATGCTCAACATCACTAATTATTAGAGAAATGCAAATCAAAACTACAATGAGATATCACCTCACACCAGTCAGAATGCCCATCATCAAAAAATCTACAAACAGTAAATGCTGGAGAGGGTGTGGAGAAAAGGGAACGCTCTTGCACTGTTGGCGGGAGTATAAAGTGGTACAGCCACTATGGAGAACAGTATGGAGGTTCCTTAAAAAACTAAAAATAGAACTACTATAAGACCCAGCAATCCTAACTACTAGGCATATACCCAGAGAAAACCATAATTTGAAAATATATATGCACCCCAATGTTTGTTGCAGCACTATTTACAATAGCCAGGACATGGAATCAACCTAAGTGTCCATCAACAGAGGAATGGATAAAGAAGATGTCATACATACATACAATGGAATATTACTCAGCCATAAAATAGAAGAAAATAATGCCATCTGCAGCAACACAGATGGACCTAGAGATTGTCATATTGAGTGAAGTAAGACAGAGAAAGACAAATATATGATATTGCTTATATGTGGAAACTAAAAAATGATACAAAATGAACTTATTAACAAAACAAAAGTAGAGTCACAAATGTAGAAAACAAACTTACAGTTACCAGGGGATAAGGGGGGGATGAATAAATTGGGATTGACATATACACACTACTATATATAAAATATATAACTAATAAGAACCTACTGTATAGCACGGGAACTCTACTCAATACTCTGTAATGGCCTATACGGGAAAAGAATCTAAAAAAAGAGTGGATATATGTACGTATATGTATAACTGATTCACTTTGCTGTACACCTGAAACTGGCACAACACTGTAAATCAACTATACTCTAATAAAAATTTTAAAAAATGTTTAAATTGATTTGAAATAAAACAGACAAACAAAAACAGAGATTTGCTCCTATTACTGCTGTTCTAAGGAAAAATCCGTGTGTGTTTCGAGTCTCTAGTGCTGGACTATTTCTGCACAGCACATCTGTTATTGGACATTATATTAGTCTGCTAGGGCTGCCATCACAAAATACTGGGGGACTTAAACAACAGACATTTATTTACTCATGGTTCTGGAGGATGGAAGTCCGAGATCAAGGTGTTGGAGGTTTGGTGTCTCCTGAGGCCACTCTCCTTGGCTTGCCCATGGCCACCTTCTCCCTGTGTCCTCCCGTGGTCTTCCTCTGTGCAGACACATCCCTGGTTTCTCTCTCTCTTCTTATAAGGATCAGGACCCCACCCTCATAACCTCCTTTATCCTTAATTGCCTCCTTAAAGGCCCTGTCTCCAAATACAGTCTCACTGGGGTTGGGGCTTCAACATATGAAGTTTACGTGGGGCCACAATTCAGTCCATAGCAAATGCGACCTTCCCGGAAACTCTGAGACCGAGGAGATCATTGATATAAAGGTGGTTTCCACGAGCTGCCTGGTGTCATGCGTACAGTTCATTCTTTCATTCAACAAGCATTTACTGAGCTGCCTGATGCCTGATGTGTTTGCTGTCCCAGGTGCCCCAGCTATGGCAGCGGACAAGTCAGAGCAGGTTCCCATGCTCCTGGGTTGGCGTGTGGGCAGTGGGGGAAAATACACCTAAAATAAACCAGGCCGCTTCTGGTGCTGGTCAGGCAGGCAGAAGAGAGAGGTCAAGGGTACCGGGCCTGAGATGTGATTTTTCTCCTGCTCACTGCACCAATCAAGAGGAAGGACCAAACCACCCAGGGGATGGCCAGGAGTAAACCTGCTATAGCCCTGTAAGTGCCCAAAGTGGACAGCGAGACACTGCATCCCAGCAAGATGACCAGTTACTCCCAGCTCAGCAAACAGAAGTGTCAGCCTGTGTGTTCCAGCTCACCCATGCAAGGGGCTGCTGGGAGACCGCGGGAATGCCACACACAGAGGGAAGACCTGCACTTAGGGAACCCGTGGCTTTGACGGCAGGTAGAGAGAAGCCTGCTCCTCGTCTGGAGGGAGCCACACTCTCACCTCTGTGACAAGGCCCAAGGGAAAGAGCGGTCGGGCCCCTAGAGGTGCATTGAGGTGGCAATGCTGGGTGCACAGAGGGGCGGGAGGAGATGAGGTGGCCGCCGAGGCCCTCAAGGAGGAGACGGGGCTGCAGGCTATGTGGCCAGGAGGCAGCCACACAATCGGCTGGAGAAAGCTTTCCGAGCAGTGCAAAAATCTTAAGGCAGGAGTGAGTCTGGGGTGGTTCCTGGCCCAGAGAGAAGGCCAGAGTGGTCAGAGGGGACCCAGCCAAGACAAGGGGCACAGAGGGGCAGAGGGCTGGGCTGCGTGGGCCTGCAGGTCATGGGGCTGGGGGGTGGGGGTGGGCTTTGTTCTGAGCGTGATGGGAAGACACCAAGCAGAGGAGAAACACCACCTGATCTGTGTCCCTGAAAGACCTCCCTAGCCGTGGGGCAACAAGGGGATGTGTTCAGAGCTGGAGTAGCCATGAAACCAGGGGTCAGTCCACTGAGACAGGAAAGGGGGTGTGTCTGGGCCAGTGCCAGGTTCATGCGGTGAGGGTGTCAGAGCTCATCGAGGGGAAGTGTGATGAGGACGACCAAGCTGATTCAGCTGCCACCTGCTGGGTGATGATCCACGGCCCACGTCGGGGATTTGCACAAACAGTCTCTTTTTATCCAGACAGTAGTCCCAGAGCTATGTTTTTCTTCTCAATTTTCAGATGAGAAAACACTATCAGAGACTGGTTCAAGACGGCGGAGTAGAAGGACATGCTCTCACTCCCTCTTGTGAGAGCACTGGCATCACAACTAACTGCTGAACAATCATCGACAGGAAGACATTGGAACTCACCAAAAAAGATACCCCACACCCAAAGACAAAGGAGAAGCCACAATGAGATGGTAGGAGGGGCACAATCACAATAAAATCAAATCCCATAACTGCTGGGTGGGTGACTCACAAACTGGAGAACACTTATACCACAGAAGTCCACCAACTGGAGTGAAGGTTCTGAGCCCCACGTCGGGCTTCCCAACCTGGGGGGTCCTGCAATGGGAGGAGGAACTCCTAGAGAAACAGATTTTGAAGGCTAGCGGGATTTGATTGCAGGACTTCAACAGGACTGGGTGAAACAGAGACTCCACTCTTGGAGGGCACACACAAAGTAGTGTGTGTATCAGGACCCAGAGGAAAAAGCAGTGACCCCATAGGAGATTGACCCAGACCTAACTGCTAGTGTTGGAGGGTCTCCTGCAGAGGCGGCGGGCGGCTGTGTCTCACGTGAGGACAAGGACACTGGCAGCAGAAGTTCTGGAAAGTACTCCTTGATGTGAGCCCTCCCAGAGTCCACCATTAGCCCCACCGAAGAGCCTGGGTAGGCTCCAGTGTTCGGTCGCCTCAGGCCAAACAATCAACAGGGAGGGAACACAGCCCCACCCATCAGCAGACAAGCGGATTAAAGTTTTACTGAACTCTGCCCACCACAGCAACAGCCAGCTCTACCCACCACCAGCCACTCCTACCAGGAAACTTGCACAAGCCTCTCAGAGAGCCTCAACCACCAGAGGGCAGACAGCAGAAGCAAGAACTACAATGCTGCAGCCTGTGGAACAAAAACCATATTCACAGAAAGACAGACAAGATGAAAAGGCAGAGGGCTATGTACCAGATGAAGGAACAAGATAAAACCCCAGAAAAACAACTAAATGAAGTGGAGATAGGCAACCTTCGAGAAAAAGAATTCAGAATAATGATAGTGAAGATGATCCAGGACCTCAGAAAAAGAATGGAGGCAAAGATCGAGAAGATCCAAGAAATGTTTAACAAAGACCTACAAGAATTAAAGAACAAACAAACAGAGATGAACAATACAATAACTGAAATGAAAAATATACTAGAAGGAATCAATAGCAGAATAACTGAGGCAGAAGAACAGATAAGTGACCTCGAACACAGAATGGTTGAATTCACTGCTGCGGAACAGACTAAAGAAAAAAGAATGAAAAGAAATGAAGACAGCCTAAGAGACCTCTGGGACAACATTAAACGCAACATTTGCATTTTAGGGGACCCAGAAGAAGAGAGAGAGAAAGGACCCGAGAAAATATTTGAAGAGATTACAGTCGAAAACTTCCCTAACAAGATGAAAGGAAATAGCCACCCAAGTCCAGGAAGCGCAGAGAGTCCCATACAGAATAAACCCAAGGAGAAACATGCCGAGACACATAGTAATCAAGTTGGCAAAAATTAAAGACAAAGAAAAATTATTGAAAGCAGCAAGGGAAAAACGACAAATAACATACAAGGGAACTCCCATAAGGTTAACAGCTGATTTCTCAGCAGAAACTGTACAAGCCAGAAGGCAGTGGCATGACATATTTAAAGTGATGAAAGGGAAGAACCTACAACCAAGATTACTCTACCTGGAAAGGATCTCATTCAGATTCAACGGAGAAATCAAAAGCTTTACAGACAAGCAAAAGCTAAGAGAATTCAGCACCACCAAACCAGCTCTACAACAAATGCTAAAGGAACTTCTTTAAGTGGGAAACACAAGAGAAAAGGACCTACAAAAACAAACCCAAAACAATTAAGAAAATGGTCATAGGAACATACATATCAATAATTACCTTAAACGTGAATGGATTAAATGCTCCAACCAAAAGACACAGGCTCGCTGAATGGATACAAAAACAAGACCCATATATATGCTGTCTACAAGAGACCCACTTCAGACTTAGGGACACACACAGACTGAAAGTGAGGGGGTGGAAAAAGACATTTCATGCAAATGGAAATCAAAAGAAAGCTGGAGTAGCAATACTCATATCAGATAAAATAGGCTTTAAAGAATGTTACAAGAGACAAGGAAGGACACTACATAATGATGAAGGGATCAATCCAAGAAGCAGATGTAACAATTATAAATATATAGGCATCCAACATAGGAGCACCTCAATACATAAGGCAACTGCTAACAGCTATAAAAGAGAAAATCAACAGTAACACGATAATAGTGGGGGACTTTAACACCTCACTTACACCAATGAACAGATCATCCAAACAGAAAATTAATAAGGAAACAAAAGCTTTAAATGATACATTAAACAAGATGGACTTAATTGATATTTATCAGACATTCCATCCAAAAACAGCAGATTACACTTTCTTCTCAAGGGCGCACGGAACATTCTCCAGGATAGATCACATCTTGGGTCACAAATCAAGCCTCAGTAAATTTAATAAAATTGAAATCATACCAAGCATCTTTGGTGACCACAACGGTATGAGATTAGAAATCAATTACAGGGAAAAAAATGTAAAAAACACAAATACATGGAAGCTAAACAATACGCTATTAAATAACCAAGAGATCACTGAAGGAATCAAAGAGGAAATCAGAAAATACCTAGAGACAAATGACAATGAAAACACGATGATCCAAAACCTATGAGATGCATCAAAATCAGTTCTAAACGGGAAGTTTAGAGCAATACAAGCCTACCTCAAGAAACAAGAAAAGTCTCAAATAAACAATCTAACCTTACACCTAAGGAACCAGAAAAAGAAGAACAAAGAAAACCCAAAGTTAGCAGAAGGAAAGAAATCATAAAGATCAGAGCAGAAATAAAAGAAATAGAAACAAAGAAAACAATAGTAAAGATCAATAAAACTAAAAGCTGGTTCTTTGAGAAGATAAACACAATTGAAAAACCTTTAGCCAGACTCATCAAGAAGAGGGAGAGGACTCAAATCAATAAAATTAGAAATGAAAAAGGAGAAGTAACAACTGACAATGCAGGTATACAAAGGATCATGAGAGACTACTACAAGCAACTCTATGCCAATAAAATGGACACCATGGAAGAAATGGACAAATTCTTAGAAAGGTATAACCTTCCAAGACTGAACCAGGAAGAAATAGAAAACATGAACAGATCAAGCACAAGTAATGAAATTGAAACTGTGATGAAAAATCTTCCAACAAACAGAAGTCCAGGACCAGATGGCTTCACAGGTGAATTCTATCAAACATTTAGAGAAGAGCCAACACCCATCCTTCTCAAACTCTTCCAAAAAATTGCAGAGGAAGGAACACTCCCAAACTCACTCTATGAGGCCACCATCACGCTGATACCAAAACCAGACAAAGATACTACAAAAAAAAAAATTACAGACCAATATCACTGATGAATATAGATGCGAAAATCCTCAACAAAATACTAGTAGACTCCAACAACACATTAAAAGGATCATACACCATGATCAAGTGGGATTTATCCCAGGGATGCATGGTTTCTTCAATGTATGCAAATCAATCAATGTGATACACTACATTAAAAAATTGAAGAATAAAACCATATGATCATTCAATAGATGCAGAAAAAGCTTTTGACAAAATTCAACACCCATTTATGATAAAAACTGTCAACAAAGTGGGCATAGAGGGAACCTACCTCAACATAATAAAGGCCATATATGAGAAACCCACAGCCAACATCATTCTCAATGGTGAAAATCTGAAAGCATTTCCTCTAAGATCAGGAACAAGGATGTCCACTCTCACCACTATTATTCAACAAAGTTTTGGAAGTCCTAGCCACGGCAGTCAGAGAAGAAAAAGAAATAAAAGGAATACAAATTAGAAAAGAAGAAGTAAAACTGTCACTCTTTGCAGATGACATGATACAATACATAGAGAATCCTAAAGATGCTACCAGAAAACTACTAGAGCTAATCAATGAATTTGGTAAAGTAGCAGGATACAAAATTAATGCACAGAAATCTCTTGCATTCCTATACACTAATGATGAAAAATCTGAAAGAGAAATTAAGGAAACACTCTTATTTGCCACTGCAACAAAAAGAATAAAATACCTAGGAATAAACCTACCTAGGGAGACAAAAGACCTGTATGCAGAAAACTATAAGACACTGATGAATGAAATTAAAGATGATATAAACAGACAGAGAGATATACCATGTTCTTGGATTGGAAGAATCAATACTGTGAAAATGACTATACTACCCAAAGGAATCTCCAGATTCAATGCAATCCTTGTCAAATTACCAATGGCATTTTTTACAGAACTAGAACAAAAAATCTTAAAATTTGTATAGAGACACAAAAGACCCCAAACAGCCAAAGCAGTCTTGAGGGAAAAAAATGGAGCTGGAGGAATTAGACTCCCTGACTTCAGACCATACTACAAAGCTACAGTAATCAGGACAATATGGCACTAGCACAAAAACAGAAATATAGATCAATGGAACAGGATAGAAAGCCCAGAGAGAAACCCATGCACATATGGTCAACTAATCTATGACAAAGGAGGCAAAGATATACAATGGAGAAAAGACAGTCTCTTCAGTAAGTGATGCTGGGGAAACTGGACAGCTACATGTAAAAGAATGAAGTTAGAACACTTCCTAACACAAAATAATACACAAAATAAACTCAAAATGGATTAGAGCCCTAAATGTAAGTCTGGACACTATAAAACTCTTAGAGGAAAACATAGGAAGAACACTCTTTGACATAAATCACAGCAAGATCTTTTTTGATCCACCTCCTAGAGTAATGGAAATAGAAACAAAAATAAACAAGTGGGACCTAATGAAACTTAAAAGCTTTTGCACAGCAAAGGAAACTACGAACAGGACGAAAAGACAACCCTCAGAATGGGAGAAAATATTTGCAAACGAATCAATGGACAAAGGATTAATCTCCTAAATATATAAACAGCTCATGCAGCTCCATATTAAAAAAATAAACAACCCAATCCAAAAATGGGCAGAAGACCTAAATAGACATTTCTCCAAAGAAGACATACAGATGGCCAAGAAGCACATGAAAAGCTTCTCAACATCACTCATTATTAGAGAAATGCAAATCAAAACTACAATGAGATATCATCTCACACTGTCGGAATGGCCATCATCAAAAAATCTACAAACAATAAATGCTGGAGAGGGTGTGGAGAAAAGGGAACCCTCTTGCACTGTTTGTGGGAATGTAAATTGATACAGCCACTATGGAGAACAGTATGGAGGTTCCCTAAAAATCTAAAAATAGAATTACCATATGACCCAGCAATCCCACTACTGGGCATATACTCAGAGAAAACCATAATTCAAAAAGATACATGCACCCCAATGTTTGTTGCAGCACTATTTACAATAGCCAGGTCATGGAAGCAACCTAAATGTCCATCGACAGACGAATGGATAAAGAAGATGTGACACATATATACGATGGAATATTACCCAGCCATAAAAAGGAATGAAACTGGTTCATTTGTAGAGATGTGGATGAATCTAGAGACTGTCATACAGAGTGAAGTAAGTCAGAAAGAGAAAAACAAATATCATATATTAACGTGTATATGTGGAACCTAGAAAAATGGTACAGATGAACCGGTTTGCAGGGTAGAAATTGAGACACAGATGCAGAGAACAAACGTATGGACACCAAGGGGGGAAAGCGGCAGGGCGAGGGGGGTGGTGGTGGTGTGATGAATTGGGAGATTGGGATTGACATATATACACTAACATGTATAAAATGGATAACTCATAAGAACCTGCTGTTTAAAAAAATAAATTAAAAAAAAATTTTTTTAAACACTATCAGAGACAGAAGCGAGATGTTCCTTCACCCGGCTCCTGAGTGGTGGGCTTGGGGCAAGGGGCCAGGACCTGCTGCTCACATCTAGCTTCTCCCAACGCCTTCGTGCTCTTCTTGGGATGTGGGGCCTCCCTTTGGCCAGGGGGGTCACAGGCTGAGGAGGCCAGAGCCCTGAAGACATGGTGTCCTTACCTGCAACCCAAGCTTTCCTTCAGGCCAACCTGGACCCCATGTTACAGTCTAATCCTAGAAACAACACCTCAGATGCAGAAGCCAGGAGGCTGTTTATCACATCAGAAGCTGCGGGAACAAGTAGGCCGGGCAGAAATCTGGCCCTGATAGTAGGAGGATGTGTCCCTTTTGTGGCTGGATGCCTCTTAATGACACAAGGGACGCAGAGTGCTCTGAGAGCTCACCCTGAACGTTCACACGGCAGCCCCCCATGAGTGTGGGTACCAGACCCCAGGGGCCTGGCCTCTAGGCGGTGCCGAGTGTCGGGGGGAGGGGTCTTCTGCTGCTCCATGGGTTTGCACTCACGTGACATCTAACACTTAACAACACACTGCCAGGCTCTTCTTTACGTGAGACTCACAACACCCAGAGGCAGATGAGTTTAGTTCTCATTTTAAAGATTAAAGAAAACTGAGACTGAGAGTCATTAAGTAACTTGCCCAAGGGAAAACAGACAGGAAGTGGTAGAAAGATGACTCAAATCCAGGTCTGACTGATTCATTGTCCTCCCTGCTTCCCATAGAACTTCCATCCATCAATTCACGCATCAATCCACCCGTCCATCATTCAGCCATTTGTCCTACTACGTGTCTACAGCGTGCTTGGGGGGTGATGGGCTTGGGTGATTCCGCCGCATGGATGCCTCCCCCCAGGAGCTTACTGGGAGACACGGCATGTCCATGTGTTCAGAGGACTCAGATGCAGGGACACACCAGCCAAGGTCTCGGGAGCCTTCTGGAAGGACTGGGAGGACTAAGTGGTGAGGACAGACGCGGAAGGGGGAGGGGGAAGAGACAGACTCTGACTCCATCTCTGTGCCAAGCAGCCCTTCCCATCAGGACAACAGCCTGGGGCCAGGCCCACCCGAAACCTGCCAAAGCCAGGCAGCCTTACAACCACAGCAAGAGGACCCTTCTCAAAACACAAAGGGAATCTTGCTCTTTGTAGGCACTCGTAAAACCATCTCGGCTCCTACCCTGAACACATAGCCCTGCCCTGTGCAGCCCAGCACCTCCTACACCCTCTGCTGCAGCCTTAGGGCCTTGGCACAGATTGCTCCTGCTGCCAGCATGTTCTTTTCTCCCCTCTTCACCTCTTTAGCACCTACTCAACCTTTAGATTTGAAAATAACAGTCACTTACTCAAAGGCTTCCGAGATGGCCACGTCTGTCCCATCCTGCTGCTTCCACGGTCACTGTTTGACACATTTGGGCACCAGCTGTCCTCAGCAAGATACTTGCATATTTTGTTCATCAGTGTCCCGCACCCCTGTAGGGCCTCCACAGAGGCTGGATGGAAGGATGGCTGGATAGAATGGCAGACAGGTGTTCTCTGAAGAAGCTCCGCCTTTGGTCAGCTGGGCCTTGGTGTCTGAGTGCAGGTGGGGGAGGCAAGGGTTGGACACGCCCAGGGCATGAACACATGGGGTCTGGAGATAACCAAGGCCCACGTCGTAGTTCAGCACACTGTCTGTTGAGACAAAAAGCCCCGGGGCCCCACACCACTGTACCTGAGGCTCAGTCAGACAAGGGCAATTTGACCCGGCTGAGGAGAGGCCAGGGCCTGTGCCCAGGGTCTTGGTGGTCCAGGATCTCACTCTCCCCAGCCCTGCCCCATGCTGGGGGCAGATTAGGGATGCTGGGCCTTATGCTGTCTTCCCCGAGGTTGGGAGTCCCCAGGACTCTGTGGGGCCATCACATCACAGTGCGTCTAGGGTCACAGTGATGGAACCAGGAGGGACAGAGCAGCCGGCTGACCCCACAGCCCCCATGGCTGAAGAAAGCTTTATGAGCAGAGTGAAAATCAAGTGCAAAAGTCTTAAGGCAGGAGTGAGTCTGGGGTGGTTCCTGGACCAGAGAGAAGGCCGGAGTGGCTGTAGGGGACCCAGCCAAGAGAAGAGGCACAGAGGGGCACCTGGGTAGGAGCAGAGGGCCGGGCTGGTGGCAACCACCCCTGGTGGCAGCCCGGGCTCTCCACGGGCCTCCCTGAGGTCCCCCATTCCAGCTGCACAGAGCCAGGTCCAGGGCTGAGTCCTGCTTCCCTATCCACAGGGGCCCCCAGGCCATAGAAGCCTCCTGCTGTCGGAAGTTCCAGCTCCTCCTGTCCTTTAGAGAAAGAAGCTGGGAAGGGAATGCTACACCTCGTTCACAGCCCAGAAAAACCAGGACTGGGTTTTTGGGTTTTTGTTTTTTTTCATTCACTCTAAGATCCCTGGTAAGTGTCTGGCTGAGCACTTCGCTGAGTCCTGCTGTCAGGAGCCACGGGCATCCACAGATGGCTCCACCCTCGCTGCGGTCACCCGCAGCCCCCGCCCACGTGCACAGGCATCCTCGGGCCCCCTCCACAGGTGCTGGAAGCACACTCTCAGGCCTCTGAATGCTGAGCCAGAGATGACCCAGCAAACAACCACCACTGAAAGAAAACGCGCACCCACAGAGCCTAATGTATGGCATTATCCAGCAGCCCCATTATTGAAAAGAATGGAATCAGGTTTCCACAAATGGTTCTGGAAAGCAGATATGGCCAGAAACCCCACACTGCAATTAGCTCTCCCAGCGAACAATGGCTGGAGCCTTTCCCACTTGGAGCACAAGCAGGATGGGGCTGCGGCAGGGCTGCCAGGTGGAGCTCCAGGTGACAGGGAGGGCAGGTGTGAGGACAAGCCACGCCCTCAGCACAGACAGGTGCTCTCCTCTGCTTCCCTGGCCAGGCCCGCAGGACGGGGCACTGACACGCTGTCCCCCCACAGCTCCAGGCGGCCTTAGAAAACGAGACTGCTCAGAACCCAGCCCTGCTGGGAGCTCAGCACTCGGAGGGCCTGTCAGGACAGCCCCTGGGCCAGGGTCCAGGCTGCTGCCACCCTGGGATGTGCAGGGGCCGTCACCATGGATACACTGACATTTTCTCAAAGTACATAAAATGGGATTTTTGGAACAACAGTAACATCTTAAAGTATCTTTTTTTAAAAAAAAATCAAACAAATTAGGAGAAACGTCATTTACTTTGTGAGTGTTAAAATGTTCTGTGGGTAAATTGTGTTGCGTATGTGTGTGTGTTCGGGAATATGAGGTTTACTATTGGTTACTTTCAATTTGCAACTAAAAGCCAAGAGAAATCAGGATGGCTTTAAATCCTGAACTTATGCTGTGTGACTGATGGTTCTTTATATAAATATGTAAAGGTAGAATACAATAATACATTATACATATCAATATTAGAATATGATAATGAATGTGATTATATACATATACTATATAAAGTATATATATAAAAATCAATCTATATATGTATAGTATATATATGAAACAATCAGCTGCACAGCATCGATTTGGGAGAAACATAATGTGTCTACATATCATATTAAAGTGATACCACTTTAGTGTCACATAACCTCCATGTACCAACAGTGTAGTGGTCTTCCATTTATCTATGGCTTTTACATGAAATTACGAAAAAGCATGATAATATTTGACCTCACATTATACTTAGTTATGCCAATATTCACAATAGAAGTAACTATGAATTAAATTTGATGTTATTAAAATTCAGTCCAACTTTAGCACATATGATCTGTGGGAATTAAGTAGGCTGGAGAAATATTAACATCCTACATCTTTTTTAATGAACTGAGTTATTTAAGAGGAAAAAGAAAGAAATGAAGTCATAGTTATTTCTCCTTTTTAATGCTGTCTTTGGAAGGCAGTTACCATTGCTTTGATACAAAAATACTATATATGGACTATTTCAGGTCTAAACCTTTCAGGCCTGAGTTGAACCCCTCTTGGGAGTCCGTACAAAGACAGCTGGGTTATGAGGCTCTGCACTGTCCTGGAGTGAGGGGGATCCCTAGAAACTTCCCAGGCCTCCGGGCACCCTTTTGGCTGAGGGAGAGAAGAAGGATTCACGGACAGGCTGTCTGGTGACTTTCGTGGGTAAGACTTTACTTGAGCAGGGCACTCCAGGGCAAACGAAAATACTAACAGTCTATAGAGAGGGTGTGGAGAAAAGGGGACCCTCCTACACTGTTGGTGGGAATGTAAGTTGGTGCAGCCACTATGGAGAACAGTGTGGAGGTTCCTCGAAAACTAAAAATAGAGCTACCATATGATCCTGCAATCCCACTCCTGGCCATATATCCAGACAAAGCTATAATTTGAAAAGATACATGCACCCCAATGTTTACAGCAGCACTATTTACAATAGCCAAGATATGGAAGCAACCTAAATGTCCATGGACAGATGAATGGATAAAGAAGATGTGGTGTATATAAACAACAGAAAACTACTCAGCCATAAAAAAGAATGAAACAATGCTGTTTGTAGCAACATGGATGGAGCTAGAGATTATCATACTGTGAAGTCAGTCAGACAAAGACAAATACCACAGGATATCACTTATATGTGGAATCTAAAATATGACACAAATGAACTTATGTACGAAAACAGACTCACAGACATAGAGAACAGACTTTTGGTTGCCAACGAGGAGGGGGGAGGGAAGGATTGGGAGTTTGGGGTTAGCAGATGCAAACTATTATATATAGAATGGATAAACAACAAGGACCTACTGTATAGCACAGGAACTATATTCAATATCCTGTAATAAACCATAATGGAAAAGAATCTGAAAAAGAACATATATATATACGTATAACTGAATCACTTTGCTGTACACCAGAAACTAACATAACATTGTAAATAAAATAAATTAAAAAAATAGTAACAGCTGAAGGCCACTGATCCCCACAACCAATAATCATGTTCTAGAGAAGAAGACAGAGGTTCAGAGGGGGCCAAGTCACTGGGTCACGGAGCAGCGAACCCCAGATTGGGACTGGCAGTTCTGATCTGCAGGCCGCAAATGCTCGCCTCTGTGGCACAGTGCCTGCTGCTCAGGGCTCAGGGCTAAAAACGTCCTTCCACATCAGACTCCAGAATCACTTCAAAATCCTTAAGCAGAACTGTAAAAAAACAAAGTCATTTGCAAAATGTCATTTTCCCTTTATGTCTTCCCCATTCACAAAACATTTCTTGCAAATGGTGTATTTTAAGCTTGTTCCTTATTGTCCCTAAGACTGATGGCTCAGATTCCTCACCGGATACACCACTGACACCCCCTTTCTGAGCTCGGTGACCAGGCTGCCCAGGGGGGTTGGGGGCCACCACTGCGCTTGTCTTCCCGAGGACCCTGGGGGAGGCCAGCACCCTGTCTGAAGCCGTCCTGTCCCGCGGCTGGCCTCAACTGCATTAGGAGCAAAGACTCCATGTCTTTTCCACACATGCTGCCGAGCCACGAGGCTGAATCACAGAGTTTTAATTATAACTTGAAAGACTGGCCTCTGAGGTCCATCACCCTGTCCTCAGGCAGCTTGTCACTTAAGTGCCCTTACAGTGACCACCCGAGAGCAACATTCTCTGGCAGCTGATGTGCGGCGCCTGCCTGCCCCGTGAGGCTGGGCCAGGCAAAAGGCCCTGGAAACCACATCCCCCAAGGAGATGCTTCAAGGTACCCAAGGGCAGAAGCAGAGAGTTCTCAGCCCAGAGCCGAGCTGCCCAGCTCCACGTGTCTGCCCGGGCACCAAAGTGTCCCCTTGGTGTGAGTCAGGGCGATGACAGTGGGTGACAGCTCAGTCCCCAACTGGAGGGTAAGACGGATGCTGCCCTGACCTACGAGGGGACAGAGTGTCACAGGTGGGAGACACTTCCGTCCTGCAAATTGAAGTCAATTTAACCAAATCCCATTGCTGTCCTGGCCATCGCCTGCCCTTCACGCCTCAGCTCCACGGAGGCTCCCAGACCCTTTCAGGGCAGCACTTTCTTCAAAAGGAATTGCAAGAAGAGCTGGGAGTAAAATGCAGAGCAGGGTGGTGGGGGAGGTGCCCATCTCCCTGCACCCCTGCATTCCCTCTAAAGCATGTTGGGGAGAGTCCCTGGGACGCAGCCCTAAAAGCACAGCCCCAACGGGGTGCTTTTACAGTTTATAGGACACACTGGGGTCCCACCCACTCTCTGAACTAGAATCTCCCCAGGAAGCTCTCCCTTCCGAAGCTCCGGGCATTCCCCCTGCCTTGCCCAGCTCCTTCCCCGGGGACCATCTCCTCCTCCCTTCCTACCCTCTCTGGACGGGATCTCAGGATGGTGCTCTGCCAGGGGTCATGTCCGCCTCGCCCTCCACTGACCTCCCCTCCACCTCACACGATTCTTAGGGCTGCTGCCGCGAGCCAGGCCTGATGTCAGAAACCCAGCTCAGTCTGCCAGGGACTGCACTGGTCCTGGGGTGAGGCTGGGGTGGAGGGGGCCCAGTCCTGCTGGACCAGAGAGAGCTGGTGGACCCCCCACCTACAGAGGAGCCATCACGGTGGGGCTCAGAGCACACTGCCCCCAGGCTGGATGGTGCCTGTGCGTGCACGTGAGCACACACACACAAACCCGGGGGTGAGTACAAGGCATGCCAACCCAACCTACCTGGGGAGAAGGTCAACCCCATATCTGTGCAGACTCCTTTGGTTTTAAGCACTGACTAGCTATTTCTCTTGAATTCTAGGAGAACCACTCACAAAAGACACAAAAGTGACTGCTAAAGGAATAATGGGCTTGAGAAATATACAATCGCCCCAAGCACTGTGTGGGGAGGCCTTGGAAGTAGACAGGCATCAGAAAAGCAGCTGTGTGTGAAGGCTCCTTGCAGGCAGGCAGGAACTGCCCTTGACCCGCCCTTGACCTTTTCCTCCCCCTAAACTGGGCTGGAGGAGGGAATGCTTCCCGAGACTACTTGGAAGGCCAACAGCTGCTGCACCCCAGCCCCTGGGGAGGATGGGGGTTCAGGATTAGTTGGAAGCAAGAGGGCAGCCCCTGGAGGCCCCACCAGCCCTGAGGCTGCCACAGGCAGAAGGAACCTTAAAGCTGGTTTTTAATGAACTGGAAAAGGCCAGATGAACGCAGGCCACCCTGTAACCTGGAGAGAGTGCACAGCTCAGCAGTGGGCCTGCGCTGGAAGGCCGGGCCAACATGGGCTTGGCACAGGGAAACCTGGACTCTTCCTGCCTCTCCCGAGGGCCCAGCATCCTCCTGAAGGTGGGGATGCATCCCACCTCACAGGGCCCTATGGGGGGGAAGAGCCTGAGTGGGGTTTTGGGCTGGCGCCCAGCTGGCCAGCACTCAGCACATGTCCATGTCCTCCCTTCTCTCCTCCCCAGAATGGGCAGTGGTAACGGCTTCCATCGGGACAGGTACACGGCTGGGGAATGTGGCAACATGGCCTCCAAAGGGAGGCCTGTGACTTACCCAAAGGTCACTGGACAGAGGCACAGGCAGGAACTAACAGACTCATATTTGGCAAAATCCAAGACCTAATTACATCACACTCAGCGCCTTTACTTAGGAACGAATGTGCTCCTCTCTGGAGCAGGAAGAGAAGGCATGGTCTCAACCAGATGCCCCCCTGGGAGGAAAGGCCTACCTCCGTGGACTTCCTCTGGGGGCCTGACAGCTAAGGGACAGCCTGGGGTCTCTCAGGATCGCCATCCTCCAAAACCCAAGAAAGTGAACAAAAATTACCCACGTCAATGGTACCCTCTCAGCTACCAAGCAGGAGAAGAGGCCAGAGGAGTAAGATGAACATTTTCAAGGCTTTCTCTGGCTTCCCCAAATTGCCATATTATTTAGAATACATTTTAAGAAGGTTTCTATGTGGCAGTATACCAAATTAGTTTAGAGATCTGGAGATTTTCTACACGTTCAGGAACTGCATTCCAACTAATCTGTAGTGATCATGGCCATAAAACTGTAAATTGCTTTATGCAAAACGCTTGTTGGCTTCCAATCTCTAAACCCGTTGAGGTTTATTCTGTCCAGAGAACTATGATCATTTTCTGCTAAGAGTTCATTTAAGATCTTTGCTGATGTTAACACAATTCTCTGAGTCTCATTCAACCCCAGCAGCACGTAGCTCCTCTTGCAATAATTGGTGCCTCTCTGGACAGGAACTTTCCCTGGTCCCTCATGGATGTGCCCTTGGTGAGTTCAAAGAGAAACATGTGCACCAGGAGAGATTTTCTTGTGAGTCAGTAAGTCATCCTTTCAGCAATGCATTTAAGAAAAGACCATCCAAGCCAACCTCTTAAATCCACCGGCAAATGACTCAAAGCCCAATTTAGTCTGTAGAATATACTGCAGCAGGTATTCAAGGCTTCTGTGATTAAAAAGACCTGTTCAAATGTTTACTGGCACTCCAGCCTTCTCGTCAGACCTCTTTGCAGCCCAGTGAGGATCTGTGTGCCCACAGGGCACCCGCCGTCACCACTGACGGCTCTGGGTTCAAACCCACCTGTCTCCCCATCAGTACCAGCGCCTGTGCCTGGTGTCCCAGGATCATGTACAGAAATCAGTTCCTTTTATTAAAAAGAGAGATGATTTATAAAACTATATAATCAATTAAAATGTGACCACAGAGTACTTACAATTCAGTGTAAGTGCTAAGTCAGGAGCAGTGAGTTTCCCACTGGGAAAGTGTTGCTGCCATCCTAGCCCTGCCTCTGGGGAGCCAGCGAGGCACACAGCCTACCACCCTGACAGACCAGATGACAGGGGTCCACGGAGCACATGGACGCCCCTGCCTAGCATCATGGGATGTGGACTCTCCCGCTTTCCAGGAAGTGGGGTTGGCCTTGGGCTGTGTGTGCCGCCCAACCCCAGGTCCCCCTCTCTTGCTGGTAGACATCGGTAAGCCTCTGGGTCCATTCAATTCAATTGTCCTTTATTTGCCAGTTCCTATGTGCCAGGCAGTGTACTAGTCTTTTTATAGCATTTCCTCATTTAATCCCCACACAGGCTTGGGGGCGGTCAATGACATCACCCCCTTCCGCAGGGGCAAGGGGGCCTCAGAGGGAATGAGTAACCTGCCCACAGTAGCTATGGTGCAGACCAGGCCTCCCCACCACTGAACCCTGGGCTCTTCACTGTTGTCACCCTAGAAACACGGTCTGGCAGGGAAATGAGTGTGTGTGCACACACACGCACATAATCACACATGCACATACACACTCACACATGCACTCACACACCTGCACACACTCTCACATACACACACATGCCCATACCCAGCACTTACATACACACGTATTCACACTCACACATACTCTCACATACACACACATGCACATACACACACTCACATACACACATATTCACACACTCATACACACAGGTGTCTGAAAAGGACCATGCCTGTGTGAGTTACTTGAGTTACTACAAGTCACTGTGGTTTGTGAATGTGCTTAATGCCTGTTTTTAATTCTAAGTTTCTATTATTAAGCATTTACGTATTACTTTTCTGACTGTCTCCAAATTGCACTCTAATTTGGCCCAAAAGGTGCAGCAAAAAAATGGAGAAACACATCCAATCTCTTGTCTGGGCTTAAAATGACTTGGGGGCTGACCAGGACGTGCCCCAGCTCCCGTGTGGACAGATCTGGAGAAGGCGTTGGAGAGGCCCGCAGTGGCCCAGTGAGATTGCGAGGCCCGCCTGGCACCACAGCTGAGTCAGCGACGCCGGCCCCTCTGCTGTGAGCGAGCAGAGCCCACCACAGCCAGTCTCCTAGTGATGGACGTGCTACATTTGATTAGAGTCTCACAGTCTCACAGAAGTACAGTGGATCTGGAATCACAGAGCAGAAAACAAACAAGCAAACAGCACATCAGAGGAAGTGACAGGACCCTCCTAGGATGCTGCTCACCCCCCTCCATGGTCTATGTCATGTTACGGGAACTCTGCCGAGAACTGAGGGGAAACCATCCAGTTCCGAGAGCCTCTGTTACCAAGATGCTGTTTTTATATTTAATGGTCTAGAGAAAGTTTCCCTGCCTATAGTTGCCATTTTTTAAACAAAGTTGTTTTTTTTTTTTTAACATCTTTATTGAAGTATAATTGCCTTACAATGGTGTGTTAGCTTCTGCTTTATAACAAAGTGAATCAGTTATACATATACAATATGTTCCCATATCTCTTCCCTCTTACATCTCCCTCCCTCCCACCCTCCCCATCCCACCCCTCTAGGTGGTCACAAAGCACCGAGCTGATCTCCCTGTGCTATGCGGCTGCTTCCCACTAGCTATCTATTTTACATTTGGTAGTGTATATATGTCCATGACACTCTCTCACCCTGTCACATCTCACCCCACCCCCTCCCCATATCCTCAAGTCCACTCTCTAGTAGGTCTGTGTCTTTATTCCCGTCTTGCCACTAGGTTCTTCATGGCCTTTTTTTTTTTTTTCCTTAGATTCCGTATATATGTGTTAGCATACTGTATTTGGTTTTCTCTTTCTGACTTACTTCACTCTGTATGACAGACTCTAACTCCATCCACCTCATTACAAATAGCTCCATTTCATTTCTTTTTATGACTGAGTAATATTCCATTGTATATATGTGCCACATCTTCTTTATCCATTCATCTGTCAATGGACATTTAGGTTGCTTCCATGTCCTGGCTATTGTAAATAGAGCTGCAATGAACATTTTGGTACATGACTCTTTTTGAACTATGGTTTTCTCAGGGTATATGCCCAGTAGTGGGATTGCTGGGTCGTATGGTAGTTCTATTTGTAGTTTTTTAAGGAACCTCCATACTGTTCTCCATAGTGGCTGTATCAATTTACATTCCCACCAACAGTGCAAGAGGGTTCCCTTTCCTCCACACCCTCTCCAGCATTTATTGTTTCTAGATTTTTTGATGATGGCCATTCTGACTGGTGTGAGATGATATCTCATTGTAGTTTTGATTTGCATTTCTCTAATGATTAATGATGTTGAGCATTCTTTCATGTGTCTGTTGGCAATCTGTATATCTTCTTTGGAGATATGTCTATTTAGGTCTTCTGCCCATTTTTGGATTGGGTTGTTCGTTTTTTTGTTATTGAGCTGCATGAGCTGCTTGTAAATCTTGGAGATTAATCCTTTGTCAGTTGCTTCATTTGCAAATATTTTCTCCCATTCTGATGGTTGTCTTTTGGTCTTGTTTATGGTTTCCTTTGCTGTGCAAAAGCTTTGAAGTTTCATTAGGTCCCATTTGTTTATTTGTGTTCTTATTTCCATTTCTCTGGGAGCTGGGTCAAAAAGAATCTTGCTGTGATGTATGTCATAGAGTGTTCTGCCTATGTCTTCCTCTAAGAGTTTGATAGTGTCTGGCCTTACACTTAGGTCTTTAATCCATTTTGAGTTTATTTTTGTGCATGGTGTCAGGGAGTGTTCTAATTTCATACTTTTACATGTATCTGTCCAATTTTCCCAGCACCACTTATTGAAGAGGCTGTCTTTTCTCCACTGTATATGCTTGCCTCCTTTATCAAAGATAAGGTGACCATATGTGCGTGGGTTTATCTCTGGGCTTTCTATCCTGTTCCATTGATCTATATTTCTGTTTTTGTGCCAGTACCAAACTGTCTTGATTACTGTAGCTTTGTAATATAGTCTGAAGTCAGGGAGCCTGATTCCCCCAGCTCCGTTTTTCGTTCTCAAGATTGCTTTGGCTATTCGGGGTCTTCTGTGTTTCCATACAAATTGTGAAATTTTTATTCTAGTTCTGTGAAAAATGACAGTGGTAGTTTGATAGGGATTGCATTGAATCTGTAGATTGCTTTGGGTAGTAGAGTCATTTTCACAATGTTGATTCTTCCAATCCAGGAACATGGTATATCTCTCCATCTATTTGTATCATCTTTAATTTCTTTCATCAGTGTCTTATAATTTTCTGCATACAGGTCTTTTGTCTCCTTAGGTAGGTTTATTCCTAGATATTTTATTCTTTTTGTTGCAATGGTAAACGGGAGTGTTTTCTTAATTTCACTTTCAGATTTTTCATCATTAGTGTATAGAAATGCAAGAGATTTCTGTGCATTAATTTTGTATCCTGCTACTTTACCAAATTCATTGATTAGCTCTAGGAGTTTTCTGGTAGCATCTTTAGGATTCTCTATGTATAGTATCATGTCATCTGCAAATAGTGACAGCTTTACTTCTTCTTTTCCGATTTGGATTCCTTTTATTTCTTTGTCTTCTCTGATTGCTGTGGCTAACACTTCCAAAACTATGTTGAATAATAGTGGTGAGAGTGGGCAACCTTGTCTTGTTCCTGATCTTAGTGGAAATGGTTTCAGTTTTTCACCATTGAGGACAATGTTGGCTGTGGGTTTGTCATATATGGCCTTTATTATGTTGAGGAAAGTTCCCTCTATGCCTACTTTCTGCAGGGCTTTTATCATAAATGGGTGTTGAATTTTGTCGGAAGCTTTCTCTGCATCTATTGAGATGATCATATGGTTTTTCTCCTTCAATTTGTTAATATGGTGTATCACATTGATTGATTTGTGTATATTGAAGAATCCTTGCATTCCTGGAATAAACCCCACTTGATCATGGTGTATGATCCTTTTAATGTGCTGTTGGATTCTGTTTGCTAGTATTTTGTTGAGGATTTTTGCATCTATGTTCATCAGTGATATTGGCCTGTAGTTTTCTTTCTTTGTGACATCTTTGTCTGGTTTTGGTATCAGGGTGATGGTGGCCTCGTAGAATGAGTTGGGGAGTGTTCCTCCCTCTGCAATATTTTGGAAGAGTTTGAGAAGGATAGGTGTTAGCTCTTCTCTAAATGTTTGATAGAATTCACCTGTGAAGCCATCTGGTCCTGGGCTTTTGTTTGTTGGAAGGTTTTTAATCACAGTTTCAATTTCAGTGCTTGTGATTGGTCTGTTCACATTTCAAAGTTTTTTTAAACTAATAATATGTGTCATTTGAAGAGTTGATACCTCAAAGCATGTGGTACTTTTACATAGAGAAGGAGTCCGCTATGGTCTGAATGTTCATGCTCCCCCTGTTACCCACCAGGGTTCTTGTCCTCCTTAATGAACAGAAATTGATCAGAGGCCAGACAAGAATTTCCAGCAAGGCTTTACTGGGGCCCCTATTGCAGCAGGGGGGAGTGAAAACAAGCAAGTATCCCTTGCTTGCTCACTCCCCAACAGGGGCGAGCTGGTTCCTTATATGGGGTGAGGATAGGGGTGTGTCCAGGGGTCCGGCTGGAGGGTTGGCTTAGGTGGTTTGCCCACCCCTTTGTGTTGTGTTGTGTGCAGGGGGCATGCGCAGTACCCTGCTTTTGCTCCTGGCTCTTCAGAGGTGGCAGTTGGGTTTTTTGGTCTCTCTGTTTCTTGTTCAGAATTTGTGCCAACTGTGCATACATGCAGTTATTTTTAGTCCATTATAGTTTCTTTATATTTTGTAGCTCGAGGAGACGTTTGTCCAGGTGCAAGCATTGCAGCACTGCAGCAAAGGGTCCCAGGTCCCAGCCTGTTTCCTCCCCAAATTCCTATGTTGAAATCCTAACCCCCAAAGATGATAGTATTAGGAGTTGGGGCCTTTGGGAGGTACTTAGGTCTCATGAGGGTGGAGCCCTCGTGAATGGGATTAGTGTCCTTATAAAAGACCCCAGAGCTCCCTCACCCCTCCCACCACATGAGGACACAAGGAGAAGAGGCTGTCTACAAGCTGGGTAAGGGCCCTCACCAGAACACAACCATGCTGGGGCCATGATCTCAGGCTTCTGGCCTCCAGAATTGTGAGAATAAAATTTCTGTGGTTTACAAGCTGCCCAGTCTCTGGTATTTTGGTTACAGCTGCCTGAATGGACTAAGGGTCAGAAGAGAGAAAATCCAAACACATACTATTTTGTTCCACAGTCAAGCTAATAAATGCCTATATATGAGGGGATAAAAGTTTGCTACCCAAAAGGAAAAAAACCTCATAAATCCTTCACAAAATTTCAATTAAAACATGATCCAACAATTGCCAAACCATCAGCAAGGAGCCAGGATAAACTTTCCAAGCAAAGCAACCTTCCTATTAAGTAAAACTCTGCCTCCTTGTTACACGGGCCCCGAGGTGAAGCCAACATGCCTTGAAATCCAGTCAAGCATCCACAGTGACACCTGCCAGGACCTCCCAACATGCACCCTGTTTAGATGAGCATATCCAGGGCTGTGAAGAACTTCTCAGAAAACAGATGCTCTGAGAACAGAAGGTGCCTGAGCCACAGTCTAGCATGGGCCGTCCTTCCCGACCCCACTCCTTTTTGCCTCGGGATGACCGTGCACATGTATCTAGGACTTCACTTTCCATGTTTAGAAGTCGAGTGCAAGAGACCCTGGGGTCCTTTCCTTTTTAGAGACACCAGAGCCCAACGCTGGATCTACTTCATGTTCTGGGCTGTGGGACAGCCTGAACCAAGGCCTTGCCTGGCTCTGCACACAGGGCCACTCACATGGGCTGAGAGCCAACAAAAGAATGAACCAAAGAAACCTGCTTCTGCCCTGCACCTCACAACTGCAGCGCAGCAGTGCTGAGTTCCTGCACAGACCAGGCACCTGATGAGGGGAGCCCGGCCCAGGTCTTCCTGGGCCCCACCCTGCCAGGCCTGCTGCCTATTACAATGTTTAATCATGCACAGCACCCTGCCTTTCTTTTTTTTTTTTTTTTTTACTGAAGAACAGCTGATTTACAATATTATATTAGTTTCAGGTTTACAGCGTATTGATTCAGTATTTTTGCAGATTATAAATAATTACAAGATAAGGGCTATAACACCCTATGCTATACAATATATCCTTGTTGCTTATCTATTTTATACATAGTAGTTTGTATCTCTTAATCCCATACCCCCTTCGTGCCCCTCCCCCCTCCCTCTCTCCTTTGGTAATCACAAGTTTGTTTTTTGTATATGTGAGTCAATTACTGTTTTGCATATACATTCATCTGTATTATTTTTTAGATGCCACATATAAGTGATATACAGTATTTGTCTCTCTCTGCCTGACTTATTTCACTAAGCATAATATTCTCTAGGTCCATCCACATTGCTGCAAATGGCAGCATTTCATTCTTTTTTATGGCTGAATAGTATTCCACTGTACATATATACCATATCTTCTTTATCCAATAGTCTGTTGATGGGCACTTCGGTTGCTTCCATGTCTTGGCTATTGTAAACAGTGCTCCTATGAACATTGGGGTGCACGTATCTTTTTGCATTACTGTTTTCGTTTTTTTCTGGATATATACCTGGAGTGGGACTACTGGATCATATGGTAGTTCCACTTTTAGTTTTCTGAGGAACCTCCATACTGTTTTCCATAGTGTCTGCACCAATTTACATTCCCACAAGTAGTGTACAGGGTTTCCTTTTCTTTACACCCTCTCCAACATTTGTTATTGGTAGACTTTTTGATGAGAGCCATTTTGACAGGTGTGAGGTGACATCTCATTGTTCTTCTGATTTGTATTTCTCTAATAATTAGTGATACTGAGCATCTTTTCATGTGCCTGTTGGCCATCTGTATGACTTCTTTGGAGATATGTCTATTCAGGTCTTCTGCCCATCTTTTGATTGAGTTGTTTGTTTTTTTGATATTGAGTTGTATGAGCTATTTATATATTTTGGATATTAACCCCTTGTTGGTCACATCATTTGCAAATATTTTCTCCCATTCCACAGATCTTTTCATTTTGTCAGTGGTTTCCTTTGCTGTGCAAAAGCTTTTAAGTTTAATCAGGTCCCATTTGTTTATTTTTGCTTTTATTTCTTTTGCCTTAGGAGCCTGGTCCAAGAATATACTGCTACAATTTATGTCAAAGAGTGCTCTGCCTATGTTCTCTTCTAGGAGTTTTATGGTTTCAGGTCTTACATTTAGGTCTTTAATCCATTTTGAGTTTAGTTCTGCATGTGGTGTGAGGGAGTGTTCTAATCTCATTGTTTCACGTGTAGCTGTTCAGCTTTCCCCGCATCACTTGTTGAAGAGACTTTCCTTTTTAAACTTCCTGCACAATTGACCAAAGTGGAGACTGAACGAAAAGCAAAGCCAACAGGAAGCCAAGGCACAGAGAGGTGCAGGGGATGTGCAAGACAGATGCCAGCGGGAAAGGAGACAGGCGCAGGGAGAGTGGAGGGCAGCGGCAGGTGGGAGGGGATGGAGGACACACCAGGGTCAGGACACAACATCTCCATTCCCCCAGGTTAGATTCACACCTGACTCCAAGTCCCCCAGACTCTGTTTTCTATTCACAGCCCAGGTAAGAAACACTGGGGAGAGTCCCTTTCAGAGAATCTAGTAACCTTTCCACCACTGGCAATTCTGAATTCCAGCTATTAGGCAATAAGTGTATCCCATGAGAGACACTACTTTTGTTTGCCATCCACCCAGCACCAGTCTAGTCTCCTCCTGCCTCACCATCAAGAACCTAGTTTGGGTGTTGGCGGTGGGTTCACATGCCTGGCTCAGGCAATAGATATTGGTGAGTGTAAGCCAATGCCAGTTAGTGTGAGACAACATTGTTTCCCACTTTCCCTGCCTCCCTCCAAGACAGTGGTAGCCATGTGACACAGCTCTGGCCAATAAAATCTAAATATAAACCCGTCTGGCAGATTTCCAGGAAATCTTTGTAATCCTGATAAACAAAAAACAGAAACAGCTGGCACTGACCCCTCCTCCTTCCTTGAACTAGGACATAATGGCTAGTGCTTCAGCAGCCACCTTGTGGCCAGGTGGTCAGGAGAATTACAGAGACGTCAACCAAAGGGTGAAGCCTCTGAACCAATGCTAGGAACTTCCTTATGTGTGAGAAGCAACCCACTATCTGGTCAGTTTTCTGTTACTTACACCTGAACAGATTCCTGATACACACGCTGAGATATTTTATTTTCACACACCAATAATTCAGTGATAACAGCCATAATAATTATCTTCCTGTGTATAATCGTTGTTTAATCTACTGAAGACTTCCACAAAGCCTATCTAACTGGACCCACTGACATCTTGTTACCAGGCAAGTGTCTTCTCCCCATTCCTGAGATAAGAACACATACTCTGAAAGGTAAAGTGGTAAATCCAAGTGACGCTCGCCAGGCCCTCCCCAGTGCTTCCTGTGGAATCAGCACCCGGCAGCCAGGTTGAGGAGGACAGTGCAGCTCATCAGGTGGCTGAGGAGGGAGGCCATTCCAGGAGGCAGGGAGTGTGTCCCTCCCCACATGGCACACTGGCCTGTCTGTGAGCTCACACCCAGAGCTCCAGGGAGCTACCTACACAAAGAGTACACGTGAGACAAGGGAGGGCAGCTGAAGGAGGCCAGAGCAGGCAGCAGAGCCAAGCTGAAAACTCCACCACTGTTACAGACTGAAGAGCGTGCCTCCAAATTCATTTGTTGAAGCCCTAATGCCCAATGGGAGTGTATTTAGACACAGGACCCTTGGGAGGTAATTAAGCTTAAATGAGGTCTTAAGGGGTGGGGCCCTGATCTGATAAGATTAGTGTCCTTCCAAGACGAGGAAGAGACGCCAGAGATCTCTCTATCTCTCTCCCCTGTACGTGCACAGAAGAGGCCAGGTAAAAACACGGCGAGAAAGTAGCCATCTTCAACCAAGGAGCGTGGCCTCACCAGAAACCAAAGTGCCAGTGCCTTGATCTTGGACTTCCAGCCTCCAGAGCTGTGAGAAATAAATGTCTGTTGTTTAAACTACCTAGTCTGTGGAGTTCTGTTAGGGCAGCCTGAGCTGATTAATACAACCACCACCTCGACTGGAAATTTCAGCAGCCTCTAAGTGCTGCTAAAATGAGCCATATCTCCAATGGTTCTGGACTAACCTTTGGAGGATCAGTGCTCCAAGGACTAACTTGGTCCCTTCTGGAATTGCTCATGAACACCAGCTTCTCTCAGCTCTGCAGTGTCGGCTAGCTCAACATTTGTGCCCAGGAGGCTCTGAACCCTGAAGGACACCCAGCAGGGCAAGGCAGGGCTCCCTCTGATGAGAAAGCCCCAAATTCAATCAGGCTCAAACCACGTGGCTGCCGGCCCACGCTATGTGCCCATGGATGGAGAGGCCTTGCATGTGCACACCTCCAGAGCCAGGTCCAAGGGTGTCCTGTTGAGGGAGGGGCAGAGCAAGTAAAAAACGCATTATACACAGACCAGGCACTGCAGAGGGGGAGGGGTGCACGGATTTAACCTCCTGTCTCAGTCTCTACCATTAAGAGCAATTTAAATGACATTTGGTGGAAAAGATAATAATATTTCAGGTCAGAGAGAGACGGTGATGGCTGCAACCAGGACAGCATGGATGGAGAGAGGCAGATAGAGTGAGTAAATGAATTACGAGGACCTTGTGATTGATGTGACATGTATGCGTGTGTGTGGGGGGGTGTATGGTGTGTCACGTGGTGTGGGGGGATGCGTGTGTGTGACATGTGGTACATGGGGTGTATGTGGTATGTGCACACATGTGGTAACGTGTGTGCTGTGTGTGTCTATGTGGGGGGAGGAGGCAGTGGGAATAACAAGAATCCAAACCCCACTCCTTGTGCTGTGGGAGCACAAGGGTCCTGGTGACAGATGAGAACCAGGACACAGGTGACCACGCAGTCAGCTTGCGAGTGGGGCTGGCAGGTGTCCACCGACAGTGGGGTAGGAGGGGTCCAGCTCCAGCGCTTGTGGCAGGAGAGGAATTGTATGGACAAGACGGGACGGTCAATGGCTGTGCAAAGCGCCTGACCCGGGCCCCTGGAGGAGGTCCAGCCTGGACCATCACACTGCATCCCAGGCCACTGCACACTGCATTTCAGGGGGACCTGGAGAGAGCCTGGGAAGTTCACTGGCCATCGCTGTCTGGTTTGTCACCCTGTCCTTTCCCCGCATCAACAGGGACCAAGGGCATTTAGTGCACCAAGCTGCCACCTCCTCGGGTTCTTCCGTACAGGAGGGGCATGCACGTGTGTATAAGAGTGCACTTGTGCATGGTGTGTGCATGTGTGAGTGCATGTGTGTGGCCGTGCACACATGTGGTGTGTGTGGGTGTGTGCAGCATTCATAAAATGTATGAGCATAAATTGTGGTTTGTGTGCACATGTGTGTGTGTCATGAGCACACGTCTTTTGGTCCTTTGAGGGACAGGAAACGAGAACACATGTTGGCATGGGAAGTGAAAGCATCCGGCAGGCGGCTGGAGAAGCCCTCCCGGGGCTGGGGGACACTTGGCCCACAGGTGTCAGCCAGGCCCATGTGCTGCAGAGAAGAGAGCCCAGCCCCCAGGCAGGGGAGAGGAGTGGCCTCGGCCAGGGAGGCGAGGAGGGCTGGGACCGGGGCCCAGAGGCTGGGTGGCAGGAGTGCTGACGGGCCAGGGGCCCAGGGCTGGGGTGTGGATGGGCCAGTTTCTCTCTAGCCAGAGTCCTGTCCAGGCAGGGTGGCCCAAGGAGACCTGGGAGGAGGAGTGGAAGATGCTGGGTCCCTGTGACCTGCTCTCCAGCCTCTCAGGGCGGAAGCACTGACCCGAGTCCTGCTCAGTCCCATCCCCGGGCTCACACCCTGGCTGCACGGCTGGCTCGCTTGGGGATCGTTAACAAAGATGCCCCAGGAGTGGGACCCCAGCTTCCGTATTTTTGTAAGTGTCCCTGAATTACCAGACCCAATGCCCTATCGGACCAGAATGTTCCTGCTGACCCTGTCACCAGGGAGGCCCTTTTAGGGCTTCAGCACTCTCCCCGGAGGCCCTGTGCCCATGATGCTGACCTGCAGAATTGGGCAGTTACAGCATCCGCTGGCCGAGGGCAGCACCTTCCAAAGGGCCACCTCAGCCATCGTGAGGTCATTTGAACGTAAAAGGGGGCAGAAGTTAAATTGTTCTGCCTCGTTTCCAGTTGTCCTTGCTGCAGGAGAGAAGCCGCAGCCTTGGGAGAGGCTTCACAGGACAGTTAAAACTCGGGCCCTGAAGCCATGTCATGGCCTCCATTAAAGGACTGATTTCTGTCTTTTGAGCCTGAACAAATTCCAGAACTGCCTCATCAGAGGCATCAAGATCCCTTGCACGACGGCTGAAAGGAAAGGTGTCCACGGGGAAGAATCCGCCCAGCTGCTGTGAAGCCCCCTCCCCTGCCGTCCCCACCAGCATCTCCCTCCATCACATCACCGAGCAGGTACCCGGCCGCAGGTGTGAAGGCCAGACCCCTCCACTGTGCACCAAGCCTCATGGGACTGACATACATGGTGAGCACAGCCCTGTCTAGGGACCCGGCCCCCAGCCCTCTGCCCACCCCTCAGCCCCCTGGTGGCCACCTTAGCGAACTCTCCCCTTGGTCCTCAGCACCCTTGGCCCTAACAAGTGACGGCCTCCACTAAAATGCAGAAGTATAGCAGTCACTTCTAAAGGGCACAAACACAGCTGTGAGGTCTTAACTCATCACATGGGCTCCCTCAGGGCCCCACGCTAGGTCTTCGAGTCCGGGACATTCCCAGCCACTTCCAGAACCCAGCCCCATACAGACAGAGGGCAGAAGCCAGGCATCTGGTGCGGGGTCTTTCACAGGTCGGGGAGCCTGAGAGTCACGTGGTGTGTGCTCTCCATGCAGATTCCCAGGCCTCATGCCAAGACAGCCCTTTGTGCGGGTGCTGGTGGGAGCCAAGGACCTGTGGGTTTCTGGGTGCCCTCACCACACCGATGCTGACGCATAGGGTCCTGGGCCAGACACGGAGTGTTCTTTCTACACACCAGCCAGCACAGGAAGCCCTGTATACAGGTGGAGTTCAAGACATTGCTGCTTAGAAAAGACCAGAAAAGGAAGTAACTATGTCATAATATGCACTATATCATGATGACTTCCTTTATGACACATCCTGCAGCTTTTAGACGGGGAAGAAGCACTATTCTACTGCACCAGGATTCAGCAAATTCCATATATCGTGTACTAACTTCCCTGTAAACACTGGGCCTGAAAGATGTGTGGGGCTGGGGTAGGGGAGGACATTTTTCAAACAAGTTTGAAAAATACTGGATTCTACTTGACTAAACTGCGGGCCTTCTCAGAGTCTTTGATCCGCTAACGGGCATTGCATACCTTCAAGGACAAATTGAGAGTGTACAGAATATCTCCCAAACTTACTGAAGCAAAGCACCTTGTTTTATTTTTTAATGAAACCTATTTTAGTATCATGAAACATAAATGGGGAAATCTCTAGTTCACCATTTCACAGAGTTTTCTAGTTTTCAACATGCTTCTGTAAATAAGAATCTCCTGGAATGTCCACACCCAGTTCCTGCCTCCGCAGGCAAGTGGCTTCATTCCTGTTTTGTTGAGAATGCCTGAAGATTCCTTAACCAGGAAAGCTGGAAAGTGACCAGAGAAATTATCATATTGTCTTGGTTCTAAGACATAGGATCCTTCTGATAACAGCTTGTAGAGAAAAAAAGAAAGGAAAAAAAAAAGCAGTGAGAGCATCAGTTCCAGCCAATAAGCTGGCAGCTCACACCCACCACGGTTTATTTCCAGCCCATGCTGCGCAGTCATGATGGGTCAGCTGGGCTGTGCCCTAGGACCTCTCCCCATTCTGGGCCACAGGCTGATGGGGCAGCCCTCCACCCCCAACGCTGCTCATCACCAAGCAGAGGGCAGGACAGCTCTGAAGGGTCACACGCCTTCATGCAAACAGCCTGTAAGCGACACACATCACTCCCACTCAGATAACTCATGTGGCAGAACCCATCCCCCAGGCCCGCCCCACCACCCAGGCCTGGAACGCAGCCCTGCTGGGTGCCACGAGCCTGGAAAGCTGGAAAGCCTGCCCACCCTGGTCATGGTGTGACCCTGACCACCTGGCATGTCCTAACTTCAGCAACACTAAGATATAAAGATGAATCTTAACATTTAAGAAAATGGAATTAAAAAATTCGTGCTTAAGTTCCATGTTTCCTGACTAGTTAATATGTGCACAGGTATGAATCCATGCACACATTGGCCAAGTATTTGTGACACGACAGCTCTGAGTGACCAACCTGCTTTGCCAAGAAGGGAGTGACCTTTCGCACACTCGGGGCCACCTGCCCCGGCTCTGGAGGCCCAGAGGCTGCAAAGGAGGCAGTCGGCCTTCCTCAGCATTTGTCCCTGGTCCCTCATCAGAGGCATGAACAAGAATTCCCAGCCTTGCCCCTGCCTCCCAGGGCCCCAGGATGCTGCATCTAGGTTTGCAATCGCCCGAATCCATGCCACGTGGAAATGTCCCTCCAAACGCCCTCTGCCAGGACATTTGTGATGCTGTGGCCCAGTGCTTTACAGGCACCCAACTTTAGCAGGAAAAGTAACATCCCCTCACAAAGAGCTACGAATCAGATGGCCCCCAGTGCAACCATCCTGCCCCTGTGAGCTCCTTGGCCCCAAATGTGGGTGACCCTTCACATCTGTCCTCCGTCTAATCATCACGCCCGTCGCTGGAGGGCAGCCAGGGTGATGTACAATCATTCCCTCTTACAGATGAACACACAGCAAGGCATCAGCTTGAGGTCACTCGGATAATTGACATTCTGGTTTTTCAGGTGTCTGGTGCTTCTGGCCCCTCTGCTGATGGCTTTCCACCAAGGCCCAGGAGAGGCTGGAACATTCTGTGGTAGTTTATTTTGAGAAGAACCACAGACTAGGTCTGCCAATCTTGGAAGGAACCTGGTAGGTTCATTCTGGAAGTAGCACCAGGATACGAGGTGGGCAAACAGGCTGACAGCATCCCCTCCGTAGACTCCCATAGATGGCTGCTCACAAACTGTATCACAACATGCGTGGAAGCACCGGGTAAGTATAACGAACAGGAAGCTTCCCCTCTCACGTGGACGTTTATCTGCAGCCTGTCTCTCTGTCAACAGGACCAGGGCCTCTTGAGGGAGAGCGGTCCCTCCCCACGTTCCCAAACTGCAGGGCAGGTGGCGGCTTATGCCCTGAGCCCTGCTCCTCCCCCTGGTGATAGTGACAGGCCAGGGGCGGCTGCTCCAGTGTGGGCCCCTGCCAGCCTCCAGTACAGAAGCTGCTCCTCGCCGAGGCAAGGATGCTGCTTTGGGCGCTCCAGCTACTTTCCCACCTTGGGTCAGGAGACCTCAAGCAGTGTGCTTTGTACATGTCTACTCATCAAATTAATCTAAGGGGACATCAAAGCTGGGGTGGCAGGCCCAGGTCGAGACATATAATTCCAGGCTGCCTTTCTTGGAGTGCACAAAGAAGATATTTTATTCTTTCCTCATAAGGCCAGAAAAGAGAAGAAGGAAAAAAGCTGTCTGAAATACCAGGCTTTTTTTTTTCCTTTACAATTGATACTATTATATTAAGGAAACTTATTTTTAAAATTAGAATCATGTGTTAAATGTACATTGAGATGCTTGCTACTTGAAAGAATCCTAGAGTAAATCCTTTGGCAAACATCATTCCTGCCAGAATTTAATTTATATATATTAGAGTTATAACTGCTTTAGGTACTTTAAAAAAAAAAAAAAGCAACAATGCAGCATATCAGTGAAATGTAAAAGATTAAAACAACAAATAAGTTCTAAGGCAGGTGCTGAGAGGCACACAGTGGGGTCCACAGCAGGGGACACAAGGCCCCACCCTCATGGAGTCAGGGTGGGTGACAGCCAGCAGGGCCCACCCACCACCTACTTAGAGGAGGGCACTAGAAAGGGGACCTGAACCTGTCATGTGACAACACATTTAAAAAGACAAGCTAATAAACAAATTAAAAAAGCCCAAACTGCCCTCTCTAGTTGAGCTCACAATGACAATAAAATTGTAGAACTGCATTCTCGGGAACCCAAATCAGAAATAAATAACAAAGCGATCAGCTCCTGGGTGTGTGTCCGGACTGAGGCTATGAAAATCGTGGTTTCAGTCTATGACAGCGTCTCCCTGGGTTCCCGGCCTGGGGGGTTTCCAAACCCTACCTATTTCAAGGTCACTCAGATTGCTGTTCAGAGCTTTTCCTCCAAGTTAAGCCATTACATTTTTTCCTCTTTGCCTTCATACCATTCTGGCTCATTTTCCCACCACCCACAGCTCTCTGGTGAGACTTTGCTACAAGTCTGGAGAAGCCGGGATTGATAAAACAATGGAATTCTAAGGAAGGCAGGTCCCCTTTCACAAATGAGACATCAAACACCAGGAGATTTGGTGCATTTCAGTCACGGTTTTCTGTTGTGTCATGCTCTATCCAGAAACTCAGTATCATTTATAGATTAGAAGAAATTCTGCACAATGAATGTTTCTACTCTGGCCCTTTCTTCTACTGATCATTGAAAAACCCAGGATTATTGTTCTCCTGGAGGCCTCGCAAGTCAGGACACATGAGTGGTTTCTGAAAGCATGAACTGCTTCTGAATGGCAACCTGTACTTTCTGGGTTTTTGGTAAATCCTTTCCACAGCTAAGAAGCTGGTATACTGCCTTACCCCCTGAGGAGACAGGGGCCAGTGGATCCTGAAATTGAGCCACCAGCCACTATCCAAACCATACCCCTGGCCTGGGCTGCAAAGGGTCCCACCTTCTCATTGACCCCAAGGTGCCACCTACCTGGCAAACCCACCTGCCAGCTTCCCATCTGTACACAGAGACACACCATGCAGGCCAGCAGCAGCCTTAACACCAAACATTTTAACACAGTAATTCTATGCCTATAAACTTATCCTTAGAAAATAAAAGGACAAACACAAACAGAGGTATGGACACAAGAAGATGGTCATTGCATCTCTGTTTCTAAGGAGCAAAATGGAAGCTGAGAATTTCAACAGAAGGGTATTATGGTCACTACTGGTGCTGCTAATGGAGAAGCCTGGCCTTCCTCCTTCCAGATGAGGGGTGATAGTGGCTCCCCTGCCCTGGGGAATGAAGCCACGGCCTTGCTTTGGCTGATAAGGAGCAGGCAGAGGTGTCCTGCCACCTCCTGGAGGGATGGCTCCCACGCGGCCCCCACCCCTGCCCCTCCTGCAACGTTCTCTGCAGGGGCCGCTCTGTCAGTCTGTGTCCCAGAGGCCCGTGCTGACCCAGGATGGACCCGAAATGGGAGTGAGCGATAAGCCACTGCCATCCTGAAGTTGTTTGTTACCAAAGCACAACAGAGCTTAGGGTGACTGACACAGAAATGAGTATCTAGTAGTGAGCTTCTGTTGTAAATAATATTAACTTATGTAGATTGGCCTCGGGGGTTGGATAGAGAGCGGGAAGGATACTCTTATCTGAGGCTGGGAGGATGAGGAAAGATTCATTGAAAGCATTTCCAGGAAACACCTGGAGGGCAGATCTTGCACTTACTAAAGGTGGAGGGCTCAGTGTCTGGCGGGTGTGGGGTTCGCTGTTTGTTGGGTTTGATTAGGTAAAACAAGAAATATGAGCTCAGAAAAGAACTGCCTGATTTGCAAGCAGTCATGAGAGGAGACAGAGAGAGCCTGTAAATTTAGGGATTTGCCAAGTGTAAGATGAAACAGCTTCTAATCTCCAAATATTAAGAGATTAAAACAACAGTGGGATTTGAGCTACAAAACTAAAGTTTAAAGGCAAGGATCTAATGAAGGATAGAACCTTTACTCTATTGTTATAAACTGTGGATAAATGAAAAGTCCAGTAATTGTTTTTAGTTGGGCAAAATGGCTTAGGGAAAAAAATAAAACCTAAAAACTAGGGGTAAGGCACTTCTGTGGAAGCCTGATAGGTCCAAGGAAGCTGTCACTAAGTTGAGTGTGAGGGAAAGGTAAGTGCTATATTTGCAAGCCTCCCATAAGTCTAAAATTATCTGAAAACAAGAAGTAAAAAAGAAAAACAAAATGATGTTACAAATCTGCATAAGGATAGTTAGTAAACGTTCAGTGAAAAGAAAAATACAACCAGCGTAATCCACATATGTGCACGGAAATAAATAAAATCCTTCCAGGTAGATATCAATAGTGGTTGTTTGTAAAGATGAAATTTCAATTTATTCTTTTTTGTTTATTTGCATAGTCTTTTTAAAAAGGCGATCATAAATTAGGTGTATAATTCAATAACTTTAATTTTCATATAAATTTATATTGATTACACACATAGTATACAGGCAGACCTCGAGATATTGTGAATTTGGTTCCAGACCATTGCTTTATAAAGCGAATATCACAATAAAGTGGTGAGTCACACAAATTTTCTGGTTTCCAAGTGCACATAAAAGTTAGGTTTACACTATACTGTGGTCCGTTAAGTGCGCAATAGCATTATGTCTAAAAAAATGTATATACCTTAATTAAAATACCTTATTGCTAAAAATGCTAATCATCATCTGAGCCTTTAGCAGGTTGTAATCTTTTTGCAACAGTCACATCAAAGATCACTGATCAGGGGCTGAGATCAAGATGGTGGAGCAGGAGGACACATCAAAAATAAACCTACATGAGGAACATTCCCACTGAAAACAACCTGAAGCCTGGCAGGAAGACTCTGCTACAACCAAGGCTACAGAAAAAGCCAAATGGAGTCGGGCAGGAAGGGAAGTGAGTGATCAGGTTGGGACAAGCACCCCTGGGAGGGGATATAGAAGAGGAGGGGGATTACATGGGCTCAGGGATCCTCCCTGGGAAGTGAGGGGCTGGAACCACATATTGGGCACCCAGCCTTGGGGTCTGACACCAGGAAGATGAGTCCACTGAGCTGCCCTCTCCTCTTCTTCACCCTGCCCCCAAGAGGGTGATGATGGTCACTGAACACAGGAGTAGTTCGGTTCATACATGGCTCTGGCTCTAGCCCCTCCATCTCCAGCCCCACCTCCCACCATGGTGATAGCTGCCAGCACATCCTGGGGGAAGATGTGACCCATGCTCACGTCAGATCCAGCTCTCCCACCAAAGCCACTGTACACACACGAACTGCATAGGACGTTTCCGTACAAGGACACTCCTTCAAGACCAGGACAGGTGACTGTTTCAACTAACTTGACAGAGACAGAGAAAGTTAAACAAAATGAGAAGACAGAGGAACTTGTTACAAATGAAGGAACAACAAAAAAAATCCTGGGCTTCCCTGGTGGCGCAGTGGTTGAGAATCTGCCTGCCAATGCAGGGGACAAGGGTTCGAGCCCTGGTCTGGGAAGATCCCACATGCCGTGGAGCAACTAGGCCCGTGAGCCACAATTACTGAGCCTGAGTGTCTGGAGCCTGTGCTCCGCAACAAGAGAGGCCGCGATAATGAGAGGCCTGCACACCGCGATGAGGAGTGGCCCCCACTTGCCGCAACTAGAGAAAGCCCTCACACAGAAACGAAGACCCAATACAGCCATAAATAAATAAAAATTTAAAAAAAAAATCCTGAAAAAACAACTAATAAAATAGAGATAAATAATTTACCAGATAAAGAGTTCAAAGAATTATTAATAAAAATGCTAACTGAACTGGGGAAAAGAATAGATGAACACAGTTTGAATTTTAACAAGGAACTAGAAAACAGAGAAAAGAATCAGTCAGAGATGAAGAATACAATAACTAAAATGAAAAACGCACTAGAAGGAACTAACAGCAGACTAGCTGATACAGAAGAATGCATAAGTGATCTGGAAGATGGTATAATGGAAATCACCTGATCAGAGCAGCAAAAAGGAAAACAAATTTTAAAAATGAGGACACTTTAAGAAACCTCTCATACAACATCAAGTGTACTAAACATTCACATTATAGGGGTCCCAGAAGGAGAAGAGAGAAAGTTTTCAAAAATGTATTTGTTCAAATTATGACTAAAAAATTCCTGAAGCTGAAGAAGGAAATAGACATCCAGGTACAGGAAATACAGAGAGTCCCAAACAAGACAAATCCATACAGACCCACACCAAGACATACCATAATTAAAATGGCAAAAGTTAAAGAGAATTTTAAAGGCAGCAAAAAGAAGCAAAGAGGCATATACAAGGGAAACCCCACAAGACTATTTGTTTATTTTTTCTGACTTTTCTGAAGAAACTCTGCAGACCACAAGGGGGTGGCATGATATATTTAAAATGCTGAAAGGGAAAATCCTGCAACCTAGTATACTCTATACAGCAAGGTTATCATTCTGAATTGAAGGAGAAATAAGAAACTTCTCAGACAAGCAAAAAACTAAGAGTTTCATAAATACTAAACCAACCCTAAAAGAAGTGTTAAAGGGTCTTCTCCAAGTGGAAAAGGAAAGGCTACAAAAAGTAGTAATTTATAGGAAAGGCAAAATCCCACTAGTAAAGGCAAATATATAGTAAAGGCTATGGATCAACCACTTAAATAAGCTAGTACTAAGATTAAAAGACAAAAATTGTAAAATCAACTATAACTACAATAAACAGGTAAGAGATAAACATGAAGATGTAAAATATGACATCAAAACCATAAAATGTGCGTGTGGGGGGAGTACAAAATGTAGATCTTTTAGAATGTGTCTGAACTTAAATGACTATCAGTTTAAAACAAGTATATATAAGTCAACACATATGAACCCCATGGTAACCACAAATTAAAAAACCTACAATAGATACACACAAAATAGAGAGAATGGAGCACAAATATACCACTAATGAAAATCATCAAACCACACGGAAGAAATTAAAAGAAAAAGAACAAAAAAGAACTACAAAAACAACCAGAAAGTAAGTAACAAAATGGCGATAAGTACATACCTATCACTAATCACTTTAAATATCAATGCTCCAATCAAAAGACACACAGTGGCTGACTGGATTAAAAAAAAGACCCATCTATATGCTGCTTACAAGGGACTCACTTCGTAGCTAAGGACACACACAGACTGAAAGTGAGGGAATGGAAAAAGATATTTCATGACAATGGAAATAAAAGAAAGCTGGGGCAGCAATACTAATAAAAGACAAAGTAGGCTTTAAAACAAAGTCTATAACAAAAGACAAAGAAGGGCATTATATAATGATAAAGGGATCAATACAAGAGAATATAACATTCATTAACATATATGCATCTAATATAGGTGCAACTAAATATATAAAGCAAATATTAACATAAAGGGAGAAATTGACAATACAATAATAGTAGAGCATTTTAACACTCCACTACATCAATGGACAGATCATCCAGATAGAAAATCAGTAAGGCAATAGTGGTTTTAAATGACATATTAAACCAGTTGGACTTAATAGATATCTACAGGCCATTCCACACAAAAATAGCAGAATATACTTTCTTTTCAAGTGCATGTGAAATGTTCTCCAGGGTAGATCACATGGTAAGCCACTAAACAAGTCTCATCAAAGTTAAGAGAATAGAAATTATATCTAACATTTTTTCCAACCACAACAGTATGAAACTAGAAATGAAGTACATGTAAAAAAACAGAAAAAACACAAACACACAGAGACTAAACAACATGCTACTAAAGATGGGTGAATGAAGAAATAAAGAGAAAATCATCAAATACCTTGAGAGAAATAAAAATAAAAACACAACTTTCAAAAATCTAAGGGATGCAGCAAAAGCAGTTCTAAGAGGGAATTTTAGAGTGAAATAGGTCTACCTCAAGAAACAAGAAAAATCTTAAACAACTTAATCTACCATCTAAAGGAATTAGATAAAGAAGAACAAACAAACCACAAAGTCAGCAGAAGGAAATAATAAAGATCGAGAGGAAATAAATAAAATAGAGACCAAAAAAAACCAAACAATAGAAAAGCTCAATCAAACCAGTTGGTTTTTGAAAAGATAAGCAAAATTGATAAGCCTTTAGCCAGGCTCACTAAGAAAAAAAAGAGAGAGGCCCCAACTAAACAAAATAAGAATAAGGAGAAATTACAACCAATATTTCAAAGATACAAAAAATCATAAGAGAATATTATGAACAGTTATATACCAACAAATTGGTCAACATAGAAGAAAGCAATACATTTCTAGAAACATACAGTCTTCCAAGACTGAATCAGGAGGAAATAGACACTCTGAACAGACCAATCACTAGTAGTGAAATTGAATTAGTAATAAAAAAAAACTCCCTGCAAACAAAAGTCCAGGACTGGATGGCTTCATAGGTTGAATTCTACCAAACGTATAGAGAAGAGCTAATACCTATTCTTCTCAAACTATTCCAAAAAATTGAAGAGGAAGGAACACTCCCAAATTCATTCTATGAGGCCATCATTACCCTGGTACCAAAACCAGACAAAGACACTATAAAAAATAAAATTACAGGCCAATATCTCTGATGAATATAGATGCAAAAATGCTCAACAAAATATTAGCAAACCAAGTTCAACAATATATAAAAAGGATCATACACCATGATCAAGTGGAATTTATTCCAGAGATGCAAGGATGGTTCATTATCTGCAAACCAATGGATGTGCTACACTACATCAACAAAAGGAAGGATAATAATCACATGATCATCTCAATAGTTGCAGAAAAAGTATATGACAAAATTCAATATCCATTCATGATAAAAACTCTCATCAAAGTCAATATAGAGAGAACATGTCTCAACATAATAAAGGCCATTTATGGCAAACCCACAGCTAACATTATACTCAACGGTAAAAAGCTGAAAGCTTTTCCTTTAAAATCAGGAACAAGATAAGGATGTTCCCTCTTGCCACATGTGTTTAACATAGTATTGGAAGTCCTAGCCACAGCAATCAGACAAGGGAAAGAAATAAAAGGCATCCAAATTGGAAGGGAAGAAGTAACAGTGTTACTATTTGCTGTTGACATGATAGTATATTTAGAAAAAAACCCAAAATCTCCACCATAAATTATGAGAACTAATATATGAATTCAGTAAAGTTTCAGGAAACAAGATTAATATACAGAAATCTGGGGACTTCCCTGGTGGCACAGTGGTTAAGAATCCACCTGCCAATGCAGGGGACACGGGTTTGAGCCCTGGTTCGGGAAGATCCCACATGCCGCGGAGCAGCTAAGTCCATGCACCACAACTACTGAGCCTGCGCTCTAGAGCTTGTGAGCCACAACTACTGAAGCCCACGCACCTAGAGCCCATGCTCCTCAACAAGAGAAGCCACCACAATGAGAAGCCCACACACTACGATGAAGAGTAGCTCCCGCTTGCTGCAACTAGAGAAAAGCCCATGTACAGCAACAGACCCAACACAGCCAAAAATAAATAAATAAATAAATATTTAAAAAAAAAATCTGTTGCTTTTCTATACCCTAACAATGTACTATCAGAAAGAGAAAGCAAGAAGAAGTCCATTTAAAATTGCATCAAAAGGAATAATATACCTCAGAATAAACTTAACCATGGAGGCCAAAGACCTATACTCTGAAAACTATAGGACACTGATGAAGAAAACTGAAAATGATACAAAGAAATGGAAAGATATCCTGTGTTCATGATTTGGAAGAATTAATATTGTTAAAATGTCCATACTACCCAAAGTAATCTACAAATTTAATGCAATCCCTAGCCAAATACCCATGACATTTTTCACAGAACTAGAACAAATAATCCTAAAACTTATATGGAACCACAAAAGACCCCAAATAGCCAAAACAGTCTTGAGAAAAAAAGAACAAAGCCAGAAGTATCACGCTCTCTGACTTCAGACTATATTATATAGCTAAAGTAATTGAAACAGCATGGTACTGGCATAAAACCAGACACATAGATCAATGAAACAGAATAGAGAGCCCAGAAATAAGCCCATGCACTTATGGTCAATTAATTTATGACAAAGGAAACAAGAATAAAAATGGGAAAAGACTGTCTCTTCATTAAGGGGAAATGCTGGGAAAACTGAACAGCTACATGTAAAAGAATTAAATTAGAACAGTTTCTCATACCATATACAAAAATAAGCTCAAAATGGATTAAAGACCTAAATGTAAGACTGGAAGCCACAAAACTCCTAGACAAAAACATAGGCAGAACACTCTTTGACATAAACCATAGAAATATTTTTTTGGATCTGTCTCCTCAGGCAAAGGAAACAGAAGCAAAAATAAACAAATGGGACCTTATTAAACTTAAAAGCTTCTGCACAGCAAAGGAAACCACTGACAAAATGAAAAGACCTATGGAAAGGGAGGAAATATTTGCAAATGATGTGACCAACAAGGGGTTAATATCCAAAATATATGAAAAGGTCATACAGCTCAACATCAAAACAAACAACAAACAAACAAACAACTCAATCAAAAGACAGGTAGAAGACCTGAATAGATATTTCTCCAAAGAAGACATACAGATGGTCAACAGGCACATGAAAAGATGCTCAGCATCACTAATTATTAGAGACATGTAAATCAAAACAACAATGAGATATCACCTCACAGCAGTCAGAATGGCTATCACCAAAAAGTCTACAAATAACAAATGCTGGAGAGGGTGGGAATGTAAACTGATGCAGTCGATATAGAAAACAGTATGGAGATTCCTCAAAAAACTAAAAATAGAATTACCATATGATCCAGCAATTTCATTCCTGAGTATATATCAAAAGAAAACAAAAACGCTAATTTGAAAAGATACATGCATCTCAACGTTCATAGCAGCACTATTTACAATAGTGAAGGTATGGAAGTAATCTGTTTGTCCATCAATAGACGAATGGATAAAGAAAATGTGGTGTGTATCTACAATGGAGTATCACTCAGCCATAAAAAAGAATGAAAATTTGCCATTTGCAGCAACATGGATGGACCTAGAGATTATCATACTGACTGGAGTAAGTCAAACAGAGAAAGAGAAATATTATATGCTATCATTTATATGTGGAATCTAAAAAATAATGCAAATGAATGAATATAACAAAACAGAATCAGACTCACAGATACAGACAACAAAGGAGCGGTTACCAGCGGGGAGAGGGGTGGCGGAGAAGGACAGGAGAAGGGTAGGGGATTAGAAGGTACACACTACCATGTTGTAAAATAAATAAGCTACAAGGATATATTGTACAGCACAGGGAATGTAGCCAATATTTTAAAACAACTTTATAGTAAAATCTATAAAAATACTGAATCACTATGCTGTAAACCTGAAACTAATATAATATTGTAAATCAACTATACTTAAATTAAACAAAAGAAAAAAATGATCACTGGTCACAGATCATCATAATAAATATAATAACAATGAAAAAACTTTAAATCTTGGGAGAATTACCAAAATGTGACACAGAGACAAGAAGTGAGCAAATGCTGTTGGAAAAATGGCACCAAGTGCTTGACACACTGTCTCCTCACGCAACGGAAACAACTGATTGTATGAAGATTGCCCCATATCTTCAATTTGTAAAAAAACTGAATATCTGAGAAGTGCATAAAGCAAAGTACAATAAAACGAGGTCTGCCTGTATGTACATATATGTTATATATTACATAGGCTGTGATAATTAAACTATTATCACACTAATTATAGCTTTATGACTGTCTTCTAGGTACACAGGTTTCCCCTTCTCTCCTGTCCTCATCACCCGGACACTGTGAAGTAGGTATCGTTCACATGGCAGATGAGACGATGAGAGGTTGAATAAAGCTCTTGCTCTGAGTGTCAGACACAAAAGCTCATTTAGAAAGCTCACTCCTGTCCTCCTCCCCTCAAATGATATGGTTATTTGCTTCTGTTGGCAAGCTCTTAATACCTAATATCTCAGAAAGCAACAACGGAAAGTAATGACAGTACAATACAGAGACAAACCTGTAAAGATTCTCATGCAAGCAGGCAACTGAGCATATCAATTAACATCCTTTTCTTTTTTCTCTTTAATTTATTTATTTAATTTATTTATTTTTGGCTGCGTTGGGTCTTTGTTGCTGTGCGGGCTTTCTCTAGTTGTGGCGAGCGGGGGCTACTCTTGCTTGCCGTGCACGGGCTTCTCATGGCGGTGGCTTCTCTTGCTCCAGAGCACGGGCTCTAGGCGCTGGGCTTCAGTAGTTGTGGCACATGGGCTTGGTAGTTGTGGCTTGCGGGCTCTAGACTGCAGGCTCAGTAGTTGTGGCTCAGGGGCTTAGTTGCTCCGCCGCATGTGGGATCTTCCCAGACCAGGGCTCGAACCCGTGTCCCCTGCATTGGCTGGCGGATTCTTAACCACTGCACCACTCAGGAAGTCCAAACATCCTTTTCATTCTTGGACTTATCTTCAGGTTCCCTGAGGTTAAGTTTATCATGTGACCATGTTTTGTGCACTACATTTCATTTTTCCAGGTGTAGCACGACACTGATGGAGCCACTGCAGCTGGCATGTACAGTGTGCCAGGCTCTGGACTGAATGATTCACAGGCAGTTATTTATCTTCATCCTGACATCACTCTATGAGGCGGACACTATCATCTTCCCACATGGACACCCACTGCTCCCTCTAACTCAGCTCTTTACCAGGTTCATCGTACAGGGGTACAAGGTCCCCGTGTTTTTACAACAGAATCCCACTCTGCATAATATTCCATGGTGGACCAGAATACATATTATTTATCTATTCATCAGTTGATGGATATTTGGGTTGGTTCTACTTTTTGGTTATTATAAAAAATGCTACTGAACATTCATGTACAAGCCTTTGTGGGGACATACGTTTTCCCTTCTCTTCAATATATACTCAGGAGCGGAACTGTTGGGTCATATGGAAATTCTGTTTAACTTTTTGAGGAACTGCCAAACTGTTTTTCAAAGGGGCTACAGCATTTTATATTTCCACTAGTCATGTGCAATGGTTTCAATCTCTCTACCTCCACATCAACGTTGATCTTTTTCTTTTGGTTCTAGACATCCTAGTGGGTGTGAAGTGGTATCTCCTTGTGGTTTTGATTTGCATTTCCCCAATGACTGTATGTTGAGCATCTTTTCATGTGCCACATATATCATCTTTGGAGGAATGTCTACTCAAATTTTTTGGTCTATTTTTTATTGGGCTATTATTTGTCTTTTTTATTGAGTTGTAAGAATTCTTTATATGTCCTGGATATGAGTTCTTTGATGATACAATTTTACAAGCATCTTCACTCATTCCTTGAGTTGTCTTTTCGCTTCCTTGAAGGTCTTGTTTGCAGCACAAACGTTTTAAATTTTAATGTGGTGCAATTTATCTATTTTGTTATTTAGTTGCTTCTGCTTTTGGTGTCATAGGTGGTAGCTTTCTGAAGTGAGGGAGCTGTTGGCGGCCATCCGCCCCCAGGTGGGTGAGGGGACTCAAGAGGGAATCAATCAGTCCACATGGAGAGAGAATGACAGTCACATAGAGAAACAGAGGAGAATGTGTGAAGTGGAGAAATGTGCAGGGGAGACAGGCCTGGGCTCCCCCAGCACTGCCCTCTCGGGCCAGCACACCTGAGACCAGCTGGATGTGATGGGGACTCCTTGGAACCCTAGAGACCTGCTTCCCAGCTCTGTCCAGTTTCAGCTGTTTGCCAGCAAAAAGACAAAGAAACGACAATGAAGAAAACAAGAACTCTGACCAGTATACCCAGTTTAGAGACGAGAAAAAATAGGTTCCAAGAGGATCAGGCCCCATCAAGGGACTGGGATTCCAATGCCAGTCTGCGCCCCAGCCTGTCCCCCCACCTCCGGCCTCCCCATGGGCAGGATACAAGCATCACAAAGAAACAGACAAGCCTCTTTACTTGGAAAGAGGCTAACAGAAAACCTCCTTTCAAAAGCACACTGTTTCAGCTGCTCGGACTTTCTAACGTGAGAGAGATGAGGAATCAGAGTCAGCAGAGCCTTCATCTTCAATTCCAGAGGCCAGGAGCCCTAAGAGGGGCACCGCTCATGACCGTGCTGGCTGGTGCAGAGGAGGCCCGTTGGAATCAAGGGGGCAAATCTTGAAGACAATGCAGTAACACGAGCCCAGGAAAAATCCAGGTACAGATAGAACCTCAAGGCAGAGGGAGGGCTGGTGGCCAAATGGAAGCTGCCAAAGTCTCCACGGACTATGCCTGGTCAAAACTCAATTTTATAAATTTTCTGTGTGGAAAACTAAAATATCTGCTGTTCCATATACAAACTACAGAGTGAAATGGAACAAAAAGCTTGAGTGATGGGGCTGGGATTTCAGTGTTGAAAAACATTGGTTCAAAGGATGCTCCAGCTCGTGTTTCAAAGACAAAAAACAATGTGTCCATAGAGCACCACTCCTGGGCCCTCTCCCCATCTCTCTCTACATCAGCAACCTCCCTCCAATCGCACGAACCTGGGCTTCTAGGGTGGAGGCCACCTTTCTCTCACCCCATGGGCTTTAGACTCAGAACACTCTACACACAAAGCAGTACATCACTCTAAACAAAATAATGAATCTATATGTGATCATCAAAATGCAGATTCCCACCAACCAGTCTTGCCAACAAAGAGGATACGTTTATCCTAAAGGAATTAAAATGACTTACTAACCTGCTTCCAAGAGTCACCATATCTGTGATTTCAACATATCGTGGCAGAGAACAGGTGAACATGAAGTTAGCCAAAGTGTACTTCCAGAAGGGCATTGCCTCCAGAACCTGATAGAAAATATCTCAACTCACTTTCTTCTCAGATAAACACAGATTAGAATCTTGGCCATGAATTTAATTTCTCTTATTGCACATGTACCTTAGAACATAAAGCTCTCAGAAGATAAATCCATGTAGTTCATGGGAGGCTAGAATCTCGAACTGGCTGGTCCTGGGTCATCATTAGCAGCCTAAATCATATGCTGTAAAATGTGGATTTCACAATGCTCCCAAAAGGCAATCTTGGGATAAAGAAGATGTGGCACATATATACAATGGAATATTACTCAGCCATAAAAAGAAATGAAATTGAGTTATTTGCAGTGAGGTGGATGGACCTAGAGTCTGTCATACAGAGTGAAGTAAGTCGGAAAGAGAAAAACAAATACCATATGCTAACACATATATATGGAATCTAAAAAAAAAAAAGGTTCTGAAAAACCTAGGGGCAGGACAGGAATAAAGATACAGACATAGAGAATGGACCTGAGGACACAGGGAGGGGGAAGGGTAAGCTGGGACGAAATGAGAGAGTGCCATGGACATATATACACTACCAAATATAAAATAGCTAGCTAGTGGGAAGCAGCCACATAGCACAGGGAGATCAGCTTGGTGCTCTGTGACCACTTAGAGGGGTGGGATAGGGAGGGTGGGAGGGAGACACAAGAGGGAGGAGATATGGGGATACATGTATATGTATAGCTGATTCACCTTGTTATAAAGCAGAAACTAACACACCACTGTAAAGCAATTATACTCCAATAAAGATGTTAAAAAAAAAAGAACACCTGAAAAAAAAAAAAAGAATTTTAAGGGTTAGGAATTTTAATTTTAAAACTATGCAGAAATAATAAGGATGAAAGGAAACAACTGTGTGAAAAGTAGGTAAGGAAAGTAGAATAACTGACTGTTCCCGAATGAGAAAGAGGGGGGAAAATAGGACGAACTTTTAGCAGTTTTGTGGAAAAAGGATCTTGGGAAGGAATTTTATGCATGGTCAAGCTGGGTAAGATTGGGATAAATTTCTTTAAGTTAAAAAAATGAATTTTAATATTGAAAGTACACTGATGTAAAATTAGAATTGTTTTTCTCTCTGTTAAAAGGAGAAAGTTTTATTGGATTTTTGGTCTGCTTTTGATAACAGATTGTGAATTTTTTTTTTTTTTTACCTTTTAAATAACCTGCCTAGAAAGTCCCCCCCACAAAAAAAGGCAATCTTGTTTAAAAATATAAGCTTCAACATAAAACGTGGTTGTTATAAAGCAGAAACTAACACACCATTGTAAAGCAGTTATACTCCAATAAAGATGTTAAAAAAAAAACACAAAACGTGGCTAATGGCATAAACTGTAATATGTCATTAACCTTACACCCTCAAAAATCCATCCATTCACTCATTCATCCATTCATTCATCTATCTTTCTACCTTCATTGGGCATCTTCCAGACAGTCCTAAACAATGGTTAGGTAGGTAAAAACACAAAGACACAGTCCCAGGCATGAAGAGTATAGTAGGGACAGGATTACGCAGTAGGCAGACCATCTGCTGGATTATCAACAAAGTGGGGCACCAAACACAAGGCCCTTGTTCTGTTTCTGGAACAGGACCCTTCCTGCCCAGGGATCTGCAGCATGCTCCCCAGCCTGACGGGCTCCAGATCAGCATCAGGGCCTGATCTAAGCATCTCCTCCCCGAGGCCTTCCTTAGCCACATCTCACCTCTGTTCTCCATCGCTTCACCTGCTTCATTTCCATAGCAACTCTCATCACCTGTTCATGGATGCCAGCTCACCAGGTATTCCCAATCCCTACAGCACACTGAGCATTGCTGAGCAGCATTTTTCATTAAGGACAAAGAAAGGGAAGCAAGGATGTGACAGCAAAACAGAAAGACTTGCTAAATTTCAAAGAAATGTTTCTTTGCTACAGGAGACAGCTTCTTAAAAGATTGCTCTAAAGGTAACAAAAACACTATGAAAAGCCTTGAAGTTATAGCCCTCATTTTGTAAAAAAGCATTTTCAACTTAGTGACTATCGACTGCTCTGCTAAGAAAGATGAAGACACTGTATATTTGCCTGGCCTCTCCTTTTTCCCTCCCAGGGATTTTCCTATGTTATAGTACTACTTGTAAGGTTTATATTATCCATACTATGTGCTGCCACTATAACTCACACAGATGGTCGATCTTTCTTACTTTTATATTTAAACAGATTTAAGGTTCACCACCCATTTACAAGTGTTGAACTTTTACGCACTTCTATTTTGGCTGGATTTCGACATTCAATGGTTTTATTCAAAACCCTTATTTAGAAGGGCTCACAGAATCTAAGCTCTCTGATTTCGGGCATGCTTGAGAATATCTGTCCACTGTCTCTGTCTTTACACTAGTCAGTTTGGCTAAATAAGGAACTATTGGGACATCCATTGTTCTACTCAGAATCCATCAGGGTCCTTTCAGAGGGTGCAGCTCGGCACAGGCTGGCCCAGCATGTTCTATCCTCACTGATGCTCCTTACCTTTTCTGCCCTGATGCCAGGTGAAGGGTACCAAGGAAATCAAAAAACTCACCACGACTCATTCTTTTCTATTTATTTGTTACTTTTTCCTTTCACCAACCCCTCCCTATTTCCTCCACCCCCAGATCCTGGAAAAGCACTTTTCTACTATCTGTTTCTGAGTTTTACTTTCTTTTTTTTTTTTTTTTAAGATCCCATATATAAGTGGTACCATGCACTATTTGTCTTTCTCTGCCTGGCTTATTTCACTTATCATAATGTGCTCCAGGTTCATCCGTGTTATTATAAATGGCAAGATTTGCTTCTTTCTCATGGCTGAATAATATTCCATTGTATATACATATAATATTGTGTACATATATTGTGAATAATGCTGTAATGAACATGAGAATGCAGATATATCTTTGAGATCCTGTTTTCATTTCCTTTAGATATATACCCAGAAGTAGAATTGATGGATCATATGTTAGTTCTATTTTTAATTTTTTGAGGACCCTCTATACTGTTTTCCATAGTGGCTGCACCAACTTAGGTTCCCACCAACAGTGTAGGAGGGTTCCCTTTTCTCCACATCCTCGCCGATACTCACCAATATCTCTTGTCTTCTTGATGATAGCCACGTGACAGGTGTAAGGTGATATCTCATTGTGATTTTAATTTGCATTTCCCTGATGATTAGCGATGCTGAACACCTTTTCATACACTTGTTGGCCATCTGTACATCTTCTTTGGAAAAAAGTCTATTCAGGGCCTCTGCCCATTTTTTAATAGAATTGTTTGTTTTTCTGTTTTATTTTGCTATTGAGTTGTATTCCATATTTTGGATATTAACCCCTTATCAAATATATGATTTGCAAATATTTTCGCCCATCCCACCAGTTGCTTTTCCAGTTTGTTGATGGTTTCCTTTGCTGTGTAGAAGCTTTTAGCTTGATGTAGTTCAATTTGTTCATTTTGACTTTTGTTGCCGTTGTTTTAGGTGTCATATCCAAAAAACCATCACCAAGACCAACATCAAGGATTTTATGCCCTGTTTTTTTTTTTTTTCTGGGAATTTTATGTTTTTATGTCTTACATTCAAGTCTTTAATCCATCTTGAGTTGGTTTTTTGGTACGGTGTATATAGGGGTCCAGCTTTGGTCATTTTTTTAAAAGCTTAACTAAATGCAATAATTCCTTATGAATGACAGAGTCAAGTTTGGCCTGGATATTTACACAGTTTTCTTTGATCATCTACTTAACTTTTCCCCTTCTTTTCTAAAGCTCTTTGTTAGGAAATCAAATCGTGGTGACACTTGGTTCCTTTTGTGGCGTTTCCTCCACGCTGTATCTGCCCAATGAGGCCTCTGATTTTCTGGCTTCTGAATTAGTCTTTGTGTTGCTATCATTTTTACTTTTTTCTCTTCTGATTTTTTTCCCCTGAATTCTGCCAGTGTGGGCTTTGTTCTATTCTGTCTCACTCAATCCTCTGAATCTTTCTTCTATGCTCAAATTCTGCTTTAGAGATCATGTTGCCAGCATTTTCCTTGAGAGTCTGGAAACTTACTTTTCTGAACTCTTGGGCTGGTCTCTGAATCATCCACATTTCCCCGCAGTCTTTGGCTTGTGTTTTTCTTTGTCTTTCTTTATTTTCAGGTTTCTCTTGTAATTCTTTTGTAGTCCTTAGTCATCTCTGAATGAGATCAGCTATTTATCAAGGAAAAAGAGTACAGAGTAAATGGCAGGATTAGGCTGAGAAAATATAAGGCTTTGATTCAAATTTGTCTGGAATATTTTCTCACCCATCTGGACTTTATTCTGTCTTGGGAACCTGTCTCCTTGAGTCTTTGGACTTCAAGTGTAGGGCTGGCTAATAACAAAGCATTCATTGCCGCGCACCCACTGTGTGGGGATTTGTCACTGCTGCCTCCCAGACCTGCCTCTCCCTATTCACCTGGGGCAGGTCCCTGAGCCAGGAGCCAGGTCACATGCAACACACATGGAGGAGGGCATGGTCCCTCCTCCACCGCCACCTCTGAATACCCAGTGGCACTGACCTGGCTTCATCTGAGCAGAGAAAGTGCTCACTTCCTTCTGCATTTGCTGTCCCTGATACATAGTACATGCTCAATAAACATCCGCTTCAGGAATGAAGATTGAGTCAATAAACCAGATGAAGAAAACCAAGGAGATAAACATGGAGCACAGCACACCAGGGGGCAGTCGCAGGACAGTCTGCAAGTCAAGTCCAGAGGCACGAAGCTGACACCCCCTCCTCCAGCGAGTGTGGTGCTAGATCCGGGCCAGGGCTGGGGATGTGCTGGCACTTCCCACGGCTCCAGCAAGTCTCTGGCGCAGGCGTGGCCTGGGGTCATCAGTACAGTAAGGAAGGCATCCTACACTTCATCCTGGTTCATGCCAGTTTTGTTCTGGAAGTTACTACAGTCTTCACTCTTGGTTCTGAAGGTCTCTATCCCCCACAGAGTGACAGCTCCAGGGAGCAGAGGCCACCATGCAGTGATATGAAGACACTGGAAGTCAGGATGTCACCGTAAAGGTGCCAGATGTGCCGACCTCCTCCAGGTGCACACACCTGTCTGCATCAGGCAGAGGGGAGCTTGGACACTCGGGGTCCACCTGTGTGGACCACTGGCAAGAGGGCGGTCATTCCCCCTGCAGACCACCTCCTTTCGGCTCTGAAGAGCCCACCTGTAGCACAACGCAGGGAGGCGGAAGACACCCCAAATGACTGTGGCACAGGGAACAGAGGTTCAGAATCAGAATCTAGGCAGACAGACGGAAAAGGAGAAGGGCCCTTCCTTGACACCTGAGTTTGCTGCCTGAGATGCAGATACACCTAACCCGAGACACTCCTAAACAGCCCTCAAAGCCTCCACTCAAGGCTCAGCATGACCCCGGCAATCTCTGCCTCCAGGGAGCCACTTTCCACCCTTCTCTTGACCTCCCCATGCCCACCCAGCCCCTAGCTGGGGGCTCCCACCCCTCTTCTGGGTTAAGGGAGTAAGGGATGTTCCAGACCCACCTCAGGAGGTACGGATGGCTCGAGAGTGGACAGTCAGTCTCACACCACCGCCTGCCGCTTACTCAGGCCTGGGTGCCTGTGTTCCGCAGTTGCTGCCCCTTGTTCACACCTGCCCTGCTCTGTGTCTTAAATCAAACCTTCAAGAAGGCAGGAGCTGGTTCTTTGAGTCTGTAAACATTCCTACTAAATGATTTTAACGTGCTGTTCGCAAAGCGTGACAACAAACACTAGAGGGATTCAAATATGCTCTGTTATCTGTGGGCCCTGAGAAAATCCTGCTAGAAGCAGTTGTATTAATGACAATGAAAAAAATGAAATAGGTGCCAAATCAATGATGTGAGCCCTCATGTCTGAGTAACACACGAAAAACGGGAAAAAATGTATCCCCTGGGCCCTGAATGCTTGCAATCCCAGTGGAGAGAGAATGGAAAATATGGCAGTTGATGCTATTATAATGTTTTAGCTCCAACAAAGTGCTTTCACATGCTTTAATGCCCATGTGTCTGACAAGGACCTTGAGGGGTATTATCTTAATTTTACATATGAGAAAACTGAGACTCAGAGAAGTAAACTTTAAAAGATTAGAGAATGCTTCAAAATAAAACAGCCAAGGTCAATATTGGAACTAAGCAGGCAGTAGCTTGGTTTTGTCCTCTGCCACAGAATCCAGGATCGTAATTAAAATTATGTCATCCTGAATGTCCACTGACAGATGAATGGATAAAGAAGATGTGATATATATATATGTGTGTGTATATATATATCCAAACACACACACACACACACACACACACACACACACACACACACTGGAATACTACTCAGCCATAAAAAAGAATGAAATAATGCCATTTGCAGGAACATGGATGGACCTAGAGATTATCATACTACATGAAAGTAAGCCAGATAGAGAAAGACAAATATCATATGATATTGCTTACATGTGGAATCTGAACAAAAGATACAAATGAACTTATTTACAAAACAGAAACAGACTCATAGACATAGAAAACAAACTTATGGTTACCAAAGGGAAGGTAGGGGAAAGGGATAAGTTAGGAGTTTGGGATTAACATATACACACTACTATACATAAAATAGATCAACCACAAGGACCTACTATATAGCATGCGGAACTGTACTCAATATCTTGTAATAACCTATAAGGAAAAAGAATCTAAAAAAGAATATATACATATATATGTGTATATATATAACTGAATCACTGCGCTGTACACCTGAAACTAACACATTATAAATCAATTATATTTCAATAAAAAAATTATTTCATCCTGTTGCTTCTCTACCGACTTCTCAGCCATGCCAGAGATGTGGTGATGGTACACAAAGATGTGAGCCACTTACAGAATCAAAGAGGGAGACAAACACTTACTGAACATGTCCTGTGTGTGGCACTGCCTCAGGTGTCACCATAGGTAATTCACACAGTCATCACCATCACTCAGTGGTAGCATCACCGTTTCACGTGTAAGGAAAATGAGTGTGAGCAAACGATGCAATTATCATCTACTGTATCACCCTGGAGCAGAGCCAGGATAATGTGATGGGCAGGAGCTTGGATATTACCATAAAGGTGCAGTAACCAAGGCAGTGCGATACTGGCATAATGACAGACAAATGGATCAACGGAACAGAATAAAGAGCCCAGAAATAGATCCTCACTTACATGACCATTTGATTTTTGACAAAGCCACCACCACAATTCAGCATGGATAGGATGGTCTTTGCAACAAATGGTGCTGGAAGACACTGGATATCCATATGGAAAAAAATGAACCTCAACCCCTACCTCACCCCATACGTAAAAATTAATTGAAGCTGAATCACAAACCTTGTTGTAAAAGCTTAACTAAAGAACTTCAGGAAGAACTACAGGAGAATATCTTCATGGCTTAGGGTAGGCAAAAGTTTTTTTAGGACACAGAAAGGAATAATCATAAATGGCAAGTTAACTTCATAAACATTTTAAAATTCTGCTTATCAAAGTCACGACTACAACTCAATAATATGAAGAAAAACCACCTAGTAAAAAGTGAAAGAGCTGGACAGGCACTTCAACATCATTAGTCACCAAGGAGATGCAAATTAAAACTCCGATGATATACCACTGCACACGCACTGGGATGCCTTAAAGGAAATGAGGCTGACAGTACCGAATGTTGGCAACCAGAACCCTCCAGCCTGGTGGGTGGGGGTATGAAATGGTCTGGTGGTCTTTCACAAGCCTGCCCCATGACCCAGTAATTCCACTCCTAGGTATTAACCTAAGAGAAACAAAAGCATCTGTCTACAAAAAGCCTTGTATCAAAATGTTCACAGCTGCCTTATTCATAAGAGCCCCAAACTGGGAACAGCACAGCAGTTCAGCAACAAGAAAGTAGCCAAACAACCCCTGGCACAGCGAGACAATGGAACACAGACAGCAAGGAAGGGGAGCAAGCCACTGATAAAGCAACAATACGGATGAATCGGATGAATCGCAGAAACCTCACACTGAGCGGAGATGAGCACCTACTGCCTGGTTCCTTTCAGAGAAAGCTCTAGAACAGGCAAAACTAACCTATGATGGTGAAATCAAAAAAGCATCTGCCTGTGGCGAGGAGGCTGGAGGCAGGCCTGAGAGAACTTCGGGGCATGATGTTAATGTTAACCTTCCATAGCTTGATGAGGATGTGAATTACACAGATGCATGTATTTGTCAAGACTCAGCTGAAAGTGTTCTTACAATTTGTGCATTTCATTTTACTTCCAAAAAAAAAAAAAAAAGGAAAAGTTGAGCTGGTAGGCTCAGAATCTAGACCCCCCCGCCTCTGTCCAGCCTGAACCAGAGGTACTTCGAGCATCCTGCCTTCTCACCGGGGCCCCATTGACCACACCAGTGTTGAGTGATGGGGAGCTGGACAAATGTATGGGGGCTCAGGGGACAGAACCTGAAACAGAACCTAAAGTGCCCGAGGGTGTCATAAGTGACCCACAGGAAGGAGTGAGTGGTCCCTTGATCTCCAGATAGGCACACAACCATGATACTTTTAAAAGATTTTGGCAGAATACATATAACATACAACTTACCATTTTAACCACTTTTAAGTGTACAGTTCAGTGGCATTCAGTATATTGATACTGCCGTGCAATCGTCACCACCATCCATCTCCAGAACTTCTGCATCTTCCCAAACTGAAACTCTATACCTCTTAAAAAACAATAACTCCCCTTTCTCTCCTTCCCCAGTGCCTGGCATCCACCATCTACTTCCTGTCTCTATAAATGTGACTACTCTAGGGACCTCACTGAGTGCAATCACAGTATTTGTCCTGTTGTGACTGGCTTATTTCACTGAGCATAATGTCCTCAAGGTTCATCCATGTTCTAACAAGTGTCAGAACTTCCTTCCTTTTTAAGGCTAATACCCCATTTGATGCAAATACCACATTTCGTTTATCTGTTCATCTGTCAATGGACACTTGGGTTGTTTCCACCTTTTGCCTACTGTGAATAATGCTGCTATGAATATGGGTGTACCAGTATCTTTTAGAGTCCTTGCTTTTACTTCTTTTGGGTACATACGCAGAAGGAGGATTGCTAGATCATATGGTAAATCTATTTTTATTTTTTTGAGGAACCACTGTACCTTATTCCAAAGCGGCTGTACCATTTTATACTCTCACCAGCAGTGCACAAGGGTTACAATTTTTACAAATCTTGGTCCCAACACTTGTTACTTTCTGTGGGTTTTTTGTTGGGGAGGGGATGATAGCCAGTCTAATAGAGGTGAGGTAATATCCTTAATACCTTTAAAAAAAAAGAAGCAATTCTATGCTCCTTTCCCACAGGAAAATAAAGGGAGCTTATTTACAGCATAATTTTCCAGCAGGGCTCAGAGCCTCACAGTCGGGAACTGAGGCAGAGAAGGCGGCCCAGGGGATAAAAGGGGGCCGTATCCCCAAATCGCCTGACTCTGAGGAGTCCCCTGCATGTATGCACACGAGGCTTGGCCAACATATATTTAATGCAAGTGAGTGTATAATTCCTAGATAACAGAAACGAAAGCAAGTTCTTTATGTTTAAGTGTTAAAGTTAATAAACAGAACATATTTACAAAAGAAGCAATTTCCGTTTGGAAAAATCTTTATTCAGGATTAATGGCTGCAGAAACATTCCCCCAAATGGGAATAAAATTGCAGCAAATTTTGTCCTTCCTATTTTAACTCCAAAATTATAGGAAAATATACATTCTGAGCACTGAAAGACCAATTCTTAGGAAATATATATTTATGCAAATTAAGCAATAAAACATATTTAAGTCAACACAAAATGTTATACTTAACAATTTCTTGACATTTTAAGAACTGGGCCAGTTTTAAATATCCTCAGAATTCCAGAGATATTAGAAATTATCAAATTTCTCACTTCTGTATTTTGAGTAAAATAGCTCATCACAAAGAATATTTTAACCTGTATTCTAAGTGAGTTTAGTTGGAAATTGTAGAAATCGGAGAATCAATCACAAACTTGAGAACAGCGAGTTCACTTTTCACAAGGCATGAAGAAAATGACCCTAGAAGCTTCCACATTGCTTTCGGGTGGACCCCCAACTCATCCCCATCCAGAGCCCCACATTCTTTGGGATCTTACAAATGTAACAGGAAGACCATGTGGGGCCTTCATTTTAGCTGCTGGTAAACTGCCTATAATGCTTTTTTCTGACTTGACTTTAAGGAGTACTTGCCCTTACAAGAGCAATTCTCTTTAGCTTTGTTTTTTAGCAGAGTTGTGATTCTAACAGCTTCACGTGTCCTAAAACCAGACAAAAATACAAACAAGAATCAGGGGCATTTCCTTCCTCTGGGTTAAAACGATATAACAGATATAAGGACACTGTCCACAGCAAAGAGGTTCAGCAGTGAGGTGTGGTTTTGCCAGCCGCCTGGAACAGAATGAAAGCAGAAGAGGACAGACCAGGGGACTCTAGGGGCCAGTGCTGCTGTAAAGAGAGACAGCGGGGTGATGGCTGAGAGCTCTCCCCCAAGCAGGCCTCTTCCTGCTGATACCTGAAACCTCAGGGTGTTGACAGAGCTCTTCAGACCTTCTGTAGACCCATCATCTAATACAGGCACCACAGATGACACCAGCACAAAGCTCACTGTGGTGGATTATTCAAGCAAAGCATGCAAGAGATAAACTCTGTTTCTACTTATACATCTGACCCAGGAGTATGTAAGACATACGATGTATCTGTAGTGCATGGGCACAAATTTAGGCAGCATCCTAAGAGGGTAATTGCAAATGGGACTGAGGTGGGAATACGTGGATGAGTAAGAATCTTTATGAATCATTAGACGCTGGCAAGAGAACGAAGTGAGATCACTGCAGAGTGTGAATGGGCCTTGGTGGTGCAGGGCACAAACTAGTCCTTGGAGGGGGGACTCCTGCCCAGGGCTGGACACCCTGATGCAGGCACCCATAAACACGAGAAAAAACACAAAATATTACACAAGGTCCGCCATCATGTTCACCTGCCAGGAAAAGACAACTGTCTTACATGAAATAAAACAACTGCTACAGAGTTTTGACATTCCTCTATAACTTCTGGTGCTTCTACCTAAATGAAAATGAGCAAGGTTCAAAGTACAGAAAAAATAAGGCAAAAATCTAGGGCCGCCAGATGAAAAACAGGTGTCTGGTTAAATATGAATTTCAGATAAACAATAAATGTTTTCTATAAGTATGTCCGATGCAATATTTGGGACAAACTTACATGAAAACATTATCCATTATTTAACTGAAATTCAAATTTAACTAGGCACCCTGTATTTCTGTTTGCTACATCTGACAACTATAAAGGAAGTATAAACTTGTTTGACCTTCCTGAAACCGTCTCTGCTGGTCACCGGATGCAATGGGCAAGCAATGTGGAACAAGGCAAAAATGTCACTGGGTTTTCACTGCAAATAGTAAGCCAGAGGCAGCCACGGCTGGCCATAATGGACAGGAAATGCAGTTACTGTTTCATTATTTTTTAAATTATAGTTTCCTCTTTGTTCTCCAAACTGTCCTATTTTTTTGGATCTAGATTTAAATATTTAAACATTATATATATGAGTTGAGGTGACCAACTCAATACTTTCCTCGTGATCGCACTACTGCAAACCACCACCCCCCACACACACAAAAACCTTTTTTTTTTCCTCCCTGAAACCCAGCACTGTTTTATAATTTGCCTCTTATTCAAGACACACATTTCAGGCAAACTCCAAAGCTGATATTTGGCGCTGAAATGTTTAAATACTCTCCAATGCATAATTGTAGTACAGATGTTGTCTTTCACAATTCTCTCTGGGACAGGCTATTTCAGAACATGGAAGAGGTTACTTGTATAACTTAATTACTTTTCAATTCTTCTTAAGTATTTTGTTTTTCTTTTTTGCACTTTTCATGAATTTATACCATTTTAACTTGAGAATATCTAAAAAATATTTGCAGTGCAACATTTAACTCATGATTCCTTTCATAAAAATGCTTACTAAGAAAAATATTATCAACTGATTTTATGAGGTCAGTACCACCATGATACCAAAACCAGTCAAAGACAGTACAAAAAAAGTACCAACACCCCTCATGAACAGAGAAACAGCAAACCTCCACAAAATATTAGCAAACAAAAGCTAGCAATGTATAAAAAGAATTATACACTGTGACCAAGTGGGCTTTATTCCAGGGATACAAGGCTAGTTCAATATTCAAAAACCAAGCAATATAATCCACCATTTGAACAAGCTAAATATAAAAACCACATGGTCATACTGATTGCCTCAGAAAAACATTTGACAAAATCCAACATGCGCTCATGATAAAACAGTCAGCAACTAGGAATACAAGGGAACTTTCTCACACTAAGGGCATCTATGAAAACCCTAAAGCTACTATCCTAATTGATGGCCAAAGATTAAATGCTTTCTCCTTAAGATCAGGAACAAGAAAGGATGTCTACTCTCACCATTGCCATTCAACACAGTATTAGTTCTAGCAAGTACAATAAGGTGTAAAAAGAAAATAAAAGGCATATAGCTTAAAAAAGAAGAAATAAAGCTCTTTACAGATAATGAAATAGTCTACACAGAAAATCCTAAGGAATCTACAGAAAATCTCCTAGAACTCAATGAATTCAGCAAGGTCACAGGATAAGAGATCAACATACAGATATCAACAGTGTTTCTACATACTAGCAATGCACATGTGGAAAGTGGATAAACACGATATGGTTTACAATCATTCAGATAAAATAAAATACTTAGGTGTCAACTGAACAAACATGTATGGGATATATATTGAAATTTATGAAATGATGAAAGGAATCAAAGAAGACTGAAATAAATTGAGAGACAAAGCATGTTCATGGGTTAGAAGGCTCAACATAGTAAAGATGTTGATTCTATCCAAATTCCTACTAAAATCCCAGCAAGCTGTTTTTAATAGATATAGACAAGCTTATTCTAAAATATTTATGTAAAGGCAAAGGAACTGGAATAGCTAAAACAATTTTGAAAAAAAAGGAATGGGCTGAGTTATTTGTAGTGAGGTGGATGGACCTAGAGTCTGTCATACAGAGTGAAGTAAGTCAGAAAGAGAAAAACAAATACCATATGCTAACACATATATATGGAATCTAAGAAAAAAAAAAAAAAAAGGTCATGAAGAACCTAGGGGCAAGACAGGAATAAAGACACAGACCTACTAGAGAATGGACTTGAGGATATGGGGAGGGCGAGGGGTAAGCTGGGACAAAATGAGAGAGTGGCATGGACATATATACACTACCAAACGTAAAATAGATAGCTAGTGGGAAGCAGCCGCATAGCACAGGCAGATCAGCTCGGTGGTTTGTGACCACCTAGAGGGGTGGGATAGGGAGGGTGGGAGGGAGGGAGATGCAAGAGGGAAGAGATATGGGAACATATGTATATGTATAACTGATTCACTTTGTTATAAAGCAGAAACTAACACACCATTGTAAAGCAATTATACTCCAATAAAGACGTTAAAATAAATAAATAAATAAATAAGTAAATAAATAAATAAATAATAAGGAAAAAAAAAAGAATGGGAATGGGAAGAGAGGCATCACTGTACTTGAGACGAGGGCTTACCATAATGCTGCAGTAATCGACATAGTGAAGTATTAGCAGAAAGCAGACAAGCAGGTCAGTGGAACAGAAATAAAAACAAAACAAAACAGAAACAGACCCACACAAGTACAGCCAACTGATTCTGACAACGGTGAAAATACAGTTCAATGGAGGAAGGCTCATCTTTTCAACCAGGAGTGCTGGGGCAATTGGACATGCACAGGCAGAACACTGAAATTCCACCTAAACATCACACCTGAACAAATTAACTCAAATGGATCAAAGATACAAATGTAAAATGTACAACTATAAAATTTTAGAATAACATAGGAAATCTTCAGGAGCTAGCCTAGGTGAAAAGTTCTTAGACATGACACCAATAGCTAAAAATAATAAATTAGACTTCATCAAAATTAAAAACAGAAACAAAAACAACTTTTGTTCTGCAGAAAACCCTATAATAGAGCTCAAGCTTAGACATCACTACCTCAGCCACCGGCACATCCCCCAGGGGTCAGGCCAGACCTTGGCACCACTTGCACATCATCCTCTGTCTCACATCTGTCCACCTTATCCCACCGACCAGATGCCAAAGCCAGGCCTCTCTCCACCTCTATCACACGAGTCTAAACTGTCCTCAACCCTCTCTAGGACCTGCAGGGCTGTGAGACCTCAGTGATCCCAAGGACCCCTCCCCACTGCTCCTCAGTGATCTGGAGGACCCCCACCATCCTAATTGAGCTCCAGGGTCCTCCCTTATAATCAATTCCCCGCACCCTCCACAATCCATTCAACAGCCAGAGAGACTTTTGTCAAATGCACATCTGATCACGATCCAGACCTGATTCTTTGAGACCCCAACACATTAAAGCAGATTTGACGGATCAGGTGACCCAACAGCTGAACTGGGGTGGGAGTTGCATGAGGCTGGGTGTGCTGCCCTCCCAGCCAGTGTCTGTGTGCTCCCAAGGGCACGGCTGGTGGGCGTCCAGGCCCCCTCTAGCTAGAGCATGGCTTTAAGCACAATGTTGAGGCCAGCAGCAACCCCTCCCCTCCTCCCCCTGGCCAGCAGCCGCCACCGGGGACCATGCTGCTTTCTACAGTGGGTGGGCACTAGCCTGAATGCTGGATGTCCCCACCCTGCAGTGACAAAGCCACCCAGTGGCGGCCACTTTGGGGAGCAGGACCTCCCATTCACGTGCTGTTCCTTCTTCTGCCATTGCTGGTAGCAAGACTGCCAGCACGTTGAGGGTCCCTGGACCACACAACAAAGAATGACCAACGGGATGAGGGCTCAAAGGGATTTTAATTTGAACTCCGAAGGGAATACACCATCATCTGAGGCTCTGAAATAGTGGAGTCAAACATGTCCCCAAAGACACACCCCTTCCTGAAGGCAGCACTGGCCCTGCTTAGCACAGGCATGGAGTCTGACCGCAGGCCTGGGGGGTCACGGGGGCACACTCGGGGCTGACACCCAGCCTTTATATCCAACCACATGCCAGGGGAACTTACCATCACCAGTCACCGTGACGGTGTTTCAAAACTGTAAGCACACATGAATTTGAAATTTAGGGCACATGGTTGGATATAAAGGCCAAGGAAGAAGCTCCACCCCGTGTCTCTGTAGCCCTGGTCCAACACCTGGTTTCTTGCTACCAGAGTGAGGAACTGGCGTGTCTCCTGCAGGATTCTTAGGAAGAACAAAAGTGTCCACATCCATGAAAAAAACTGACCTGGGATCACTGACTGTGAGATGTAGACTCTCACATCAAGGCTGGGATCCTCACGCATTAATTAAAAGTCTTAATCGCTTGACTGGGAGTGATATGATTTGTATCACTAACATAGATACAAAATGATAAATGACACAGGAAGTTGCTTTATTTACCAAAAAAAACCAATTTAGGGGTTATTTTTTCCTTGTTTTATGTTTTTAGCTCTTTAACTTGGTCAGAACTGAACTAAACTATTTGCACAAAATAAAATCTCTTTTGATAATAAAACTAACTAATTTTTAACTGGTATTCACCATTAAAGACTTCAAGATACAGGTGGCAGTTTCTGAAACAATTTTACAGAATATTCAACAGTCACAGCGCAAAGTTCACTCTGCAGACAACAGAAGTCTGTTTTTTATTAGAACCATCAAAGGTAATTTTGAAGGTTATCAAGCGTCCTTTAATGACAGACATACCATGAAGTTAACTAGACTATTTCTCTATTTATTTCTTCCTTTCATAGACACCAGTAGTTTTGGAAAATACGCTTTTAACTATCAGGCTTCAGAAAATACCACACACGAACAGGAAAGGTTAAAATCTATACTACTGCCAAATGTCCTCGAACATTTAGATTTCACATGACTCGACCGACTATATCCCATTACCTCAATTTCCTCAAATAACTTTTTAGAATCGGTACAAACTAGCACATAAAGGGATACCCAAAATGACGGGCTTGTGATGGTTTCACACTGGTGGGACCACCAGTCCTGTACCATCACCTGTGCAAGACGGAGGTGTAAAGGCTCCCCTCTGCCAAGCCCAAAGGAGTCAGTTGCTTAGGTCGCTATTAAAGGTCGCTGTAAAATACAGTACCACCTTTCAATTTTCTGCTTGATAAACAGAGGAGGGGGCTGCAGTGTAGCAGAGTATCACGGGGTTTGTGCCAGAAGATGTGGGCCAGGCCCCCTTTTCTTATTAGTCAAGTTGAGACCCTGGGCCACATACTTAACTTGAACCTTGGTTTCATCATCTGTGACAAGAGGGTAACCCTGTCCCTGCTCCCCCACCTCAGAGGGTGTGGAGGCGATGCTGACCGAAGCCTGGGTTAAGTCATGAGGTGCCCAGGACGTGACACATGCGTGGCGGGTTTCCTTAGCACCCAGGGCCATCCTGAGACAGAGCTTAATACAAGTGCAGCCTCTGCAGCACGTGACAAGCAGTGATAACGTGGCGGGCCCACCCTGCCTCTGCCCGTCCCCGGGGAGTAAGGGGACATGATTCAGCCCCTTACCCAGAGTTGGTTTGTCAGGGCAGGACATGCCCTGTTGGTGGATGACATCACCTGAGCACAGTGAGAAAAGGTTACGTGAGCCACACAGCAGACAGGGGGATACCAATTGCTCATTTAAGTGCAGAATCCACCTCTGTAAAGACCAGTTCTCCCCTCTCAGATGTCTGAGAATAAATGCTGACTAAAGTGCCTTTGGATTCTTACCTGAACCCACGTCAATCCAAAATACACTCTATTGCCATCAGGGCTTATTCTCTCTGCCTGGGAAACCTCAGTCTGGCCTCTACCTGCCGGGCAGAGTGCATTTTGGGGAAGCCGGAGGGTCTCCTAAACTGAAGCTCTGCAGTCCCGTGACCCAGCACTTTCACCCCCAGGTGTGCTCCCAACAGAAATGCAGCCGAATGTCCAGCAAAAGACATGGTCCAGGATGGCCCCCTGCTCCAAAAGCCCACCCTGCAAACCCCCCAACACCCATCAGCAGGGAATGTCACCTGTTCACACGGCACTGGGAATGAACTAGCAACAGTGACACATGGGGACCTGGACGGACCCCACAAACACCCCAAGGAGCCGAAGGGGCTAGAGGAAGAACACGCGCTGTGGGGTCTCACAGACGGGAAGCGCAGCAGCCACGCGGGTGTGTGGCGTGAGATGTGGGGGCAGCAGTGGCCCGGGGGGCGGTGTGATCACAGGCACACCTGTGTGTGTGCGCTTATGCCGTGCACCTTTCTGCGTGAGGCTACACTTGCACAAAATGCTGCAAGTCAGGGAGAGGGGACGGTTCTCTCATCCGCTCCCAGGAGTTGGTTTTGTCAGGCAGGCAAGAGGACAGATGTCCTCAGACAGTAGTGAGGACAAGTCCTGGGGGACTCACTGTGCCCCCTGCCCTCTGAGGGCCAGTTTCAGCAGAGATTGTGCCGTGGGGTCAGGGGGTGCGGGGCAAGAGGACCCTCCACAGGCCAGGAATTAAGGCCATTTAATCAGATTGCAAATGCACTCCGTATCCTGACAAGATTCGTGACTCTCTCCAAATTTACAGTGAGTCACCTGTGATCTTGTCAAAACTGTGACAAAACCCTGACCTACTTAGTGCTGGGAAAGCGCCTGGAAATGACATCGCCGCTTCCCTATTTAAAGCATGTCTCTCATGACTGAAGCAAGAACGGAACAAAAGAAAACCCCCAATTCATCGCGTTCCAAAAGATGGGTTTACCTTTGCTACCTGTCCCCAAAGATTCCAAACGATAATGCAATATGAATTGCAACGAACACTCCTGGTACCCATAGGGGAGGTCTGAGATGCTGCTGGGTGCGTGTCCAACCTCAAAATGCAGCTGTGCAGACCTCACTGGATAAAGGAAACAAAGAGAGGAAGGCCAACCAGGCCTGGCCGCCCTGCACTGCCCCCCAGGATCACCCTCCTGACAGCCAAGGGAGACCACGCCCTAGAAAAGCGCCTCGGACACAGGGAACCCATATCCTGGGGGGGATTTGTCTTGGAAGCTTTCATCTTCCATGTGACAAGAATTTTTAAAATGGTTTCTTCAAAAATGAAAACCACAATCGAGCCTTCATTAACCTGGTCTCTCTAAAACACATTCTGACAGTGATTTTTTTTCTACCTGTACTATGTTTCCAGCTCTTCCTTTAAAAATTTATAACTTAAGAGTCAGACAAAGACAAACACCATATGCTATCACTTATATGTGGAATCTAAAATATGATACAAATTAACTCAGCTACAAAACAGAAACAGACTCACAGACATAGAAAACAAACCTATGGTTACCAAAGGGGAAAGGGGCAGGGGAGAGATAAATTAGGAGTTTGGGATTAACAGATACACACTATTATATATAAAATAAACAACAAGGTCCTACTGTATAGCATAGGGAATTATATTCAATATGCTGTAACAAACCATAATGGAAAAGAATATGAAAAAAAATTTACAACTTAAAATGAAAGTGGGTACCATGTCCACTTGACAGGCTCACAGCAGGCAATGGTCACATTTCCTGCAAACATCTGCAGCAGCATCGCAGATGGGTCCTTGCTGGGCTTGATGACTACGCACAAACCCTGGCTGTGTCACAGTAATCCTTTTTGGCCTGTTTATTTATTTATTTCTGTCTTATGACTCAAACAAAATAGTTTAAGGACTAGCAGGGCCAGTCTGTCACAATCAATGTGCAGCCCAGGAACCACCTCCATCCTGTGCGGGGTGGGCTCTGAGCTCACACCAAAGTGCCTTCGATGACCTGGGATGCCCCGGAGTCACGGAGGCTCCAGCTAACACATGGCCTGTGTGAGGACCGCCCTACCAGGCCGGTGAGTGGGATACACCCTGGAGCTTTCAAATCAAATCCTCTCTGTGAAGTCCAGCAAAACCTCCAAGGACACGCTCACTGTGATGGGAAATCTGAAAACCAGGGCAGGACAATGACCCTTCATCACCTCTTCATCGTCTGGAAACATCTTTCACAACCTCCCAGAGGACCTGAGCTTTCCTCTACCCTCGGACCCTGAGCCAGGGCCATGAGGATGGGGGGCGGGGATGGTCCCACTGTTGCCTCCTCCACAGCCTCTGCTTCTCTGGACCCCGCAGGCAGAGGCTGCCCTGGTGGCCCAGCCACCCACACCATGGCACAAAATGCAACAGAAAAGGAAACCAAGAATCACAAACAGTTCCACAGCCCCCTGACACAGCTGCATCTGCCTGTCTCCCCCAGGTCCTGACACACAGCCCAGGGGCGCTCAGAACATCTGATTCCACAGACCATAGAGGATCTCCCCAAAGGTTAAGGGTTCATACAGAAACTTTGTTTTGTTAAGTAAGAAATATTAAATTCCAAATTAAACCCTCCCAACCTTGCACAAGGGTAAGAGCTAGTACCAGGTAGACAGGTGGGCCCCACGGAAGGAGGACTGAGGCAAGGTCTGCCCTGCTCTGTGGGCACGGCACTTACACACATCCTGCAGGTACACTTGGGCCCTGCTCACCAACCAGGGCGCCATCCGTGGCCTCACTGTCCCCGTGAGCCAGAGGCGAGGTCACCACGTACCGAGCGGCACACGTGGGAGCCCGGAGACCCTGCTTCCCTGCAGCGAGCCAGGCATCCAGTCTCCCCTGCATAGCCTGCAGGAGGCTGCTCCTCAGTGCTGGGCTCCCGAGAGATCCCACAGATATGGTGGCTCCTTGCCACCCAAACACCTGCCTGTTCCCATCTTACTGCTTGTTTTACAATCATAATAGTAATCTTACAAAGCAGGATCCTTTGATATGTCAGCCTTCCCCATGGCACAGGGCCCTGGGCATCCCCTCACCTGCCCTGGACAGCGTACCCCTGAGCCCTGACATGTGCACACACCTTGTCCCACCCTGGGCCTCTCTCTCGGGGGAGGTGAACAGGAGAGGCCGCTGAGCAGCACGAGGCCTGGGGCTCCATTCCGTTCTCCTGCCCATGCTCAGCCCCAGCTTTCCAGCAGGCAGGTGAATGTGTGTGCACCCGCGAAATCAGCCACCTTCCCAATCCTTTGCCCTCGTGAAGCTGGCTGCACGCTGGCTCTGACCACACGACATGCCCCAGGGGGGACAGGGGAGCCAGTTTAGCAGGATAACCACGCCTGGCACCTATTACAAATCCTGAGACCTTGGGCAAACACCCACTGTGAGGGATGTGGCCTGCCTGGGAGTCCTCGACTGTCCAGTGCTCTTCCCACCAGGCCCCTCCTAGCATCTCTGGAGACACCTCTTCCCTTACGGCACCTCCTATCCCTCCACACTGATGTGTCAGGACCCCAGGCTCTAACCTGGTCCTACACACAGTGAGGAAGGGCCTGCATAGGGGCAGAGAGGCCAGTGCTCTGAGTGCAGTGATAGAGGCCAGCAGACCTTTGGGGCACTGGTGGATCTCCCCCCTGGAGGAGGAGGAGGAGGGAGGGGAGGAGGAGGGAGAAGAGGAGGAGGAGGAGGGGGAAGAGGAGGGGGAGGATGAGAGGGAGGACGAGTGAGACGGGGAGGGGAGGAAGGGGAGGAGGAGGAGGGGGAGGAAGAGGAGGGGAGGAGGAGGGAGAAGGGGAGGAGGAGGGAGAAGAGGAGGAGGAGGGGGAAGAGGAGGGAGAGGAGGAGGGAGGGGAGGGGGAAGAGGGGGGAGGAGGAGAGGGAGGACGAGTGAGACGGGGAGGGGAGGAAGGGGAGGAGGAGGAGGGGGAGGAAGAAGAGGGGGAGGAGGAGGGGGAAGAGGACGGGGAGGAGGAGGAGGGGGAAGGTGGAGGAGCCCGGGGGCTCCAGCACACAGCTGGGCGCACAGTCCTGGGGCTGCTCGGGAGGCAGCTGTCAGGGCCGCAGCCCCAGGGGTGTGGGATCCAGGCTGCTCCCTTCGGCTCCTCTCCACTGGCGCAGGCTCTACCTCCTGCAGGACTGGGTCTCCGGCCTCCTGCCCCTACAGCCCTGCTGCTCCTGTCCACTCTCCCAGAGGTCCACCCACTGTTGGTCGCAGTCCCTGCGGCCTCTCTCCAGCTCCTGCCTTCTGGGTCTCTCCTGTCATTCCCAGGTGCCTGACTTCTTCCATATTCCCCAATTCAAATCCCCAAGAATCCTGATCTCTGGAATCTGAGCCACACAACCTCTCCCGGTGCTGAGCTCGTCCCGCTGGGCTGTGGGCAGCTGCTATTCTGTCTATGGCCCAGACTGTCCTTTAACTTCCTTTGGTGGAGGCCCGTGGAGGAAGGATGTGGAATCATAAACTCCTTGGGTACACTGTTACCAACTAAGCTCAGAAAGCTGGTATGATCGTGTGTGAAAGAGACCAGAGTAAAATCACCCAGGTGGCCCCCTGAAAACCAGAAGAACAGGACTAAAAGGAGGGCTCTGGCAGTGGCATCAGGAACAGGAACAGGCCACCTGTTCTTGTGTGTGGTGACCTGCCACGCTGCGCTGGATGACCCATCATCTGACCTGGAGCATGTCCCCTGCAGGGCCACGCACCCAGCCCTCAGGAGCCCACGATCGATCCGTTATCGTTCACCGACTACAGCACGCTCAGCCCATGCAGTGTCACGTAGCCGTGGGGACCTCAGTTTAAGGCTATTTAGTAATGTGGAAAAGGCTCAAGAAATAATGCCAAGTGAAGAGGAAAACAAGACCAGAGGAAAAATTCTTTGCACATGATTACTTCTTCTCCAGTGGGTATTTTTCCAAAGGTATTTGTTACTTTTGGGAGAAAGCAAGTCTTTAGACACAATGTCTGTTGAATGAGATGACACAAAGCCAAGGGCAGCACAATTTTGCAAAAAATTAAATGCAGAAACGGAGTCAATAAAATGCCGAGGGTCGCCCCACCGCTCCTGGCCTGGAGGGGACACTGCAGAGCCCTCCCTGCCCTCCTGCCAAGCTACGATGAGGAAGCGGGGTGCCCAGCAGGTCTGCCAACCCTTCCGGATGGACCAGGCTGCACTGAGCGAGCCGTGTGTGTCAGGGCAGCAGAGGTGGTCAGACTACAGAGGAAGTTCAAGATGTAACAGGGACACCTGGGGACATTTTACATAAATGCACGACCACTTTAAACCTTCCAGGAGTAAATACAGTTACCCCTCAGTATCCATGGAAGGTTGGTTCCAGGACTCCTGAGGATACCAAAATCCACAGATGCTCAAGTCCCTTATATAAAATGGTGTCATATTTGCAAATAACTCACTGCACATCCTCCCCTATTCTTTATATCATCCTTAGATTACTTATAATACCTAATACAATGTAAATGCTATGTAAATAGCTGCCAGAGTACAATTAATTCAAGTTTTGCTTTTTGGAACTTTCTGGAATATTTCTTACAACATCATTGATTGTGGTTGGTTACATGCATGAATGCCAAACCTGAGGATACAGAGGGCCGACTGTACAGGTGATCGGAGACTTGGGCTCCCGAGACAGTGCTGCCTCGTTCCCAACGCACAGCAGAACAGTGTCCAGAGCAGGACGGTGGCACACACTTGCCCACCACTGAGCATACGATGGAAATGAATGAAGCGTGCAAGAACATGTCAGAGCACGATGGGTGCTCTCCTCCACTGAGTACAACAAATGATGGTCCCACCCTTTACGACCAGGAGAAGGAGGCTACTTGTGAAGACCCCAGGTCACAGTGACGTGGTAATGAGTGCTACACTCCAGGGAAGCAACAAAATGACCTCAGGCTCCCAAATCTACTATGTGTTTGTGTGTGGGGGAGGTACTGCAAGGCTTTATGGGGGAACTAACAGTGCAAGGGCTTGCAACACAGCTAAGTTCCTTCTTTTGGAAATATAAAGAGCTCTTCAAATGTCATGACCATGAAAAGCATGGTCACCATGAGGAGGCATCCCGTGGGTGAGATGCACTAACACACGAAGACTGGCAGCCCGCCTTTTGGGAGCTCCTGGGAGAGCACACATTCTGTGATGTAGGGCACAGTTCACAGGTGCTGTGAGCGAGGAAACCGTAAAAGGCATCATAGGAGAGGCAGGGGTTGGCACTGGAAGGGAGGGCTCTGCATCCAGGGAAGGGCAGGGGAGCCAGCAACCAAGATGTGCCAAGAGAGCCATGTGGTGTACCTGGGACAAGGGGGCGGGGGTGGACCAGTCTGCCTGGGGGGAATGTCTAACCCTGAACTTCAAGTAATGGTTCCCCAGCTCTAGGCAATACTCTAAAATGCTTTGTGCTTTTTGTTTTTTTAAGTTTTCTATAGTTAAAACCTCAGATAACATCCACATAACAGGCTCAAGAATACTCCAGCCATCAGTGTATGGACTGCCTTCCTCCTTTCTCTGCACTGACTCAGCACTGATTCCTGAGGTATCTTGTGCTCTTCTACACCCAATGCTTTGCATTTGATCATGTTGATATGATAAAAAGAAGCAAAGAAGCTTCCAGAAAATGCAGCAGGCTCAGTTGGGAAAGGTCTGCCAGTCCTTTGCCTCTGTACAGCCGACAGAGCCTGCCGATGGGGGGCCAACATTGCTCTAGCCACCACAGGGCACTCTCAGGAAACCGCTCACCAGGCATTCCCAGGCCTCGGCACACAAACGTACTGGCCATTGCCCTGTCCTTTAGTGGTTCCACTCTCCAAGCTGGTCCCAACTTCAGAGTGAGCCAACCATTCAACAGGTGAACAGGATCTGTGTCTTGTGACCAGTCCTGTCCTGACGCCTCACCCACTGTATCCCTGCCACATACAAAGCACTTCCACAGCCCTCACTGTAGGTTGCATGACAAACCGATGAAGGGCAAAGGCTCACAGGGCACTCAGCTCAGACAGCCACCGTCTCCAAAACCACCAACCCGAGTTGCTGACACGCAAGGTGACCCTGGACTCACAGCCCCCTGGAGACCTGACAGAAGCAAATACAATCTCACTGGCCAGATGCACCCACCCCACCCTAATGCCAAGCAAAGAAGAGGCTGCAATCAAGTGAGGAAACACAAGAAGAAGCGACTCCCCAAGAACAGGGCCAGCAGACCCAGCAAACAGTAACATCAGACAAAAACCCCCAACTCACCACCACCAAGAAGTTCAGGTAACAAATTATGAATCAGAGACCATAACATACTGTTTTAAATGATGGATTCAAGCACTTCTTAAAGTGATCAAAACCCTAAGTAAACAATATGATACCTTTTAAAAAGACCAAGGATATGGGAAATTAAGAGAATTTATGGAAATGAGCAACAGAATCACAGAAACCAAAAACCAAGTGGCTGGTCTTTACAGTGGGTTTGATGTGGGTTGGGCAGAGGGCAGATTAGCCAAGTGGAAGGCAGCACTGAGGAAAGCCCTTAGATGAAGGCATAATGCAAGAGAATCGCTGAAAAATCAGAATGACGGAACAAAAAGGACCAATAAATGACAAACTGAGAGAGGAAGGAAGAGAGGGAAGTGGTAATAGGCAATCTTTGGAGAGCTAAAAGCTAATGTCATGGAACTGATCCCAGCATGAATCATCCCTGGGGGAGGCCCAGAGGAGCAGGCAAGAGGATAGCTCATTCTCTCATCTTCCCAGGTGTGCAAAGAAGCTTCAGGAAGACTACAAGGCTACGTTCCCCGAGGTCTCACACATTCTGGTTGTACAGGTGACCCCGGGACGTGGTCTTTCTCAAATACCAGGTACATTTTGTCCTTCCTCCACATTGGCGACAGCACAGTGATCATTTCACCTGATTCTTGAGTGCTGCTGACCTTCTGTCTACAGGGATGCAGGGCTTGGCCCTGCTGGCCTCTCTGAAGCCGTGGTCCACCAGCTACTCATCCCCATGACTGACAACCCTGTGGACCCTACAAACCGGAAGGCAGGCAGAGAAAAAGAAAAATATTTAAAGACTCCAGTTTACTATCTTTTTAGTGCATGGTGGATTTCTCTCCCAGCAATTGAAGACGTGAGCATGGGCATTCCCCTCCTTGTACACTGTTTGGCTGGCAGGCACCCCAGGGGCAACAAGCTGGAGGGCCTCTGTGCGCATAGGACAGCCCAGAGTAGGTCTGGCTGGGGCAAAATCCTCACGAACTCTCATTCCTCAGGATTTAGGGCTTCCTACTTTTAAGTTGCCATGGCTTTTAAAAGACAGGAAAACACTGCAAAACTAAGGGCTATTAACATACAACTATTTAAAATTGAATATTTAAAACGAACATATCTTAGATTACTGCCAAGTAAGCTGTTCCAAACATATTTGGAGCCAACAGATTTGCACACACAAAGAGCCTATAAAAGAATGCAAAAAGTTCATAAGCTTCAACTCAGCCCAACAAAGTGCGTGCACACCTCCTGGCATGGAACAGGTCAACTGTGAAGGCAGCTTGTGCTTCATAAGACAGACAAATGGCATTCCAGGTGCCCCCAGCCCAGCTCAGCGGCCAAGTGGGGATGAAAGGTGACACCCGTCTCACAGGATGGCTGTGAAATTTAAACCAGATAATGTCGGAAAAACACACGGCAATCACTGGAAGCTATTCTACTGTTTATGGATTACAGCATTAATGTAATATTCATTAGTGATTAAAGCAGCAAGTGTTCATTCAAGGCTTTATTGATTAACGTCTAAAAAGCCACATAGATTTCTGAGATACAGGCAGTGTGAGTCCAAGGCTGCTGGGGCGTGGCAGGGGCAGGATCAGGCCTCAGAGGTAAGGGAGGCTTGGGTCAGATATCCAGTGTGGCACTTGTCTGCCTCCTTCCCCCAGGCTGCTAGCAGGGGAGGCCTGGGGGCCCTCAGAAAGGCCAGATCTTTCTACAATAGCTTGTCTAATCTAAACGAAGGGCTTTTATGAAAAAGTGTTCTGGAGTAAAACAAAAGCTCTTCTTAGAAAAGGAACCACAAAGTTACAAGTGCTAAACAATGCCCAGCCCCCAAGAGAAAAGGCGACCCCATTTCTCTCTCTCAAAGCACAAGGAGCTCTCCAAAGATTATAAGCAAGATCCCTAGGCATCTACACCACCATCCACCAGACAGCAGTTTCCAGGGAATGGCTTACTCCTCCACACTTTCTTTGAAAGCCCCCAAAACAATGAAAACGGAGAGAGAGACTAGAAAGAGAAATATATTCCACTTTCAACAAATCAGGAAGCCAGACACTAGCAGAGAGCACAAATCCCTGGGTGGACCGGACCAATGGAATCAGGAATGGACAGAGCAAGCCAGAGCCCCACTCCTGACCCCTGAAGAGATACAGACCTTGAGATGGCTGCTTGCAAAGGATCACATAGACATGGGAGCAGAGCCACTGAGTAGACCGTGGCCTGTGGACTTGGTCTCATACACAGAGAGAAACAGGCAGCAAATACAGGATAGAAGCACAAAGACCTGCTAGGAGCAACGCCCAATTTATACATGAAGATCTGGGGAATGCAGCCCTCCGGCTGGGCAAAGGAAATGTATTCGGAGAGAGTGTATTACAGACCACAACCTTGAAATGAAGTGCACCCCCATCCTATTCTTCAACAAAGAACTGACTAAAGTCACCAAGTAACTAGCTCTGGAATCAGGCACAGAAATAGGGTGGGGGAGGAGGGTAAGCACGTGCAGACCCAGAGGAAAGCCTCATAAGGAAATAGGAGAAGAGCTTTTTTAGTCTCTGTAAGCTTCCTATTATTACTGCAACAAATCACAACAAACCTGGTGGCTTAAAACAAGAGAAATGTATCATCCTACAGTTCTAGAGGTTACACCTCTGAAATGGGTCTTACTGGGCTAAAACCAAAGTATTGCAGGATGGTGTTCCTTCTGGAGGCTCCAGGGGGAATGTGCCCCTGCCTTTTACAGTTTCTAGGGGCTGCTCTCGTTCCTCGGCCGGTGGTCCCCTTCCAGGAACCGCATCCCCCGACCTCTGCTTCCAGCATCAGGTCTGCTCTGACTTTGCCCCTCCTGCCTCCCTTGGGGTTACATCAGGCCCACAATGGATAATTCAGGCCAATCTCCCCATCTCAAGATTCTTAACTTAATTACATCTGCAAAGTCTCCTTTTCCATATAAAATAACATATTCCCAGGTTCTGGGGATTGGGACATGAACGTCTTCGGGAGTCATGATTCCAGCCACCGCAGGAAGCCCCTTTTTCCTTGCCATGTCCAGTGTGGAGGCCACACACATGCATTGGCTCATGGCTTCCTGCTGCCAACAACATCAGTACCAGTCTTTCTCGTGCTGATGCCTCTCTGGTCCTCCCTCTTCCACTTTCATGGACCCTCTGATTACACTGGGTCCACTCAGGATAACCCAGGATAATCCCTCTATTCGAGGTCAGCTGGTTAGCAACCTTCACTCCATATTCAATTTTACTTTTTTCAATTCCAATTCTCCCAACATATTCACAGGTTCTGGACATCGGGATACTGATATCTTTGAGGGGCCTTTATTCTGCCTACCACACTCTCCTAAAAAGATTTTTAAAAATCAAAGAAGAGATTATAAACCAACAGAAGGAGAAGAAGAGCTTGGGAAAGAAAGGGAGAAAAAGAAAATAAATGGGCTAGGGATGATGACCACATTATAAGCCATTAAAAAATAGAATAAACACAATCAACCAAACAAAGACACAAGCAAATGAAATGGCAAAGGATGTGAAATATCAAGTTTATCAAAGAGATGACAGATATAAGACCCAGAAGAAATGCTACATAGATAAAGTGACTTGTCTCTGTCAGATGATAGGGTATATTGTGTTCGGTTTAAAAGAAAGTGACACAGAAGATGAGCATACAGAAACAGCCTGGAGAAGTTACTGAATCAAAAGAATCATACGAACATCCAGGTAGAAGACAGGCTGAGCTCAAATACCTTCACAATCATGCTCAATGCTAAAAGACAAAAATATTTCTATAAAGTTTTAAAGGAAAGAGTGCGACTCAAGAGTTTTATACTCAGGCAAGAGATATTTTGAAGCTTGCAAAAATTCTCCACTGGGAGTCATGAGCCACTTGAGAGGAGAGCAGGGGATCATGACCAAAAAACTCTATCATGAACTGCAACAACTGAAATAGGAATTGAAAGAAAAGCCTTGAGAATTCCTCTAAAATTACAGATAAAGGACCAGTACTGTGTGATCCTGGAATCCATCTAAATGTAGCACGAAGACCACGTAACTGTGGAAAATGAGGTTACCTACGAGAGGGCAAATAGTATGTGTCTAGACCATGTAAGCAATGGTGACATAAACAACAAGACAGCAGGAATGGGAGGGTGGGGGAAAGAAGGGTGGGCATGCACTTTAGTCATCTTTCAAAGCAGAACTAAACTGATATCACTCAAGGCAGCTGGCAAACATATTTCATAGTTTCCTCCTAACTTTACAGGGATTGAATGGAGACTATAGCTTCTCCCCAGTCAATCCTTCCTCCTGAGCACCTGCCTAACCCACATGGCAGGGAGTGGACAGAGGGACACTACTTCCTGCTCATGGGCCCGCCCTACTGCAGGAACTGCCACCTGGGAGGGGCCGGCCACTACGTACTCTGGGACTATGGTTACCACTGGCTGGCCCACCCAGCCCAGGGAAGAAACATGCTGGGAACTCCAAGATAGAAGACCCTAAGCTTAAATTCAGCAAATCCTTCATTATTAAATTAAATAAAATTTAAATGAGTGCATTTTATTTTATTTATTTATTTTTTAACATCTTTATTGGAGTATAATTGCTTTACAATGGCGTGTTAGTTTCTGCTTTATAACAAAATGAATCAGTTATACATATACATATGTCCCCATATCTCTTCCCTCTTGCATCTCCCTCCCTCCCACCCTCCCTATCCCACCCCTCTAGGTGGTCACAAAGCACCAAGCTGACCTCCCTGTGCTATGCGGCTCCTTCCCGCTAGCTAGCTATTTTACGTTTGATAGTGTATATATGTCCATGCCACTCTCTCACTTTGTCCCAGCTTACCCTTCCCCCTCCCCGTATCCTCAAGTCCATTCTCTAGTAGGTCTGTGTCTTTATTCCTGTCTTGCCCCTAGGTTCTTCATGACTTTTTTTTGTTTGTTTTTTTTAGATTCCATATATATGTGTTAGCATACGGTATTTGTTTTTCTCTTTCTGACTTACTTCACTCTGTATGACAGACTCTAGGTCCATCCACCTCACTACAAATAACTCAATTTCGTTTCTTTTTATGGCTGAGTAATATTCCAGCTCAATATCAAAAAAACAAACATCCCAATCCAAAAATGGGCAGAAGACCTAAATTGACATTTCTCCAAAGAAGATACACAGATTGCCAACAAACACATGAAAGAATGCTCAACATCATTAATCATTAGAGAAATGCAAATCAAAACTACAATGAGATATCATCTCACACTGGTCAGAATAGCCATCATCAAAAAATCTAGAAACAATAAATGCTGGAGAGGGTGTGGAGAAAAGGGAACCCTCTTGCACTGTTGGTGGGAATGTAAATTGATTCAGCCACTATGGAGAACAGTATGAAGCTTCCTTAAAGAACTAAAAATAGAACTACCATACGACCCAGCAATCCCACTACTGGGCATATACCCTGAGAAAACCATAATTCAAAAAGAGTCATGTACCAAAATGTTCACTGCAGCTCTATTTACAATAGCCAGGACATGGAAGCAACCTAAGTGTCCATCGACAGATGAACGGATAAAGAAGATGCGGCACATATATACAATGGAGTACATTTTATTTAAATAGCACATACGACAGTCTAAAAAATGTAATAATCTTCAACATGATTAAGTGAGAATAAAGGAAACTGGAGAACAATGGACACTGTATGCTCCTATGTGTTTAAACATGAAAAAAGAAAAGATACATCCTTGGGCATCCACAGAATATTTCTAGAAAGGTACACAGGAGCAATTAACAGCAGGGCCTCTTGAGAGAGGGACTGGGCCTGGCGTAAGAAAATGACTCACATTTTACTATATACTCTTGTTTTACTTGAATTCTGTTAGCCTGTGCACATACTGGCCATCTCATTTTTTAAGAAAATTGAATAAGCAAAGGAGAAAGGGCAAAAACTAGTATGCCCCTATTTCTATGGAGTAATACCTGCCCTCCCACCTTTCTGTAGGGCTGGGGACAGGATGTGGCAAGTTCTGTATTAGTTTTGTCTTTCTAGATTTCAGTATTTCTTATGGAATGTGTTTTACAAAAAGTATCCCCAAAACAAATGGTTTATGCTCAAAACACCAAGAGCAAAGTGCAGACAAACAGGTTCTCCTACCTCCCCTCCCCCTCCCCCAACACATCAATTACACTCATCAATAGTCTATTAAAAAATGAACATCGATGACACACACTGGACAAAGGTTTGAAGTATCCTCCGGTTTGCTCCCTAAAAAGGAAAATGCACAGTGAATTCCGATGAAAGTCCAAAGGGTCCAGACGGCCCTCTCCTGCTCCAGGCTGTTCTGTATCCCAGAACATCCCACAAACTCAGGAAGATGGTGCTGGCGCGACTCGCTCTGGAGCTCTCAGAGGGTCTCCAGGGTCTCTGTTTCCAGGGTGACCTCTCTCTGATCTCAACACAAGCACCTGTCCACCAGCCTCTGTGGTCCTCACAACAACCCCGTGAATGGAATGAGGCTCTCCCTCATTCCAGACGTGGGAATGGAGGCTCAGGGCAGTGAGACACCTCCCCAAGGTCCCCAGCGATGGGGCAGGTCTCTTCCCAACCCTGCTGAAAAGGAATGAACACCCAGTGGGTTAGGGCTCCATCCTGAGGGGAGAGGAGCCTGGAGAGAAGCTGCAGAGAGCCAACAGGTACCCCTGGACCTGCTGTCACCTGCAGGGATGCAGAGGCTGGGAGACAACTGGACCCAGCCAGGGACTCACAGCAGGAGGCAGCACCATGGAAACAGAACACAGTGTGTCTGGCCCCAAAGCACAGCCTCTCCCACACCCATGCCCCCAGGGGGCCCAGGGATGGCAGTGTCCCACCCCCCACTGGCCTGGGCACTCAGGGGCTCCTCTGCAGGCACTTGGGTGCCTACAACCTCCCCTGTGGACTCTCTGGAAAGCAGAACATGTTGGGGATGCAGGACCCCACGGGAGTGGCTGGCCAGAGCAAGTGCAAGGCCAGCAGGTGGTCAGAGAAGGGGCCTGACCTGGACCCGCTCCACTCAGTGCCCTGAATGTGGGGGTCCATCCAGCAGACACTCATGGGCTAACCTGGGCCAAGTGCCTGGAAACACCCTGGGGAGGATATGGCACAGCCCCAGGGAATGGGCACGCAGCCTCAGGCCTGCTGGGTCCCTCTGAAAAGTCCCACAGCCTGACCATGGTTAAGCCCTGCCTGCATACAGCCCATGAGTCTAGTTCTAGCCTCCTGGGCTAGCAGCGAACGTCTGGGGGCCATTCTCCTCTGTGAACCACTGGGAACCACCTAACAGCTTCATGCAAATTCTACATGTCTCCAAAAGACTTAGGCTCTTTCTACATTTCCTTCAGGTTTTTATTCTTGCTTCTGAAAAGTAACTACAATAACAACAACAAAAACCTCAAAACAGTTTCTTACATTTGTATAGTCTTAATTTACAAAGTACAGCCTCATACCTAGATGAAGAAACCCAGCCTGGACTTGTGAAGGGCTCTGCCTCCCTGGAGAATGTGCCTGGGCCGTGGAGGCCCCCACCCCACCTGTCCACTATGGAGGAAGCGTGGCTCCTGCCTGGCTGTGCTCCGTCGACATGATGCCTCACATGTGGACTCCCCTCCAGCCTGGTAGCTGCCCAGAGATCATGCAGCGCCCCAGTTTTCCTTATGTCACTCAGGCTCAGCCTGGGCCAGCACCCGGGACCCTCGGGGAAGATCTGTTGCTGGGGCGACCAAACGTCCATGTAAGAGGTGATTTCTCATGCCTTTGCCCACTGGTCCATGAATACCACCAGGAATTCGGGGCAAAATGTCACTGCCCGTCTCTTGGGCAACACAACGAACTGATGGGAAGAACATGAGGAACCTGGTCTTCCGTGCTGCAGGCTTGGCAGCTCTGTGAATTTAGACAGGTTGTTCCATCACGCTGGGGAGTGGATGGCCAACACGACCTCCTGCTCGGAAAATGTCTCTGCTTCTCTCTTCCTCCCTGTTAGGAAGAGTGTGACAGGAAGAAAACACACTTTGGGGTTGGGGAAGAGGGGTCTGGGTCTCCAGACTGCTCCAAACACACCCTCAAGCACTAGACTCTCCCTCTCTCTGGTGCCCTGGGCATCGCCTTACCCAGAGGGTAAACAATGATTGCAAGCCTGTTCTCAGTAATGTCCACCCTCACCTCCCTCTAGGGACCCACACCTGGCCTCATCCAGAGCTGGGTGGGGTGGGGAGGGGAAGGACCACAGACCTTCCATTCTCATAAAGGGCTGTTCTGCCGAGGCAGCAGTGTTGAATCGTGAACCCCCACTTTTATCATCACGTGTGCAGTGGTTCGGTTCCTTCTTGGGCAACTTTTGCAGCAGAGAGAACACCGAGAGGGGACATTGACAGAGAAGGTTAATTAATTACTTAAAAGAAAAAAATTTCCTAGCAGTACTTTATCCAGAAAGGATCGTTTTCCCACTCAATACCTGTCCATCATGGCGTCATGGTTCTGCTCTGTTAGGCGAAGTCGGGTAGATCTTATCCTCTTGCCAAACTGAAATAACAGGGAGGCAGGTGGGAAGGGATCTTGCTCAGGGGTGAGGTCTGAGGGGTCCAGCAGCCCCCTGAGGACTCTCCAGAGCAGGGCGACGAGCCCAGGAGAGAGGCGTGGCAGGGAGCAGGAGGGCAGTGCTGGTCAGGGGGCCAGAGTGGGCCGCACTGTTGTCAGGGTGCGGAGGGAGGCCTAGAGGAAGCATTAGCCCCAGGGGTCCCCGGCCCCGGCTAAGCATGGATGACGCAGACTGCTTCTTTCTTCAAGGCCCCTCCGCAACCCCAGACGAGGAAAGGGGAGGTGGGGAGGAGGGTTTTTAAAAATCCGGAATACAGTCATTTGCCTTATCAAATAGATGTAGCTAATATTCCCTAAGACTGCATACAGTGTCTGCGACACATATATGGAGAAGGTGAAACTACACCTCCCCAGAGAACGGACACTCTGTGGTGTGTCACATCACGGTGAATCGGTAAATAATGCAGGCTTTTTTTATTCTGCACGCTGCCAAACTGGGGGCTCAAGTCTGAAAATGTGTCAGATCTGACATGAGCCACATTCTCAACTATAACACTTCTGAACTCATGGGAGCTAAACAATTCTAGAAAGAATAACTAAATTTCTAATTTTAATTCCCACAGGACTAGGAACTGCATTTCACAAACACGTGTGGAGAGCCTGTTCTGAACACGGGGCCACAGCACAGCCTTCTCCTCGCAGCCTCATGGTCAGAAGGAGGGATGCTGACCACACAATCCATTTCTAATTATAAATCCTTCTTAAAATGCTCTGTATTCTCCTCAGCTTGAAAAATGGATACAAATATTTTTAAGAGACGCCTAATTTCCCCTAGCTGTTCTCTCCCAGCAATGAGTGGGGCTTTCTTTCCCCTGATTAGTCAGCACTTGGAGAGAAGGAGGGAATTACTGGGCACAGAATCATGGACTTGAATGAGACATCAGAGGTCAGGCAGCTACCTGTCTCCACCTCACCTGTGAAACAGAGGACTAAAAAGGTGCCCAAGGTGGGGGCCTGGGCCAGAGGCTGGGAGTCTCCCCCAGCAGGCCCAGCCCGGCCTTCAGCCCGCAGGGGCCACACACACATACTCCTCCATGGCCACGGCCACGTTTCCCGCCTGGACCTCTGGTCACCCCACAGACTAGTACAGGCAGACTTCCTTTCATTGCACTTTGCTTCACTGCGCTTCGCAGATGCTGCATTTTTTACAACCTGAAGGTTTGTGGCAACCCTGCAGATACCTGTCAGATAATGGTTAGCATTTTTTAGCCACAAAGTATTTTTAAATTAAGGTATATGTATTTTGTAGACATAATGCTATTGCACACTTAATAGACTACAGGATGGTGTAAACATAACTTCTATATGCACTGGGAAACCAAAAAAATTCATGTGACTCGCTTCATTGTGGTGTCTGCAACCTCCACAGTAGCTCCTAATTTAAATGCAGCAACACAGCATCTTCTAACAAACCGCTAACATGAAGCAGTGGAATTTCTTGCCTGTATCACACCTCCCGAGCCCCAGAAGCCTTATGCGTCGAGCCCTATGTGATAATGCATTTCTGAACACAGTGCCCTCCAGACTGTTCATGGGGTAAGTGAACTTGGGTGGAAGAAACCTTAGGAAACGCTGTCAGCCTCGGCCAGTGAGGGCAGATGACCCCGGGGAGATGGAGGCTGACTGCACACGGCAGGCCTGACAACCGGAGTCCTCCAGCCACTTCCAACTAGGGGGCCCTTAGGGCCCAGTTCACAGCACCTCAGACCAGACAGACTGTACAAACGGAATAATCAAGAGACGTGGATACGAAGTGCAACCCATCCCTGCAAGTCCAGGGCACAGGCTCCCAAGAGATCCAGTGCAGCCTTTCAATTTGCCTACCGATAACTGTGCAGACACGGTACCATGTGAAACAGTCAGCCACAGAGCTTTCACGTGACCTAATAAGTGACGGGGCTTGCAAAAGAGCCACTTCCTCCCGTGGGGCCTGTGTCGTCCCTCAGGAGGCACAGAGACTTCTCTGCCCTGCACCACATTTAACACCGATGACAAGGGATGCTCCTTGGTCTCACCGCCCAGAGACCTGCTCCAAGCACGGCAGCAGGCCCTGCCAGGGGGTTCGCTCAGGGTGGGGAGAGTGGTGCGGACACCAGGCCGGCCAACACCTCCCCCAAGGGTAAATGCCAAGACCGCCCATGCTGGCGGGGCCTCAGGCCATGGTCACTGACCCTCACTGACATGGGACTGGCAGGACCCCACCTTTGGAATCCTTTTCTCTTTCCTCTCCTTCACCCCCTAGTTTTCCATTTGAAAGACTAATCTTTCATCAACTCTAAGAGTAAGAAAGTGTGTTCTGTAACGATCCATCCAATGAGCCCTGGGGGGCCTGCTATTCACATGCCCAGCAGCACCCAAGAGGTAGGAGATGCAGCCCAATTATCAGGAGGTCTGGCGTCTATTCTGACTTGGAGGAACTTCCTTTAGCCTGTTTTAACAGAACTGGCTGACAATTCCAGATAAACAACAAGAATCACTAGGCCAAAGAAGGCCCTCCATCTTTCTTACCCATGCCTCCTTCCTCAACAAAAAAAAGTTAAAGCAAGTTCACTGAAGCTAGGACTTGAATCTAGTGCAAACTGTAAATCCATCAATTGAGAAAACTAAGGGAGAGAAACGGGCTCGTGGTAAGTGAGGTGGGCACACTCTGCCTCCAGTTCCTTTTATTGGAACGACTGATCTCTTTAGAATTGAGGGACTCACTGCACCCTCTCTCACCTGCTCCTCCCCGCAAACCTACGCGAAGCCAGAGCAGAGATTCTCCTCTTGGGAGGCCACCTGGGACTGCACCCAGGGTCACACAGCTGTTCACCCCGTCCAAGTTGGCTGGCAACTCATCCATTTTTTTTTTCTGCTCAGGGATGATTCTTTCAAGAGACAGCATGATATTATTTAAAAGACTGGTAAAACACACTCCAATGAATACATTTTAAAAAGAAAAAGTGTGCAACTAGAGATTATCATACTAAGTGAAGTAAGTCAGAAAGAGAAAGACAAATACCATATGATTATCCCTTATACATGGAATCTAAGATATGACACAAATGAACCTATCTATGAAACAGAAATGGAATCACGTACATAGAGAACAGGCTGGTGGTTGCCAAGGGGGAGGGTTGGGGGAGGGATGGAGTGGGAGGTTGGGTTAGCAGATGCAAACTATTATATATAGAATGGATAAACAACAAGGTTCTACTGTATAGCACACGGAACTATATTCAATATCCTATGATAAACCATAATGGAAAAGAATATTAAAAAAAGAATGTGTATATATATACATATATATGTATAATTGAATCACTTTGCTGTACAGCAGTAATTAACACATTGTAAATCAACTATACTTCAATTTAAAAAAATAAAAAGTGAACAATACATACCTTGTTCAACAATTTTTTTTAAAGGCATGAAAAACTACACATGCAAATGTGTTGCCCCATATTTCAATAATACACACATTCTCCAAGCTTCAAATAATCATTACAGTAACTGTGGGGAAATGGAATGGAATGTGGTCTTTGGACACCCAATATGAATAGGTACTGACTCAGTCTTGGGACGTGGGGTGGGCTTCGGGGCAGGAGGCACATCACATCCTAGGACACAGTCCATCGTGTGGTCTCTTCCACAGTCCAGACATGCCAGGGCAGCTCCAAGCTTCCTATAATATCCAGGGGAGGGGGACTTCCCTGGTGGTCCAGTGGATAAGACTCTGTGCTCCCAATGCAGGGGGCCCGGGTTCGATCCCTGGTTGGGGATCCTGCAGGCATGCCGCAAATAAGAGTCCATATGCCGCAACTAAGAAGACCACATGCCACAACTAAAAAAGAGCCTGCATGCCACAACACGGATCCTGCGTGCCACAACTAAGACCCGGCACACCATAAATAAATAAATAAATAAATATTTTAAAAAATATCCAGGGGAGCCCCATGTCATAGACAATTCTAAAATGGAACCACAGAGATAATCTGGGTAAATCACGGGTGTGTCAGCCCCAGGGGCAGCAAAGCTGGAGTCTTCACAGCGGTAGCAAGGCTCAAGGTGGCAGGGGCAGCACCAGGACATCCACTCCTAAACTCACCTCAGTAACTGAGAAACTGAATCTCACAGAGGGATGGGTTGGTGGTCTGTTCACACCCATCCCTAGCATCATGTGAAACTCTGCTGATCTAATAAAACAATTGAATGAAACACCGAGCAGAAAAGAAAATGAATTTCTGCGGTCTCCTTTTAAATTTCCTAAAAGTTAATACTGCATCTTATGCATGCATATTCACTCAGACATCAAATATCCATCACACTTATAAGGAAAACTATGGAAGAATAAACTAAGTTCAAACAGAAAATAGTTCCTTGCAAGGAGAAACTCAAAATCTTTCAAACCCAGAAAATGAGTTTACTTTAGACCTATCTACTTAAAGCAAGAGAGGTGTATTTAAAACTTGCATTAGCATGAATGTACATTTGACTTCTCAGAACGTGAGATGGTGGATAGCAGAAATCTAATAGCAAGCACTAGGGGTCTGTGGGATCCGGCAATTTTACTAGATAAGGCCTTGGAGACATGGGAGGTTAACTTTCTCCTTTTCTCACGAGTGGCCTAGAGCATGACAGGGCCATGCCTCATCCAGGGTGGCCGGCTGTGGCCGATGCAGGAGGAAATGCAGGGTCTACTCCCTCTTAATCCCAGTCTTTACCAGAGCCCTCCCTCCCACCACGAGATACTGTGTGTAAACCAGCCAGCTAAACACACCTCGACAACATGGGCAGGTAATATAGCAGCATTAGCCTCTCTCTCATTTTCAGAATTTGAAAGACTTGTTTTCAACCCATATACCCATTTTGTTACTATGAATGGTAAGGAACTCCATCCCCAAAGAGTGGAAAAGGCAGTTCCTTCCTGGCCTGCTTTGTCACATCTGTCACATCTGTGTCTTGGTCTGACACACAGACTGCTTGGGGGATGCAGTAGTCTGCCAAGGGCAAACGAAACTCTGCTTCCAAGTTTCAAGGGTAAAATATTTTCAAATTAGATGTACCATAAAAAGGAACCAGCATGTTTTGCTTCCTTTCAAATGCCTATGGATCTCAGGATTCCCCCTGAGTAGGATATTCTGTGCTCCTCCTCAGGGATGGACAGATTCCAAAAGGATCAGGTACCACCTGTCTTTTAATTGAGTGGCACTTCCCCTGTAGCCATTTAAAGTGCTCCAAGAGAGGCACAAAGCTGGAAAACAATTTCCATTTGCCCCTTTGAAATCAATAGTTCGATTTACACGCATTTTCAACAGAATAAGAAGTATAAAGAAATATCCAGTCATAGCATTTGGACAGTTGTCTAGTAGAAGACTTATTCCCTTCAAGGTGTGATCTCTCCCTTCAGCATCTGGGCTCCACAAGGAACCTGGGGAGGACACCATAACTAGACCCCTTGACGGTCATCCAAGCCCTGGGACACACACACCTCCCCCTCACCTTGGCAAGACAACCCTCCCCGCAGGAGCTCGCCTCTCTAGACTCACTAGGAACTTTCTGATGAATAACATGGCACACACTTAAAATCAGATTAAGCACATTTAAGTGAAAAGCACAGTTGCCTCTTTTCTCCCGTTTTCATTTTCTTCAGGTAAAGACACACAGAGGGATTAAACATTTGCTTTTCTCCATCAGAGAAACCCTGAGGCCAATAACCCTAGCAAGGCAGGCAAATAAACCCCCTGGGAGGTGCCACTGACAGAGTCCTCGGGGTTTAAGTCAGTAGCTGTGAAACCCAAAAGAAAGCATTATTGGGGGATGGTGGGCATTTCCACTGGCTATCCTGGCTGGCACCATCACGCCCTCACCAGGACCAAGATGTAGGCAGGAGTTCCATGAGGCCAAGTCGCTCCTCCCCAAGCCAACACTCTCCCTTCTGTGGTCTGAGGAGGCATTGAATCCTCCGACTACGACCAACCATCACTCTCCAAAGACATGGAGCCATTAAAGCAATCTCTGTGCCCCACGGAGGGAGACCCATTCTGGAAGCCACAACCTCTGGCTATTCAAAGCATGTGCTTCCTTCAGTGTCCATTCATTGGGGGATGGGCACACGGAGACGCGGGGCACAGACGCACACACCCGCAGTTTGGGGATCCTTCATCCTTTCCCAAGGTGGCTCAGGTAGAGGACGGCCAAGATGCATTTAGCACGCCCCCTGCTGGCCCCTCGGGAGCTGACTCAGCCTTTATTCTCTGGGCCTAAGACAGGAATTAAATGACCTTAACACCCAAAGGGAACAAGAAGAAAAGCCAAGGCAATTTCGGCTTCCCAGAATCAGAAAATGTGATGTTCTAACCATAAAAAGGGGATGAAGAGGCTTTAAAGTAAGGGTTTTTGAAATGTTTTAGGAAATCAGTGGTTACTATCTCAAGATTTAGTGAGAACACTTGAATTTGTATTTTCACGAGTACTACAGTGAGTTAAATCAAAAACACTATAATGAATACTTTCACAGGTCTACAAGTGAAAAGGATATGTGGCCAGAATTCATAGCTTAGAGCCTTAAAAACCAATTTTCATAGGATTGACGCTAATTCAATTACAGAAAAAATCTCGGCAATGACTTAAGAGGTCAAGTAGCAACTGTTATGCAGCAGGGGCAAAGTCGCCGAAAAGAGGAAAAGATGCACATTTGGAGACAATTCTACTACAAGCCTTCCTGTCTCATGCAGCCTTGCCACTGTGAATAAATCTGGCACCTTCAGGAGGTGACAGGCCATGCACATACGGCTGCTTCAGAGGGACATGCCCCTCCCCTTCTCCACAACGGGAGAACAGACAGTTCAGCTTTCTGGTGACTTTCGTGCTGGCCTCCACCAGGGCTGAGAGCCTCCACGCAGGACTCAGGCTGAGACCCACACAAGGCAAGACTCCATAATGCAATGGTTTCCATCTACTGCCACCCTGAATGCCAAGGCCTAAGGTGAAGCCCTGTTTCCCCGTTTTCTTCCCACCAATCCAGGGTTTTTGAAAGCTTATCTTCCTGACCAGACTCAAACTTTTGCATGGCCTGTGGTATTAAATTCCTTACAGACCCAATATGACCACACTAATAATTTAAGCCATGCTTCTTTGAACCAATGAGGAAGAGTCATTAATTATTAAAAACACGAATGTCAATACTTTTGTCCCTTACTGAATATCCTTTTGATATGATAGGCTTAAGTAGATATACAGACTGTCTTGGGAACTTGCTTGCTTCTGTTCTCATCACAGTCAGTACTAATGGAATACTCACACACACAATAAGGCTGGCACGCTGCTCGAATTTAGGGGGAGAAATTTCCCCATAACTTTGTGTGCCATACAGGTAGGTCCCAGCCTCTGCACTCTCAACCCTCTTCAGATGTTAAGCTGGCCTTCAACCTGATGGGCCGCACAGCTGCTACAGTAAGGAAAGGAACGGCAGGGAGGGCCCCAGAGAAGCTGTCACCCCTTTCTCCAGGGCAAGCTGCTCCCAGGCCCATCCTAGTTGGGGGGGAGGGGGTCAGAGAGAGGAGGTGATGGATAGGAAGCAGACCCGCAGATTTTCCTGAAGCAATCAAGGCCCTTGAAGATCTAGGCCACGCTGTCTACCTTTTCCTGAACACATCATCTGCCACCTCGAATATAATGTCTTTTAAAATTTTTCATCTCATGGCTCACTTTCAATCATAAAGATAAAGCCAGGCAATAACCACGTAAGTGTCATGCATGACTTTCCCCTGGATCCTTGTGATGTGGATGAAGTGATTCCCAGATCCGTGGGGATCTAACAAGTTTCCCTCCAGGCACTCTCGAATCTATTCATTCTCAAGCCAAGAAATAAAAATAAAAACCGTTTTCACCTGTGTAAGGCTGGCGAGTTCACAGAGCAGAGGGAAATCTATTTTGTGGCAGAGTCTCAAAAGACTGCAAGAGCTGCACGGGAGGAGGGTGCACTTGGGTGGTTGTGTCCAATGAAGGAAAGTTTTTGTTAATGATGACATCACTGACATCTCCCGAATTTAAAGGAGCACTTAGAGCACAGCAGATGCGATCTCCCCCCCTCCAGTGAGAAGATACCAGGGAAGGCCTCCGGGTTCACAGCCAAATTGCATTAACGGTTCGCCCGCTGTCCAGACAAACCCAGTGGAACGAGCGAGCAGCGTACCGGGCCGCGGTGGCCCACACAGCCGGGGCACCCGGCCGGCGGCCTCACGAGCTGCTGCCGGGCCGTGGCCGGGCGTCCGCTGGCGCCCCGGGACTCCGGCGCGCTCACACGGACCGAGGGGCCGGTGTCCCCGCGCCCGTCATCACGTTCCAGTGCATATGGCTCAGGGGCCCGGAGGAGACACCGTCAGCGACCCAGCGAGAGCGCCGCGCCCTGCCCCGAGACCCGCGCCGGGCCGGAGCCGGTGGCCGCGGCGCCCGCGGGGTCCAGAGACGAGCCCGCAATGCAGACGCGCCGGCGAGCCCCGCGCCGAGCCCGCGACCCCCGCGCCCTCGCGGCCCGGTACAGGGGCTGCCCGGCCTCTGCGCCCACCTGCTCCGCCGCAAAGCCGCGGAGGCATCCGGCGCCGCGCTGGGACTGACCGCGCACCTACCGGGACCGCGGCCCCGGCCCCACCGCCGCCGGCAGCACCGCGGCCAGCGCCGTCTCACCTGCCGCGCCGTGCCGCTCCGCTCGGCCAGCCCGCAGCGCCTCAGTCACCGCTACCCGACTTCCATTTTCTCTCGCTTTAAGGAAAATCGGATCAGCTGTTTCTCGCGCTCCGGCTCCGCGGCCCCCTCCCCAGCTGCCGCTCGCGGTCCGGGGGCCTCTCCACCCCCGCCTCCTCCCGCGCTCCGCTCCGCCCCTCGCGCCCCTCCGCTCCGCCCGCGGCCGCGCGCGCCCCCTGACGTCACCGGCCGCAGCCGCGCCCCGCCCCCTTCCCGCGTGGACGTGCACGCACCCCGCCCCCGCCCTGCCGGCCGGCTCCGAGCGCGCGTGCTCGCGGCCACCACTCGAGCAGAGAGCCGGACTCCGGGGAGAGCGCGGGGCACCCCTCGCTCGCGTACCCGCGCCCGCGGTAGCTCTTCCAGGTGCCCCTTGGCACCTGCCTCCGGGACTGCAGGAGACGCTGCTTAAATAACCTTCCTTTGCCCGTCTGCCTGCCTCGCACTGTCTGCGCCCACCTTCATCATTTCTTGCTTTCTGCTCACGCTTTCTTCCTCAGCATCCCAAACTTTCTCCCACCCATCCTGTCTCGGCTCCATTCCCGAGACCTGCTTCGGGGCCAGTGCATCACATCTCATCTGAAGCTGCTCCCTTTGCCTCTTAAACCGGTTCTCTGACCTTTCCCCATTTCTTGCCTTCCTCTTAAAAGTATTTTCACACCACAACTTCGGACGGCTCCTCTCTCTGATGCCAAGGCCGGCCCACTGCCTTCTGCCCACTCTCACATCACCTTCTCGGTGTAACCACGCCCCCCCTTACAAATAATGTTATATTACAAGTTACTAATGCCATCCTCATGCATTTCTTGACAATCGTTGTTTCACTCTTAGTTTAGGACTTCTTGCTTGGTTTTTAACATTATGCACACATATCTGTAAATTACTAAATATATCATTTTTAGTAATTTATTTGACTTCTTAAATTAATATACAGTAAAATTGACTTTTTATTTTTTTGGATATACAGCCCTGTGAGTTTTCAAACACCAGTTTGGATGCGTGTAACCACTAGCACAATTAGGATACATCATCCCAAGAACTCCCTCTTGTTGCCCTTTTATAGCCACACCCTCTCCAAACCCTAATATGTTCTGACATATGGCAACCACTGATATATTCTCCATTGCTGTAGTTTTGTCTTTTCGAGAATGTTATACACATAGAATTATGCAATATGCAGCATTTTGAAACTGACTTTATTCATTCACCATTATGCCTTTGAGATTCCCCCATGTTTATCGATAGTTCTTTTTATTATTGGATGCTATCCCATTATTTGTACCGCGTTTTGTTTATTCATCCATTGAAGGTTTCCTCTTTGGGCAGTTGTGAATAGGTGTTCTATAAGCAGTTGCATGCAGAGCTTTGTATGGACAAGTTTTCAAATCAGGTGAGTAAACACCTTGGAGTACCAATGCTAGGTCTTTTGGTAAACTTGTTTATCGTTATAGGAACCCTAAAAACAGTTTTCCAGAGTGTTTACACATTTTCATAACCACCAGCAATGTATGAGAGTCCCACTTCCCTGAATCCTTGCCAGCACTTGGTATTTGCTGTATATTAGGTATTCTCATAGGTGTGGAGAGATTTAATTGTTGCTTTAATTTTCAGTTCCCTAATGGAAAATAATGTGGGGCATCGTTTCACTTGCTTATTTGCTACCTGGTTATCTTCTTTGGTGACATGTTTGTTCACATCTTTTGCCCATTTTTAAATTGATTCTTTTCTTATTATTGAGTTTTAAGAGTTCTTTGTATATTTTGGATAGAAGTACTTTATATGATATATTTTGCAAATATTTACTGTCAGTGTGAGGCTTGTCTTTTCTTTCTCATGTCAGTGTCTTTTGCAGAGCAGAAGTTTTTAACTTTAATAAGGTCTAACTTGGCATTTGTTTTTCTTTTAGAGATCATACATTTGGTATTATATCTATATGTATCACCAAACTGTAGGTCACATAGATTTAAGTCTATGTTTTCTTCTTGAAGTTTTATAGTTTTACATTTTACATTTAGGTCCATGATCCGTCTTTATTTAATGTTGGTGTAAGGTCTGTGTGTGTCAATTTTCTTTTTTTTTTTGCATGTGAATGTTCAGTTGTTCCAGCATCATTTGTTGAAAAAAAATCATTTCCCTGTTGAATTGCCTTTGCTCCTTTGTCAAAGATCAGTTGACTATATTTGTGTTGGTCTGTTCTATTGCACTGATCCATGTATCCTTTCTTTGACCAATAATGTCACACTGTGTTGATTACTATAGCTTTGTAGTAAGTCTTGAAGTTTAGTAGTGTCATTCTTCTGACTTTTTTTTTTAGTATCATGTTTGCTATTCTGGTTCTTCTGCCTTTTCATATAAACTTTAGAATCAATTTGTAGGTAGCTACAAAATAGCTTGTTTGGATTTTGATTGGGATTCCACTGAATCTGTAGATCAAGTTTGGAAAAATTGACATGTTAACAACATTGAGTCATCCAGTCCATGAATATGAAATAACTATTTATTTAGATCTTCTTTGAATTTTTCAGCAATGTTTTATAGTTTTCTATATACAAGTCCCACACATATTTTGTTAGAGTTACTTTTAAGTATTTTATTTTATGGAGCTATTGTAAATGATATTGTTTTTTAGTTTCTAATTTCAGTAGTTCATTGCTGGAATATAGGAAAGCAGTTGGCTTTTGTATATTAACCTTATATCTTGCAACCTTGCTGTACTTGCTTCAGGAATGTTTTTGAGCATTCTTTGGAATTTTCTACCAGAATATTGTCACTTACTAATAGAGACAGTTTTATTTCTTCCCTTCCTATCTGTATATATTTTCTTATCTTACTGAACTAGCTAGGACTTCCAGTATTATGTGGACTAGGAGTGATAAAAGAGGACATGCTTACCTTGTTCCTGATTTTAGGAGGAAGCATCCAATTTCTCACCATTAAGTATGATGTTAGCTGTAGGATTTGCTTCATATTCTTTTTCTAAAAATTAATTAATTGATTGATTGATCGATTGATTTGTGGCTGCATTGGGTCTTCGTTGCTGCATGCAGGCTTTCTCTAGTTGCGGCGAGCAGGGGCTACTCATCGTTGTGGTGCATGGGCTTCTCATTGCAGTGGCTTCTCTTGTTGCAGAACACAGGCTCTAGGAGCTCGGGCTTCAACAGTTGTGGCGTGCAGGCTCTCGAGCACAGGCTCAGTAGTTGTGGCGCACAGGCTTAGTTGCTCTGTGGCATGTGGGATCTTCCCGGACCAGGGCTCGAACCTGTGTCCCTTGCATTGGCAGGCAGATTCTTAACCACTGCGCCACCAGGGAAGCCCCACATTCTTTATTAAATTGAGAAAGTTTCTCTCTATTCCTAGTTTACCGAGGGTTTTTTAAAATGAATGGGTGTGAATTTTGTCAGATGCTTTTTCTGCATCTAATGATAGGATTGTGTGATTTTTTTTCTTCAGCCTGTTGATGTGATGGATTACTTGTCTTACTTTAGAACGTTGAGCATCCTTGCCTACCTGGGATAAATCCCACTTGGTCGTGGTTTATATTTGCTTTTATACATGGTTGGATTCAGTCTTCTTGTTTTGATATTGGGGTAATGCTGGCTTCATAGAACGAGTTTATTTTTATTGATATAGGCCTGTTTACCTATTTGTTACCTGTTTGTTCTTGCATACTTTTTGATAGTTGTGTCTTTCAAAGAATTGATCCATTTCTTCTAAATATTCAAATTTGTAAGTATAGGGTTGTTTATTGTAATTCTTTATTTTTTTTCATTTTCATGAAGTCGGGAGGAATTAACCTTCTTTCATTTCTGATATTGATAAACTGTGTCCAATATCTTGTTTCTTAGTTAGGTTGGGACAGTTTTATAAATTTTAGTGATCTTTTCAAAGAATCAACTTTAGGTTTTGTTAATTTTCTCTATTTTTCTGTTTTTAATTTCATTTATTTCTTCTCTCATTTTTATTATTTCTTTTTTTTTCTTTTTCCTGCTTGCTTTAGGCTTAAATTGTTCTTCTCTCTCTAGTATACTAAGGTATACTAGAGCTTGTTGATTTTTTTTCTTTCTTCTTTTCCATTTAATGCCATAAATTTTGCTCTTAAGCACTGCTTTTTGCTGCATACAACAAATTTTGATAAGCTGTGTTTCCATTTTTGTTTCATTCAATATATTTTAATTACACTTGAGAGTTCCTCTTTGACCCAAATATTTTTAGAAATATATTGTTTAGTTTCCAAGTAATTGGAGATTTTCAGCTACCTTTCTGGTTTTGATTTCTAGGCTAATTCATTTGTGGTCTAAGAACATACTGTGTATGATTTCTACTTTTCTGTAATTTGTTAATGTATGTTTTATGGCCCAGAATGTGGTCTTTGTTGATGAATATTCCATGCGAGCTTGGGGAGAATGCATATTATGCTGTCTTGGATAGAGTATTTGTAAATGTCAGTTAGGTAAAGGTGATTGATTGTGCTGTTCAGGCCAACTGCGTCCTTACTGATTTGCTGCCTATTTGAGCTATCAATTTTGGAAAGAGGACCTTTGAAGTCTCTAATTATAATAGTAGATGGGTCCATTTCCTTTTTCAGGTTTATCAGTTTTTGCCTCACATATTTTGATGCTCTGTTGTTAGGTGCAAACACATATAGGATTATTTTATCTTCCTGGAGAATTGGCCTCTTTGTGATTATGTAGTTTCCCCCTCCTTTATTCCTAATAATGTCCCTTGTCCTCAAATCTGTTTTGTCTGAAATTAATTTAGCTACTCCAGTTTTCTTTTGATTAGAGCTAGCATGATATATCTTTCTTCACACTTTTACTTTATTTTAAATATTTATTCATTTATTTATTTATTTGGCTGCATAGGGTCTTAGTTGCGGCAGGCGGACTTCTAAGTTGCAGCTTGCCAGCTCCTTAGTTATGGCATGCAAACCCTTAGTTGTGGCATGCAAACCCTTAGTTGTGGCATGCATGTGGGATCTAGTTCCCCAACCAGGGATCGAACTCGGGCCCCCTGCATTGGGAGCACAGAGTCCTATCCAATGCTCCATCAGGGAAGTCCCACCTTTACTTTTAACCAAACAGACTTTGGTTTAATGTGGCCTTCTTGTAGACACAATGTAGTTGGGTTTTGTTTTGTTATCATTTTGGCAACATCTGTCTTCCTTTTTTTCTTTTTTCTGTCTTCTAATTGATGTGCTTAAACCATTCATATTTAACATGATTATTGATACATTTGGATTAATATCAACCATGTTTGTAACGATTTTCTACTGGTTGCCTGTGGCTTATTTTTCTGCCCTCTCCAGTTTTAATTGAGCATTTTATATGATTCCACTTTATCTGTTCTCTTAGAGTATCAATTATACCTCTTTTAAGAATTTTTAGTTGTTGTTCTAGAATTTACAATATACCCTTTCACTAATTTATGTACACTTTCCAATAACAATATTCATCTTCACATGTAGTACTGACATCTTATAACCATGTGTTTCCAATCCCCACTCTCATTCCTTGTGATGTTGCTGTCATTCACTCACTTATCCATATGTGTAATTTCCTAATACTTTACTAGTATTGCTTTAAATGGTTATCTTTTAGATCAATCAAGAATAAGAAAAATTAAAGATTTTATTATACTTTCATTAATTCCTTCTCCAATACTCTTCCCTTCTTTTTGTAGATCCAAGTTTCTGACCTATGTAATCTTCCTTCTGTCTGAAAAAAATCTTTTAACATTTCCTGAAGGATAGGTCTGATGGTGAATTGCCTCAGCTTTTGTTTGCCTGAGAAAGTCTTTAATTTCTTCTTCCCTTTTTTATTGAAGTATAGTTGACTTACAATATTAAATTAGGTTCAGGTGTAAAACATAGTGATTCGATATTTTTATAGATTACATAACATACAAAGTTATTACAAAATGTTGACTATATTCCCTGTTCTGTACATTACATCCTTGTAACTTATTTGTTTTATAACTGGTAGTTTGTACCTCTTAATCCCCTTCATCTATTTTGCCCCCTCCCCACTCATCTCTTTTCTGGTAGCCACTAGTTTGTTCTCTGTATCTGTGAGTCTGTTTCTGTTTTGTTATATTTGCTCATTTATTTATTTTTTTAGATTCCACATATGAGTAAAAACATACAGTATTTGTCTTTCTATGTCTGACTTATTTCACTAAGTATAATACCTTCTAGGTCCATCCATGTTGTTGTAAGTGGCAAGATTTCTTTCTTTTTTATGGCAGAGGAATATTCCATTGTGTGTGTGTGTGTTTGTGTGTGTGTGTGTGTGTGTGTGTGTGTGTGTATCACATCTTCTTTATCCATTCACCTGTTGATGGGCACTTAGGTTCCTTCCATATCTTGGTTATTATAAATAATGCTGCTATGAACATTAGGATGCATGTATCTTTTTGAATTAGTGTTTTTGTTTTCTTCAGATGAACACCCAGGAGTGGGATTGCTGGATAGTATGGTAGCTCTATTCTTAATTTTTTAAGGAACCTCCATATTGTTCTCCACAGTGGCTGCACCAATTTACATTCTCACCAACAGTGTACCAGGATTCCCTTTTCTCCACATCCTTGTCAACACTTGTTATTTCTTGTCTTTTCGATGATAGCCATTCTGAGGTGTGAGGTGATCTCCTTCACTCTTGAAGGATAACTTTTCTGGGTACAGAATTCTAGATTGGTTGTTTTTGTCTTTCAATCCAAAAAGCATTTCACTCCACTCTCTTCTTGCTTGCATGATTTATGAGAATTCTGCTGTAATTCTTATCCTTTATCCTTTTTCCTCTAAGGGTAACCATTACCCCTCAACCCCCTTGGTATGGCTTCTTTCAAGATTTTCTCTTTTTTTGTATTTTGAAATTTGACTATGATATGCTTAGGTATAGGTTTTGTGTTGTGTTGTGTTGTTTTATCCTGTTTGTTGTTCTTTGAGCTACTTGGATCTATGGTTTGGTGTCTGTCATTAATTTTGTAAAGTTCTCAGGTGTTATTACTTCAACTATTTATTTTGCCCTTTCCTCTCTTTTTTCTACTGCTGGTATTCCAGTTACACATATGTTATGATTTTACAGTTATCTCACAGTTCTTAGATGTTCTATACTTATTTTTTCATTTATTATCTTTTTGCTTTTAGTTTGGGAAGTTTCTGTTGATTTATACTCAAGCTCACTGATTTTTTTCTCAGTCATGTCAAGTCTACTGATGAACCCATCAAAGATATCTTCATTTCTGTTATAGTGGATTTTTAAGTTCTGGCAGGTCCTTTTGTTTTTTTCTTAGAATGTCCATCTCACTGCTTACAGTATCCATGTATTCTTGCAGATTATCTATGTTTATTAGAGCCTGTATCAGTCAGGGTTCTTAAAAGAAATATATGCAGCTGGGAGAGAGAGAGAGAAAGATATCAACAAATTGGCTAATGCAATTGTGAGGGCTGGCAAGTATGAAATCTGTAGTGTAGTAGTGTAGGCTGGAACACTTGATTAGGAGCTGATAATGCAGTTTTGAGACATAATTTCTTCTTCCTAAGGGAAACCTCAGTTTTGCTCTTAAGTCTTTAATAGATTGGAGGAGGCCCATCCACATTTTCAAGGAAAATGTCCTTGACTTAAAGTCAATCGATTATAAAAGTTAGCTGCATCTACAAAATACTTTCACAGCAACACCTGTATTAGTGTTTAATTGAATAACTGACTACTATAGCCTAGCCAACTTGATGTATAAAACTAACCATACAGAGCTCTTAAAATATTAATCATAATTATTTAAAATTATTTGATACTTCCAAAATCTCTGCTATATTTGAGTCTGGTTCTACTGCTTGATTTACCTCTTCAGACTGTGTTTTTCTCATCTTTTATCATGCCTTGTAAATTTTTTTTTTGGTGTAATCTTTTTTTTTAACATCTTTATTGGAGTATAATTGCTTTACAATGGTGTGTTAGTTTCTACTTTATAACAAAGTGAATCAGATATACATATAAATATATCCCCATATCTCCTCCCTCTTGTGTCTCCCTCCCACCCTCCCTATCCCACCCCTCTAGATGGTCACAAAGCACTGAGCTGATCTCCCTGTGCTATTTGGCTGCTTCCCACTAGCTATCTGTTTTACATTTGGTAGTGTATATATGTCCATGCCACTCTCTCACTTCGTCTCAGCTTACCCTTCCCCTTCCCCGTGGTCTCAAATCCATTCTCTACGTCTGCATCTTTATCCCTGTCCAGCCCATAGGTTCTTCAAAACCATTTGGTTTTTTTTAGATTCCATATATATGTGTTAGCATACGGTATTTGTTTTTCTCTTTCTGACTTACTTCACTCTGTGTGACAGACTCTAGGTCCATCTACCTCACGACAAATAACTCAATTTTGTTTCTTTTTACGGCTGAGTAATATTCCATTGTATATATGTGCCACATCTTCTTTATCCATTCATCTGTCGATGGACACTTAGGTTGCTTCCATGTCCTGGCTATTGTAAATAGAGCTGCAACGAACATTGTGGTGTGTGACTCTTTTTGAATTATTATGCCTTGTAAATTTTTACTGAAATCTAGACATATTGTATTGGGTAATGGGAACTGGGGTAAATAGCCCTGTAGAGTGAGGACTGATGTTAATGTGGCTAGGATTGGGGCATTGTTTTATGTTTGTTGTAGGTACCAGAGGCTTCAACTTCCTCTATTAGCTTTATTTTGTCTCCTCTCTTAACTTTGGGGCCCCCTAAGTATCCCTCCTCAGAGAGAGTCTGTGTTGTACAGCTCTTTTGTCTGTAATCCACTGTTGGTATCCTGAAATCCTGTCAGTGTGGTGGTAAGGTGTGGGTGAGGGTCAGTGTTCTACAGTCTTCAAATATCAATTCTTTTAGTAGACCCACGTCTCTTCCCTGTGACCTTAACAAGCGTTTCTTCTTGTATAAGTTCCCCTCCCCACCACCCCTTCCCCTGAGTGAAACAGGCAGGCTAGAGGGGGCTGCATTGAGAGGACTATCATTTTCCATGGTTCTGGGATAAGGTTGTGATAAAATATTTCCCCCCTGAAAAGTAGGTCTTTTTTATGGAGAAAGTTTTGTGTATGTTTCACAAAGATTATTCTTTTTCTCCAAAAATGAATCTTCCTTGGATCTTTACTGTGAGAACCTGGCGAGTTTTCTTGAGGTAATGTCAATTATGTGTGGATGTCCACCTAAGATTCAGCCCCCAGGAGTTCCTCACTTTCTAGCTAGTCCCCACTCAGCCTCTAGCAATTTGTCAAAATTACCACCTAAGTGTTCCTACCAGTGTATGGCTCCAGGAGCTTCTCCAGGTGAACACATCTCTTGTGTGACTCTCTAGCTTCACCTGTCTTCCTATTTCTAGGTGACAGCTTGTCCTGCAACATGAGTTTTCTGATAGGTCCAATAAAAGTCATTGCTTTTCCGTTTGTCCAATTCTTCTTGTTGTAAAGACAACAATACTTGCCATCTTTTTGCATGTCAGGGCTCAAACCGGAAGTCTCCCTCTCATTGTGCTTGTAACACGCATTTCCCTAATGGTTAATGATGTTGAGCCACTTTTCATGGGCTTACTTCACATCCTTACATTCTTTTTGGTGAATTTTCTGTTCAAGTTTTAAACTCATTTTTATGAGATTGTTTATTTTCTTACTGTTGAGTTTTGGGGTTTCTTTATAGATTCTGGATGCAAGTCCTTTATCAGATATATGATTTGAAAATATTTTCTCCCATTCTGCACCTTGTCTATTCATTGTATTAAGTTTTTTTTTTCATAAAGCAAACACTCAGTTTTGATGAAGTCCAATTTAGAAATTTTAATTTTATGGCTCATGCTCTTGGTAACATATCTAAGTACTCTTTTCCTAACTCCACATCACAAATATCTTCTTCTATGTTTTCTTCAAAAAGTGTTAGAGATTTACATTTTACATTTAGAGCTCTAATCCATTTTGAGTTAATTTTTTTGTAACAGGTGTGAGGATTAGGTGCAGGTGCCTTTTTTTTTTGTCACATAGGTACCTAATTTTTTTTTTTATTACATCACCATTTGTTGAAAAGTCTATCCTTTCTCCATTGAATTACCTTTGCACCTTTGTCAAACATCAATCGTCTGGGTTTATTTATGGATTTTTGCTTTCTGTTACATTGAACTAAGTATCTATCCCTTCACCGTGTTTACTGTAGTTATGTATTAATTTAAAAAATCAGATAGCGTGAGTCCAACTTTGTCCTTCTTTTTCAAAACATTTTTGGCTATACTCATTCTTCTGCCTTTCTATATAACTTTTAGAATCAAGCTTAGCTGTATTTTAAAAAGCTCTTGCCAGGCTTTTGATGGGAATGGAGTTAAATCTGTAGATCAGTATGGGGAGAATTGATACCTTAAATACATAGTTTCCCAGGAGAATTGATACCTTAAATACATAGTTTCCCAGGAGAATTGATACCTTAAATACATAGTTTCCCAGTCAGTGTACAGAATAAGTCTCTCAGCTTTTTTTTTGGCTGCAACGCGTGGCATGTGGGATCTTAGTTCCCCAACCAGGGATTGAACCTGTGCCCCCTGCAGTGGAAGTGTGGAGTCTTAACCACTGGACCACCAAGGAAGTCATGTCTCTCAATTTATTTATATCTTTGATTGCTTTCACCAGTGTTTTGTAATTTTCAGCATTCAATCCTGCACATAGTTTGGTAGACTTCTTTGTATTTCATTTTTTAAAGGTATTGTGAATTTCTAGAACTTTCCATTTTCATTGTTTATTGCTAGTATATAGAAATATGATTGATTTTTGTGGGTTTACCCTGCATTCTACAACCTTATTAGTTCATTTATTATTTCTCAGAGCTTTTTTTTTTGTAGATTCCATTAGATTTTCTATGTAGATAATATTCTGTTAATGGGAATGGTTTTCCTCTTCCTGCCTAATCCACATGCCATTTATTTATTTTTCTCACTTATTCCACTGTCAAGGACTTCCAGTGGGAGAGTGAATAAAAGAGGTTAATGTGGACATCCTTGCTTTGTTTTTGATCTTCAGAGCAAAAAAATTCATCTTTCTATTACTAAGTATGATGTTAGCTGAAGGCTTTTGTAGGTGCCCTTGGTGGTGGTAGGGGTTCTATTTTAATACTAGTTTGCTGAATGTTTGTCTCATGAGGGGTGTTGAATTTTGTCCAATGCTTCTTTTGCACCAATTCATAGGGTCATGTGGTTTTTCTTCATTAGTATGTTAATATGGTGGGTCAATTACATTGTCTATGTTTAAATATTGAACCAGCCTTGCATTCCCAGGATATATCCAGCTTTGTCATAATATTTTGTTCTTTTTTATATTTTGCTGGAATCAATTTGTCAGCATTTTGTTGAGGAATTCTGCATCTATCTTCATGAGGGCTATTGTTTCCTTTTCTTGTACTATCTGACTAAATTTGGCATCAGAGTAATGTTAATCTCATAAAATGCTGTATTTTCTGAAAGTAATTGTGTAGAATTTATGCTGTTTCTTCTTTAAACATTTGATACTTTCACTAGTGAAACCCTGTGTGCATGGGGTTTTCTTCTTCAAAGGTTTTTAACTACAAATTTAGGGTCTTTTAAAAATTAGATACTTGTGAAACTATTCAGGGGTTCATACACAACTTTATGAGATTTCTCTCTTGATCTTTCTCCTCGCCACAATCTTCTCCTCTTTCAACTTCCTGGGGCCTTCTTTCTTGGTCTTCAAGCCAGAAAACTGGGACTCTAATTTCCCCTCTCTGCCATGCACTTCTCTGAACATCCTGCCTGGAATCACACACCCACCTCTCTCTATCCCATGTAGAGTTTTATTTTTCTTCATAACACTGACCTCCACCTGATGTATTGTATGCTTCTCTTTATTTGATTATTATCAGTCGAGCCATCTAGCCTATGAATTCCATGAGAGCTGGCACATCTCTGTTTTGTTCACTGTAGTATCTCCAGTTCCTAGAAGAGTCCCTGGCACCTGGAAAATGAAGAGGTGCATAAGACATATTTGTTGAATGCAGAATGTTTTCATTATTGCACATATTTTAAAATGCTCCCTATCTCCTTTTCAAATATAATCTCCTGTCTATTACCAAGTCTTGGTATATTTAAAGGTGATAAATGAAGACATCAATGACAAACAGCATTATAAAATGAATACAGAATTGAAGTGGGAACTGTGACTTTAAAAAAAATAATAACTTTCCCCAGTATAGGCAAAATTATGATAATTTTCTATGAGACTCATTAATTATAGAGAGCATATAGCAATAAGCTAATATTATATATGAATGGGGTATTAGTTTCCTAGGGCTGCCCTAAAATATTACCAAAAACTAGGTGTCTTAAAACAACAAAAATTTATTCTTTAATAGTTCTGGAGGCAAGAAGTCTGAAATCAAGGTGTAAGTAGGGTTGGTTCTTTCTAGACACTCTGAGGGAGAAACTGTTCCATGCTTATCTCCTAGCTTCTGATGGCTGCCTGGCAATCTTTGGCATGCCTTGCTGCTATGGACCAAATGTTTGTGTGCCCTGCCTCCCAACTTCATATGTTGAAGTCCTAAACACCAATGTGATGGCTGGGGAGGCTTTGGAAGGTAATTACATCATGAGGGCAGGGCTCTTGTCTGATGGGACTAGTGCCCTTATGAGACCCCAGAGAGCTCGATCTCTGTTCCTCCCTGTGCACATGCACCAATGAAAGGCCATATGAGCACACAGTGAGGAGTCAGCACTCTGCAAACCAGGAAGAAGGCCCTCACCAGATCCTGAGCATGCTGACACCCTGACCTTGAACTTCTAGCCTCCAGAACCGTGAGAAAATAAATTTATGTTCTTTAAGCCATCCAGTCTATGAATTTTGGTATGGCAGCCCAAGCAGACTAATAAATGTGGCTTGTAGACACACCACTCCAGTCTCTGCCCTCTATCTTCACATGGCCTTGTTCTATGTCCATTCCCCTCTTTTATAAGGATCCTAGGCATTGCATTAGAGACCCACCCAGGTAACCGAGTATGATATCATCTTAGTAACTGCAACTTAATTTCATCTGCAAAGATCCTATTTCCAAAAAGGTTCATATTCACAGGTCAGGACTTAGACCCAGTATCTTTTGGGAAACACAGTTTAACCCACTTCAGGTGGAGTGGGAATAAATCATTTCTTGTGGGTGCAATCTTGTAGGAGGTAAGAGAACAAGACACATCTTCTCCCCATTCTTGATGTGTTGGAAGGGACAGAGCTGTGACCCTGCATCACAATCATCCTCAGAACAGGAGAGGTCATGCATAGATGCAACTGACAGCTGTGTCTTTGACCTTTTGACACTGATCACCCAATAAGAACTACCAGCTGAGCAGAGGAGACTGGGAAGAAGCCAGTCAGCATAGATTTGGAATCTCCCCAAATCCTCTGATAAAAACAAAGAACGAGATTGGGTCATTTGTAGAGACGTGGATGGACCTAGAGACTGTCATACAGAGTGAATTAAGTCAGAAAGAGAAAAACAAATATCATATATTAACGCATATATGTGGAATCTAAGAAAATGGTACAGATGAACCGTGCAAGGCAGAAATAGAGACACAGATGTAGAGAACAAACATATGAACACCAAGGAGGGAAAGGGGTGGCGGTGGGATGAATTGGGAGATTGGGATTGACATATATACACTAATATGTATAAAATAGATAACTAATGAGAACCTGCTGTATAGCACAGGGAACTCCACTTCGCTGTACAGTAGAAACTAATACAACTTTGTGAACAACTCTACCCCAATAAAAAAAATAAAAATAAAAAAACTTAAAAACTAACTAGATAAATAAATCAAATAATAAACCGAAAACACTTATGTCAAAAATAAACCAATGTCAAAAAGGATGGAGACAAACCATCAAGAGATAATAGCCCAGTGCAGTTTTAGAAGCTATGTGAGGAAGTAAAAGAAAGACAAAGGAAGAACAAAGATGGCCTATGGGTTAAAGTAAATCCTTTCTATTTCTTTTTTACTGAGAGTGTTTATCATGCATGACTTTTAAAAAACAGTCTTATTGAGGTATGATTGACATACAATAAACTGAATGTACTTAAATACTACAATATGATAAGCTTCGACATTGCATATATTCAAGAAACCATCACCCATGATCAAGATAATGAAGATTTCTATCACCCCCAAGTTTCCTTGTGACCCTTGGTGATCCTTTCTTCATGCTGTTCCCCACTCTTACCCCTTTTCTTCCCAGGCAACCACTGGTCTGCTTTCTGATGTTGACATTAAAAAATAGTTTTTCTGCATTTATCGAAGTCATTTTTCTCCTATAATAGTATTTTTTTCTACTGTTAACCTATACACTGTTAGATCTCTTTTACTAGTATTTTGTTAAGGATACTGGCATCCACATGCATGAATGAGATTGTCCTATACTCCTTCTTTCTCATGAGCTCCCTGGTTATACAAGATTCATAAGATGAGTTGGAGGATATCAGTTAGGATAGGCTAGGTTATACAGCATAACAAAGGAGGCTAAGAATCTCAGGGGGTTAAAAACAAACAACAGCTGTATATTTCTGGCTCTTGCTCCACGTGGAGGCATCTGTGCTCATCATAGGCACTCAGGGCCCACGTGAGCTCTGTTCTGCGCCTCCACCATTACTGTGGAAGGCAGAGGGGAGCCTGGTGAGCCTTGCACTGGCTCAGTGCCGCCTTCACTCACGTTTTATTGACCAAGGCAAGTCACACGGCCATGCCCAAATCCAAAGAGGCCGGGAAGGTGCAGTATTACCATGTGGACAACCCTGATCCATACTGCAGTCTACCTTCTGTCACCAAATACTCAGCTCTGTCTTCTTCCTACACGCAGAAGAGCCCATGCCTACCCTCCTCAGGAAAGACAACACAAATGCCTGTACAGTCATTATGTCCAGCTCAAGCCCATTCTGAAATCTGCCTGGAAAGACTTACAAGGGCCATCTACTCCGAGCATGGGAAGTGACCGTCGATAAGGCTCTAATTTGGCCATTTGGGAGGGGAACCTCTCCAGTGTTCTCTATACCTCGTGTCCGTCCTTTGCCAGGCTCTTTCTGTTCCATTATCAACCTGGCCACGTCTGAAATGGACATTGGAGAGTGTTCCTTCTTTCGCAGCTGAACATATTTTTGGACACCTTGGGGACCCAATGTATGTTTTAAGTCTTGGACAGTTGAAGGAGGATTTTTTAGTCTAGGCGCCTGGTTTTCTAAGAATTCAAGCCACATAAAGTCTATGTACTTCTGTGGTGGACATCTTCTGCTTGCCCTTCTAAACCCTCTCTATCTTTCCATAAGCTCCCTGTGCCTTGGGGGCCCATCTACATCAAAGGCTTCCTTACTCTCTGGCTTCCATTTGGGTTTTTCCAACTGGTAGCACTGGCAATAGATGAGAGGGAGGAAATTGAGTGAGGTGGGATGATACATTACCCTGTTTCATATGTGTGAGATTGCCAGAGGCTGACAAACTAGGATAATCTAGACTAACTTCTAAGGTGGTAGAACTTGCGTTCCAAGTACCTAGTCTCATTAGACTATTTGTATAGCATTCTTCTGGGCTTCAGGAAGTGTGGCCTTTATTCATCTAGAACAATCTGAACAACATGAAATTGTTGCTTATTAAAGGTTTGACATAATATGCTTATTAAACCATATGGGGACTTTTTTTGGTTATTTATTTGTTTAATTTTTATAGCTTTTTTATTGTGTATTCTACATACAGTACAAATTACTGTAGTGGTTCATACATGTATGGTTCAATAGGTTTTGCCAAGTGTATACACCCATTTAACTACAGCCCATCAAGATATAAAATATTTTCATCACTCTGGAAAATTCTTTTTTCTAATTCAAGATTTTACTTTTGCCCATCCTAGGTCTTTTGCATTTCTATAGAATTTGAGAATCAGCTTGTTAATTTCTACTAAAATGTCTGATGGGATTTTTATTGGAGGTGGCTTTGATTCTACAGATCACTTTGGATGAAAATTGTCATCCTAAATATATTGAATGTTCCAACCCATTAATATGATATATATTTACTTAAGGTCTTCTTTAATTTCTCTCAAAATGCTATGTAGTTTTCAGTGTATAGATTTTATACATATTTTGTTAAACTTATCCATAAGTATTATCTTTGACTATTCCTAACTATTGTAAATGGTATGTAAACATTAATTTTCCAATTGAGTTTTGCTTGCATAAATAATACACTTGATTTTGTATGTTGACTTTGTGTATTGCAACACACTAAATTCACTGAGATTTTTTTTCTTCTTTTTATGGATTCCTTAGGATTTTCTGCAAATGTGATCATGTCTTTTGTGAGTAAAGGCAGTATTACTTTTTTATTTCCACTGTTTATAATTTTATTTCTTTTTCTTTTCTTAATTCACTGGCTTGGACATCCAGTATGATACTGAATTGAAGTGGTGAGCATATATTTTGCCTTTATCCAGCTTTTATGAAGACAGCATTTTTTACTCTCACCATTATATATGATGTTAGCTGTAGGTTTTTGTAGATGGCTTTTATTAAATTGGAAAAGTTTCTTTTTATTTTTACTTTGGTGATCACATTTTATTATAGTTATAAAATATTGTCAAATGTTTTGTCTGTATATATTATAATTTATGACTTTTTAGCCTTCTCATCAATGTTTCTTTATTTTTTAATTTTTAAAATTTTTATATTTTTTCTTTTAGTTTTATTGAGATATAATTGACATACAGCACTGTATAAGTTTAAAGTGTAAAGCATAATGATGTCTAATATACATCATGAAATGATTATCACAATAAGTTTAGTGAACATCCGTCATCTCATCTACAAAATTAAAGAAATGGAAAAAATTTTTCCTTGTGATGAGAACTTGTAGGACTTGCTCTCTTGACAACTTTCATCTATGACACACAGCAGTGTTAATTATATTTATCATGCTGTACATTGCATCCCTAGTACTTACTTATCTTATAATTGGAAGTTTGTACCTTTTACTGCCTTCATCCAATTCCTCCTCCCCCAACCCCCACCTCTGGTAACCACAAATCTGATCTCCACGAGCTTGTTTGTTTGTTTTTGAAGTGTAATTGACCTACAACACTATGTTAGTTCCTGTTACACAACATAATGATTACATATTTCCATACATTTCAAAATTATCTACTATGATAAAGCTTGTTATGATCTGTCACCATACAAAGATATTACATAGTTATTGACTATGTTCCCCATACTGTACATTTCATACCTGTGACTCATTTGTTCTGCAACTGGAAGTTTATACTTCTTAATCTCCCTCAACTGTTTCTTCCCTCCCTCCACCCCTCTCCCCTCTGGAAACCACCTATTTCTTCTCCGTATCTATAACTCTGTTTCTATTTTGTTGTTTGTTCATTTAGATTCCACATATGAGTGTAATCATATGGTATTTGTCTTTGTCTGACTTACATTGAAGGTCTTACATTGAAGTCTTTAATCCATTTTGAATTAATTTTTGTGCATGGTGTAAGAGAGTAGTTCAGTTTATTCTTTTGCATGTAGCTGTCTAGCTTTCCCAACACCATTATTGAAGAGGCTGTCTTTCCCCCATTGTATATTCTTGCCTCCCTTGTCATAGATTAATTGCCCATATAAGTATGGGTTCATTTCTGGGCTGTCTATTCTGTTCCATTGATCTGTGTGTCTGCCTTTGTGCCAGTACCATACTGTTTTGATGACTGTAGCTTTGTAGTATAGTTTGAAATCAGGGATCATGATACCTCCAGCTTTGTTCTTCTTTCACAAAATTGTTTTGGCAATTCGAGATCTCTTATGTTTCCATAAAAATTTTAGAATTATTTGTTTTGGTTCTGTGAAAAATCCCATTGGTAATTTGATAGGGGTTGCATGAATCTGTAGATTGCCTTGGGTAGTATGGTCATTTTAATAATATTAATTCTTCTAATCCATTAACACAGTGTACCTTCCCATCTGTTTGTGTCATCTTCAATTTTGTTCATTTAGGGTTTTATAGTTTTCCAAGTACACGTCTTTTACCTCCTTAGAGTATTCCTAGGTATTTTATTCTTTTTGATGTGATTGTAAGTGGGATTGTTTTCTTAATTTTTCTTTCGGATAGTTTGTTATTAGTGAATAAAAATGCAACAGATTTCTCTATATTAATTTTGTACCCTGCAACTTTACCCAATTAATGAGTTCTAGTAGTTTTTTAGTACATTGACTTTTTTAAAGAGACACCAACAATGCATTCCTGGGATACACCCTATTTGTTCATGACATACTTTTATATATTGGTAGGTTTGATTTCTCAGAGTTTTATTAAAGATTTTAGCATATTTGTTCTTTGTATTTGATCTGTAGTTTTCTTTCTTGCAATTTCCTTGTCTAGTTTGGTTTCAGGGTTATACTCACCTTATACAATGAAATAAGAAGTGTTTCCATTTTGTCTACTTTCTGCGTAAGATTTTTGTTATATCTCCCTTAATTAAGCATTCAATTTCTTTAACAGATATATGCAGGCTTTATAATTCTTGCTGTGTAATTTTTTAGTTGTACTTTACAAAGAATTTCATCTCAGTTGTTGAAATTTTTTTGTAAAACATTCTCATAATATTTCCTTATTATCTTTTTTATGTCCATAGGATCTGTAGTGATGTCCCTCTTTCCTTACTGATATTAATAATTTTTGTTTTTTCATTTTTTTTGGTCTTGATCTATCTTGCTGAGGTTACAATTTGATAAATCTTTTTAGAGAATTAGCTTTTTCCACTGTTTGTCAATTTTCTATTTTACTGATTTCTTATCATTATCATTTCCTTCCTTCTACCCAATATAGATTTTATTTACTCATTTTTTGTAGTTCACACAATACTTTATAGAACATAGATATTTAAATGTATACATATTCTTCTAAGCACATCCTTAGCTGCAATCCCTGCATTTGGATATATTGTGCTTTTGTTATCATTCACTTTAACTTCTGTTGTGATTTCATTTTAGACAGATGAGTTACTTGAGTTCCCATACACTTCACATTCAGTTTCCCCTATTATTAACATCTCACATTAATATGGTCCATTTGTTACAATTAACAAACTGATATTGATACATTATTTTTAATTGAAGTCCATAGTTTATTTATTTTTATTTCCAGGATTTCTTGTAATCACAGGATACCATATTATATTTAATTGTCATGTCTCCTTAGGTTTCTCTTTGTTGTGATGGTTTCTCAGGCTTTCCTTGTTTTTGATGACTTTGACCATTTTGAGTATTGGTCAAGTATTTTGTAGGATGCCCCTTTATTGGAACTTGTCTGATTTTTTCCCCTCATGATTAGACTGGGATTATGGATTTTTAGGAGGAAAAAGCACAGAAGTAAACTGCCATTCTCATCACATCATATCAAAGGAACATAATATCAACATGACTTATTACTGTTGATGTTTACCTTGATCATCTGGCTGAGACAGTGTTTGTCAGGTTTCTCCACTGTAAAATTACTTCTTTTTTCTCCCTCTCCTTACTGTACTTCTGGGAAGAAATTTACTATGTGCAGCCTACACACAGGGAATGGAGGAGTTATGCTTCCCCTCCTTGAGAGAAAAATATCTGCATAAATTATTTGGAATATTTTTCTCTTCTCTCCCATTAATTCATTTATTTTATCATTTATTTATATCTGTATGGACACATGGATACTGATTTTATACCTTGGGCTATAATCCAAAACTACATTATTTTGTTTTCTCAAATTGTTCTAGCTTTGGCTATTTGGAGCTCTTTGTGTTATTTTCATGAGTAGAATTTTGTTTTCTTATTGAGGAATAATTGAAGTATACTAAAGTACATAAACTTAAAGTTAAAAACTTGATCAGTTTTGACATATATACACCTATGAAACCACTACCTTGAACAAACTTTTCCATTACCCCCAAAATTCTCTCTCCACCACTATCCCCATACAACCACTAATTTCATTCAGTCACTACATGTTAGTTTTCATTTTCTAAAATTTATATATATGTGGTCATACAATATGCATTTTTACTTGCTTTTTCACTCAAATAATTATTTTGAGATTCATTCATGTTGCATGAGTTGCTGAGTAATATTCCATTGTGTAGATATGCCACAATTTTTTTAACCATTCAGTTGTTGATGGACATTTTTGTTGTTTCCATTATTTGGTATTACAAATAAAACTGCTACATACATTGGTCTACAGGTCTTTGTGTGGACATAAACTTTTGATTTCTCTTGATTAAATAAGCAGAAGTTAAATATTGGCTTATACGGTAGATGTATGTTTAAATGTTTAGGAGGGACTTCCCTGGTGGCTCAGTGGTTAAGAGTCTGCCTGCCAATGCAGGGGGCATGGGTTCGATCCCTTGTCTGGGAGGATCCCACATGTCGCAGAGCAACTAAGCCTGCGCACCACAATCACTGAGCCTGTGCTCTAGAACCTGCGAGCCATGCCTACTGAGCCCGTGTGCCACAACTACTGAAGCCCGCTTGCCTAGAGCCCGTGCTCTGCAACAAGAGAAGCCACTGCAATGAGAAGGCCACGCACCGCAATGAAGAGGAGCCCCCGCTCGCCACAACTAGAGAAAGCCCACGCGCAGCAACAAAGACACAACACAGCCATAAGTAAATAAGTAAATAAATAAATAATTTTATTTTGAATAAATAAATAAAATTTTAGGAAACTGTCAAATTGTTTTCCAAAGGGGTTACATCATTTTATATTTTATATTCCCACAGTATGACATGAGTGTTCCAATATATTCATATTCTCATAACACTTGGTAAGGTCAGTGTTTTGTTTCTTTTTTTAATTTTTAATTTTAGTGATTCTAGTGGTCATGGAGTGGTATCTCATTGTGGTTTTAATTTGCATTTCCCTGAAGACTAATACTGTTAGGCATATTTTCATGTGCTTATTGGCTATTTGTATTTCTTTCTTTCTTTTTTTAAAAATTTTATTTATTTATTTATTTATGGCTGTGTTGGGTCTTCGTTTCTGTGCAAGGGCTTTCTCCAGTTGTGGCAAGCGGGGGCCACTCTTCATCGCGGTGTGTGGGCCTCTCACTATCGCGGCCTCTCTTGTTGTGGAGCACAGGCTCCAGATGCTCAGGCTCAATAATTGTGGCTCACGGGCCTAGTTGCTCCGCGGCATGTGGGATCTTCCCAGACCAGGGCTTGAACCCGTGTCCCCTGCATTGGCAGGCAGATTCTCAACCACTGCACCACCAGGGAAGCCCCTATTTGTATTTCTTTATTTGTGAAGTGTCTGTTCAAATATTTTCCTTACTTTATTAATAGTTTGTCTTTTGTTATTGTTTTGTAAGAACTCTTTCAATCTTCTGAATACAAGTCCTTTTTCTAATACGTTCATGGCAAATATTTTCTCTTAGGATGTGGCTTGCCTTTTTGATTTTCTTAATAGTTACCTTTGAAGAGCAAAATATGAAAATTTTGGTGAAATTCAATTTATTTATTTATTTATATTTTATAATTTGACATTTTGTGTTCCTACCTCAAGGTCACAACCATTTTCTGTTTTCTTCTAGAAGTTTTATAGCTTTAGGTTTTCAGTTTAGCTGTCTAATCCATGTGCTGTTAATTTTGTTTATGGTGGGGGTAATGGTTAATGTTCATTTTATTGCTACTGGCTCTCCAATTGTTCTGGCATGCTTTATTGAAAGATTTTTTCCCCCACATTGAATTGCTTTGGACCCATAGTCAAAAATCAAATCTAGACTCTGTTTTGTCATATTTATCTATTTGTTTATCTTAATGCCAATACCAATATCTTGATTAATGTTGTATCACATGAAGTCTCAAAATCAGGAATAAGTCTTCCAAATTTGTTTTCTTTTCTTTTTTTGATTATTTTTATAAAAGTCTCTGCATTTTTACACAAATTTTAACATTAACCTGTCAATTTCTTTTTTTAAAGTTTTCTAGAGTTTTACTTGGAATTGTGTTGAATCTATAGAACAATTTGGGCACATTTAACATCTTTTTAAAAAAATTTTTATTTATTGAAGTACAGTTGATTTACAATATTAGTTTCTGGTGTACAGCATAGTGATTCAGTATTTTTGCAGATTATACTCCATTTTAGGTTATTACAAGATAACGGCTATAATTCCCTGTGCTACACAGTATATCCTTGTTGCTTATCTATTTTATATGTAGTAGTTTGTATCTATTAATCCCATACCCCTAATGTGTTCCTCCCCCTTTCCCTCTTCCCTTTGGTAACCACAAGTTTGCTTTCTATATCTGTGAGTCTGTTTCTGTTTTGCATATACATTCATTTGTATTCTTCTTTTTATAATCCACATATAAGCGATATCATACAGTATTTAGGGGATATTTAACATCTTAATATTAAGTCTGAACAATATTGCATCTCCTTTCTCATGAGAGGGGCTTGTTAATATCCTGATTCTAGATCATTTAGGTTTCTTTGCATTCTTAGCTCTCTGATGGGTTTTAGAAACTAGAATTTTGTGGGTTATTTGGTTTCCTCTCTTGTGCCATATCCTTAGTGACTTTCTATATCCTACGTGGAAGTAGAAGCCACTTTTTTCTATGAGTAGCTTTTAAACTTCTGATTCAAATACTTTATTTCTCCTTTTTAAAGTTAGTTATTAGTTTCTTTATAAAATAGCTTCATTCAAGGTATAATAGACATTTAATAATATGGACACAAAGTTTACGGTTAGATATGTATACCAGATGAATACAGCTTTTAATCAAGATAAATATATGTGACATCCCCTGAAATTCTTCATGTCCCTTTGTAATCACTCCTCACACACCTCCCCAGTCTGCCCCCATCCATAGACAACCACTGGTCTGCTGTCACTATATATTAGTTTGTATATTGCAGAATTTAAATAAAACTCTTCTTTCACTTGGCATAATTATTTTGAAATTCATTCATGTTATTGCCTGTATCATTAATTCATCCCTTTTTGCTGCTGAGTAGTATTCCATTGTATCAATATACTCCAGTCTCTCTATTCAATTATTGGTGAAGGTTTGGGATGTTTACAGGTTTTGGCTATTTTAAATATAGTGCCTATAAACATTCCTGTACAGGTTTTTATATGGATTTATGCTTTGATTACTCTTGGGTAAATAAATGCCCAGCTGTGGAATGACTGGAATCAATGGTATATTAATTAATTGGTCATCCATCTGATCTCTTTTATACACTGCTAAGTTCAGTTTGCTTGTATGTCAAACAAAGGTTTGTGTTCATGTTCAAAAGACATTAATCTGTAGTTTTCTTGTAATGTCTTCACCTACTTTTGGTATCAGAGTAATTCTGGTGTCATAGAATGAATTGGGAAGTATTCCCTCCTCTTCAAATTTATGTAAGAGATTGTAGTTTGTGAAGAATTGGTATTCTTTCTTGCTTAAATTCCTCAATGAAGATATTTGGGTCTAGAAGGTATTTTTTATTTTTAAGGATTTCAAATATATTTTAATTTATTTGATAGAGGACAATTCATGTTATCTATTTCTTCTCAAGTGAGCTTTCTAGTTTGTATATTTCAAAAAAAAAATCCATTTCATCTAACTTGTCAAATTTATTTATATAAAATTGCTCATAATAATCCATAATTTAAAAAATATCTATAGAATCTGTAGTAGTGTCACATGTCTCATTCTTGATACTGGTAGTTGGTATCTTCTTTTTTCCTGCTCAGTCTGGCTAGAAGGTTATCAGTTTTATTGACCTTCTAAAAGAATGACTTTTGATTTCATTGATTTATTTTATGTTGGTTTGGGTCTAAGCTCTTAAATTTTATTTCTCTGTATGTATACATTTCATTTTGTTCCCTCTTTTTTTTTTTCTGGTTTCCTAAGGTGGGCTGAAGTCATTGATTTGACATCTTTTCCTTTTCTAACAGAGTTGAAATAGAAGCCCACAAATTTGACAAGTTGCATTTTCATTTTCATTCAGTTCCTAATACTTTCTAATTTCCCTTTCCACTTTTTCTTTGACCCATATGTTATTTAGAAATGTATGAATTCATTTCCAAATGTTGAGGGATTTTTTTCCCTTGAGATATTTCTGTTATTGATTTCTAGTTTAATTGCTTTATGATTGGAGAACATAGTTTGTTTGACTTAAATCTTTTTAAATTTATTGAGGCTTGTTTTGGGGCCCAGTATATGATCTATCTTGGTTAATGTTCTGTTGCACATGAAAAAAAAATATATTCTGATATTGGTTGTTGGAGCGTTGTATATGTCAATTAGGAAATGTTGCTTGACAGTATTGCTAAAGTCTTCTGTACCCTTATCAACTTCCTGTTTGCTTGTTCTATTGTTTTTTAAGAGAGGCGTATTGAAACCTCTGACTATAATTGTGGATCTGTCTATTTCTCCTTCCAGTTCTATTGGTATTTTCTTCAAGTATTTTGAAGCTGCATTAGTGGTTGCATAGATTTTTAGTATTGTTATGTCCTCTTGATGAATTGACCTCTTTATCATTGTGAATTAACCTTATTTTTGGTAGTAACATTCTGTTGTCTGAAATCTACTAATTCTGATATTAATCTAGCAAATATAGCATTATTTAGATTAATTTTAATATGGTATATCATCTTCTATTCTTTTCCTTTTAAATGAAGTGTGTCTTTATATTTAAAATGCTCTTTTTGTAGATAGCATATAGCTGGGTCTTGAATTTTTATCTAATCTGACGATCCCTGACTTTTAATTAGAATGTTTAGACTCTTTAAATTACTAATTGAAATGGTTAGCTTTAAATCCTGCTATTTTTTTCTGTTTGTTGCTTTTGCACTTTGTTCCTTTTTTCCTTCCCATTTTTCTGCCTTCTCATGGGTAAAATGAGTATTATTTATGATTCCACTTTAACACCTCTTTGCTTATTAGTTGTAACTCTGTTTTGTTGTTTTGGTGGCCACTTATGATTTATAGAATATATCTTTAACCTACCATTGTCTATTATCAAGTGAAGTTACACCACTTTAAGTACAACATAGGAACCTTACAACAGGTAAGGTATTTTTAGGTATCCTGACCTTTGTGCTATTATTGTAACCCGTATGATTTTATATATTTTATAAGCCCCACACTACACTGCTATTACTATTGTTTAAACAACTTTCTTTTAAAAGATTTAAATACTTGGAAATAATCTTGTATATTTACGCAATATAGTTACCACTTCTGACCCCTTCATTCCTTTGTGCAGATCCTTATTTCTATCTTTCTTCTGCCTGTTGGGCTTCTGTGAGCATTTCTTGTTGTGTGGTAATGAATTATTTTGCCTTTGTGTGTCCAAAAATGTCTTTAATTTATCTTCATTTTTGAAATGTATTTCCTCTGGGTATAGGATTCTAGGTTAACAATTTTTTCAGTCAGTGCTTTAAAGATGTTATTCCACTCTCTTTCCTGTCTTCTTCTTCTTTTTTTTAAATGAGAAATTTGCTGTCATCCGTATTCTTGCTCTTGTGTGTATAATGAGTGTTTTTCTTGGCTATTTAAAAGATTTTCTCTTCATTGGGTTTTGAGCAATCTGATTGTAGTATACCTTGGTATAATTTTTTCATGTGTCTTGTGCTCAGAGTTTTCTAAATCACTTTGGTCTTTGGGTTTATAATTTTCAGCAAATTTGGAATGTTCTAGGCTATTATTTCTTCAGATACATTTTCTGCCTTGCCCCTTTTATGAATACCAATTACACGTGTATTAGATCACTTCAAGTTTCTTCCGCCCCTCACGGATGCTCTTTTCATTCATTTATTGCATCTGTTTTCTTCTCTATGTGTTTGTTCTTGGATAGTTTCTATTGCTATGTCTTCAAATTCACAAATCTGTTTCTTCTGCAATATCTAGCATGCCCTTACTTCCATCTAGTGTATTGCATTTTTCATGTCAGACTTGTAATTTTTATTTCTAAAAGTTTTATTTAGGTCATATTTCTATTTAACTTTTTTGAAGATCTGTAATAATGTTGAAACCACAATTGTAATATTCTTTTCTGCTAATTCTAACACCTCTATCAGTTCTGGGGTTTTTTTTTTCTAATTCCAGATTGTATTTTCCTGCTTCTTTGCATGTCTGGTAGTTTTTGATTGGTTGTCTGGTACTGTGAATTTATCTTGTTGAATGATGGACTTTTTGTATTCTTACAAATATTCTTGAGCTCTGTTTGTAACTGAGAGGACCCTATGGGGCCTTCCCAGAACAGATCCCCCCCACCATGTCCTCCGCCTACCTCTTATAAAATTGTAGCATCCTAGGCCTTCTCTAATTTCCAAAGAGTAAATTTAATCAGAGAAGTGAGAAAATGCAGAAAGGAAAACAGTCAAACAAGATAAAATAATAATAGTTTAGCCATCAAACAAAGTCAAGGACCTTTAGTTCCTCCTCAAGGGCTATAGATAATATTCTGAGCCATGTCCTTTGAGCTCTCTGGCAGATCTTGAAACCCCCACCAGGTGGGAGATGTTAACTGTATGCTGCCCACAAGCATTTAGACCCCAGACCAGTTGGAACCAGAAGGTTGATGAGGTTGACTCCCGATTACCTCACCACCAACCAATCAGAAGAATGTCCACGAGCTGATGACACACTCCACAACCCCCTCCCTCACCCTGTCTTTAAAAACCTTTCCCTGAAAGCCTTTGGGGAGTTTAGGTCTTTAAGCACTAGCTGCCTAGACTCCTTGCTTGGTGCCTGCAATAAGCGCTGCACTTTCCTTCACCAAAACCTGGTGTCAGTAGATTGGTTTGGTAACATGTTTGCCATTAGGTTGTGTGGAAACAGTTTGATCCTTAGGATCCTGCTTTTACAATTTGCTCGATAGGACCTAATGTTTAGTATGGGGTTAATTATTACCCACCAGAGAGGCAATGCCCCATAAATTATGCACCAGCCTGGTGGTGGGAATAGTTATGATTTTTGGCCCATGTGAGTGCCAAGCACTGTTCCCTCTGATCCTTTCAGGAAGCTCTTTCCTCAGCATCCAGTAATGTCTTCACATGCATGCTTCAGTCATCGCCTGCTGACCACTCTGTGCTCCCTCATTGGTAGAGTGCTCTATCTGCCTTGTTCTCCTGGGATCTCAGTTCTGTCTCCTCCATTCAAAGACTCTTCTGGGCTCTGCCTTTAGTTCCACCTTATCTTGTTGTAGTCTGGAAACTCAAAACAATTGTAGGCCTTGCTTCTTTTGTTTCCAGCCCTCAGGGTTCACTGTCCTTTGCTGTCTAATGTCCAGTGGCATAAAACCATTGCTTCATTTATTTTGTCTTTTAAAGAAATTAGTTGTTTCCAGCATGAGAGTACATTTAAATCCTGTTACTTCATTTTTGTCAGGAAACTAACTGTCTTTATTTTCAGAGATAGTTCTCCCTGCCCCACTGTGTGGCCTTCCTTGACATTGTGATCAGTCACCCTAGCCTCCCGGTTGCTGCTTGGTTCCTCCTTCCCCAGCCCTTTCTTTGAATCCAGATCCTGGTAGAGCATCTTCCCAGTGATAACAATTTCAAAGTCGCTCCATAAAATCCACATTCTAGTTTGCAACTTGAGTAAGTCCCTCATATAACCCTGTTCATTATTATGGAAGATAACTATCTAATTATCACCTATATATTATCTACCTATCTATCTATCCATCTATCTATTCATCTATTTTTAATTGAAAAATTTTTTCAGGTTGTAAGGCACAGAAATATCTTATTCTGGAGACTTCAAATGAAGAAGTCTATGTAAGAATATGGACAGATGTAGTGAAGCACAGGGTGTGCTCTCAGCACCAGATCCAGTCCTCAAGGGAAGTCAGATGTTCATTCAGGATCCCACAAAAAGTTCCCATAATGTACAGGACAGGTAGCATGCGTCAGGCCCTGTGTGAGTCTGGCCCGTGGCCCAGGTGTCAAGCCTGGTGTCATATCCAGGGTTGATTGGTCTCATAGCATAATGTGCAGCAACTTTCCAGATAAATGCTTCTCAGAGCGGGCCAAGGGCTTCACTGGACCTTGGGACCCCATGGAGTGTCCAGAATGATGCCAGTGGTTCACAGGGATAGCCACCCTTTATTAAGTACTCATCTTGCAAACATTATTTCCAACACTCCTATCCATACAGCATATATGTCACTTTTCCTGTTTTCCAAGAAGAAATAGAGACTCAGAGAGGTGAAATATCTTTCACTGTACTGTCTAACCCATTCCATTCATACGCTTGATTATTTTGGAGCCAGCAGATAGTATAATACTTTCTTGTTCCATGCCATGCAGAAGCAGAATGGGTTGTTGTTATGAACTGCATTGTGTCCCCTAGATTCCTGTGTTGAAGCCTTAACCCCCAAACTGGTTATATTTGGATATAGGGCCCTTATAGGTGTAACTAAAGTTAAATGAGGTCATGGGGTGGGGCCATAATCCAATGTGACTGGTGTCCTTATAAGAAGAGGAAGAAACAGCAGTGATGGACACACAGAGAACATGAGGACACAGCGAGGAGGCCAAAGAGAGTCCAGCCAAGGAGAGAGGCCTCAGGAGAAGCCAACTCTGCTGACATCTTGACCTTGAACTCTCAGCCTCCAGACTGTGAGGAAATAAATGTCTGTCGTTTAAGCCACTAGTCTGTGGTACTTTGTTATGAATTCCTGAGCTGATGGATACAGTCCTCAACACAAAGAAAGAGTCAGAGTCACAGATTTCTGTAGTCCTTCCCAAACCTAGCATTCTGTGGGTTGATCCCTTGAGTACACATAACTAATGCCAACATCTTATTAAAACCTAGCAATGCAACCATCCCTCCAGACTCCAAGCACATTTTGGGAACTGTGTCTGGAGACCTTTTTTATTACCTTCCCCAGAGGGTCCTTACTGAACAGTGATGGCCTGGGGTTCTCCAGGATAGGTGGGTACAGAGTAGGGCTTCTGAGAGTGGTGTGTCCTGCCATAGGAAGGACAGTGTGGATACAGTCCCTAAGGGTGTCCTTGAGCCCAAGTCAAGAGCCCTGGATCCACACAACCTGGGGAAACCCTGCAGGACAGACATGGCAGCTTGGTGCTTTGTGAGAACCAGATCAATGGGTGGCACAGATCGCCAAGCATAGTGCCCCAGAGAAGGGAGGCTGCTCTGTCCCTGAAAACTCGCATTTCATGAACCAGGTTTTTGTTTGTCTTCAATTTCTAAGTGCTTGTAATATATTCCAATTCCATAACTTCACCCCCACTTTTCTTTTTCCTATTCACGCCTTCCAAACATCAGACTCTGAACGCAGATAACTTTCAGCCCAGCTCATCAGCACCCACTTTCCGTATTTCTGCCTTCCTCCCGTAGAGAGAAGCATGGTGATTCTGGATGTTCAGGACCAGCCCGAAAGAGCACAGAGTAGCTGTGGTATGTGATCTGAGAGTAGAGCTCAGAACATGCCCACTCTCAGCTGCAGTAGAAATTCATCCCTTAGTTGAAGTGAGGGAAGTCCACACCCTCCACGATAGAGGTGCAACACCAGCCTGGAGCAGAAGCAGTTAAACTAGACATGCTTCTGCTTGAATGATGTATCAGTTTAGCTCTGAAGGAATAAGGAGAGAGAGAGAGATTCCATCTTGACGCCCTCGTTTGAAGGGAGTTAGAGGGCTGGGGGCTGTGTACACGGGCCGAGTGAGGAGGTTGAGAAGACCTGGGTCCAGGTACACCAGCCTTTGTCCCCACTGCTGTCCACACCAGTCTCTGGGAGCCCTGTGTGGAGAGCGTCTATGGAAAGGTAGCCCTGGGAAATGCCCTTCACCCTCCTCTGTGCCTGTTTGCTTCCTCCTCTGTGTTGTGGCGGGGTAAGGAGGGAGACCATACAAGGAGTACACTCATGCTGTGTGAATAAACCCCCAAACCAAATTTTCCCAGGCGCCTCCATTTCCCTCCACGCAGACTCCCACACCCCCTGCTCCCAGGGGAGCTCTCACATCACAGCACTGAGCCATGGGGACAGACCATGTCATCACCCAGAGGGCACATCACAGGCTGCTCCAATGGCCTCTGATGAAGCCCAGTCTCCCAAAGTACCCCAACCTCTGATTTTCAACAATTCAAAATTCAGTCATCATTAGTGCCCCCAAAGAATCTGATGGATGCAAAAGGTCGTTTCCAGGTTACGTTCAGATATTTACGTCTGCAGTGGGGTACTATTTTTACAGAGAAACTACAGGTTCTTTGTCCACAGCACTTCCAGACATCCTTCTATCTTACCCTCCTTGGGGCATCATCCGGTGTATGTTATACGTACCACACACAGCAGAATGGAGAGTCTGCATTTCACAATCTACCTTTAATGTCTCAAAACTGGACTTTTGGAAATTCAAAACAAGAGTCTGAGATGAAAACATTTTGAGTTTCGAAAGTCGGGCCCTGAGAGACAACACGTGCTCATTTTGAGTCAGTTTCTCTCACTCTGAAGAGTAGATTGAGCTTTCCTGGGCTGGCGGGAGGGATGAGAGAATGTCAGAGAAGAAAAGGGGAAATGAGTTGTGGGGCTCTGAGCCAGAGGCCCAGGGTACTCCCCCTGGAGAGCCCTGGCAGGGAGGGCAGGTGGAGGCAGCCAGAGGGCAGGTGACTCAGGGAAGCAGGAGCACAGGGGCCTGCCAGCTTGCAAGGTCTCTGAGTGCTGCACCCCCAGCCCAGCGCAGACGTGGCCCTGGCTATATGGTCACGTGGGCTGAAGGACTCATGCAGATCACAGAGCTCCCTTGCACCCCAGAGTTGTCTTCAAAGCAGTAAAATAATTTCCCAGGAGTCAAGAGTAGTACAGAAGGCAACCTCTGTCCCACCAAGTTTCTTGTGGCCCCAGAGTGGCACAGACTGCAGTGGGCTACTCCTAGGTCCCTAAGAACAGCCCAAAGCAGCTGGGAGAGGGGTGGACTGAAGGGGCCCTGGGGTTAGAAGTGCAGGGAGACTGAGCAGCAGCTTGCACACAGCAGTGACAGGGACCCCTGTGCAGACACACCCTTCAGGGGATGGCAGACAGAGGATGACACGATGAGGACAGACACCCATCCCCATCCAGCCCTGAGGCCATGGCATCAAGAAACCATCCAAAACACAGCTACACTGGCAGGAAGAAGGGAAAAGGTGATGTGTGCCTGTGTGTGTGTGTGTGTGTGTGTGTGTGTGTGTGTGTGTGTGTGGTGGGGGGTAGGCCTGAATTGCCTGAAATTTCATTTCTCCCATGGAAGGAGACTTAAAAAGAAGAAATTATGTTATATAAACATAAAGGTCCGTTTTTTGAAAACTTAGAGATTCATGCCCTGCTACTCTATTTTATTTATCCTTTAGAGCAAATTTTTAAGCATGTAAAAAGCAGAGTATAGTTGGGCAAAAGCTTTATTGCCGAGGCTTTAAAGTACAAACAGATATAATCCTACCTGTAGTTGAAAAATTATAAATGTCATTATTGAGTGAATCTTTTACTGCTATGGAAACTCCAAAAAAACAAAGGCACATGGGTTTCCCTGGTGGCGCAGTGGTTAAGAATCCACCTGCCAATGCAGGGGACACGGGTTCGAGCCCTGGTCCGGGAAGATCCACATGCCGTGGAGCAACTAAGCCCGTGCACCACAACTACTGAAGCCCACGTGCCTAGAGCTCATGCTCCACAACAAGAGAAGCCACCGCAATGAGAAGCCCGCACACCGCAACGAAGAGTAGCCCCCACTCGCCGCAACTAGAGAAAGCCCGCGCACAGCAATGAAGACCCAACACAGCCAAAGAAAAACCCCCAAAAAACCAAAAACCAAAACAAAAAACAAAGGCACATAAAATTGCCCAAATTTTTTGTTCCTAGGACAAAAACATAAATGAAAATAATAGATAAATAGACTCTCAAATCACAATAATAATATTGAGAACAATTTTCTTCTTCTGTACCAGTAAAACTCCAGATAAGGAATGATCTCATCTAAAGGAATTGATGACAGCAGTTCACCCTCTTGGGTGTGCAGCTTGGCGTGAATATGGAGGCCCAGAAAGAAAGTTCTGTGAAAGCAAATCTTTAATTAAGAAGAACTGGGTTAGAGCAAAACCACCCACCCTATATGAGAAGGGATCCCTTTTAAGAAGCCCACAAAACACTAACAAGACTGAAAAAAACAATACTGGGCATGGATTGAATGATAACGGTGTACCAGCCACTTTGCATGTCTTAAACACAATTCCTGCACACCCCCCATGAGAGGCCTGAACTAGGCATCCCTTTATTACCTGACCCCAAAGGGGTCCCCTCTCTAGTAGGGGAGCCATGATGATGTTTCATGTCCCCAGGTGTCAGTGTCACCTCCAAACTCTCCCTGCAGAGAACTCTTTACGTTCTCTGCTGACCCACATCCCCTGGGCCTGCCCCAGGCCACAGCCTGAGCTCTAGCTTCTGGGGGTTGGAGAACAAGACTATCAGAACCTTCCTGGCTTCTGTGATTGAAGGTAAGTCCCTGTCTCTCCATGCTGAGTCTCCGTCTTGGTCAGCTCAGGCTGACATAACAAAATACAATACACTGGGTGCCTTAAATAACAGACATTTATTTCTCACACTCTGGAGGCTGGAGTGCCAGGGTGCCAGCGTGGTCAGGTCCTGGTGAGGACCCATTTCCTGGCTTGCAGACACCACCTTCTCACTCTGTCCTCACAATCTCTCTGGTGTCTCTTCCTATAAGGGCACTAATACCAACATGGGAACCCCACCCTCAGCACCTCATCTAAACCTAATCACCTCCCAAAGACCACATCTCCTAACACCATCCCACTGGGGATTAGGGGTTCAATATATGAATTTTTCTGGGATGCAGATATCCAGTCTATAACAACCTCCAAATGTAGGCAAGGGTTTCTGTTGCCTGGCAGTTACAGAAGCAAACAGGAAAGACCCCAATCCTCACTCATCCCAACAGGGCCTGGCCCCTGGTGTATTCACCTTCAGAGGCCAGGATCTCGTCTGGCACATGATGCTTCCTGGGAGGGTTCAGATAGTTAGGAAAGTTGGAAGTGTCTATTGGGAATTTGGGGACAATTGGGAATGCTGGGAAATTTGGGAGTGTCAGGAATATAGTCTCTAATCTTCAAAGAAGGTTCAGGTTGCTAGCTAGTGGTTGCACTTCTGCCACCAGGAAATCCCTCCACAGCTAAAGCAGCCTCACTTGCAGGTGTATCCTCTCTTGCTGGCTCCTCCATGGCTGAGACCCAAAGTACAAGTGGGCATTTCCCATCCCCTGACACACAGTGAGTGCTCACTCATCCACGCCTTTGCACAGGCTGTTCCCTCCTCCTAGCACACTGCCCCCCTCCCCACCACCACCCCCACCACCGTTTGTCTTCCTGGCATATTCTCAATCCCTCTGCAGCGCTGGTTCATATGTCACCTCCTTGTGAAGCCTTTCACACTGCCCCTAGGCAGTAAGAGCATTCATAGCTCTAGCAACTTACTTTTATTATTTCCCTCTAATATTTCATTATAATTATGGTTCTTTTTTTTTTTAAAACTAGTGTCTGAGCTCCTTGTCAGCCTCAACCAGAGAGGCTGGTGGGGAGTGGGGAGTCTCGGTTGGGACAACTCTGGGCATGCTCATAGCTCATCTCAGAGTTGGCCTCTGGGACTCAGACATGTCCCAGAGCCCAGCTCAATGCCGGACTAAACTGAGCTTCTTAATAAAGAATGTGTGACAAATAAAACCAGCCCCAAAGTTGATCAGAAATCCATTGATTCATTAATGGATGCAATGAACATTCCTGGAAGACCTATCTCGCTTGAGACATTGTCCCAGATACAATGTGATAAATAGGAATCATCATTTTAAGGAATCTAAAATCTAATACAGGAGATAATACATGTAAATACATAATCCTAATAGTTGTCTATTTCTGTGTAACAAATTACCCCCACATTTAGCAGCACTACTCCAACAAACATTTATCACCTCACACAGTTTCTCTGGGTCACGATCTCGGTTGGCTTGGCTGGGTGCCTCCAGCTCAGGAACCCCATAGGATTGCAGTCAGGTTGTCAGCTGGGAATGCCTCATCCAAAGGCTTGACTGGGGCTGGCGCACCCACTTCCGTGGTGGCCACTCCCACGGCTGGAAGTTGGTGCTGGCTGTTAGAAGGAGGCTTCATCTCTTAGTTCCAAGGAGAGAAATGGGCTCTTTTGGCTCTCCGTTTGGCTGAGTCTCCCTTTTGGGACCTTGAGTTCATCAAGCAGCATTTCACATCTTTCCTGGGCTGACCGCTAACTGGGAGGTTAAAAATTCCCTGCAAACATACAAGAGACGGTTAGAGGCATAGACCCCCCTTGGCCCCTCACTTCCTGGGGAAGTTAGAGAGCTGGGGAGGAGCCCTCCTGGCACTCTGTCCTGTGTCCTGGCCATGACAGCTCTGAGCCTGGAACACAGCTGATCACCAAGTAGGAAACAGCACCAAGTGGCCAAGAATACAGGTGCTGGCTTGACTTTGGAGAAATTATTTAGCCTCTCCACACCTCAGTTTATTCACACACGAACTGGGGATGGTGATAGTAGCTCCCCCAAGACGTTGGCTGGAGATGAAATGGTGACTCCCGTGGAGCAGAGTGCATGAAACAGAAAACAGCAGACACAGACAACTTGACCTTTACTGTTTCCCTGCGGGCCCTTTTATTTCCAGGCAGAATTTTGCCGCTCTTGCGATGGGTCATTCAGACAGACATCCCCTGAAAAACAAATCAAGAACTGAGTCACCAAATATTGATAGAACACAAACATAGTAATCTGTGTTATCGGCCTTCCTGCCAAGGCACTTGTAATTGGGAAGGCAACATTTATTTGCATAAATTGAAGGCAGTAAAAGGGATATGAGTAGGAGCAAGGCAACCTGGGGTGTCTTGGACCATCAGGGCCTCATCCTCGGGTCACAGGGCAGGTGGGGACTGACCCATGGTTTGGGTTGGGAACCCTTTTCACCTTGACTTCGAATAAAGCACTGGAGGGAGGGGCTGCATTTCCTAGGAATTCCTGCAGAGTCGTCCCACCTTGCTTCTCCTTGGACACACATCCAATGGGTCATGACTCAACTAGGTGAACATTCACTCAGGTCCAAGGTACCTGCTGAGGTATTTTACTCCACTTTGAAGGACACATAAAGGTGGGGACAGTGTGTGCCAAGATGGTTGTGCTTTCAGGTAGAAGAAGCAGGGTGCACACACACATACATACACAACAGTGTGGCAGGCTGTCACGTGCAGTAGAAGTGGTCAAGCGGGAGAGAAAAGAACGTTCCTTGGGATCAGAAGCTGGGTCCCTGGGGTGAGGCACTTAGTTGGTGTTGCCACAGTGATGAAGGGGCAGAGGGCCACAGGAACAGCAGGGACAGAGGTGCGGAGGGAGAAGAGTTAGCCAGGGCTGCTGGATTCCCCTTCTCAGGATAACTGCCCCTGGATGGGAGGCTCCTCTAAGGCCCAGAGGGATTCTGGTGCTCACAGGTGTCTCCTTGAGGCTGGGGAGATGCCACAATCAAAGATGCTCTTGGATCAGATGTCCAGCACCTCCCCGCTTAGAGCTGGGACTCGGGGGATACAAGAACAGCAAGGCTGAGCTGGGCTGAGTGCTGGTAGCCTGAGGAAGTCAGGTGTCTAGAAGGCTGGGGATGGGCAGGCAATGGGAAGGACAGTGGGAAGCTAGCTGTCCAAGAGCAGAAGCCAGGGGACCACGTTGGTGTCTCCAGAAACAGACCTCTTGTCTTGGCTCACTGCTGTGTGAGGTGGCAGGCTATGAGGGACCCATGGGGCCAGGAGAGTGCTAGGTGCAGCTAGACAGGTGGATTGGAGCAGGTGAGGGGGGTACTTAGGACCACAGGAGCCACTGGGAGTTGGGGTGGCTTTGGTGTGATTAGAGGGGAACTTGGTGCCATTACTCCAACATTGCCCTGCGGGGAAGACACCGAGAGTAAAATAGGACTGTGGCCAAGAGGGTGACAGAGGAGGGGAGTTGGGAGCAGCATCCTGAGGAGTGGTGCCCAGGGCACCCTCTTCTGAGCCAAACTTGCCCCCTGCAGCAAGAAGTTCCTGCTCCGAACCATCCCTGGTGGCTTCATCCCAGCACTCCGCAGCCCTGGCCCTGCGTCCTGCCTTTCCTCCTCCTCCTTCCTCTGGGCAGTGTGGCTCCCGGCCTGCGGAGATGGGGAGATGCAGGCAGCAATCTGGCTGTACTCATGGACCCTCTGCATGGATGCTGGCCTCCGCCCTGGGCCATTTCCGCCAGACCTGTGCACTATCTGGAGGCACTGGCTCTGCAAACCCACGTTCTTTGGCTGAAGCCAATGAAACACTGGCGTCGGATTTAATTCCCACTGATGTGGGGGTCTTAGATGTGTCATAACAGTGGCTGGACCACTCCCATCCCTTCTCCATCCAATCTCTCTGTGGGCAAAGAGAGGGCCAGTGAGGCACAACTGTATCCCGACCCCAGGCCTCCAGCTCACGAGGCTCTGGTGGGTTTTGTCTTCCTTAAGGCCAAACCCCAGCAATTGTGGGTGTCGCCTGCTTTCTGTCAAATCTTGGGCAAGTATCCTTTTTAATTTGGTGTTTTCTGAGAAATGGGGATTTGCTGATTTTATCTTTAGGTGTGTTCATGAGGGGACTCTCCCCATTTGCAGGGGAGGCCCAGCTCGGCCAGGCTGTCCTGCTCCTTTCTCTGACCTGTGTCCAGGGGTCCTAGACTGGGCTGGGGGACCCGTGGGGTGAGGACAAGCAGCCTGGGGTGGTCCCCAAAACGTTAAGCTCATCTACTGGCCCAAAACTATTTGATTTTCTTGACTTATTATTTCCCTCTCTCTTGCATTGTCTATTTTCTTCTATCGGAATTCTCTTTTGAATACTTTCTTCAGGTAGAGCATATGGTTTATATGCTTGTGGTGTACTAGCCAGTAATTCCCTTCCTGATTCGACTGTGTTTCATCTCATGAAAGAATCAGACTATCACTACACACACACACACACACGGATTATCCTGCTAATTCATTAAGTCGACATTAGTCAGACTTCTAGTATGATTATAGAAACGGTGCTAGATACAGGAGGAGATGGAAACTAATGTAAGATCCATCCATTCCTCTCCAAGAAATTACGTTCTTGTGGGTGAGGCGAGACAATACAAGATTCAAATAACAGATAATCCAGAAGAGGTGCTAGGTGCCAGAATATGGATCTTCAGGAAATGGTCTTTTCTCTTTGGGTTTTAGGATAATAACCATGGCTAGTTCCAGAAAATAGAGTTGAAGGTCATTTTCCCCTTAGAGTTCTTATCTAGAACCACAGCATATCCAGAGGTAGGAGAAACTTCAACACCCTCAGTTTTCTGCAGAGGAAACTGAGGTTCAGGGTAGAAAATGACCCAGGCAAGGTCCAGTGTAAATTGTTAGCTGATCTGGGACTCAACCCTCACATTCTTATGTCCAGGAGGGTGTGGTGCCAACTCTGATTTGCTTTAGGCTATTTTAGTTGTTTGGATATAATCCAAGTACCCTGATGTAGGTATCCAGCTATATACATGATCAAAACATGGCTGAACTTTTACACTTGGGATTGACATCATCATCATCATCAAATAATTGTTAAATTATTAAGTGCTAAATTAATAATTTAGAGTCCAATCTCTACATTACAGATTTGCAGGAACATTAAATTGATATTTGTCATTGGATTAGTCTGCTAGGGTTGCCATAACAAAGTACCACACACTGGGGGGCTTAAACACCAGAATTTAATTTTTTCACAGTCTGAAGGCTGGAAGTCTGAGATCAAGGTGTCTACATGGTTGGTTTCTGCTGAGTCCTCTCTCCTTGGCTTGCAGATGGCCGTCTTCTCCATGTCCTCACATGGTCTTTCTTCTGTGTGAGTCTGTGTCCCCAATCTCTTCTTATAAGGACCCCAGTCATAATGGGTTACAGCTCATCTAATGACCTAATTTTAACTTAATTGCCTCATTTAAAGACCTTCTCTCCAAAATACAGTCACATTCTGAAGTACTGGGTGTTAGGACTTCAACATATGGATTTTGGGGAGTGGCACAGTTCAGCTCATAACACTCAGGTAAAAATCTCAAAATAAAATAAAAAAGGAACAAAAGAATATTAAGCATCATGAGAATAAAAGATTCCAAATTAAAGGGAAAAAGTAAAGGAGACCTCATCTTGGACCCAAGTATGGCAGTACCTCGTACACTGAGATTTCACCTCTGCACACAGAAATCACCCTCCTCCACCCGACGTAAACACTTCAACCTGAATCTGATACTCCTTTCCTGTCAGCCCTCAGCACAGAAGAACTCAGCATCACCCACTCACAGGTGCCCAGGAGCCTGGGAAAGCCATGAGGCATCACAGGGCTGAAACCATGACAGCTCACGGAGCAGGTGAGGCTCCTTACCTCCCCTCATGTCATTCTGTTGTTGTCAAGGGAATGGCCATGTATATATTAATTAACATTTGTATTATATCAATAGAGTATGTACTCACATAATTAATAATTAATACACAATATAGTACATTATAATTACATGAATTATAATTAATAGTAATTGGAATGCATTAATAGTTAATATATAATATATTGTGATAACAATATAATCATTATCGTATTATATTGTATTAGTATATTATATTACATATGCTATTACATTAATAATAATTTTATTAGAATGTAGTAATCATATTATATATAGTATACTTAGTATATTTTTATATATAATAGATAAGATAACTATATATTAATGTATAATATATAGTACTTTTATATTATTTCATATTATATTCTATATGCTTTTATATATTATATATAGTAATATATAATAATCTAGTATAATATACTATATTTATTAACAAATATTTGTACCTAGTACCTATAATATATGTCAATATATTATGTATTAATATATTAATCAATAAAGTATATATTAATATATTTCATTTTAAATATATTAATATATAATATTAAATATAATACTTATATAAACATATTTTAACATATACTTAATATTCAATATATATTTAATATATTAATATATCACTATATATTTATATATTATATATGTTAAAATATTAATATACTAATATATTTTAAAATTAACCTATTAGCATATTTTGGTGTATAATATATAATACGTAAGTTTTATATTACGTACTGTATAATACTATATATTAATTATGTATTTGGGCCTTTAAACACTGACTCTGTGTCCTTGAATGTCACTGTGTGAGCAATGAACATACACATTTGGCCCTGGGTGAGGTACCTACCTTTTCTGTCTCGACTTGCACATTTTTAGAATGGGGACAACATCTGCCTGCCTGTGAAGAAGTACACTTGAGGCAATGTCAGATGGGAATGACACAGGATTGTAATCTATAAACTGCAAATCACATAATAAAGATGATTTCCTACCCAGCAATGACTGATGTAGAGTAGTACCGCGGCAATGCCAGGGCTATCTCACTGCAGAATCACAGCTTCATTTGTTACAATGGGATCACAATAGGTGAGGCTTGCAGATAGCATAGAAACGTTAAAAAAAAAGCCTACAGTTTGATTTAAGTTGGGCTTACAACCTCCTAAATCATGTTAATTATCTAATGTTTTGTTTGGCTCTTCATAGGGAGGGCTGCTCTCAACACTCATGACACAATGAGGCCAGGGACCCCAGGTAATTTTGTTTGTGAAATTAGAAGCTTGAGATTTGTAAAGGAAAACAAACAAACAAACAAAAAACAAACCCAAAAAAAGCAGAGCAAGAGGGAACGGGTTAGCAGACAATCTCAGTGAGAACTGGCAATTTCGTTGGCTGCTCCAATGGCAAGTGCTTACAAGCCTGACCTTCCTCTTCCCTGAGGAAGTTTCAACAGAAGATACCAGATGTCCACTTGTCATCAGTTAGATCAATTAATTTATAACACAGAATAGAAATGGAGAAAATAGGACTTAGCTCAGAATGCTGTCAAAATGGAGATCTCTGAAAAAATAAATTCGTGATTTTTATTGAATTAATTCTATTAGTAACAAAATCAAGAGCTACTGAGCTTTGGTTGCAGTGTGCATTGAGCAGGCACAGACGGGGCTGATTCACGTGCTGCTTCCAGTAATGGCATTGCAGTTCCCACACTGGAACCAGACATTTGCAGTCCTACAGATTTACACATCTTCCAAGATGCCTCTGCTTCCCTGGCAGCCACTTCAAGTGCCAGCTTGAAGAAAGGACCAGACAATTCCTTGGGTCTACCCAGGAAAAATCCAGAACTTTTCATTGGTGTTAGAATTATGTAATTGAATGTAGCTGGTTTGTTAACTATTTTGTGTTGAAATAAAAAAGTAATAACATTCAAAGTAAATACTATTTAATATATACATATATATTTGTAGGCATTCAAAATAGATATTTTATATTTGGCTCATAAAATATTTTATAATACAGTCAGAAAGCAAAAGAGGAAAAAAATAATATTCATCAGTTACCTCTCAACCGTATTCCCCTATTGTGTTCTCCTTATTGGCGGAGTTGATTGCAAAGTCCACAGTTAACCATGTTTTGCATAGAGGTGAGAAGGAAGACAAGCCCCTCTTCTGGCTGCGTGGTATCACACATTAACAAAGCACTAAGTTTTTATGACTTTTCTGTCGCTTTCCTCTCTCAGAGTTTTCTGGAGGATTGCAGAACCTGAGCACAGAGAAGCCAGAGTCAGAGCGACTCTACCTGCTGGATGTGGTCAGGTGTCCAGAGTGGGGCAAATCAAGAGTGTGACATGCCACAAGCCTGCTGGACCCTCCAGGACCTTTGATGGCCTCTCTTTTCATTGACATGGAGAAAGGCTTAATCCTATATCCTCAAAACACTAACAACCAAGGCTGAGTGTAAGTCTGGTTTATATTTCCATTTAAAATGGAATTTAAATTTTGACACCTGCATATTGGGACTCCGCTGTGTGACTCACCCGTGCTGACCTGGTCCAGTAGACCGGTCGTCTGGCTGCAACATAGTGCATGGCAAGCAAGGCTGCTGTTTCCCTGTACAAAAAGGAGGGCTTTTTGGTGGTAAGTTCAGTGGGAGTTGTCAACAGTCCTCAACGAAGATAAGGTTACTGATGTGTATTTCCATAACGACGCATTGCTGCTTAAAATTTATCTCCCAGGGGAGAACTTCAAAAGTAGATTTATTTAGAGAGATCTTTTCTGTATGAATATATTTCTTCTGCTGTAGAGGAATAATTATCCAATGCAGCCTAATGGAACTGCAGTGGGGAAACAAACCATCAGGAAACCCAGAATAGAGAATAGATTTGGGGTTTGGGTTTCTCAGATGGGAGGTGAGAGCCAGTCCCCTGCTCTGAGTGGGATCTTCCTGGCATCTGCTTTATCTCATCCTCACAGTGAGATGCGGAGGAACAGAAGAGAGATTTCATGCTAATGGGATGGGACAAGACAGCACAGTCTAAAGTGACATTTTCCTCAGGTTGGGCTGGAAAGAGGGTATTCTTCACTGTAGTCAGTTCATTTAGATTTTAAACATCTGCTAGACTCCAGAGAAATGAACTCCCTCTTAATCATCACTATCGAGAAGGAATAAATACATGCATTTCTCTTTCACACAATAATTGGCTATGAAGCATTCTGGCAATCCTTTCATTAGGGTGATGAGATCCAAAAATAGAGGCCAAGTATGTTTATTGGAAGCTAATAGACCCACCTGAAGTGTAAAAATTCCTGTAAGAGGTGTGTGTGTGTATGTGTGTGTGTGTGTGTGCATGTGCCTGCACATGTGCTTTGGAGGGAGCAGTTGAGGGGAGCAGGGAAGCAGGTAGTAATTCATTTTTTCACCACCTCAAGCCCTCCTTTTTTTTTTAAAAAATAAATCCTTCCTTCCTTCCTTCCTTTCTTTCGCTGCATTGGGTCTTAGTTGTGGCACATGGGATCTTCTGTTGCAGCCCATGGGCTTTTCCTTGAGGCGCACAGGCTTCTCTCTAGTTGTGGCACGTGAGCTCTAGAGCACGCAGGCTTAGTCACCCTGCAGCATGTGAGATCTTACTTCCCCGACCAGGCATTGAACCTGCGTCCTCTGCATTGGAAGGCAAAGTCTCAACCACTGGACCACCAGGGAAGTCCTCACAAGCCCTTCTTTGGAATGAAGACACATAGCCTGTGTAACTCACCCCTTCTGGGATAATTGTTGAAAGGGTTTCTCCACCTTTCCTCTGAGGTTCCAGTTTGAGATCCGTTAAGTCAAGTCTAGTCCAGACTCTGCCTCTGTGAGCTCCTCCAGGACTGGGAGATGTCAGTGGGTTTCCCTTCCCTGCCAGATAGGAAGGGCTGCACCGCTTTCTCCTTGCCCTGTAGTCTGAGATTAGACTTTGATTAATTATAACCAGGCACGCAGAACTCTGACTTGGGTCCCAGTAGGAGTGACGGTGTGGTCGGCAGGATTTTGGGTCCCATGATCCCCACCCCCACCCCACCCCTGACACACACTTGATGGTACACCTGTGGCAACATGCTGGCAACAGAAAAACTGAATTCAGATTTCAGTTTGTGGAAGTGGGGTCCTGCTGTAACAAATACCTACAAATGTGACGGTGGCTTTGGAATTAGGCAGTGGCCCAAAGCTTGAAAGGTCTTGACCAGCATGATAGTAAAAGCCTAGACTGCTTTGAACAGACTGTTATCAGAGATACAAGTGTGAAGGACTCTGGTCGTGAGGACTCAAAGGAAGTGAGGAGCGTTGTGGAAAAATCCTACATTCCCTTGTATAATGCCTAAGTCACCAGAAACAGACTGTAGACATAGGGACTTTAAGGCCACTGCTGGTTCAGCTCCCAGACTGGACTTGGAGAATGTTGCCCTAGAAGGCTCAGAAGAAGGTGAAGAAATGCTACTGGAAGCTGGAGGAAGAGGATCTATTCTACGTATTGGCAGAAAGCTTAGTGAAGCTGTGCCCTGCTGGTGTGTAGGGAGCAGAACTTGTAACGATAAACTTGGTTGTTCAGCTGAGGAAATTTCCAAGTCAAGGGTGGAGAGCGCAGCCTGTTTTTATCCTGCTGCTCAGAGTAAAATATGAGTCGGGAGAGAGATGCTGAGAGAAGAGTGGTTAGCAAAGAGGAGCCAGGACTGGATGATTTAGGAAACTGGCAGGCTATCCAGAGAGCACAGCCACCAGAAAGGAGAACTCACCATCATGTCTGCGTGGCACATGGTCCCATAGTCTTTCCCAGTGCCTTGGGAGTGTCAGAATCTTGACTTTATTCATCAAAAGGGGATGATTCATCTGTTGATGGACATTTAGGTTGTTTCCATGTCTTGGCTATTGTAAACAGTGCTTCTAAGAACATAGGGGTGCAGCTATCTTTTTGACAGATGAATGGATAAAGAAGAGGTGGTGTATACACACACACACACACACACACACACACACACACACAATGGAATACTACTCAGCTATGAAAAAGAATGAAATAATGCCATTTGCAGCAACATGGGGAAGGGGCATTGGGGAGGGATGGAATGAGAAATTGGAATTAGCAGATGCGAACTATTATATACATGTATAACTGAATCACTTTGCTGTACACGGGAAACTAACACAACATTGTAAATCAAATATACTTCAATAAAATAAATTTTTAAAATAATAATAAAAAAGAAAGGGGATGATTCACTCACTGACACAAAAAGCTTTTGGAAGAGATTGAGAATGAATGTGTGAAGTGAGTAATTTCAACAAATTAGAGAGGAAAGTGCAAAAAGGTAACATCGTTGTGCCCATACAAGTGAAGTGAGTGAAACCCGCCGGGTGGCGGGGTGGGGCAGCTTTTGTCAAATAGAACACGGTCTGCAAGGGACTGAGTCCTGCCTCTTCCTCCCAGCTGCCCTTCCTTGTGCTCTTAACACATGAAAAACATGAAAGACTAGGTGCAGATGAGAAACTCAAATAGAAGCAGAGCTAACCAGAGCCAGGAAACTCCACCTCCGGAAAGAATTTGAGAGGGGGCTGTGATGCAAACAAAGGGATGATTTGAGATGTGTGTAAAAGTGCCGGCTCCCGAGAGCACCTGGGCACCGCTACTCTCTTGCCTTGCCTATGACTTGAGTCAGGTGCGTGTAAGAAATAATCAGGTCATTACATATCTACATCTTTTTGCTTCTTCGTTTGTCAGCAATGGGTGATACTGGGAAGGACCTCAGGTTTGCAAGAGAACAAAGGCTCAATCTACTGGTGCTCTGTGTAAGTCATCCTGGAATTGATGCTATCTGGATAGGAGGGGCTTAGAATTGTGTTTCTGCTCCAGAGAATCATATGGTTTCTTCTTTGTATTCTGTTAATATGGCAAATTATATTGACTGATTTTTGAATGTCGAACCAAGCTTACATTCCTGGGATGAGCCTCACTTCGTGGTGATGTCTTCTATCGTTTTATTCCCTACTAGTTTTGATTTGCAAATATTTTGTTGAGGATTTTGTGTCTGTGATCATGAGAGATATTATGGTAACACTGGCCTCTTGGTAAGAGTGGACAAGTGTCTCCTCCTCTTCTATTTTCTGAAAGATATTGTGTGGAATAAACATTTCTGCCTTTAAATGTTCAGTAAAATTCACCCGTGGGAACTTTTGGGATTAGAATTTTTTCATTGGAGAAAAAAAATTCTTTTACAATGGTTAGCTAAGAATTCAGTTCCTTTAATAGATGTGGGATTATCTGGTTTATCTATATCTTGGGTGAGTTTTGGTAGTTTGTATCTTTCAGTCATTGGTCCACTTCACCTAATTGTCAAATGTGTGGGTATAGAGTTATTTGCAGTGTTCTTAGATCAGCCTTTTAATGCCTAGGGGATCAGTGTTAAAGTCTTTCATTCCTGATATTGTAATTTGTTTTTTCTCCCTTTTCTCCCTTGGTCAATTTGTCTAGAATATTATCAACTTTACTGATCTTTCAAAGAGCCAGCTTTGGGTTTCACTGATTTTTATTTAATATTTTTCAATCTCATTTTTATCTGCTCTTATCTATTATTTCCATTCTTCTGTTTGTTTAGGTTTAATTTGCTCTTCTTTCTCCAGTGTATTAAGATGGAAGCTTGCATTACTGATTTCAGACTTTCTTCTTTTCAGATATAAATATTTAGTGCTATAAATTTCCCCTCTAAGCCCTACTTTGCTGTATCCCACCAAGTTTGACAATTTTTCTTTAATTTAAAATATTTTCAATTTCTCTTGAGATTTCCTCTTGACCCACTTGTTTTGTTTTGCTTAGAAGTATGCTGTTTAATTTCCAAATATTTTGAGATTTTTTCCAGCTATCTTTTCACTATTGATTTCTAGTTTAATTTCATTATGGTGTTAGAACAACTATGCATGATTTCTATTCTTTTGAATAGGTTAAGGTTTTTTTCTGAGGCCCAGAATGGTGGTCTGTCTTGGTGAATGTTCCCATGTGCACTTGAGAGTAATGTCTATTCTGCTGATGTTAGGTGGAATGTTTGAGAAGTGTCAGGTCAAGTAAGTTGATAGTGTTGTTCAGGTTCATACATCCTTACTGATTTTTTACCTACATGTTCTACAAATTATTGACAGCTGAGTGATGAAGCCTCCAAATATAATTGTGGATTTGTCTCTATTCTCCTTTCAGATCTATAATTTTTTGCCTATGCATTTTGAAGCTCTGTTGATAGTGCATAAACATTTAAGATTTTTATGCCTTCTTACACAATTGACCCTTTTGTCATTATCTAATAGCACTCTTTATCCCTGATAATATTTTCTGTTCTGAAATTTACTTTGTTGGAAATTAATACAGATACTCTGGTTTCCTTTTGATTCGTGATTACATGTGTACACATGCATTCTCCATCTTTTGACATCAACCTATATCTCTTTATTTCTAAAGTAGGTTTCTCGTAGACAGCCTATGGTTGAACCTTAATTTTTATTTTATTAAAAATTTTTAATTGAAATATTGGCTTATAACATTATATAAGTTTCATGTGTACAACATTATATTTCTACTTCTGTGTATAGAGAACAGCGTAGTGGTTACCAGAGGCGGGGAGGGTGAAACAGGTAAAGGGGGTCCACTGCATGGTGACAGATGAATGGGTCTTACTTTTTTATGCATTCCAACAATCTCCATCATTTTATTGATTTCTTTAGACCATTCACATTTAAAGTGATTATTCATAAAGTTGGATTAAACTGTACCATCTTGCTAGCTGTTTTGTATTTGTTTTCATTTTTATTTACTTCATATTTTTTTGCCTTCTATTGGTTTAAATGAGCATTTGTCTGTGATTCTGTTTCATCCTCTGTATTGACTTATTATTTAAATATTTCTTTAAACATTAATGTGATTTACTACATACATTTGAAAATAATCTTTGTCTTCCTTTGAATAATATTATACTGCTTCACTGCTTATACTGTTATAAGCGTAAAGAACCTTATAACAGCACATTCCCAATTCCTACCTCCGATGCTATAATCACACAATATATTGTTATTATTTTTGCTTTAAGAGCCAGTTATAGCACATTTGAAATAAGAAAAAATATTCTATTTTGCCTTCATTTATTTCATTTCTGATCTCTTCATTGCTTTGTATAAAACCATGGTTTTGGCCTGTATCTAATTTCTTCTGCCTGAAATACTTCCTTTAACATTTCTTGTAGAGTAGGTCTAGTCTGATAGCAATGTTTCTGCTTTTGTTTTTCTGAGAAAGTCTTTATTTCTCTTTAATTTTTGAAGAAAATTTTCACTGAGTAAGAATTTGAGGTTGACAGTTCTTTTTCTTTCATCACTTTAATGATAGAAGTCATTGTCTTCTCACTTGCATGATTTCTGATGATAAATTTGCTACAATCCTTACCCTTTTCCCTCTACAGATAACATATATTTTCCCCTCTTTGGTTACCTTAATGATTTTCTCTTTGGTTTTCAGTGCTTTGAATATGGTATGCTTCACTTTTTCCTCCCTCCCTCCCTTCTTTCCTCCTTCCCTTCTTTCCTTCCTTCCTTCCTTCCCTCCTCTTTTCTTTCATATTTATCCTGCTTGGTATTTTCTAAGTTTTGTAGGCCACTGGTTTGGACTCTATCACTATGATTGTAAAACCCTAGTGGTTATTTCTCCTTTCCTTTTCTGTCCTTCATCTCCTTCTGGGATTCCAATGATATGTGGATTGACATTGTCCCACAGCTCTTTAAAACTCTTTTCTGGTTTTTTAGTTGGTTGGTTGGTTTTTACTTTTTTATTTTTTTCAGTTAGGGTAATCTCTATTGCCCTATCCTCAGTTTTAGGCAGGCGCTGTGAACCTGGGTCTTGGGAATGTTCCTCTGCTTTCAAGGCTGTGTCTATCAAGTTTCTGCCACTCCCTCAGGGCAGAACTTCATTTGTTTTCCTGTTTTCGTCCATATGCAGTGGGTTTTCACTAGTGCCTCCTCTTTCCCCTTCAGATTCTGGCTTCTGTATCCTCTAGGAGATGGAGGAGATATGTTCTGGGTGGAGTTTTATCAGTGGTTGCTCTCCATACCCTGGCTGGTACTAGGAAAAAGCTTTCTCAAGATCCTCCCCAGTCTTTCCCATGAATACCTGGTAGGGTTCCTAGAGGGAGAATGTGAAGGAGGGTGTCAATTGGTCTATGTCTGCCACCCTCAGAGACTCCACACTCTTACAGTCAGCTCTTACTAGCTTTTATGGTGTCTGTTCTTGTCTGCTCCAATAAACAAATGCCTGAGTCTTGTTTTTCTCTATAGTAGCCTATGTCTATGTAGATTTCAGTTTGGTTACTTGGCCTAAGACCTCAGTTCTCTGATGAGTTAAGGAAAATCATTATAGGCATACCTTGGAGATATTGTGGATTCAGTTCCAGACCATTGCAATAAAGAGAGTCACACAAATTTTTGGTTTCCTTGTGCATATAAAAGTTCTGCTTATTTTTGTTTTTATTTCCATTATTCTAGGAGGCAAATCAAAAAAGATATTGCTGCGATTTATATCAAAGAGTGTTCTGCCTGTTTTCCCCTAAGAGTTTTATAATATCTGGTCTTACATTTAGGTCTCTAATCCATTTTGAGTTTATTTTTGTGTATGGTGTTAAAGAATGTTCTAATTTCACTTTTTACATGTAACTGTCCAGTTTTCCTAGCACCATTTATTGAAGGACTGTCTCCCCTCCATTGTATAGTCTTGCCTCCTTTGTCATAGATTAATTGACCATAGGTGCGTGGGTTTATTTCTGGGCTTTCTATCCTGTTCCATTGATCTATATTTCTGTTTTTGTGCCAGCACCATACTATTTTGATGACTGCAGCTTTGTAGTATAGCCTGAAGTCAGGGAGTCTGATTCCTTCAGCTCTGTTTTTCTTTCTCAAGATTACCTTGCTGTTCGGGGTCTTTTGTGTCTCCATACAAATTTTAAGATTATTTTGTTCTAGTTCTGTGAAAAATGCCATTGGTAATTTGATAGGAATTGCATTGAATCTGTAGATTGCCTTGGGTAGTACAGTCATTTTGACAATATTGATTCTTCTAAATCCAAGAACATGGTATATCTTTCCATCTGTTTGTGTCATCTTTGATTTCTTCATCAGCATTTTATAGTTTTAGGAGTACAGGTCTTTTGTCTCCTTTGGTAGGTTTATTCCTAGGTATTTTATTCTTTTGGATTTGATGGTAAGTGGGATTGTTTCTTTAATTTCTCTTTCTGATCTTTTGTTGTTGATGTATAGAAATGCAACAGATGTCTGTTAAACTCAAAAGCTTTTGCACAGCAAAGGAAACAAAACGAAAGACCACCCACAGAATGGGAGAAAATATTTGCAAACAATGCGACTGACAAGGGATTAGTCTTCAAAATTGACAAACAACTCATGTGGCTAAATATCAAAAATCAAACAAACAGCCCAATCAAAAATGGACAGAAGACCTAAATTTCTCCAAAGAAGACATACAGATGGCCAAGAAGCACATGAAAAAATGCTCAACATCGCTAATTATTAGAGAAATGCAAATCACAACTACAACGAGATATCACCTCACACCAGTCAGAATGGCCATCATCAAAAAAATCTACAAAGAGTAAATGCTGGAGAGGGTGTGGAGAAAAGGGAACCCTCCTACACTGTTGGCGGGAATGTAAAGTGGTACAGCCACTATGGAGAACAGTATGGAAGTTCCTTAAAAAACTAAAAATAGAACTACTGTAAGATGCAGCAATCCTAACTCATAGGCATATACCTGGAGAAAACCATACTTTTGAAAAGATACATGCACCCCAATGTTCATTGCAGTGCTGTTTACAATAGCCAGGACATGGAAGCAACCTAAATGTCCATTGACAGATGAATGGATAAAGAAGATGTGATACATATATACAATGGAATATTACTCAGCTATTAAAAAGAATGAAATAATGCCATTTGCAGCAACATGGATGGACCTGGAGATTATCATACCAAATGAAGTAGGTCAGACAGAGAAAGACAAATATCATATGATATTCCTTGTATGCAGAATCTAAAAAAAATGATACAAATGAACTTATTTACAAAACAGAAATAGACTCACAGATTTAGAGCATGAATTTATGATTACCAAAGGGGGAAGTGTGGGGAAGGGATAAATTAGGAATTTAGAATTAACATGTACACACTACTATCTATAAAACAGATAATAACAAGGACCTACTGTACAGCACAGGGAACTCTGATCAATATTCTGTAATAACCTAAGTGGGAAAAGAATTTGAAAAAGAACAGACACATGCATATGTATAACTGAATCCCTTTGCTGTATACCTGAAACTAACACAACATTGTTAATCAACTATACGCCAATATAAAATTAAAAATTTTTAAAAACTTGTGTTTACACTATCTTTTCTCTATTAAGTGTGCAATAGCATGATGTATAAAAAATGTACATACCTTAATTAAAAAATACTTTATTGCTAAAAATGCTAACCATCATCTGAGCCTTCATCTAGTTGTAGTCTTTTTGCTGGTGGAGGGTCTTGACTCAATATTGATGGCTGCTGACTGATCAGGGTGGCGGTGTCTGAAGTCTGGGGGTGCTGTGGTAATTACTTAAAACAAGACAACATTGAAGTTTGCCACAATGATTGACTCTTATTTCCATGAATGATTTCTCTGTAATATGAAATGCTGTTTGATAGCATTTTACCCACAGTAGGATTTTGAAAATTGGAGTCAATCCTCTCAAACTCAGCCACTGCTTTATCAACTAAGGGTATGCAATATTCTAAAGCCTTTGTGTCATTTCATCAATCTTCTTCACCAGGAGTAGATTCCATCTCAAGAAACCACTTTCTCTCCTCAACCATAAGAAGCAAATCCTCATCTGTTAAAGTTTTGTCATGAGATTGCAGCAATTCAGTCACATCTTCAGGTTCCACTTTATTTATTTATTTATTTGTTAGTTTGTTTATTTATTTATTTATTTTTGGCTGCGTTGTGTCTTCTCAGTGCAGTGGCTTCTCTTGTTGTGGAGCACAGGCTCTAGGTGCGCGGGCTTCAGTAGTTGTGGCTTGTGGGTCCTAGAGCGCAGGCTCAGTAGCTGTGGTGCATGGGCTTAGTTGCTCCGTGACATGTGAGATCTTCCCGGACCAGGACTCGAACCCGTGTCCCCTGCATTGGCAGGTAGATTCTTAACCTCTGTGCCAACAGGGAAGTCCCCAGGCTCCACTTCTAATTCTAGTTCTATTACCGTTTCGACCACATCTGCAGTTACTTCCTCCACTGAAGTCTTGAAACCCCAAAGTCATCCATGAGGGTTGGAATCAACTTCTTCCAAACTTCTGTTAATGTTGATATTTTGCCCTCTTCTAATGAATCACAAATGTTCTTAATGGCATTTAGGATGGGGGAATCCTTTCCAGAAGGTTTTCAATTGACTTTGCAGATCTAAATAAGGAATCATTTTCTATGGCAGTTATAGCCTTAAGAAATGTATTTCTTAAGTAGTAAGGCTTGAAATCAAAATTACTCCTTGATCTATGGGCTGCAGAATGGATGTTGTGCTAGCAGGCATGAAAACAATATTAATCTCTTATATCTTTGTCAGCATCCTTGGGTGCATTCTCAATGAGCAGTAATATTTTGAAAGGAATCTTTTTTTTTTTTTAAGCAGTAGGCCTCAATAGTGCACTTAAAATATTCAGTAAACCATGTTCTAAACAGATGTGTTGTCATCCAGGCTTTGTTGTTCCATTGGGAGCACAGGCAGAGTAGATTTAGCATGATTCTTAAGGGCCCCATGATTTTCAGAATGGCAAATGAGCACTGGCTTTAACTTCAAGTCACCAGCTGCATTAGCCCCTAACAAGACAGTCAGCCTGTCCTTTGAAGCTTGGAAGCCAGGCATTGAGTTCTCCTCTCCAGCTGTGAAAGTCCTAGATGGCATCTTCTTCCAGTAGAAGGTTGTTTCATCTACATTGAAAATCTGTTGTTTAGTGTAGCCATCCTTCATTGATTGTCTTAGCAAGATCTTCTGGATAACTTGCTGCAGCTTCTACACCAGCACTTGCTGCTTCACCTTGTACTTTTATGATATGGAGATGGCTTCTTTCCATAAACCTCATGAGCTAACTTCTGCTAGCTTCAAATTTTCTTCTGCAGCTTCCTCACCTCTCTCAACCTTCATAGAATTGAAGAGAGTTAGGATCTTGCTCTGGATTAGGTGTTGACTTAAGGGAATGTTGTGGCTAGTTTGATCTTCTATCCAGACCACTAATACTTTCTCCATATCAGTGATAAGGCGGTTTTGCTTTCTTATCATTCATGTGTTCACTGGAGCAGCACTTTTTAACTTCCTTTAAGAACTTTTCCTTTGCATTCACAACTTGGCTGTTTGGCACAAGAGGCCTAACTCTCTGCCTATCTTCGTTTTCAACATGCCTTCATCACTAAGCTTGATTATTTCTAGCTTTTGATTTAAAATGAGGTGTGCAACTCTTCCTTTCCTTGAACACTTTGAGGCCATTATAGGGTTATTAATTGACCTAATTTAAAAATTGTGTGTCAAGGAATAAGGAGGCCCAAAAAGAGAGACAGGGAGTGGCCAGTTGGTGGAGCAGACAGAACTCACACAACATTACATTCACAGTCTTACATGGGTGTGGCTTGTGGTGCCCCAAACAATTACAATAGTCAGGATCACTGATTGCAGATCCCCATAACAAATATAATAATGAAAAAGTTTGAAGTATTGCAAGAATTACCAAAATGTGACACAGAGACACCAGGTGAACAAATACTGTTGGCAAAATGGTGATAATAGTCTTGCTCTGAGGAGGATTGCCACAAACCTTCAATTTGGGAAAAACACAATATTTGGGAAGCCAACAAAGTGAAGTGCAATAAAACAAGGTCTGCCTGTATAACCTCTTATGTGTTCTTACAAAGGGTAAGATTAGTGTCATTTTTTCCCATAAGTGTTTGGTAATCCTTCTGGGTAAAGCCATTCAGACCTATACAGTTTTTATTTGGAAGGATAATAAATGTAGACATAAATTTTTGTAGTGCTATTCATATTTCTCTCTTATGTCAGTTGTGGTAAAGTACAGTTTTCTAGGGAGTTGTCCATTTTGTTTAGTTTCCCTATTTGAAGGGAAAGTGAGTTGTTTACTACTTTTTTTTTTAAAGTTCTGATTATTTTTGGCTATTCTTTCTTTTTATTATAATTAGTTTTATGAGGATTTATCAATTTTATTAGTCTTTTCAAAGGACAAGCTAATTTTCTATATGTTTGCTTTTTATTTTATTAATTTCTGCTCTTTTATTTATATTTTCTCTGTCCATTTTATTAAAAAAGCTTGAAGGCTGTACCATGCACATAGCCTGGAAGTTGTAATATTCCAATGCAATGGCAATAAAAATTCCAACAAGTTTCTTTGTTTTGTGAAACTTGACAAGATAATTCTGGACTTTGTGCTATGTGTATGACTAAACCAAAAGAGAAATGACAAACTGGGGAAAATATTTGCATCTTATATGATAGACAAATGCTTAGTTTTCTTAATCACTTTTACAAATCAATAAGAAAAAGACCAACAAACCAATATTAAAACATGCAAAGGACGTGAATAGTTAGGTTAGAGATGAGGAAAAATAAGAGTCTTAAACATAGGAATACTATTCAACCCCACCTATGGTATTCAAACTAAAAACTTTAAAAAGAAAATGGGGACTTCCCTGGTGACGCAGTGGCCTGCCAATGCAGGGGACGTGGGTTTGAGGCTTGGTCTGGGAAGGTCCCACATGCCGTGGAGCAACTAAGCCCTGTGCACCACAACTACTGAGCCTGCACTCTAGAGCCCGTGAACCGCAACTACTGAGTCCATGAGCCACAGCTACTGAAGCCCACACACCTAGAGCCTGTGCTCCATAACAAGAGAAGCTGCAATGAGAAGCCTGTGCACTGCAATGAAGAGTAGCCCCCGCTTGCTGCAACTAGAGAAAGTCCACATGCAGCAAAAATAAATAAATAAATAAATTTTTTAAAAAGTGAAAATGTACAAAATTACAACAAAAATTGACATACCCACATATATGAAAGGAAATTTCAATAATGAATAAGCCAATCAGGACAAAATTTAATAAGAGTGAAGAATATTTGAACAGCATAAAGAGCAATCTTGAATTAATGAGCATATCTAGAACCCTGCACTCAAAGACTATGTGAAATTTTAGCAAATTTGGGAGATACTAGGCCACAAAGCCAACCTCAGTGAATACCAAATAGTCTATTTCATATACATAATACTATCTAATAGCTATTCAAAGATAAAAATCAATGATAAAATATAGCAAAAAAGCCATATTCCTCTGGAAATGAAAGAAATGCATTGCTGAATAATTCAAGGGATAGGAAAATCACAATGGAAGATGTGAAATATTCATGAAAGAATCATAAAGAATGACTATGTGTCAATACCTGAGTGATGCTGCTAAAATGCTAATTAGAGGAAAATTTAACTTAAGTGCATCCATTAGAAAAGAAGGAATAGTGACCATTATTGAAATAAGTTTTCAAAACCAAGACTATAAAAAGAAGAGAGTAATCCCAAGGAAAGCAGAAGAAAGTGTATAAAGCACAAATATCAATGAAAGAGGAAGCAAAGGAGCCAGGATGACAGCCAATCAAGCCAAGAGCTAGTTCCTCAGGAAGGACTAGTGATAAACTAGACAAATGGAGGGATTAATCATTTTTTTTCCTCTGAGAAGATTTTAAATTACAAATTCATTTTTTAATTTGTTATAGATCTATTCACATTTTCTACTTCTTTTTGAGTCTGTTTTGTTAATTTTTGTCTTTGTAGAAATGTATTCATTTCATCTGAATTGTTTAATTTGTTGTCATAAAGTTCTTGACAGTATTCCTTTATAATAGTTTACAATTACAATAATAATAATTCCCTTTTCATTTCTGTAAATTCACCAATGATGTCTCCTTTCTCTTTCATGGTTTTCTTAATTTTCCTTTGTTTCTTGGTCAGTCTACCTAGAGGCTTAGCAAATATTGTTGATCTTTTCAAAGAACTCACTTTCAGTCCATTGATATTCTCTACTTCTTTTCTTTGCTCTGTTTAATTGATTTTTTCTCTAATTTTTATTATTTCCTTTCTTTGACTTGTTTTAAGTTTAGTTTTCTCTTTTTTTCTAGTTTTTAAAAGTTGGAGCTTACAAAATTAACTTAGATTTTTATTTTCTAATGCAGTCATTCAAAGCTATACATTTCCTTGTAAGCACTGCATTAAATGTTTCCCATAAATTTTGATATGCCATAGTTCCATCTTGTCTGATATAAGTACAGCCACTCCAGCACCCTTGTGGTTATTATTTACATGGTAAATCTTTCTCTATCCTTTAAACTATGTGTGTCTTTGAATCAAAATTGTGTATCTTAGATTTTATTTTTTTGATTGAATCTGAAAATATTTTACCTGATTGGAGTGTTTGGTCCATTTACAGTTAATGTAATTATTGATATGATTGTATTTACATCTGCCATTTTGCTATTTAACTTTTATGTCTCATAATTTTTAATTTGCTCTACTCTTTCTTTACTGTTTTTTTTTTTCTTTTTGGCATGAAGTAGATACTTCCTATTCCACCATTTTAATTCATTTGCTATCATTGTTATTTTTACTATATTTTGGATGTTATTTTTTTAGTGGTTCTCTGGAGATTACAATATGTATCTTAATTTATCAAAACTAATTTCAGATCAATACTAATGTAATTCCAATAAAATATAGATATTTTCTTCCAATAAAGCTCCATTTCTTCCTCTCTCCTTTGTGCTATTATTACCGATTACATCACACACACATAGGTTAAAATTCCACAATAAATACAGGATTATCATTATTTTCATGCAAATGTGTTTAAATGAGTTAAGTCAAGAAAAAAGGAAATGATATATTTATGATGTCATCTGTGTCTGAGGTGAGGGAACACACTGAATGTTCAGAAAGTCCACAAGTCTGCCTGGCCTCTGTTTTCTTATTCTGAGTTCTTATTTCCCCTTTGAGCATCACACTCAAAGACAGGAAGCTAGTCAGGGCCCCTCCAGTTTCATCTGATATCAATAAATATTCCTCAAAAATGTAGCTACATAATCTTTCATAACACACGGTTTTTCAAATTTCTCTCCTAACCTCAATTTTCAGTATTTTTAAAAAAAATTTTTATTGGAGTATAGCTGATTTACAATGTTGTGTTAGTTTCAGGTGTACAGCAAAGTGAATTAGTTATACATATACATATATCCACTCTCTAATAATGTTCAGACAGGCTTTCTTTTCCATAAAACTTGATTTGTATTTCCCTTTTCATAATTCCTGGATTCTTATAAATATACAGTCAGCCCTCCATTTCTGCAGGGTCTCCATCTGCAAATTCAACAAACCATGGGTTGAAATTTCGGGGTGCATCCATGGATGCAAAACCTGTTGATAAGGAGGGCCAACTGTATACATTGTCCTGTGCCATTTCATATAAGTAACTTGAGCATTCACAGATTTTGGTATCTGTGGGGCTCCTGGGGCCAACGGCCCACGGATACCTAAGGACAACTAATACTAATTTGTTCAATCTCAGAAACCCACAACACCCTTGAAACCCTTTCAGACTATCCTCTTCTCCCTTTTTTCCCACCTCCACATCTCCCTCCCCATCAAAGTAGAGAAATCAATCCTTCAGTCTCCAGGAGCCCAGGTTTGTGTCTCTTTTAGTATTTCTTACCAGTCTGCCCAGTTCTGTATTTGCTTGTGTCTTAACCTCCTAAATGTACTACAATGCCCATGGAACAGGGGGCCATCCCTTACTTATATCTCTAAGCCTGCCTTATTCCCAGCAAAGACTCACACATAGTGGGTACTCACTACGTGTTCAGATAAGTGGAATTTTGGCTTGTTGGCAAAGCTGGACTTGCTCTGGGCCCACCCCTTCTTCATATGGGCCACAAGCCCCCCCGTGTCACTGGGCCTTTTGTGTCTCTGACATTCTCCAGCTTATGCTTCTTGGGAACATTTGTGGGCTATTAGTCATCTTATGTAGAACAGGATATATCTGTCACTTCTCTGTGAAATCTTCCCTTCAGCAAGATTTATTTTAAGAACTGTGTGGAAAGAGAAAATTTCACAGGCAACCCTGTGAAAATCTGGTCCTTTGCCAACATGTGAGATCAAGTGCCCTGAGTACCTGTCTGACTGCAGCTGACCCTGCCCACCCCGGGGCCTCCTTTTCAGTGCAGTTCTCATAGGCTGGCCTCCGGGCTGCGAGTTCTGAGTCTTCCAGGAAGCTGCTCGTCAGTGAGGACACCTCTGCTTCCCCGGTCTCCAGGGCTCCTGGCCTGGGAGAGGTGTAAGTTCTCTAGAACAATGTGGCTGATGACCATGCATAGCATCTCCCTGAATCCTCAGGGCCACCTTGGACATCACTATGACCCCCTAGAAGAAGGGAAAACTGAGGGGACAGCTGGAATGTGGTGGGGCTGGACTTTGAGCTCAGGCTAGCGGTCTCCACATCCAAGGCTCTATCCGGTAGACTGAGCTGGCTGGTGATATGCCACTGGCTGCAGCAAGCCTTCACTGAGTTTGGAGCGGGTGGAACCAAATAGCTGTTAGGCAAGAACCAGAGGTCTTTGAGGGGATGCAGGATGCTGAAGGTTACCATCCAAAACTCAGCTGGGGGTAGGCCCCTTCCCACTACACACCATCCTGCCAAGGGAGTGAGCGCGGCTGTCAGCACTCCATGGGGGAGTTAGCGCTCTGTCCCATCTTTGGCTATTGGTATAATCTCTGCCACCTGGACAGCTGGCGTCTAGGGCTGCGGTTCCACTAGCTCTGACCCGAGGTTGGTTGGGCTCCGTGAGCTCTCCGCTTCCCCCAAACCCAAAGGAGAAGATTCTCCTCTCTTCAAGGCTGGAGTTAAACAGAAAAGGAGCAGGGTGGTGGCTTCCTCCACATTCTGGGACGCACATGTCGGGTGAGAAACGCTGGGGCTTGATGGGAGCTGCCAGCGCCATGCTCCAGGCTTCCTGCATCAGCCAGGAGGCTTCCCACCGCATCCTACCCAACACCCCCACAGCGAGTTTCCATAGCAACTTTCGGGAGGAATTTCCAGGGCTCACAGATTCTGTCACAGTAACCCAGTGAAGGGAGAAGGAGGACAAGGACCGTACACGCAGGTAGAGGCTGAGGCCCTGGAGGCCCCAGCGAGGTCAGGCGAGCAGAGCGAGGTGGGCTCCGTGGAGAGTGGTGGAGAGGTCGGGGCTCTGGTTGGTCATCACCAGCTCCAAACAACAGGTCACACGTTGTTCCTGGGCATCTCGCTTTAGACAATACAGCGAACCTCAGAGAGGGTCATGATTAAATGAGGGAGAGCTGCAGGCTTCTCATTTGATCTTTCCTGTGAATTAGGGCAAGACTAGCCACGATTTGGATGCCAGGGGAGGGCCGCCTGTGGGTGTCTGTGGAATTGAAATGAAATTATGCAAGCAGATGGCTTGATGAAGAGACAAAAATATGGATAGAAAAGCATCCTAGCCATGGAGATGCTAATTTTTTTTAAAGCTTTTAATAATGACACAACTTTGCATATCGAAGTTGTCTTCTAGCTTTTATTAAGTCCCCCGGTTCATTTTCAACAGCACACTGCTCTAAACCACGCACAAGCATTTTAAAGCGGAGGATCAGACCGCCTGCTTCTTAACATCCAAACTCTGAGCACGTAACATCCAGCACGCACATCCGTGCTGCAGGTTTACAACCCACCCAGGCTGTGCTGTGCATTCTGGGGAGTAGAAGGTGACTACGCTGTGAGCCCTGCCCTTGAACTGAGGGTAACCAGCAGGGGAGACTGGGGCGCTTACAACTACTGCAGGGAGTGCCAGTGACATTCCAAAGAAGGCAGAAGTACCTCCGGCTGGAAATCAGGAAGGTTTCACTGGAAGGTTTCTCCAGTGAAGGCAGAGTTTAGCCTGAAGACAGGCTCCAGGTGGAGGGAGAAATACAAGCTTGAGACCCCAGGGCAGGAGAGGGTGAGAGGGTGAGGAGGCTGGTGGAGGGTGGGGTTAAGCCAAGGTGAACCCCTTCTGCCTGCACTCCCTCTGAACAATCGCCAGTAAACCTCTGACCAACCGGCAGGTCTCAGCTTTTCACTAGAGTAGAGAGTCATTCTATCTTATCTTCAGGCTTCTGTGGGGATTAATTCAGTCAAGAATTCAACCCCAGTCCTGGCACACAGCAAGCACTTAACAAATTATAATGTAACAGATAAAGTAAAAACCATGGAAGTTGAGCAATAAGAAAGAATCCTATGTTATAATGTTTGGGGTTAAAGCTAAGGAGTATGTGTGAGTGGGGGGTGTTTGGATGACTCTCTGCTTTGGGACATTTCTCTAAGTATTGTGTAATAAAACCTAACTTGTTGGCTCACTCCATCCCACCGTTTACCCTTCCACCATGGAACAGCCAGTGAGATGCACTGGGAGTGCTCCTTGAGGACCAACACCTCTGCAAGTTCTATTATCCACAGTCAGAGGTGCTAAGTGAGAACCCAGGCTTTGCAGACAGATGTCTGTTGAGTTCGACCTTCCCTTTGCCCCTTCATCCTGCTGTGGGCCATTGACACAAATGGACACTGGGAGAATATTGTGTGAGAAGTTCTGCCTCCTGCGGGTTCAGTACAGAATCAGACAGGAGGATATTGAACACAGGCATTGCAGAGGTTAAAAGCTCATGTGGTCTAGATAGCACAGATGAGGCCAGCTTGTCACAGCTGCATCCCACTGGGGTCCCTGTGATCATCACCATGCCTCTTCTCTGGTAGCAGGCACTCTTCATGCACCTTCAGAAGACATCCTCCAGGCTCCTACACCCACTCTGCTCCTACACTCCTGAAGTTTCACCCTTGCTCAGCCTCAGGCCACTTCCTGCCCTGCTTCTCCACCCCAGTTTCTCCTGGTAGCACTACCTTCACAAATCACTTCCATAGAAAACCTTGTCTCAGGGTCTGCTCCTGGGGAATCCATTGGTCCTGCAAAGCAGATTCTAAGGATAGGATTCTGAAGTTGGATCCCATCACTGGGAATGGATGGTGTGATTCACTGGGACAGGTGCAGTTGAAAAAGGACACATTGTTGTGTGCAATAACTCTGGTATTTAGGAGATGTGGGGAAATGGTAACCATAAGGACTATGAAATTGTGATTGGTTGTTGCTGGTGCTATGGGTACCCTGAAAAGAGGAAACGACAAACTTAAGTCAGCCAATTACTACAGTGGTAGCTTGGAACAGGCCGAGGTAGGTGTATATCCTTACTAGGGTAGATAAGCATGGCTTCTGATATGTGGTAGGCAGCTATTAATCTGCGAAATGCAAGTTAAAAAAAAATTCATTTTTTTTAAAGAGCAGTTTTAGGTTCACAGCAAAATTGAGGGAAAATACAGAGAGTTCATAGATACTCCCTGCTCCCCACTCAGCCTCCCCCACTATTAACATTCCTGCAGCAGAGTGCTAGTTGGAGTGAAGATAGATACTTAAACTTCCTTTAGATCCCCTTACCCGCTACCATTTATATATAGTTGTCTTAAATGTTTTCTCTGTATACACTTAACACCTTATAAGACAGTGTAATAGAGAGTGTTGTAATTTTTGCTTCAACTGTCAAACATAATTTAGAAACTAAAGGGGAAAAAGAAAATGTATTACATTTACCCCCCCTGTTTTTCTTCACTTTCTCCATTGTTCTTTCTTCCTTTCTGATATCCCAAGGTTCTTTCTTTTATCATTTACTTTCTGTTTAGAGGACTTATTTTAGTTATCCTTTTAAGGTAAGTGTACTTAAAAAACTTCTCTGAAATTTTCTTCATGTGAGAATATTCTTGATTTCCCCCTTATTTCTGAAAGCTATTTTCACTGAATATAGAATTCTAGATTGACTACTCTTTTTTTGTACTTGGAAAATGTCATACTATTTCCTACAAGGCTCCAATGTTTCTGATGAGAAGTCTCCAGTCATTCAAATTGCTTTCCTCTTATAGGTAATGTGTTGTTTCTCCCTGGCTGCTTTCAAGATTTGTTTTGTTTTGTTTTCAGAAGTCTCACAATGATGCATCTTAATGTGCATATGTGCATTTAATGTGCATTTCTTTGAGTTTCATGTTTGGGATTCTATCAACTTCTTGAATTTGAGAGCTTATATCTTTTGCCAAATTCTGAAATTTTTCATCCATAATTCTTTGAATTCATTTCCAGCCCCACCATTCTTCTCCTCTTCCCGCAGTACTGAGATGACATAAATATCAGCTTTTTGTTATTGTCCCACAACTCTGTGAAGCTCTGTTTATTTATATATTTATTTTTGTCTATTCTCTCCCTGTTATTCAGATTGGGAATTTCTATTGTTCATCTTCAAGTTCATTGATTCTTTCTTCTTTTCACTTCTATCTGGTGTTGAGTCTGTCTGCTGAATTTTGTTTTTCTCATTTTAGTTAATGTAATTTTGTTTTCTAAAATTTCCATTTGATTCTCCTTTATATCTTCTATTTCTTTGCTGAGACATTCTAATTCCTATTTTTTTCTTTGGTTTCAAGCGTGTGTGTAATTTTTTATTGAAGCATTTTTATAATGCCTGCCTTAAAATCTTTGTCAGGTAATCTTAACATTGGTGTTATCTAAGTGTTAACGTCTATTGATTTTTCACCTGAATACATATTATCCTGATTCTTGGTATAATTACGGTTTTTTAATTGAAAACCTTCTATTTTGGGTATTATATTATGAGAGTCGAGGTCTTATCTAAACTTCTCTTAGATGGCTTTGATTGACATCATTGTGGTAGGGAAGGGTGGGGATTTGCCTTGCTGCAATTAGTGGGTGTAGAAGTCCAGATCCCTTATTTGGCCTCTGTTATCCCTCAGGCATGGAGGAGGCTCCTCATTACTGTCAATGGAGTTGGAATTTCTGGATCTCCAGTCAGCCTTCACTGAAATCACCAGGCTGGGAGGGATGAGTCCCTCATCACTGCACCCATGTGGCCTCCACTGACACTGGGCGGGAGCAGCCTTCATATGCCTGGGTGTTGGTGAAGGTTTTGACCCTCCACCAAACCTCCTCTTACACAAACCCAGGGAGGGGATGGGCACCTCATTATTGCCAGATGGGAGTGGAAGTTCAGACTCCCATGGTCTCCCCTGACACCATGGGTGGGCACTCCTTACTCCCTGGAGATGAAAGTCCCAACTCCCTACTTGACCTTCTCAGACACCAGCCTGGTCCTGGGAAGGAGGATTTGGAATATCAGCATGGCCTGGTGAGAGTAGAGGTCTAGGTCCCACCTCAGCCCCTACAGGTGTGGATGTGGTGAGGCCACCATTTCTTCTGTAGTATGTGTCTGGAGTTGAGTGATTGTTGTCTTAAAGTTTTCTGTCTTGCTAGGTTGGCTGTTTCCTGAACTTTTGGCTAGAGAAAGAAACCCTTGGTTCTATATATATATATATATATATATATATATATATATATATATATACATATTTCTCCTTTAACCCTTTGTTGTTTCTAGGTTGCCAGCTTCTTTAGCTCCAAGCCTTGGATATATAAGACTGAAAGAAATCTCAAAAAATTCACAGCCATGTTGCTCTCTTGGTCCTGAGGTTCCTAACACATCTGCTTTCTCTCCACCTTTCATAGCCTTTTTATGTTTGTTTAACAGAACTTCCAGGGTTTTTAGCTGTGCTTAGTGGGAGGAATTGTACATCTATACCATCTTTCTGTTACTGAACACTGACACACAGTGAGGCCAAACAATACCAAAATGTCAAAGTTTGGAGCATAGAAAGGTTTATTGCAGGGCCATACAAGGAGATGGGTGGCTCATGCTCCAAAAAACCCCTAACTCCCCAAAAGATTTCAGCAAAGCATTTTTAAAGGCAAGGTGGGGGGGGGCATGGTTGGTTGTTGCAAACTTCTTGGTATAGGAATCCTTTGTTCTTGCAGCTGTCCAGTAGATCAGGTCATGAATGTTCCTATAAACCTCCAACAAAACAAATGTTATTCTCTGTTCTGCAACTTTTTATCTCTATACGAATGGAAAAGTGTTATAGCCTTAAAGGTCAGAGCCTTGATAATGGGCTATCCTGAATATTTCAGGCTATAGCCAACATTCTTAACTCCAAGCAAAAGCAATAGAATACAAAGGTTAAAGTAAAAGAAACAGATCTAATATGGAGTCAGATTTGTTCTTCCCTATTACAGTCCCAGAGGCAGAAGTCTCAAGCAGTTTTAAAAGAAAATATTTTATCCAGCATTTATAATTTTCTCTAGCAGAACTATTAGAAAATTACCTCATCCATTATTACCAATAGAACTTGCAACCATGACTGTTTTCATACAATTTTATAGAACACTTTTTATCTTTTTTTCATCTTTAGAAATGTAGGATGGGAGGAGGACTGTAGTGTCTAGTCAGCGAGTCATCTTGAAAAGGAAGACTTTATTCAGCATATAATGAATATGCTGGGCATTGAGAATCCAACAGTGACTACAAAAAAATTACTACAGCTAAGGACTTAGAGTCTGGGGGGTGGTTGCTGACCACAGTCAGAAGGACAGTGTAGGATGTTAACTTCTCCCTGAGCAGCTTTGTACTCAGAAAGGACACCCAAGCAATTTTTGTGAGTAAGGGAAATTTTCCCAAGTGTATTAGTCAGGTTTCTCCAATGAAACAGAACCAATAAGAAGTATATCTATATCTATGTCTATGTCTGTGTCTACATCTACATCTATGTCTGTCTGTCTATCTATCTACCTACTATCTATCTATCTATCTAAATTATAAGGAATTGGCTTACATAATTATGGGGGCTGAGAAGTCTCAAGTTCTGCAGGTGACAAGCTGGAGCCCCCAGAGAGTCAATGGTGTAGTTCTAAGAGCTGAAAAAGACTCATGTCCTAGCTCATGGCAGTCAGGCAGGAGGAGCTTCCTCTTACTAGATGGAGGGTCAGCCTTTTTGTTCTATTCAGGCCTTCACTGATTAGAAGAGGCCCACTCATATTGGGGAGGGCAATCTGCTTTACTCAGTCTACCAAGTCAAATGTTAATCTCACCAAGAAGCACCCTCACAGACACACCCAGAATGTTGTTTGACAAGTATATGGACACTTCAGGACCCAGTGAAGTTGACACATAGAATTAACCATCCAAGTAGGTAAAGTCACTCTAAAGCAAGAAGAATCTCAAGGAGGAGTAGATGAAAAGTAAACCTGAAGGCCAACAGGAGCAGAGAGGGAACCAGTAATGCAAATAACATGAGGGTTGAGTGAACACAATCTATTAGGTGAAAAGAAGGTGTAGTGATTGGAATAGTATCCACCAAAATTCATGTCCACCCAGAAACTCAAAAGGCGACTATATTGAATACAGCACCTTTACAGATCTAATTAGTTAAGATGAGGTCATCATGTATTAGAGTGGGCCCTAAACCCAATGGCTAGTATTCCTATATGGACAGGGAGATATGGAGACCCACAGACACACGCAGAGGGAAGGAGGCATGTGAGGATGGAGGCAGAGATTGGAGTGGTGCAGCTACAAGCCCAGGAAAGGTGAGGACTGCCAGCAACAACCATGCATAGCAGAAATGGATTCTCTCTTAGAGCCTCCAGAAAAAACCAACCCTGCTGACACCTTGATCACAGACTTTGCCTCCTGAACTGACATAATAAATTTCTGGGTTTTTTTTAAGCCCCATCATATGTGGCCATTTGTTACAGAAGCCCTAGGAAACTAACACAGAAAGTATTTCTGAATGGTTTGGGTATAAAGTGCACAGGGAGTGAGATGGAGATGGATAGTCAGAAGGGGAAGACCACAAATGGCCTGTGAACCACAAAAAATGGTGTCTTTGTTCTGGGATTCAAAGAAAGCAGATAACTGAATTTCAGTAAAAGAGTGAAGTAATAAGATTTATATTTTTATAAAGATCCCTCCAAGACCAGCTGAGCTTCTGAGGCTGGAGGTCAGATGCCCAATGAGAAGGTTAATGTGGAGAAACAGGCGAGAGATGATGGTGGCCAGAATTCTGCAGCAGATGTAGGAATGAAGATATGTAAATGGATCAGAAGATAACGTAGAACCTATAACAGCAAATTTGAATGGATTATATGAAACATAAGGCCAGTTTTCTGGCTTGGGAAATCCTTTGGATGGTAGGACAATTTACTCTTTCTCTGCCTCCTTCTACATACTTCCTTTTCTCTTCTCCTTAATCCCTTACTTATGTCCTTACAATACTTACTCAGCACCAGATGTGTTCTGGATGTTGGAGATACCTGGAGAGAACTGGAAACCACACAGACTTTGCATTACAAGAGCTCCCCCTCTTCTGGGACAGAGATATGTGAAAAATGACAAAGTAAGATGACAAGGTCTCTAATAAAGGGGCTCACAAGACTACAGATGAGGATGTGTCCAAATCTTGGGGTGGGATAGGGCTAGATGAGAGAAAGCCAAAAAAGGAAGGCCTTTTTATGAGTTTCTGGTGATTTGTCTCATTGCAGAAGATGTTGAAGACTGCAATAGGTCAACATGTGGAAAGGCATGGAAAATTCCATGTGCTGAGTAAGGTCCAGCAGTAGGAAAAGGCATCAGCTCCTCAGGAAGTAGGTGGATGAGGCTCAAGCCTGGGGAGCAGGGAAGGAATTGGCAGGAGGTACCTTATGGATATCCAGGTGGTTATAGTGGAGAGAGAAGGGGCTGGACATTATCTGTACAAACTTCTTTCATGCCATTTAATCTGGGTACTGGGGAAAAGCATATGGTGTTTGTACAAGGCTTGGAGCTAACAAATGGATCCACTTGAAGGATCCGGCATCCACTTAGCTCATGGGCAAGATTCCTTTTGTGAAGACAGACAGTTTTTGGACAGAGAACACAGATTTGGAGTCAAATATAGTTATTAGGAGTTTGGGTTATGGGTAAAATGAATTAAACACACTCTGCTCTGTCTCACCCACTGAATGCACCTATAAACATTTGGAAGAATGCATGAAGAAGCTATTTGACTGAAAAGTAGTAATGTGTGGACCAAGATGATATAGATACTGGGATGATCAGACAGAGACTTTAAAGTAACAATTACAAATATTCTCCAAGAAGTAAGGGTGAGCATTCTTGAAATGAATGAAAGACAAAAAGTCTTGGCAGAGTCAAGATGGCAGAATAGGAGGACACGGAATTCTCATCTCTGAACAACAAGGGCACCTACCAGACACTGGTGGAGGACCTCGGGCACCTCAGGGGATGGGAGGAACCCCCAGTGACCGGGTAGAACATGGGGAAGAGTGAAGGGGGAGGAGAAGTAGAGGTGGGATGGGACTGGCACCCCTGAGGGGAGGCTGGGGGAGGGGAAGGTATCACACACCAGAGGGGGAAAGTTGGGGGGGGACCATTGGGAGGGCAGAGGATCAAAAGGGAGTGTGGCCAGCCTTTCCCTTGCTCACTTGGGCCCCCGGGAGCCTGCTGAGATCCTGGGCCTCATCCTCTGCCCACCAAGACCCCTTCCAGCCGAGCGAGTCCTGAGGGAGTGGGAGGGAAGGAAGGGGGAGCAAAAGTAAAGGCCGGACCTATGGGATCAGCACCCGTGAGGGGTGGCTGGGGGAGGGGAGGAGTTCCTACACCCCGCAGGACCCACCCACAGTTAGGGGTTCAGCAGCGACAGGGGAGACCCTTGGGGGGAGCGGAGGAATGTAAGGGAGTGTGGCCAGTGCTTTCCCTGCCCACTTGGGCACCGAGGAGCCTGTTGGGCTCCCGGGTCTAATCCTCTACCCTCAGAACCTCCCTCCTGCCACACAGAGCCCAAGCCCCGCCCCTACACCCCCACCCAGGGCCCTACCTCTACACGTGGCACTTGGCACTCAGAGATCCCCTCTGAGACCCCCTCCAACCGTGCTGGGCCTAAATCCTACCCACACACCATTACCCAGGGCTTTACCTCCAAGCTCCAGAGCTCCACACTCCAGAGATCCCCCTCTGGACGTGCTGCCTCCCCCTTTCTGTGCAGGTCCTAAGCCTAGGCCCCACTCCACGCTAGAATAGGCCCTGCCCCACCCTAAAACCCACCCCTGCCTAAGTTCCACCTCCTATCTAAGATCTGCCCCCCATAGCCAAGGCCTTTTCAGACCTTTTTTTTTCTTTTAGGTTGGGGTTCTATTTTACCTGTTGTTCTTGATTCATTTATATATATATATTTTTTATAAAGTTTATTTTTTTAATAAATTTATTTATTTATTTTTATTTTTGGTTGTGTTGGGTCTTTGTTGCTGTGCACGGGCTTTCTCTAGTTGTGGCAAGCAGGGGCTACACTTTGTTGTGGTGCACGGGCTTCTTGTTGCAGAGCACAGGCTCTAGGTGTGTAGGCTTCAGTAGTTGTCGCATGCAGGCTCAGTAGTTGTGGCGCATGGGCTTAGTTGCTCTGCAGCATGTGGGATCTTCCTGGACCAGGGCTCGAACCCATGTCCCCTGCATTGGCAGGCAGATTCTGAACCATTGTGCCACCAGGGAAGCCCTATATTTTTAGTTTTTCTAATAAATCTTTTATTTTTCTAATTTTATTTTATTCTTTATATTTTGTTATTGTTCTGCTCCTTTTGGCTTGTTCCCTCTTTTTCTTTCTTGTTTCTGTTGTGGTTTTGTTTAACCTTGTTGCAGTTGTTTCAATTACGTTTTTATTTTTCCTAATATATTTTTTATCTTTTTAATTTTATATTATTTTTTATTTTTTGTTATTGTACTGCTCCTTTTTTTCTTTTCTTTTGCCACGCTGTGTGTCTTGCGGGATCTTGTTTCCCAGGCTGGGGGTTGGGCCTGAGCTCCTGTGGTGGGAGCGCTGAGTCCAAACCACTGGACTAACAGAGAACCTCAGACCCCAGGGAATATTAAGCGGAGTGAGGCTTCCCGGAGGTCCACATCTTAGCACCAAGACCTGGCTCTAGCCAACTGCCTGCAAACTCCAGTGCTAGACACCTCAGGCCAAACAACAACCCCACCCATCAAAAAAAAAAAGAAATGACAAAAATTATGATACAGATGAAGGAGCAAGGTAAAAACACACAAGACCAAATAAATGAAGATGAGATAGGCAACCTACCTGAAAAAGAATTCAGAGTAATGATAGTGAAGATGATCTAAAATCTCAGAAACAGAATGGAGAAAATACAAGAAACCTTTAACAAGGACCTAGAAGAGGTAAAGAGCAAACAAACAGTGATGAACAACACAATAACTGAGATTAAAAATACTCTAGAAGGAATCAATAGCAGAGTAACTGAGGCAGAAGAATGGATAAGTGAGCTGGAAGACAAAATGGTGGAAATAACTGTCGCAGAGCAGAATGAAGGAAGAATGAAAAGAATTGAGGACAGTCTCAGAGACTGCTGGGACATCATTAAATGCACCAACATTCGAATTATAGGGGTCCCAGAAGAAGAAAGGAAAGAGAAAGGGTCTGAGAAAATATTTGAAGAGATTATAGTTGAAAACTTCCCTAACATGGGAAAGGAAATAGCCACTCAAGTCCAGGAAATGCAGAGAGTCCCATCCCATACACAGTAAGTCCTAGGAAAAACACAACAAGACACATATTAATCACACTAACAAAAATTAAATTCAAAGAAAAAATATTAAAAGCACAAGGGAAAAGCAAAAAATAAAATACAAGGGAATCCCCATAAGGTTATCAGCTGATTTCTCAGCAGAAACTCTACAGGTCAGCAGGGAGTGGCAGAATATAGTTAAAGTGATGAAAGGGAAAAACCTATAACCACGATTACTCTACCCAGCAAGGAGCTCATTCAGATTTGATGGAGAAATAAAAAGCTTTACAGACAAGCAAAAGCTACAGGAATTCAGCACCACCAAACCAGCTACAACAAATGCTAAAGGAACTTTTCTAAGCAGGAAACACAAGAGAAGAAGACCCACAAAAATGAACCCAAATCAATTAAAATGGTAATAGGAACATACATATCAATAATAACCTTGAATGTAAATGGATTAAATGCTCCAACCAAAAGATGCAGACTGGCTGAATGGATACAAAAATAAGACCCTTATATATCCTCCTTATATATGCTGTGTACAAGAAACCCACTTCAGACCTAGGCACACATACAGACTGAAAGTGAGGGAATGGAAAAAGATATGCCATGCAAATGGAAATCACAAGAAAGCTGGAGTAGCAATATTCATATCAGATAAAATAGATTTTAAAATAAAGACTCTTACAAGAGATAAGGAAGGACACAACATAATGATCAAGGGATCAATCCAAGAAGAAAACATAACAATTATAAATATTTATGCACCCAACAAAGAGCACCTCAAAACATAAGGCAAATGCTAACAGCCATAAAAGGAGAAATTGACAGTAACACAAAAATAGCATGGGACTTTAACACCCCACTACACCACTGGACAGATCATGCAAAATGAAAATGAATAATTAAACACAAGCTTTAAATGATACAGTAGACCAGATAGATTTTGATATTTATAGGACATTCCACCCAAAAGTGACAGAATACACTTTCTTCTCAACTGCACACAGAATGTTCTCCAGAATAGATCACATCTTGGGTCACAAATCAAGCCTTGCAAAATTTAACAAAATTGAAATCGTATCAAGCATCTTTTCCAACCACAATGCTATGAGATTAGAAATCAATTACAGGAAAAAAACTGTAAAAATCACAAATAAATTGAGGCTAAACAGTGCACTGCTAAATAACCAAGAGATCACTGAAGAAATCAAACAAGAAATTAAAAATTACCTAGAAACAAATGACAATGAAAACACTATGATCCAAAACATATGGGATGCAGCAAAAGCAGTTCTAAGAGGGAAGTTTATAGCAGTTCAAGCTCACCTCAAGAAACAAGAAAAATCTCAAATAAACTATTTAACCTTACACCTAAAGCAACTAGAAAAAGAACAAAGAAAACCCAAAGTTAGCAGAAGGAAAGAAATCATAAAGATCAGAGCAGAAGTAAATGAAAGAGAAACAAAGAAAACAATAGCAAAGATCAATAAAACTAAAAGTTGGTTATTTGAGAAGATAAACAAAATTAGTAAAACTTTAGCAAGACTCATCAAGAAAAAAAGGGAGAGCACTCAAATCAATAAAATTAAAAATGAAAAAGGAGAGATTATAACTGACACCACAGAAATACAAAGCATCATAAGAGACTACTAAAAGCAACTATATGCGAATAAAATGGACAACCTGGAAGAGATGGACAAATTCTTGGAAAGGTACAACTTTCCAAGATTGAACCAGGAAGAATTAGAAAATATAAACAGACCAAACACAGGTAATGAAATTTAAACTATAATTTAAAATCTTCCAACAAACAAAAGTCCAGGACCAGATGGCTTCACAGGCGAATTCTATCAAACATTTAGAGAAGAGCTAACACCTATCCTTCTCAAACTCTTCCAAAAAATTGCAGAGGAAGGAACACATCCAAACTTGTTCCATGAAGCCACCATCACCCTGATACCAAAACCAGACAAAAATACCACAAAAAAAAGAAAATTACAGACCAATATAACTGATGAATATAGATGCAAAAATCCTCAACAAAATACTAGAAACAGAATCCAGCAACACATTAAAAAGATCATACACCATGATCAAATGGGATTTATCCCAGGGATGCAAGGATTCTTCAACATACGCAAATCAATGTGACACACCATGTTAACAAATTAAAGAATAAAAGCCATATGATCATCTCAATAGATGCAGAAAAAGCTTTTGACAAAATTCAACACCCATTTATGTTAAAAACTCTCCAGAAAGTGGGAATAGAGGGAAACTACCTCAACATAATAAAAGCCATAAACGACAAACCCACAGCAAACATCATTTTCAATGGTGACAAACTGGAAGCATTTCCTCTATGATCAGGAAGAAGACAAGGATGTCCACTCTCACCACTATTATTCGACATAGTATTGGAAGTCCTAGCCATGGCAATCAGAGAAGAAAAAGAAATAAAAGGAATACAAACTGGAAAAGAAGAAGTAAAGCTATTACTGTTTGCCAATGACATGATACTATACATAGAGAATCCTAAAGATGCCACCAGAAAACTACTAGAGCTAATCAATGAATTTGGTAATATTGCAGGACACAAAATTAATGCACAGAAATCTCTTGCTCTCCTATACACTAACAACAAAATATCAAAAAGAGAAATTAAGGAAACACTCCCATTTACCACTGCAACAAAAAGAATGAAATACCTAGAAATAAACCTACTTAAGGAGGCAAAAGACCTTTACTCAGAAAACTATAAAACACTGATGAAAGAAATCAAAGATGACATAAACAGATGGAGAGATATACCATGCTCCTGAATTGGAAGAATCAATATTGTGAAAATGACTATATTACCCAAACCAATCTACAGGTTCAATGCAATCCCTATCAAATTACCAATGGCATTTTTCACAGAACTAGAACAAAAAATTTTACAGTTTGTATGGAAACACAAAAGACCCCGAATTGCCAAAGCAATCTTGAGAAAGAAAAATGGAGCTGGAGGAATCAGGCTCCCTGACTTCAGACTATACTACAAACCTACAGTAATCAAGATAGTGTAGTACTGGCACAGAAACAGAAACATAGATTAATAGAACAGGATAGAAAGCCCAGAGATAAACCCACGCACATATGGTTACCTTATCTTTGACAAAGGAGGCAAAAATATACAATGGAGAAAAGACAGCCTTTTCAATAAGTGGTGCTGGGAAAACTAGACAGCTACATGTAAAAGAATGAAATTAGGACACTTCCCAACACCATACACAAAAATAAACTCAAAATGGATTAAAGACCTAACTGTAAGGCCAGACACTTTAAAACTGGTAGAGCAAGACATAGGCAGAACAGTCTATGACATAAATCACACCAAGATCCTTTTTCACCCACCTCCTAGAGTAATGGAAAAAAAAAAAGGGACCTAATGAAACTCAAAAGATTTTGCACAGAAAAGGAAACCATAAAGAAGATGAAAAGACAACCCTCAGAATGGGAGAAAATATTTGCAAATGAAGCAACTGACAAGGATTAATCTCCAAAATATACAAGCAGCTCATGTAGCTCAATATCAAAAAAACAAGACCTAAATAGACATTTCTCCAAAGCAGACATACAGATGGCCAACAAATACATGAAAAGATGCTCAACATCACTAATCATTAGAGAAATGCTAATCAAAACCACAATGAGGTATCACCTTTCACCAGTCAGAATGGCTATCATAAAAAATCTAGAAACAGTAAATGCTGGTGTGGAGAAAAGGGAACCCTACAGCACTGTTGGTGGGAATGTAAATTGATACAGCCACTATGGAGAACAGTATGCAGGTTCCTTAAAAAACTAAAATCAGAACTACCATATGACCCAGCAATCCCACTCCTGGGCATATACCCTGAGAAAACCATAATTCAAAAAGATACGTGTACCACAATGTTCATTGCTGCACTATTTACAATAGCCAAGACATGGAAGCAACCTAAATGTCCATCAACAGATGAATGGATAAAGAAGATGTGGCACATATATACAATGGAATATTATTCAGCCATAAAAAAGGAACAAAACTGAGTTATTTGTAGTGAGGTGGATGGAGTTAGAGTCTGTCATACAGAGTGAAGTAAGTCAGAAAGAGGGAAGCAAATACTGTATGCTAACACATATATATGGAATCTAAAAAAAAAAAAAACGTTCTGAAGAACCTAGGGGCAGGACAGGATTAAAGACACAGATGTAGAGAACGGACTTGAGGACACAGTGGGGGAAGGGAAAGCTGGGACGAAGTGAGAGAGTAACATTGACATATATACACTACCAAATTAAAATGGATGGCTAATGGGAAGCTGCCGCATAGCACAGGGAGATCAGCTCAGTGCTTTGTGACTACCTAGAAGGATGAGATAGGGAGGGTGGGAGGGAGGCTCAAGAGGGAGGGGATATTGTGATATATGTATACCTATGGCTGATTCACTTTGTTGTACAGCAGAAACTGACACAACATTGTGAAGCAATTATACTCCAGTAAAGATGTGAAAAAAAAAGTCTCAACATTGAAGTAAAAAGATATACTGTGAAAATCATTCTTAATGGTGAAAGACTGAATGTTTTTTCCCTAAGACTGGGAAAAAGGCAAAGATATCCACTCTCACAACCTCTATTTAGCATAGTGTTGAAAGTCTTAGCCAGTTCATGAAGGCAAGAAAAAGAAATAATGGCAAATATGTTGAAAAGGAAGAAACAGAACTGTCTTACTTGGCCAATGACACAATTGTCTGTGGAGAAAATTCCAAGGAACCTCCAAAAGTACTCCCAGAACTATTAAGTGAATTTAGAAAAGTTGCAGGATACAAAGTCAATATTCACAAATCTATCAGATTCTGTATTTCAGAAATGAACAATTGGAAGCTGAAACAAAATCAAAACAACAACAAAATGATATTATTTAAAGCCAGTACCTACAGACGTCCATAGCCTTTGCAGATCGGGTGGGGAAGGCTTCAACCCATCCTGTGAAAGTGTCAACAAACAGCAGAAGATATTTATGTCCTGATCGTGGGGGCATTTGAGTGAAATCTAACTGCCAGTCTTCCCCTGGATATGTCCCTCGGTATTGAATTGGCCTGAGTAATGAAGAGGGGAATTGGATGGGTCTGTGGGTTATTACAGGCACATAAATCACAGGCAAGTGTTACTTGTTTTACTGTTCTTTTAAGCCCCTTCCCTGAAAAATGTTTTTGCATCAAGTCCCACAGTACATCCCTCTCTTCCTGACTCCCAGCCTCACCATATCTCATTCAATAGGTATGGCCAAACTAGTATCAGGGTGGTAAGAAATTTCCTGGATTTAGGAACCTCAAAACTTTGCTGCTAAATGTAAAGCACTCTGTATAAACTTTATTGTTGTTGTGTTTAAGAATAATACTAGGAACGTTTATCTTTTTGGTTGCTATTTTAATTGAATATTTAAAAAATTATCTAGTTCTGCTTGATTTGGTAACTTTTCCAGTCAATTATTTTATGGTTTTTTTTTTTTTAAGAACTACATTGGATTTTTAAAATATCAAACAGTAACATAAGCTAATGGTAACAAATCAAAGCACAGAAGTTTAAAAAGAAGAAGCTAACAATTCTCCTCCCTTTCCCTTCCCACTCTTGTGTGTAATCACCCATTCTTCCGTACTTTTCTCTATTCTCAATAAGCAAAAATAAATATACACGTATGGTCCTCTCTCAGCCATTTTTTGTACAAATGGGATTAAATCAGCTACTTACATGTCAACTTGTTCAATCATGGGTATGTACCCATGAAATTATTTCAATAACAGGATAATATTTCACAGTGTGGCAGATTAGAGAATACCACAAATTCTTTGCTAATCCTTCCATTGAGTGGTAGAATCTAATGTCCCTCTCCTTAACTTTGGGCTAGACTTGGTGACTTACTTGCCTAATCAATAGATGGAGGCAGAAGCCATGCTATTTAAAGCTTCTACCTTCATCTCTTAGAACCTAGACACCATGCTGTTAGGAAGGCCAAACAGCTCCATTCAGAGACCCCCATGGAGAGACCCATTTGGACAAGATCCTAGGCACATGCTGCATGAGGACCCACCAAGAGCCAGCACCAACTCCCCAGTCTTATGAGCGAGTGGTCTCCAAAGTGGCTCCCCTTCCAGCCTCAGAAGAGCTGTACCAGCTGATGTTGCCCAGAGCAGGGATTGGTTGTTCCTGCCATGCCCCATTCAAATTGCTCATTCATGAGCGAAATGAATGATGCTTATTGTTTTAAAACACTAGGTTTTGTGGAGGTTTGCTGAAAATCAATAAATAAGCAGAATGCAAAGAATCAGGATATCTAGATATCTTAATTTACTCATTATGAAACCATTCCCCTATGTATAAACATTTCCCTTATATTTCAGGGGTTTTTTTCCCCCATGACTTCTAATAATCCTGCAACAAACATACAGTAAATAGTACTGCAGGATCTGTTTACTGCATTTGGTGCTGTTGGTTTTTCCTCAAACATCCTGTGGTTTGTTTTATGGTACATGATTTATAGAACAGACATAATATCTGGGTGTTTCTAAACTTTCAGGCTTGCCATGCTGCTCCATCAATCCTTCCCATTCTATTTTTCTGATGCTTTTTATTAGTGACAGATGCTGACTCTTTTTCCCACACATTAAGAAAAACACTTAATTTGATTTTTAACAGAATCAACAGGATGAGTCATGGCATTCTTTAAAGTTTAATCTCTCTTTTTAGAACTCTTTGAATTGTCATCATGCTACATCCAGTCTTTTATATGTTTTAGAAAAATTAGTGCAAGCAGCGAAGGCAATAGTCCTTGAAAATGCTTTCTGAGCCCACAGAATCTGGATTCTTTGCCATTTATCCAAAAACACTGCATTCTTTTTCTATTCTCTGCTGAGAAAACGAATGTTTTGGCAAGTTTTTTTCTCCTCTTCATTATTAAGGTGATTTCAAAACATGAAGCTGGCTATGTGTGCAGTTGGTCTAATTTCAAAAAAATTTGTTTGCTGCTTTTCAGATATGGTACATCAGAATTGATTTGGTGCTTCCTGTGGCATTGTAACACCCTCATGTTTCTTTCAAGCTTCATGAGAACTAATGGTGACAATTCCACTGAAACCATATGATCTCTATTATTTTGGCACTTTAAACTTGGAAATCTAAGTTAAAGTTTCTGCTGCTGCTTTCACTTTGACTAGAGGATACCATGGGGAAGGACTCCACATTCAAATATGAAATAAAGAACCCAGTGAGGCTGGGAAGTTGCCAGGGAAAGCTGGCTGCTTACCAAAGACTTACAAGGTTCATTTACCTCAGTACATTGATCACATACAAAACCTGAGTCTCAGCATTTTCATTAGCGAGGGGGCAAAATGGACATATCTCAGTAATAATCCCACCATTCAAGATAACACTAAAAGGTAGCACAAATGAACATTAGAATGCTAGCTTCTTCATGTAATGATTAATGTGGAATGTAATGACTAATGTGGAATGTACATACATCAGAAATCCCTCTGTTTTGTTACATAAACATCTACCCTGGAATGTAATAACTAGAGCAACCAATAAAGAATCTATGCAAAGAGATACACTAAAATTATAGATAAATTAAAGTGAAATTCTTAAAAAATATTCAAGTGACCCAGAAAACAAGATAAAGAAAACAGAGAAAAAAAAAAACAGAGGAAACAAATAGAAAACAAAATATAAATAGGCAGACTTAATCCCTAACGTATCAGTAATTACATTAAATATAAATTGTCTAAATACACCAATCAAAAGACAGAGATTCATAGAGTTGATTAAAAAATGACTCAATTATATGGCAGCTACAAGAAACTCACTTCAAATATAATGATATAATCAGATTGAAAAATGATGGAAATAATATTATATATAAACATTAATCAAAAGAAAGTTGAAGTGGATATGTTATCACATAGAGTGGACCTTAAGGTAAAGAAAATTACCAGGGACTGAAAGGGACATTTCATAATGATAAAAGGATATAGCAATTCTAAATATGTATGCACCAATCAACATGGTTGCAAAATATGTGAAGAAAAACTGATAAAATTAAAAGGCAAAATCCACACAGTTATTGTTGGAGATTGCAATACTCCTTCCTCTCTCTACAACTGATAGAGCCCAGCATCAACTAGCAGGATCTAATCAACATTTAGAGAGCACTCCACCCAACAGCAATGGAATACACATTCTTTTCAAGCGCCCATGGAATATTTACCAAACTGAACCATCTCCTGAGCCATTAGGTGGACTTCAACAGATGTAAAATAATTGAAATCACATGGAATTTGTACTATGGCCATGGTGGACTCAAATTAGGAATCAATAACAAAAAAATAACAGAAAAATCTCCTCACTCTTAGAAACTACACAACATACTTCTAAATAGTCCATGGCTCAAAGAGGACGTATCAAAGTTTAAGTATTTAAGTTTAAAAAGTACATTGAACTGAATGAAAATACAATATATAATAAGTTCTGTGATAGAGACTTCTGCTTCTGGAAAGATGGAATAAGTGTACTTTTTCTTATTCCTCCCACTAAGCTCAGGCAAAACCCTTAAACATTATATATAAAACTAACCTAAGATGACTCTGAAAGGTGGAGAGAAGAAGACAGATCAGTTAGGGAACTTGGGTCTGGAGAAATGACATGGTAATGTGTTCCTTGGATTTTTCTTTCTGTCTCATCTATTCCACACCTAGTACTAAAGAAGCCAGCAACATGCTAACAGGAAATCACAGATAAAAAACAAAGAAACAAACAAAAGAAACCTGCATTCTGTATCCAGAGAACCAGGAAAGGGCCAGCCTAGCAAGACAGAAAATGTTTAGACAATAACCACCCTACCTCAGCCCAACTTTACAGAAACACCTGCAGCCCCAGCCCACCCCTTGAAGGCAAGGGCCAGGTGCTGAGCCTAGCCTTCCATGTTTGCCAAGCTGCAACAAGATGACATAACTGCTCCCCTACAGGTGTGTTATGTTGGGGAAGGCCAAGTGGGAGGTCAGGACTTTGGTTCTCGACGAGTGCTAATAAGGCCCTGTCCCCCTGCAGTGCCAATGGAGCCACGAGAGGCTATAAAAAGGCACTCTGTTTCTGTGCCAAGGTGGTGTCAGTGGGCATCGTAGGGAGCTGGGTCTCCCACCCCTGCTCAGCAGTAATGGGGGGCCCTCCCCTCCAGGAGTCAAAGTTGGCCAGGTGGGAACCTGAACTTCGACTCCCACCTGGCATCAGCGAGGTGGAACCCTCTCTCTCCATGCAAGTGGTGTCAGAGGAAACCTCTAAAACAAAAGATTTAGATAAGATCCAATTTCACAATGTATTAATAATATCTCAAATGTTCAGGTTTCAATAGAAATCCATCATACCAAGAGCTAGGAAAATCTCAACTTGAAATGTAAAAATGATCAATAGACATCAACACAGAGATGACACAGATGTTAGAATTTTCTAACGAAGACATTAAAGCAGCCATAATATAAATGCTTTGAACGAGAAAAGAATTACCAACATCAGCAATGAAATGAGGGATATCAATATGGACCAAGCGGATGTGTTAAAGATAATAAGGAAATATTATAAACAGCTCTAGACACATAAACTTGACACCTTAGATAAAATGGACCAATTCCTTGAAAAGCACAAATTACTACAATACACCCAAAATAAAAGAGATATTTGAATAGTCCCATAACCATTAAGGCAATTTATTTTGTAATTTGAAGCTCCTCCCAAAGAAATCTTTAGGCCCAGATGGTTTCACTGGGAGAATTCTACCTAAAGTTTGTGAAGAATTAGATTTTCCAACTTATTTTACCAGGTCAGTATTTCCCTGATACCATCTAGACAATGGCAGTACAAAAAAGAGAAAACTGCAGACCAATATCCATCATGAGTATGAACACAAATGTCCTTAACAACACATTAGGAATTGAATCAATGTATAAAACAACTTATACAGCATAACCAGGCTGGATCTAGGTTAGGGATGCAAGGCTGGTTCAGTAATCAAAATTGATCAATACAATGTACCATATTGACAGGCTAAAAAAAAAAAAATCACATGACCATATTAAATGATGTAGAAAAAAGCAGGTGACAAATTTCAACACCCATTTATGATAAAACTCCCAGCAATCTAGGGAAAGAAGGAAGTTCCTCAACATGATAAAGAATATGTACAAAAACCCTCCAGTCAATAGCACATTTAATGACAGAGGAGTGAATGCTTTCCCCCTAAGACTGAGGACAAGGCAAGAGGTCTGCTCTCACCATTGCTACTCAGTACAGTTCTGGAAGTTCTAGCTGATATGGTCAGGCAGGTGAAGGAAACGAAAGGCATATAGATCATAAAGAAACTGTGTCTATAATTCAGATGACATGGTGGTCTAGGTAGAAAATTCTAAGGAATTTGCCCCCCCCAAAAAAAACCACACCTCCTAGAGTAAGTGAGGCTAGCAAGTTTGCAGGAAAGAAAGTCAATGCACAAAAAATCAATTGTGTTTATATGTGATATACTAGCAATGAACATGTGGAAACTGAAATTGAAACTACAATAACAGTTACATTCACTGAGAAAAAATAATGAAGTACTTAGATGTAAAGCTAACAAAGCATGTGCAGGACTCATACTGAAAACTAAAAAAACTACAAAATTACTAACACTACACAAATATGCCAGACATACGTAATTTATACTTAACTTAATTTGAAGAAAAACTTCTGTGTCTTGCTGTAAATATTTTGATAATTTTTTGTGAATTCAATACACTGCACTATTGTATTATCTTTTATAAAGTAATCTTTAAAAAGTGTGATAGTACCAACAGTGGTTGAGAACATAGGTTGATAGAACTTCTATTGCAACATACATTGGTTCAACCAAGTGGCATTATCTTTTAAATGCTTAAATTATATTTGAATTGATTTGACAACACGAATAAAGCACTATTTTGTGCCATTCACTGTTCTAAGTGCTTTACATAGTCTGACTCATTTAATTCCCCAATCCTCTAAAGCACATACTACCCACAGTGCTACTTCAAGAAATTGAGGAACAGAGGCGTTAACTCTTTTGCCTAAGATACATTAAATAAGTGGCAAAGCCAGCATCCAAACCCAGGTCCTCTTGTTCTAGTATCCATTCCTCTGTCCACTCTGTGATGCACACACTGACTCTATGGCCACCTGACTCCACTCCTAGGTAATATCTTTTAGAACTTTGTTCCAGAAAGCATATACAAAGATGTGCATTACAGCATTGCTTGCGAATATGTGCGGACAATCCACATGTTTATGAACACAACAATAGAAGATATATTATGACATTCACACAATAGAATTTTACACAGCAGTTAAAATTAATGTACTAGAATTACATGCAGCAATATATACAAATCTCAGAAACATAATGGTAAGTGAAAAGCAGAAGATCGTTTCTGGTAGAGGAGCACTTAAGTAAAGCTACAAAGAAGTAAAACTAAATGATATATTGTCTAGAGATACATGCTTTACAGTGAAAACTCTTTTTTAAGGAACAAAAGATAAAAATAGTAATAATAAGTGCTTGCCTCTGGTTGGAATGAGGAGGAGGTAGACAAGGCGGAACCAAGCTTACTTTGTCTGCCTTGGTTCTTAAGTTGGCACGTTGGTTGATGGTTCAGTATTGGCTTGATTATCATTCTTTATAACATCATAAATGTTAAATATAGCGTTTGGCTTGTATCAAATATAGTAGCATAAAAATCTTTAAAAATTAATGATGAACAAGTTCAGGAAAAAATAGTAAGACCAAAAACTGGTTCTTAGAAGGACTCCCCCACCCCCCAAAAATAATCAAACCTTGGCAAACCTTGATCCAAAATAATAATAACAACAACAACAATAATACAGCAACAATGACCACACTGGAAGAAAGGAAATATAGCTATTGATATAGAGGAAATGTATTAAATTTATACAATACATAGGCTTTATTTTAACAAATTTGAATTTATACAAAATTATTTTTTAAATAAATTTTAAGAGCCCCAAATTGATTCAGGAAATAGATTTTTTAAAAACCTGGAATAAACTAATATTCATCAAACGTTTACAAGTAGCCGAGCGATGAATGATGGCCAATTTGGACAGCGTGCTGGGCCCCATTCCCAGTACTGCAGGCATTAGACTCACCTGACCCTTTCTACCACCCGCTGAGGTGGGACCTGCTATTGCCTTTATAGATTTTACATATGTGGATACTGTGGGGAGGAGAGGTGAGGTAGCCTCCCAAATTTAATCAACTTCTAAGTGAAAGGTGGGGACTTGAACCCAGTGAGCTTGGCTCCAGGCAGGGATTGGAACCCAGCTGGTTTGGCTCTAGAGCCTGACATTGTGACCACCTTGCTGGGCTGGTGCTGACCTGCAGAGGCTCCCCGTGCCTCAGGAGGCCCCAGACTCGGATATCACATGGTATCCTGGAGGCGGGGACACCCGTGCAGATAAACTGTGCCAGAGCAGAGACAACATGGAGAACCCCCAGCCCTCATGTGATGATAATGCCGAGGCGGGGTGAGGGTGGGTACATCCTGACGTGTTTTCTGTAGCAGATGGGGAGGCTGGAAATTGGCCTGCTGGTCATGGTAATTCACAGAACTCGAGAGCTTACTATCTGCCCTCTCCGCCCCGTCTCAGCCCCATGGTCTCCACTGGCCACTCAACGGCCCTGCACTGGGCACTTCTTTGATCCTCGTTGGACAGGTGATCATACCCTGTCCCAGCGACGCTGAGCCTCAAGGAAAAGTGACTCCTGCTCCCAGGATGCTGGGCTGGGGTTCAAAAATCTGGACCCTACAGCCGCATTGCCAGTAAAGATAATTAGTGTCCTCCTCCTGCCTGAGAAAACCAAACAGAACTTCCTCCAGACAGAAGATGACTGATTATATAAAATTGTCCAGGAACAATGCTCCTCTTTTACCCATACCCGCTCAGGAGCAGATGCAGAATTTGTCATGGAGGCCGGGTAAGGGCACTTTGCCTTTGTATTCTACACTCTTCTGTTCTTTTTTTTCCTCCAAGAAATGAATTCATGTTATTATTCTGATACCAATTCTGCTGTGTGGGTTTTGCTCCCACACCACCAAGCAATTCTCCAATACCAGCTGGGTGCTCTACAATTCAACTCAGTTCTTATACTATTTACCTGGAGAGGGCATCTGATCCCACAGGGGAAGGGTTCAGTCCTAGAAGACTGCCTTCTCCCTGCCCCGACACACATTTCAGATGCCAATCAAGTCCACGTTGTCAGCTGTGCTTCTGACCCACTGACTATAGATCAGAGGTCCCCCAAACTCCCCACAGTGGGTTCAACTAATTTGCTAGAGTAGCTTACAAAACTCAGAGAAATAGTTTCTTACTAGATTACTAGTTTGTTATAAAAGGATATAATTTAGGAACAGGCAGATGGAAGAGATGCACAGGGTGATGTGTGGGGAAAGCACGGAGCGTCCATGCCCTTTTTAAGCCCTCGACGCTCCCAGAATCTCCACATGATCACCAATCTGGAAAGCTCTCCAAGTACAGTCCTTTTGGGTTTTATGGAGGCTTCATTACATAGACATGATTAAAATCATTGGTTACTGGTGACTGATTCCACCTCCAGGCTCTCTGCTGTCCCCAGAGCGTGGGTGGGGCTGAAAGTTCCAACCCTCTATTCACGGGGATGGTTCCCTGGCAACCAGCCCCCATCCTTAGGGGCTTTCCAAAAGTCACTTCATTAACACAAATCCAGGTGTGGTCAAAAGGGGTTTGTTTTGAATATCAAGACACCTCTCTAGCTCTTATCACTAAGGTAATTCCAAGGGATTTAGGATCTCTGTGCCAGAAAGAGAGATGAAGACCAAATTATATATATTTCTTCTTATAAATCACAATATCACACGTGGGTTGTGCAAATTTTTTAGAAAGGTAAAAAGGGCTGGTGCCATTTACACAACAGAACTTTTATAAAGGACCAAACTTAACTTACATAATAGCTGCATGGTCTGCACCTGGACTATAGCAGGTACTCAGAAAGAACATTATTTTGTCAATTTAAAATGCTTTATAGAAGTAGATGAAGTGAGGTGATGGGCTCTCAGAGCCCCGTGACCTTCTGGGAATCATCTGCAAAGATCTGGGGACTGTGAGGAAGGCAACGCCGGCGGCAGGGGGTCAAGACACCTTCCCCTGGTGAAGAAGTGCTGGGTGATCGAGGTTGCCGCCTTTTTGATGGAAACAGCCCCCTGCACTCTCCTTGGGCCAAGTACCTGGAAGACAAACAAGACGGAGGAGAGGACCACACCAGCATTCCGGGAAGAATGAAGGAGGGAGCAGAGGCTCTGCAGGAAGGCTCAGCTCTGGTGTCCCGCCTGCCCTTGGCCCCTCTGCTAGGCTTGCAGGACCTTACCTCAGCACCTGTGCCAAGCTGGGAACTTTCTCCTCTTTTGGGAAATTGCTTTTGTCTTTCCACACACGAGGAAGCTGAGGCCCACGGGCTGAAGTCCGGCTGCCCAGTTTTCTGGCTCAGGGCTCCTGCTCCTCAAGTGGGCGTGGGCCCTTGGCTGCTGCCTCCCACCCACACCGTGCAGTTTGCAGGGCTGAGGGCGAAGGCCAGACCAAAAGCCACCAGACAGTTCCTTAGAGTGTGCGGTCTGCAACACCCCCAGTAAGAATATTTTAGGCCCATGTCATCAATACCTGAGCAATTCTAGAGCCGCTGAGACCTTGGCCTGGGAGGAGGGGTTAGTGGCTGGGGGCCTCGGCATCGTCCCCTGTCCTCTGCTATGCAAAACTTGGGCAGGTCATGCAGACCAAGCAGTGTGCAGCCTGGGCCTAAGGAGGGAATTCCATGGTTCTGCCGTCCGGCTTTGGCTTGCCAGGGGTCTGGCTTCCCTGCTCACTCTGAAGTCACCTAGAGAGGGCCTTTGGGAACTCTCTGAGGCCGCTGTTGGCGCTGCCAGAGCTGAGGAGTGTGCAGAGATAAGGCCGTGATGCCCAGGGCCTGCCCCAGAGCACAGCAAGCCTGGACCGTCCACCCTCAAACTCTGGGGAGAGGGAGGGCCCACTGCTGCTTTGCCAAGAGGCAGCTGCCTGCTGGGGGATTTGCTCAAGGAGGGATGTTTTTAACAGTTTTACCCATTTGTTCATGGACTTAGTAAACATTGGCCAACCACTAGTTCTCCCTTACAAGGGTGCCCAGTTGGGGGCAAGTTCACTTGGCCCTGAAGGGCAAATGATTACCTGCAGAAGAGTCTACCTTCTTGCATTTTCTATCAGGGAAAGCAAAGAATTGTATACAGAGCATTCAGAGCTGCCTGAAGATGTTGCCACACTTGCCAGATTTTGGAGCTGCAGTTTTCCTTTGGGCTAAATCTCGGAACCACCAGCAGAAGAAATCTCCTCTGGAGAGGAAGGTCAAAGTCATCATGTAGCTCAAACAGTTACTTTGGGGCGCCACCTAATGGTTAAAGGTCCAAACTGCTCATCTCAAGGTCAGGCAGAGGTAGGGTGGGGAGGGGCGAGGATGGGGAGGGTGCAGGCAGAGAGGTCGGAGGGAAGGTGGCTTCCCCCGCCTGTGGGCTCTGAGACACGGGAAGAGCACATGCACCGAACGTCACTCCAATCCTAGGACCCGCCTTTGCTTCTTCCTCTGACCCCACTCGCAGCCGTTTTATTGGGCATACTCTGACGTTCCTGGCGGAAAGGCAACGGGACGTAGCTCGATGGAGATAATTGGCAATATCGAGCAAAACCACGTGTGCTTTTGCCCTTTGACCTGGCATTCTACGGAGCCATGCCAAAAATACTCTGGCAAAATAATGATAATAATAATAATAATAATGTGTAACGTACTAGGCACTGCAGGATTTTTCGTTACAGCAAAGGACTCAGAATAACTCAAATGCCCATCACAGGGGCCTGATGACATACACTGGCCTACATCCCCACAAACAATTCCAGCCAGTGGTCCAGGCTCTGCAGTGGTGACAAACAACACTCAGAGCCCAGTCTGGAGTGGGGCTGGTCCCTGGGGCGGTGGGGAAGGACAGCAGGGCGAGCCCAGAACCCGTGGTTAAGGAGCCGTCTACTCACACCTCATTCCTAAAAGCCAGCTTTGTGTGCTGACTTTGTGTGTCCACCATTGTGTTTCCCACGTCTGTGGCCAGTGTGTTCCTGCTGAGCGCCCACCTTGTGTCTTGATTCTGTGTGCCTGACGTGGTATACTCAGTACTGTGTGCCTGGCATTTGGCACCAGGCGTTGTGTGCCTGACTTTGTGTACACAGCACTGTGTGCCAGCTCGTGTTTGCCCAGCTCCATATGCCTAGCAGTGTGTGCATGGTTCTGTGTGCCCGGAGTTGTGTGCTCAGCGTTGTGCATCTGATACAATGTTGTATGTCCAGGGTGTGTACCTCACACGTGTGCTCAGCATTTTGTTCCTGGTGTATGTGCATGCCTGGGACTGTGTGTTCAGTGTTGTGTGCCCTGTGCTGTGTGCCTGGTGTTGTGTGTCCGGAACTGTACTCCTGGAGTGTGGACCTGGCCTTGTGGGCTGAGAGTGTGTGCCCAGCATCGTGTGCCTGGCTCTGTGTTCCCAGAATTTTGGTCCTGCCGTGTGTACCCGATGTGTGCATCTGGCACGTACTGCAGCCTTGTGGGCTCAGTGTTGTGTTCCCAGAGATTGGGACTGGTCTGGGGTGCCTCCCAGGGGTTGTCTGATGTGTGTGTCTATTGCCTGGGGTCTTGTGCGTAGCGCCAGGTAGTGTGGGCCCACTGTCATGTGCATAGTGTTTTGTGCCCTGTTTGGGTTTCTGGCAGTTGTGCCAGGTGTTATACTCTGAGCGTGTGCCAGGCTTGTGTGTCCCAAGTGTGTGTGCCTGACACTCGCGTCAATGTTTTGTGCCTGGTGTTATGTGCCCCACAGAGTACGCATAGCACTGTGTTTTGGCGTGTGTATCTGGTGTGTGTTACTAGCATACGCTCTTGCCACGTGCACCTGGCATTTTGTGTCAGCTTCTGTTCCTGCTGTGGGTGCCAGGCATGTCCCCGGTGTGTGTGAGGGTGTGCGTTCCTATCATGTGTGCCCAGCTTGCTGGGCTGTCATTGTAGGCCTGACTTTGTGTGCCAGTGTCGTGGTGCTGGCGCTGCGTGTTCGGCAATGCATGCTTGGTGTGTGTGTCCACTCTCGTGTGCCTGGAGTGTGGGCCTGTGTGTGGCCAGTGTTCCCTGCCCAGTGTGTGTGCCTGGTGCTGTGTCCTGGTGACGTGTGTCCTGTGATGTACACCTTGTGTTTGCAGCCTGGGCACTGGCGAATGTGCCCGGTGTTGTGTGCCCAGCCTGGCACGTGTACGTGGCATCGTGTGCCTGGCACCCAGCGGCCCCATTGTACAGCTTAGTCCTGACTCACACCTGCTGGAGACACTGGTGTGGGTGCGCCATCCCTCTGCAGGGTGGGGTTCAGGGCCCATCCTGGCCTTGGCCCCATGAGGGTCCATGTAGCCCCTTCCTCTCCATGAGCTCACATCCCTGTTAACACACTTCTGCTTGGAAGACTCCCAAGTTTAGCCTCTTCGGGGGATCAGCCTGCACCTCAAAGACACCCCATTCATCTGGGGAGTCCCAGCAGGGTAAGGCCCCCACAGCAGGTGGCTCACGCAGGCCTCGTCTCCTGGGCCTGGTGAGGCTGCAGACAGAGCCAGGTTCCTGGAGAGGCCTCCGGCCCGGTCGGGCGCTGCCATCCAAGCCTGAATGCAGAGCAGACTTGTTCCCCCAATTCTATGTTGTCCCCAAAGCAGCATGACTCCCAGCTCACATCTCGCACGTCTCCCTCAGAAATCGCCCCTTCGTCTCTGCTTCCCTTTCCCTGTGGGGCACAGACGGAGTTCCCAGGGTCTCCTTGCAGGGTGACCCCTGTTCCCCTCTCAGGCCCTCCTCCTCTTATCCCCAGCCCCCTCCCGGGCCCCCTCTTCACACGCAGACATGGGCTTGGACGAGCCTCCAGTTCCCAAGGGTGACGTGTGTCCTGCCCAGGAAGGGTGTCTGCTCGGTGTAAGTTCCCGGGTCCTGCGGGGGCCACCGTACATCCAGTCCTGCAGGCCCAGCCCCCTGGGAACAGCAGCAAAACCCAACACCAAGGCTAAGGACAGGCTGTGATAGCACATCACGTGCGGGGCCTTGGAATTTTGAGGTGATTGTAGATTTCTGTGCAGTTATATGTCTGAGTGCCTCAATCACATTTTTTTCTTTTTAAATTTTCCCAACTATTACCTAGCTTGGCAAAAATGAGCTAGTTCTACTTTGAGGGTCATGAAAGGGGCCGTGTAGAAAGGTTTGTTGTCTGAAGCTCTGGGACACTAATTTCATTAAGCACCAACTATGACAGGGGTCATGATTAAGATCAAGGATTAGAAACACTGTCTTTGCCTACTAGCAACCTGTTTCCCACCCATGAACCTTTTATTTTAAAACATGAATTTGTAACAGAAAGTATCACATTAATAAAAAAAGGAGGTGGCTTCCTCTCCCACCTTGACTGGGTCCAGTTCTCAGGTCTCCTGGCTGAGCGCGGCACCTCCTGATGCAGCCACCAGGTGGCAGAGCCCACTCTGTCCAGGGAAGCAGGTCCTCTGTCACCTCTTCCATAGCTGGACGAGGGACCTTTGCCTGTTGCAAGAGCCTGTCTCATCTCAGACCCCTTCTGAATGGAGATAAGTGGTGTAGACATCAAAGTCAGTCAATGACTTGGACCTCCAGACAAGCAGAAGAGGTGAACGTCATTCAAAGCAGGGAGATTATCATACTAAGTGAAGTAAGCCAGACAGAGAAAGACAAATATATGATTTCGCTTATATGTGGAATCTAAAAAATTGATACAAATGAACTTATTTACAAAACAGAAACAGACCCACAGACATAGACAACAAACTAATGGTTACCAAAGGGGAAACGGGGGGAGTGATAAATTAGGAGTTTGGGATTAGCAGACACAAACTACTAGCTATAAAACAGATAACTAACAAGGACCTACTGTATAGCACAGGGAACTATATTCAATATTTTGTAATAATCTATAAGGGAAAAGAATCTGAAAAAATAGACATATATGTACATAAAACTGAATCACTTTGCTGTACACCTGAAACTAACACAACATTGTAAATCACCTATAATTCAAAAAAATTAAAATAAAAACAGGGAGTTTAAAAATATATAGAAAAGCACAAACCCAACTATATAACAAGCATTTACAAAATGTGTGTGTGTATGTGTGCTTTCATACGATTACAGAGCAAAACGACTCACTTGGGCTATTGGATGCTTTAATTTTAATTTAATGTCTTAAAATCAGGACTTGCCTGTGTTTCCCCGCTGGCTGTCGGAAGCCTCCAATCCTCCACCTCTGTTTATCTCCTTAATACGAGGGTCTGGGCGGGAAGAGGCTCAGAGACTGCATTCTCCGGGACTCTCTGACTGAAAGGAAGTCAACCAGAGACATCCCCTCCTGAAATCCCAGGACCGTTCAGGTTTGAAGCAAACCTGACATAGGTGCTGTTGTCTGGGCCTCAGCTCTCTGGATCCTGCAGCATCCTGACGCCACAACCCTTCCTGCTCAACCCTGGAGGCTGTGCTATGGTCCTGCCCTGACTCAGGTCCCCTGCAGTTCCTGAGATGCTGATGCTATTTTTCTTTTCAGTGCTCTTATATATGTATTTTCTTCTTCTTTCTAAGCATACAGAGCCCTGTGGGAGGCACTGTCGGGTGTTCAGACCGTCGCTGACCTATACCCACTATACCCACCCTGTCAGGCCTGGTTCAGTGCCCTCTGTTCTGGGAAACCCCCTACACTCCCGGGGAGACCCCCAGCCACCCTCATGACCCAGAGCTCAGGGAGCACACGTACCTCAGTCCTGCGCTGCCCCGGGCTCTGGGGAGCACGGGAAAGTGCCTCTCCCACAGGGCGAGGGTGGAGGTTTGCGCGTCTGTTCCGACGTGCATGGGAAATTAAATCTCATATTGCATTTTGCAGCTAATTATGTCCATGCTCTGTCTTATCCGGTTCAGCTTAAAGGACCAAAGTCCTCCAGAGTCCCTGCTGCCTCGGGAGAACTCACTGTGCTCTATGAACCTTCCCCCCTGCCACAACTTCTGGAAAGGGCCTTTCAGAAAACAGGCTTTTGAATTTTTAAATTTATATTTAAAAGTAGTTGTTTGATATTTGAATATGGTCAGGCTCTGAAATTGTGTATTCTAATACAGAATGAATGGAAGGTGGTCACATAGAGGGCATTCAACTAAGAGATGAAGAGAGTGACAGCCGGTCTGTGACAAGGTCACTGTAGCCAGCCTTAGAGTCCCTACGATTATCTGCACTGAGATTCAGCTTGTGTGAGCACCGGGACCTTCAGGCTGGGATCTTTACCTGAGGCTACTATGGAGGACAGGATTGGGCCTCGGAGAGTCGTTGTTAGTCTGAGAGTCTCCTGGGTGGTCTGTTTGCTCTTTGACACCATTTTACGTCCTGGTCTGGGTTGTTGCTTAACCTTTACTTCATTTCCGAACAGTTCACCACGTTCTCAGAAAGGAGAGTGAGTTGAGTAACAACCATTGGTCTGTGTGGTCCAGTTGGTGCCAGGCAGTGCTGTGATCTTGGTATTTTAGAGTGTGTCTGATGTGGGTTTCTGTTTGGTCTTTTGGGGAGACCCACATGAAGCCTACCACAATTCTGGAGAGCGTATGTTTATTGAGCAGCAGAGGACTCATGGGTTATGGATGCAAAGAGCGTCTTGCTTTTCCAGGGAGTTCATAAAGGAAGTGGGCCCAGTCTGAATCCTGAGTGGGCTTGGGGACTCACAGATGGGACCTCGCTCACAGAAGGAAGGTTTTCTCTTCAGGCTACAGGAGAGGAACGTGTCGAGGACAGAGGTGGGGCCAGCCCTGGGTTTTACAGGGTGGTGTAGGATTTCTAGTGATGATGCGAATGATGCAGGTAGGATTAGAAAAGGTGGACAGGAGCCAGATCCAGAAGGTCTTGATCGGAATTGGGATCACAGAGGGGTTTAAGTATTTAGGTAGCTTGCTTAATATTTTTTGTCTTACGCACAACAATCCAAGTGGGGAAAGACTCTAGGGCAACCACCGTGCGCCGGTCCTAGTGGGAGGTGAGGCATGTGTGAGGCAGGGGTGGAGAGCAGATGGGATGTGAGGGCTCGACGAAACCTAGTTCCTGATTGGTCAGGGAGCCGGAGAGGGGGCTGGGATCCGGGGCTTCCAGCTCGCGCAGGAGCAGGGAGGACCAGGGAGTCACGCAGAGCTGGAGCATCTGGCTGGCTTGTCCGTTCTGTGGTTCATCTTGGATTCATATATTTCATCATATCTTTTACCCATGTGTGAGGAGAAAGAGGACCTTTTCCCAATTCAAGGAAAAAATATTAATACTTTTTTTTTTTTTAACAGCTTGCCTTAATGGCTACTGTTAGGACGTGGTATGTCAGCCTAAGGCTCATAATTTCATTAACTTGGAAATATTAACGTATGGACAAAGCGCAATGTGAAGCCACTTATACATTTCATACCTTGACATTGATGAATGTATTAGGGAAACAGTTACTTAACATTGCAACCTGGCAGTATCGTCTAGGAAGGGTGAAGGGGGGCGACATGCCAGTGGGTATCAAATGTGCAAACCAATAAGGGAGACCTAGATGCACCTCCGTTCGGCAGATCTCTTCCAAGCTGTGCTGTGTGGGTTAGGATTGAGTGGGGAATAAAGATGGTCCAGAGTCAGGCCTGCCTCCCCCAGTGCTGTGGAGGGAGTGGAAAGGCCTTGGGCCTCTTCAGGGTTGGATGTCTGAGGTTTTTGCTGTGGCCTGTTCCCAGGGTCCCTACCAAGCCCTATTCCTGGTGAGAGAATGCTGGACGCCCAGGGACACCCTGACACTCGGTTCATAATTACTGAGGAAATGCTGACAGAATTCCAACTACACACACGCAGGGGATCTTTTAGTGATCAACAGAATAGCCCAAGAAAGTCATTAGGAAATTACAGGCCGAATATTACCTGAGAAAAGGCAGGAAATTGAATGAAGTCAGCATGAAGGCACAGGAAGGCATTTTTCTAGCTGTCTGCTCAGAAAGGTCTTTGAAGGATGGCAAATCAGTGTGTCAGAGATGAAATTGGGCCCTGAGAGCAGCCCCTGCAAACAACCTGTGAGAAGGAGGCTAGCTGGCCAAATACGTAGCCTCCCTGGAGACCTTTCCTTTCTGCTGCATGTTTGCGGTTGGCTCAGAATCCAGGTGCATGAATCCAGCCAATTTACAGTGGGCAGAAACAGCATGCAAGAGTTCAGTTAGAGGATTGCACACCCGGCTGTGCAAATCAGCCATAAACACTGCCTGGGGCCTCCATCCCTGTGCCCAGGAAGGACAGGAAAAGCGCTGTCAGGTCCACCCTGCTGAATGCTAGAACCCCCGAGGGAGCCTGCACTCTGTCCACGGAACTCTACTTATATCTGCCAACAGAGAAGTTCTCTGCCAGTACAGTGACTACAAATGAGAAGATTTCAGGTAAGCCCGGGATGACAGAAAAATAAGGCAGACTTACCTGAGGTTGTGTTTCCCGGGCCTTCTGCCAGGGGCCTCCTAATTATCTCTGTCCAACAGCGGAGGCTGCCTCTCTGAATGCCGGAGGGCTCCTGACTCTGGCTTCATCACTGGATGCTCCGTGCTCTTTCCTCTGTGCTTCTTCCCTTTGACCGGAAGCACTTCTCTCTTAAGATGTGTTCAAGCGACGGTCACGACGCAGTCTGTGTGAGTCTCGGGGGTGCCTGCCGTCTTCCCCTGGGGTCAGCCTCACTGCAGTCCTTCCACCCCTGTAGTTGTTTTCCCAGTGAGCACTCTGCCACGTGTGTTGACAAAGGGACAACCAGAGCAGATGTCAGGAAATCAAGTGGGGCCTGCCCTGTCAATCACCCTAGAGAACAACCCTTCCCTGGGGAAGGTGTGTAAACCAAAGACATTTTGTGCCAAACCAGATAGCTGAGGCACTCTGAAAAGCTTCTTGTTACAAGGCTGCACGTGTGCACACGTGTATGGGCATGTGGGGTGGGGAGGTGGTGTGCACAGGGAGGAAGGGGCAGAATGGAAGCAGGACTCAGACAAGGGTTCCTTTGTTTTTCTGATTATCTGCTAAAGATGACGAATGTCAAGATTATAGAGGATCAGAAGTGGGATCTCCAAGCTCACTCCCCTGACTTTAGCCAGGAGGCGGGGGATGGTGGCGGCGGGGGGGGGGGGGGGGGCGGGTACTGAAAATCCAGCTGAAAGGCCCCAGGACTCACATTCCAGCCTCCTGAATCCTACGGCACCACATGCCTCTGCAAGTCCTGGGGATGCAGATCCTGCTAGGGCCACCAACTACTCTGCGTTCTGCACGGTGGCGTTTCCTCTGCCACTCTGCTCCCTCCTGGATGAATCCTGCATGGGCCGCTGAGCAGGGTGATTGGGGTGCCACCGATGTGTGCAATCCTCCCAGCCTGCCAACGCGAGCTGAACTGATTCCAATTTTGTTAAGGAAGCTGAAGATAACTCGAGGTTCTATTGAATTGAGTCCTTTTCCAAAGTAAAGAACATTTAAATAGATTACAATTATATATTCTTGGCCATTTTCTGTTGGCTGGTGGAGGGACTGGAAGGAGTAAATAATAGAGTCGCTTCCTAGGGCGGAAAATGGCTTGCTTCCGGCTCATAGGAAGTTCCGTGGCTTTTGAAATATGATTAAGCGTGGTGTAAACGAAATCTTGCCAGGTGTTCAATGTAGCAACACTACTCTGCAAATCTGTTCTGCCCCAGGTCTGAGTTGTGTTCTTGGGATATCTTTCAGCCTCACGGCAAGCAAAGGAGGCCCCTGGTGTCTTGAAAACGCAGAAGACAGAGCCACTGACACTTCCAGGAGGTAGATGGATCGGAGGAAAGCTGTAGGGAGGAGGCAGCCTTTGACTGAATCTTGAGGCAAACCAGGTGGGGTCCAGGACAGAGGAGGCAGAGGGCCATGAATCCTGAGGCTGGTTTGGGCAACCAGAGGCTGGAAGGCAGACTGCCTGGTCGAAGTGGCTGGACTTGAAGGTGGACGGGCAGGGTGGGTCTCCAGGGGTGCAGTGCTTTGAAGAGAGGTGTATGGTAGGAAGAGGAAGGATGTGGTCTGTGTTTCAGAACAAGGACTCTGACAGCAGTAGGAGGATGGGGCAGGGCTGCTGTCATTGCAGGGGTGTTGGGGACTTTGTGTGGACGACACAGGACTGAACCTGGCCCTGCAGAGGAGCGGAGGGACAGGAGCGGTGGACGTGTCAGGGGCAGAGTGGACGGGACTGTGGGGAGGAGAGGGAAGGAGGACTTGGGGACACAGCTGAGGTCCCCAGCTTGGAGGCTGAGAGAAGGATGACACTTCTGGGTGACACAGGGCACTTGGCAGAGGTGGCAGGTTCAGGGAGAAAAAGGATGCACTCATTTATTTTTCTTTTAGAATAATTAGATCTACAGAAAAGTTTTAAAACCAGTACAAAGAATTATTATAAACACTTCATCCAGCTTCCCCTAATTGTTGATAATGGTATAATTATCAAAACCAGGAAGTGAACACGGAAACAATACCATTAATTGAGCTACAGACTTCACTGAAATTTTGTCAGCCAATGTGCCGGGTTTTTGGTTCTCTGGGTTGAGGTGCTAACAGACAAACTTTGGTCTGAGGGGAGTAACATGTATAACGAGACCTTTGTTTTCTTTTTCCATCAATGCTCTGTACTTTGCTTTGTTGGCCTTTTTGGTGGATATGTTCTTTATACTATTTCTTTTTCAATCCCTTTGATGACATTTTATTTTACATATGTATACATATATATCCAGTATATATGAATATATCATATTGAATGGCATCTCTCCCTCCCCTCCACTGTCTCAGAATTGTTTTTACTTGCAAGACTTAAATCCCCTTACCTGTATTGTAAGAACTGTCTTAGAAGTGTCAGCTACCTAACATCACTACGCGCCCCCATGGCACTGTCTGCTCCATCAGCCCTGCAGGTAGAGGTACCAGCACAGAGTGAGGCCCTCAGAGCTAAGTCCTCCCAGCCGTGAGCCAAGTGTAAACGCCAAGCCCTGCTCCTGACTGTCCGCCCGTACAGAAGCATCTTGTTACACTTTCTGTTTTTGCCCTCCTGACACTTTCAGTTTCTCTATTTTTTTCTAAGCAATGGTATCTTGTGCTCTTTTTCTTTCTCTAGTGATTTTGAAGGAGACATTCTCTTCAAGCTCCTAGTGGTTCCCTTTAGATTGATGGAACTCTCCTGCAGGTTCTTACTGAAGGTCTCCATGCTGTCCCACCCAGGGGACTCCTGTGGCCTTCAGCCCACCTTCCTTCCCAATGATCTCTCCGTGGCACTTCCCAGGATGCTGCAGGTGTGCTGCTCCCCTTGCTGTGCCCCTCTCCTGCTTCACTCTGCAGGTTAGATTGCCTCGGGCCTTGGGCCTGGGATGGTTCCTCGTCTCTCTCTGCATCTGTCCCAGGTGACCTCCTTCATTTTATTGCTCTAAGTTCCATTCCCCATCCACATCTCCAGCTAATATATCTCTTCTGAGCTTCAGACTTGTGTAGTTGACTGCCCTCTGGAGAGCTCAGCTTGGATGTCCCACAGGGAACCCAAACCTAACAGGTTCCTGACTGCACACAGAATCCCCACTGCTCTCCTGGCCCTCACTCCGTGTGGCCATTCCTTTTTTCTCCTTCCCTTCACTCGCCACAGCCAAATCATCAGCAAATCCTGCAGATTCTCTCTATGTCTACGTATCACTCATTCACATCTCCCTGATTCCCCACCACCCACGAATAGCTCTCTTCGCTGAACAATTGCAAAAGCCTTCTGAATGATCTCATTCACCTTCCAAAGCAGCCTCTACTCAGACGGTGGACTGGGCTTCTGTAATTGAAAGCCAAATTATGTCACTTCCTTGCTTAAGGAAACATGGGCTTATCTGTTGAAGATGGGAGTGCAAAACATTACAGAACATAACGTGGGGCAATTGGGAATTTGTATCAAAATGACAAATGCACTTACCTTTTGATTCAGCAGTACCTTCTGGGAATTTGTCTCCTGCATGTGTTTGCACACATGGGAAGTGATATACATACAAACTTATCCTCAGCAGCACTGAAACAGCAAAGTATGGCAAACAACTCAAAAGCCCACCAGTAGGAAACTGGATACATAAGCTATGGTCTAGCCCCACAATAGAATTCCTTGAAGCAGCAAAAGAAACAAAGATTGAGGAAGCTCCCATATGCTGCTATGAAAATATCTCCAGAAAATCCTGTTGCATGAAAAAAGCAAGTTGAAAATAGTATTTCATAGTATGTCATCTTTTATATAAGAAAGAAGGAGAAAGAAGAATTTATGTTTGCTTGAGGTTGAGGTTGATGGGGTAGACAAGAACAGGGGTAGAAGTGGGATTCCTCATTGCATTCTGTGTTAAAGTGTTTTGATTTGATTTTTGAACCTTGTTGAATATACTATTGACACACAGGCCTCCCCTACACTAAGTGCTCAGTTCCCTGCCAACCTCAGTTCTCTCCCAACTTCAGGGCCCGCCTGAAATGCTCATCGCCCTACTTGTGCAGCTGGGTCTTCTCAGGTTTCAGGGTGCAGCTTACACGCCACCCAGAAAGGACCTTGCTGACCAAGCAGCACACAGGAGTTTGTCTTGTTTCATTATCTGCCCTTAATGCCCTGTGTGCTACATTCATGCAACATTCTGTACAGTTTGCAATTTCCTACTTTGTTGTTAGTTTGTTTATCTCTGCTACTCATCAGTTAGTCCAAGAGAGCAAATATCACTTCATCTCATTCAAAATCCCAGGCCTTCAATATGTTTCTTGAAGAAATGAAAGAACATGCTTAAGCCTGTATTTATCTGATCAAATTTTTCTAGCAAAGTCATGAACAAAATTACTTTTCTCCCCCATATTGATTGAAGAATTTTGCTCACTTTACCTTCTTTTGGTCTTTCAATCCCCCTTTGAAAGTTATATAACGGATAGTTAACATTTAAATATTCATTTAAAAGAAAAGAATTTTGAATTGTGCATGAAGCTTTGTTACCATATTTATAACATTTATTTATACCCAATCCATATGTTCAAACTGTTTCAATGTTTAACTGCCAACTCTTCTATGACTTTTTAGTTCTTGTTTTCATGGGGTTTTTTTCTATTTTCATGTTTCTATCACTCTGCTTGAATAATCCTTCTAAGATTTTTTTCACCCCTCAGGAAGTGTATGGAAGTGGTGGATTTTCTGAGACCTGGTAATGCTGCCTTTCCTTGTGACCCACAGGTTGTCTGAATTTTACATTCCCTCTTCCCCACCTATTCCTTCCAAGGCTCAGCAGACACTCCAGGGCATCTCCTGACATTGGCTAGCACAGAGTTTTTAGTTTCTTTCCTGTTAAAATTAAAAAATGTCACTAAGGTTTCTGTATTGTTCTTTTTGCATTAATATTATTTGAAAATAGGAAGCCTATCATAAATGTGGATTAAAATCTTGGCATTTGTAGCAACACGGATGGACCTAGAGATTATCATACTAAGTGAAGTAAGCCAGACAAAGACAAATATCATGTAATATAATTTATATGTGGTACCTAAAAAAATGATACAAATGAACTTATATACGAAACAGAAATAGACCCACAGACATAGAAAACAAACTTATGGTTAGCAAAGGGGAAAGGTCGGGAGGGATAAATTAGGAGTTTGGAATTAACATATATACACTACTATATATAAAATAGATAACCAGTAAGGACATACTGTATAGCACAGGGAAGTATACTCAATATTTTGTAATAACCTAAGGGAAAAAACCTGAAAAAGAATATATATATATATAAAACTGAATCACTTTACTGTACACCTGAAACTAACACAACATTGTAAATCAAGTATACTTCAATAAAAAAGATAGAATTAAAACAAAACAAAACAAAAAAATCTTGGGTTTTTGTTTGCTTGTTTTTGCTTTTGTTTTGTTCAGGAAACATTTTTCTTCTGCAATACCAGGAACTATTATTTTAACTGGCATGGGAGGGGATAGACATTATTAAGTTTTAATTCTAAGGAATTATTTTATAATTTAATTTTATAGGGTCTGAGTAAAGCATTAGCAATTAAATTTCCCAGTTTAAATTCGACCTAAGAGTCAACGTTGTGCAACTAGGCTGCTTTCTTGAAAATGAAGTAGGTCCAAGCTACATGCTTCCCAGGAATCTATATCACTTTAATTTTCATGGCACACTTGTGAGGTCTGCAATGTGAACACATAGCAGATCTAACTGTAAATCTGCTAGGATAATCTAGGAGTCAGGAGATCACCAAATCTTTTGATGATTTGCAAGACCCATTGCTCCCAGCTGATGCTGCAGAAGAAAAGTAAAGCTACCTTCTAAAGTGAGAGCTAAAAGTAGTATTGCTACCCCACTTTTACAACAAAAAAGAGGTAGCCTGACCTCAAATTGATGACATATTTTGAACCCATTGGAGAGCTGAGGTCACAGAGCAACTCACCAGCCCAAATCTAAGGAGAGTCAATGCCTGTGGGAAAGAGGAGATGCAAGTATTCACTCCTCTGGGGTCTATTCAACTGGACCCTGATAAGTTCAGCTAGAGTTGTTGACAAATTAGTTACCACCAAGTGCAGGCTGGTGAGACAGTGTGCAATCCCTGGGAGGCCATAGAAATTGGGAGGTTCAGGATCCATTTGTGGGCTCTTTCTCTGTTAACACTACCAGGCACTCACAGAAAAGATCAGAAGGAGACATGAAATGCCTGTTGTTGTGCGGTGAGTGAGAGGATGAACAACCCTGTGAGAAGGCAAGAAATACCACCTGAATCCTGCTCCATCAGCACCATGGAAAAGAGCCTTCATTTGTGGGCAGAAGGGCAACAAATGCTTCTTCTTTTTGAGAACTGGTGACAACTCATTGCATGTGTAGGAAGGGAATAGGGAATTGGGTGCCACCTAATTCAAGGGGTGAGGGGGGTGGGGCAAGAAAACCAAGAGGGCCACACACCTGAGACCCAGGGTCCCAGTGCAAGCCAATGACAGAGGCTTAATCAGAGTGACAGAGACTTCAAACCCCACCTTCCACTGCTATGATGACAACGTTTAGATAAAAAGTGACTGCAGAATGCTCCAGGAGAATGTGTGGAGAGACACTCTGTGAGTCAAAGTTCAAAAGGAAGATCTTAAACTCAGAATCAGACATTGCTATGGAAAAAAATTCTTCCCCTTATACGAAAGGAATCTTTACTGGAATTTGAAGCCTGGGTTGCACTGAGAGTAACCATAACAACGCCACATCTCAAACCAAGCCAAATCCTAACTAGATGAACTCAAATCCCCACACATGAAAGGTGTATCAAAATAAAAAATTGATTGGTAACTAGGCATGAAAACTGTTGTCCGACATAAGATAGTTAACTTTTGGTAAAATTTTTTGAGATAATGAAAAGGCAAGAAAACAACACTCAGAAGACATACAAAAATCATCAGAACCAGACTCAGATATGACACAGATGTTGGAACTATCTGATAGGTAATTTAGTATAATTATGATTAATATAGTAAAGGTGGAAACTATGCAAAATCAGATGAGTTATTTGAACAGAAAGATTGAAAGTACAAAAGAAAACTCATGGAAATACTAGAAATTAAAAAAAGAAAGCAGGATAAAGAAGCCTTCCATGGACTACTGATGCTGAGGAAATAATGAACTTGTAGACAGGTCAATAGAAATTTCCAAAAGTGAAGAGAGAAAGAGAGAGAGAGAGAAAGAAAAATAGGAAAGTACATCCAAAAGTTGGGACAATCAAACTTTCTAAAATATGTGCTATTGGAATCCCAGAAGAAGGGAGAGAAAATGGAGAAAGAAAAAAATATTTAAAAAATGGTAACCAAGAATTTTCCAAAATTAATCACAGACACCAAAACATAGATACAAGAAGCTCACAGAACCTCAAGAAGGATAAATATCAATGCACACACACATGCAAACACAGACATGTCCCTATTCATATCACACTCAAACTGCTGAAAACACAAGAAAAAGAGAAAATTTAAAAGGTAGCTGCAAAAAAAGAAACACTAAGTGTAAGGAACAAAGTAGAGAATTAGAACAAAGTCAAGAATGACAGCAGACTTCTCATCAGAAACAATGCAAGCTAGAAGACTATAGAGACATCTTTAAAGTGCTGGGAAAAATAACATTAACCCAGAATTCTATACACAGAGAAAATACCTTTCAAAAGTGAAGAAAAAAATAAAGACTTTCTCAAAACTGAGAGAATTTATTACTAACATGTTTGCACTGCAGAAGAAAAAAAGTGGTTAAGCAAAAGAATATGACAACGTATTTAAACATGGAATCTACACAGAAATGAGGAGTTCTGGAAATGGAATAACTTAAGGTAAATTAAAAATATACATATTTTTAAAATGTTTAATTGCGGTAAGAAATAGCTGTCTAAAGCAGGGTTGGGAAACTTTCTTTAAAGGGCCACATTGTACATGGCTTGTGGGTCCTATGATGTATGTTGAAATGACAGGTGACCCTTGAACAACACAGGTTTGAAGTGTGAGGGTCTCCTTATATGCAGATTTTTTTCAGTAGTAAATACTGCAGTATTACACTATCCATATGTTGAATCTATGGTTGAATCCATGGCTACAGAGGAACTACTTATACAGAGGACTGACTTCAAGTGGATAGATTTTCAACTGCATGGAGGGTCAGCACTCCGACCCCCACGTTGTTCAGGAATCAGCTGTACTTAGCTCTGCTGCTGAACTGAATCCATAAAAATTACATAAATAAGTGGTGTGATTACGTTACAATACAACTTCACTCACAATGACAGCCTTTAGCCTGTAGTTTGTCAAGCCCTGGTCTAAATCAAAGAATGGCAATGCAGTGTGTATTTGTAGCATATGCAAAAGCAAAAGGTATGACAGTAATATCGTGATGAATAGTGTGGGGGAATTGGTAATATACTGTTGTAAGGTCCTTTTACTATCCATGAAGCAGTATAATATTGTTTTAAGGTAGACTGATTAACTAAAGATAAAGCCTCAGACAATGCTGAAATTTTAAAGAGGTGTGAATAATAAATTATTAGAGATGATAAATTGAAATCATATAATGCTCTGAGTCAACAAGAGAGAAAAAGAGGAAGAGAAAAACAAAGAACAGATGGATCAAGTGGAAAATAGCAGACAGGGTAGATTTTAATCTCAAAACGCCAAGAATAATATTAAATGTGAAAAGTCTAAAACCACCAATTAAAATATAGTGATTGTCAGATTGGATATAAGATCAAGACCTAAGTGTATGCTGTTTTCTAGAAGCCCACCTTAAAAATAACTATTGATACATAGATAGTTAAAACTAAAAGAATGGAGAAAGATATACAAGTAGTACTGTTTAGGGAAAATACTAAACAACAAAAGCCAGAGTAGCTATATTACTATCAAGAAAAGTAGATTTCAGGAAATGGACAATTATCAGAAATATACAACACAAGTAGTTTTTTTTTCTGTTTATTTTTCTTTTTTTTCATTTTTTTGTTTTACTTTTTTTTTCATTTTTTCTCTCTCTTTTTACAACCCAAGCAGTTCTATATCTAATTTAAACATCAAATTCATAGTTTAAAATCTTCCAAAAAAGAAACACTAGGCCCATATGATTTCTCAGGGGTGAATTCTACCAAATATTTAAAGAAAAAAATACAAATTGTACAGAATTCTCTCCAGAATAAAAATATTATTGATTATTGTTGACTTCCAAACAGTTAATGAGGCCAGCATTAATTACCCTAATAACAAAATCAAAGATATTGCAAGAAACAAATGCTACTGATCAATATCCCATATGACTATAGATGCAAACTCCTCAACGAAATGCTAGAAAATCAAAACTAGCAATATATAAAAATAATATCTCACAGTCAAGTGGATTTCATCCCAATATACAAGATCAATATTAAAAAATCAATGAAAACACATTATTAATAGACTAAATAAAACAGTATTTGATCTTCTCAGTAGATATAGAAACAGCATTTGACAAATTAAACATCTGTAATATAGTCTGACTCCATTTTCAATGTTTAATGTTCACACTTTTCAAGCCTCACCATTTCCCCTTTCCCTTCTGACCCACATCCTGGAAAGCTGATAAGAAAGCCTGTGTGTTACCCCCATTGGTGTCAGTGGAAAGTCCAAACAATGCAAGTCCTGGCCTATAAGTGTGAATTCCCACCTCAGCCCTACACCCTAACCACCATAAAATCCCAAGCTACTTAAGGACTTGCTTGGGAATCTGCCCTGCTCTCCCCAGAAAGCCTCCATTATGTGATTAATAAACATTTTCATACTCTCTCAGTACATGTCTGGCATCATAAGTCTTGACATCTGAACCAAATTTTGGTTGGGATCCATCTCCTTTCTACAGTGTATCCACAATAACATCCATTCATGATAAAAACTAGGAATAAAAAGGATACTTCTTTAACCAGATAAAAACCATCATCAACAAATAAACAAAAAACAACAACAGCAAAAAACCCAGGAAGCATCACACTTAATGGTGAAAGAAAAAATGACTTTTCCCTTAGATTGGGTACAATGTTTGGATGGCCTCTCTCACCATTCCTAGTCAACACTAGAAGTCTTAGCAAATTAATAAAGCATCAAGAAGGGATAAGGTTGGAAAGAGGAATAAAACTCTCCCTTTTCATAGGTGACATGAACACATGCACAGAAAAATCCCAAGGAATCTAGAAGAAAGCACCTAAGATTAATAAATGAACTTACCAAGTTCACAGTACAAAAAGCCAACCTACAAAAAATCAGTTGTGTTTCTATATAATAGCAATGAATCATTGAAATTTGAAATTTGAAAGTTAATACCATGCACAATGGTACCAAAAAAATGAAAATATGAATCTAACAAAATATGTGCAGGATCTGCACTTTGAAAACTACAAAATGTTGATGAAAGCAATCAATCAAGACCTAAACAGATGGAAAGGTATACCATGTTCACGGGTTGGGAAGCTTAATATTATTTAGATATCAATTTTCCCAATTTGATCTATATATTCAATGCAATTACAAATGAAATTACAGTAAGTTTCTTGGGTAGATATTAACAAACTTATTTTAAAGTTTATATAAAAAGCAAAAGAACTGAAGTAGTTAATTCAATTTTGGAAGAAAAACATAGTTGGACTACTCATACTACCATATTTCAGATTACTATAAAAGTACAGTATTAAAAATAGTGGGTATTGGTAAAAAGGATAGACATATAGATAAATGAATGAGGATAAAGTTACCATCAATAAACCCAGACAAATATAATCATCTGATTCTTAAAAATGCAAAGGCAATTCAGTGTAGAAAAGATAGTCATCCACATATGGATTTTAGAAAAATTTTACGTCCATATGCAGAAAAATGCATCTTGACCCATATCTAACATCTTAAAAATAACTCCAAATGTACCAGAACTCTAAATATAAATCATAAAAAAGTATAAAAATTCTAGAAGAAAACAAAGGGAAAAAAATCTGTAGGTTCAACAAAGTGATTTTAGACACAACACCAAAAGCATGAGTCACAAAAGAAAAAAATAATTGGACTTTATTTTTATTTAAGAAAAAAATATTTATTTATTTATTTGGCTGCGCTGGGTCTTAGTTGTGGCACACAGGATCTTCGTTGTGGCATGTGGGCTCTTAGTTGTGGCATACGGGATCTAGTTCCCTGATCAGGGATCAAACCTGGACCCCCTGCACTGGGAGTACGGAGTCTTAACCACTGGACCACCAGGGAAGTCCCCATAGTTGGACTTTATTTTTTTAAAATCTTGCTCTATTAAATAAAGCTGTTCAGATATTGAAAATAAAAACACAGGGTTGGAGAAAATATTTGCCAATCACATTTCTGACAACAGACTTGTATTCAGAATACGAAGAACTCTAAAAACTCAACAATAAGAAAACAAACAATGTAAGTTGACCGAAGTTCTGAAGAAATATCTCACCAAAGAAGATGTGAGGGTGGCAAGTAAACATATAGACAGATGTGATGCTTAATATCTTTATCCATTAATGAAATTCAAATTACAATGAGCCCTCTGTATCCACAGGTTCAAGGAACAGTGGATGGAAAACACTACACAATCTGTGGTTGGTTGAATCCGCCAATGCGGAACTGAGAGCCAACTCTAAGGGATTTGAGCACACAGGGATTTTGGTATCCTTGAGGGTCCTGGGACCACTCCCCAGAGGATACCGAGGGATGACTGTAAAACCACACACACAAAAACATGGCTATACTTTGTGCTGACAAGGATGTGGAGCAACTGAAACCCATATACATTGTGGGTGGAAATGCAAAAATGTTGCAGCCACTTTGGGAAAGATGTGACAGATTTGTTAAATAACTTATAGAAATTTTCATTGAGAAAAATGTAGATTCACATGCAGTAGTAAGAAATAATGAGATGTCCCTTATATACTTGTAGGAGTTTCCAACAATGGTAACATTTTGCAAAACTGTAGTATCGTATCACAACTAGGATATTCACCTTGATACAAACCACTGATATTATTTAGATTTCCCATGTTGTACTCATTTGTTTGTGAGTGTATTAAATTTGATGGAATTTTATCACCCCTGTATGTTCTTTATCCACCACCATAGTCAATACAGTGAGGAATTACAACACAACAAGGATGCCTCCTGTCGACCTTTTAAAATCTACCTACTTTTGCACACCTTACTTCCATCCCTAAATTCTGGCAACAACTAATACATCTTCCACTTCTAAAATGTGTCATATCAAAGTTATATAAATGTAACCATATGACATGTAACCTTTTGGGATTGCTTTTTACACTCAGCATAATTTCCTAGAGTTTCTAAATTGTTGCAGGTGCCAATAGTCAATTCCTCTTTATTGGTGAGTAGTATTCCATGGTATGTTTGGACCACAGTTTATTTAATCATTCACCTGTTGAAGGTTATCTGGGATGATTCCAGTTTGTGGCTACTATAAATAAAACTGCTCTGACCATTAGTGGACAGGTTTTAATGTGAACACAAGTTTCCAGTTCTCTGGGATAAATGCCCAGGAGTGCAATTGCTGGGTCATATGGAAATTGCAAGTCTAGCATTCTGGGAAAACTGCCAAATGGTTTTCCAGAGTGGCTGTACCATTTACATTCTCACCAGCAAAGTCTGAGTGAAGCAGTTTCTTTGCATTCTCAAAGGCATTTGGCGGTATCACATTTGTTTTTTTTTTAATTTTAGACATTCTTATAGTTCTGTAGTGATACCTCACTGTGGTTTTAACTGGAATTTCCCTGATGGCTGGTGAGGCTGAGCATCTTTTCATGTGTTTCTTTGCTATGTGTACTGTATATCCTCTTGGGGGAAGTGTCTGTTCATATAGTTTGCTAATTCTAATTGGATTTTTTTTTTTTTTTACTGTTGAGTTTATATCTTCTAGCTACTAACCCTTTGATAGATACATGATTTGGAAATATTTTCTCGGTCTGTTGCTTGTATATTCATTCTGTTCTCAGGGGTATTTGCACAGCAAAGGTTTTTAATTTTGATAAGCTGTGAATTACCAGTTTTTTGGTGTCAATCTAAGAAAACTTTGCCTAGCCTCAGATTCTGAAGATTTTCTCCAATGTTTTTCCAAAACCTTTATAGTTAACATTTTACATTTAAGGCAATGAAGAATTTTGAGTTAATTTTTGTACAAGGTATTAGGTCTGGGTTTAGGTTAAGATTCATTCCCCACCCCCTGCCATGGATTTCCAATTGCTCCAACACCATTTGTTGAAAAGGTTATCCTTCCTCCATTGAGTTGCTTTTGCACTGTTGTGGAAAGTCAGGCCTATTATTTGGGGTCTGTTTCTGGGTTCTCTATCCTGTTCCATTGATTGATGTTCATCTCTCCCCAATAACATAATGTCTTGATTACTGTAGCTGTATAGTGAACCTTAACATCAAGTACAATGTTTCCTCCAACTTTATTCTTATTTTTTGAGATTTTTTTAAGCTAGTCTAAAACCTGTACCTTTTCGCATGAATTTTAGAATTGGTTGTTTATGTCTACAAAAATTCTTGCTAGGGTTTTTGTAGGAATTGCATTAAAGCTATAGATCAATTCTGGGAAAATTGACATTTTTTACTATGTTGAGTTTTCCAACCCATAAACATGATACATCTCTCCTTGTATGGAGGTTTTCTCTATTTTTTTCATCAGCATTTTGTAATTTTAGTCACATAGATATTACACAGGTTTTGTTAAGTGCATGCCTAACATTTCATTTTATTTGAAGTGATTGTCAATTTATTGTGGTTTCTACAATTGTTAGTATATAGAAATGTGATTGATATTTGTGGGTCCACCTTATAAACTGGGACAGTGATGAACTTACTTATTAGTTCTAGGAGTTTTCTTGTAGAATTCCTGGGATTTTTACATAGATAATCAGATCATTTACAAATAAGAATAATTGTATATCTTCCTTTCTGATCAGTATACTTCTTGTTTCTTTTTCTTGCCTTATTAAATGGCTAGAACCTTCCGTACTGTGGGAAATAAGAGTGGTCAGAGCTGATATCTTTGTCCTGTTCCTAATCCTAGGGGAGTTGGGAAGCATTAAGTATGATGTTAGCTACGGTTGCTGTTGTTTTCTGTAAATGCTCTTTATCAAGTTCAGACAATTCCTCCCAGCTATCAACTTGCTGAAAAAAATTTTTTTATCATGAATGAGAGACAGATTTTGTAAAATGTATTTTCTGCCTATCAATTGATAAGATCATATGATTTTTTTCCCTTTAGCTTGTTGACATGATGGATTGCATTGATTGATTTCAAATGTTGTACTAACACTGCATCCTAGAATAAATCCAATTTGGTCATGGTAAATAATTCTTTTTACACTCTGATAGATCCAGTTGCTAATTCTAAATTCATGGGAGACATTGGTCTCTAATTTTCTTTTCTTTTTATACTATTTTTGTCTGGTTTTGAAATCAGAGTAATACTGTCCTCATAAAATGAGTTGAGAAGTGCTCCTTCCTCTGTTATATTCTCAAATAGATTGCATAAAATTGGTTTATTTTTCTTCAAATAATTTTTAGAACTCTTCATAATTTTTATGAACCTGGAGATCTATTTTTCCACACATTCTAAATTGCAAATTCAATCCCTTTAATGATTTAGAGATATTCAGATTATCTATTTCATCTTGCATGAGTTTTTGCAGTTTGGGAATTTTATTTTGGAATTGTTCTATTTCTTCTATGTTTTTTAATTTATGAGTAATTGCTCAAACCATCCCATTGTTATCTTTTCAACAGCTGCAGACTATGTAGTGATATTCCCAGTTTCATTCCTAATATTGATGATTTGAGTTTTCTCTCTGTATTTCTGCCAGACTTTCTAGAGGTTCATCAATTTTATTGATTTTTTCCCCAAAGAACCAGCTATTTGTTTCATTTATTTTTCCTATTTTTTCCTGTCTGCAATTTCATTAATTTCTGTTCTTATCTTTATTATTTCCTTCCTTCTTCTTGCTTTGGATTTATTTTGATCTTATTTTCATAGTTCTTGAGGTAGGAAATTAGGTTATTTATTTAGACCTTTCTGCATTTCTAATGAAAACATTTAGCAGTATACATTTCTCTCTTAACATTGTTTTGGCTGCATCCCACATATTTTGGTATTATATATTTTTGATTTCATTCAGTTCTATGTGTTTTCAAATTTTCTTGGAGATTTCCCCTTTGACCCAGGACTTATTTAGAGTGTTGTTTACTTTCCACATGTATAGCTTTTCCTGTTGTCTTTCTACTATTAACTTCTACTTTGAGACTATTGTGGTTGTAGAACACACACTCGGTATGATATTTGGTGAGTGTGATTTTTGGCCCATCAGGTTTATCTTGGTGAAACTTCCAAGGGTGCTTGGGAAAAAATGTGTATTCTTCTGTTGATTGGTGGACTGTTCCGTGTGTCAGTTACATCCTATTTTTTGTGTTGTTCAGATCATATATATCCTTGTTGATTTCATAGTAGGTGGGTGTGGGTGTTGAAATCTCCAACTGTAATTGTAGATTTGTCTGTTTCTCCTGGCATCTATCAGTTTTTGCTTCATGTACTGCGAAGCTCTGTGGTTTGGCTATTACACATTTAGGATCATTATGTCTTTCTGGTGGATTATTAATCCACCTTTTATCATTGTGGGATGTCCTTCTCTGCCTCTGGCAGTTTTCTTTGCTCTGGAGTTCTCTTTATTAGATATGAACCTAGACAATCCTGCTTTTAAAAAATAATGTTTACGTGGCATATCTTTCTCTCTCCTTTCAATCTACATATGTCATTGAATTTAAAGTGAGTTTCTCATATAAAGTTTATAGTTGGGCCCTGTTTTTTTCTTAATCCACTCTGCTGCTCTCTGTCTGTTCATTGTATTTCTATATAAGGTATTTATTGACATGTTAGATATTAAGTCTGCCTCATTTAAAATTAATTAATTTTTGGCTGCATTGGGTCTTTGTTGCTGCCGGTGGGCTTTCCCTAGTTGCGGCAAGTGGGGGCTGCTCTTCGTTGTGGTGCACGGGCTTCTCATTGTGGTGGCTTCCTTTATTGCGGAGCACAGGCCCTAGGTGCATGGGCTTCAGTAGTTGTGGCGCACAGGCTCAGTAGTTGTGCACTGGGCTTAGTTGCTCTGCGGCATGTGAGATCTTCCCAGACCAGGGCTTGAACCTGTGTCCCCTACATTGGCAGGTGGATTTTTAACCACTGTGCCACCAGAGAGGTCCTTAAGTCTGCCTTTAAAATTTTTTTTTCTGTTTGTTTCTTCTGGTTCTCATTCCTCTGCCTCTTTTCCTGCCTTCCTGTGAATTATTTGAACACTTTTTAGGATTCTACTTTGATTTACTTGTAGTGCTTTTGGGTGTATCATTTTATATATTTTTCATTCTAGTTGCTCTGGGTTGGTACTACTATACAGGTACATGACTTATCATAGCTACTGGTATCACTATTTTACCACTTAGTGTTACATGTGGAAACCTTGGTTCCATTTAGGCACCTTACTGCCCCATTTTTAAACACCATTGTCTGGAGTGTCAGATAGTGTTACAGTTTTGTTTTAATCATTAAATATGATTTATAAAACTCATTAGGAAAAGGAAAACATACCTATATTTTTCTTTTTACCATTGTTCCTTCATTTATCATTTCCTTCCTTTTGAAGAACTTGCTTTAGCCACTCTTTAAGGATAGGTCTGCTAGCACCAAATTCTTATTGTTTTCCCTCATCTGACAATGTTTTCATTTTCTCTTTATTCTTAAAGAATAGCTTCACTAGATACAGAATTCTTGGTTGACAGATCTTTTCTTTCACCACTTGAAAAATATTGTACTACTTCCTTCTGCCTCCATGATTTGGGTTCTGATAAGAATTCTGTTGATATTTAAGTTAATGTTTCCTTAGTGGTAAGGTATTGTTTCCCTTTGCTTGCTTTCCGGATCTTTCTCTTTATCTTTGGTTTACAAAACTTCATTATGATGTATCTTGAAATGATTCTTTGGGTTTATCTTATTTGGGTGTTCTTAGCCTTTTTGAGCTGTAGGTTTGTGTCTTTTGCCAAATCAGAGAAATCTTCAGCCATTATTTTTTCAGATATTCTTTCTGCCCCATTATCTTTCTCTTCTCCTTTTGGGACTTTGATGATATGATTGTTGGATCCTATGTTATTTTCTCACAGATCTCTGAGGCTCTGTTCATTTCTTTCCATATATTTTCTCTTTGTTGCTCAGATTGGCTGAATTTTATTGATACATTTTCAAGTTAACTGATTCTATCCTCTGTAATTTCCATTCTATTATTGAGCTTATCCAGTGAGTTATTTTTTTCTCTTACTTGTATTTTTCAGTTCTATAATTTCCACTTGGTTATTTTTGTAGCTTTTGTTTCTGTGCTGAAAATTTCTATTTTTTTCATTTGTTTCAAGGGAATTTGTAACTGATTATTGAAACATTTTTATGACAACTGCTTTAAAAATCCTTGTCAACTAATTTCAAGGTCTGATTCATCTTGCTGGTGTTGGTTGATTGTCTTTTCTCATTCAAGGTGGTCCTTAGTATGACAGGTGACCTTCAACTCTATGCTGGCTATTTTGTCTATTAGATTAGGGGGCTGAGTTCTATTTAAATCTTTTAATTTAGCTTGCTGTCACCCTTTGCATGTTTAGTGTGTGGTTCTTATCCAAATTTTGTGGGTTGTAGTTCGAATGGCAGTTTCACATTCAGAAACTTAGCAGTGTTATTTTCCTCTTTTTGGTTTATCTGGTGCCATGCGGATCTCAGTGTTGTCTTTCAGTGCTGCCTGCAGGGCAGAAAAGGTCTCCCCAGGTGGGACATGTAAGCATTTCTTGGCAAGGGAGGGCAGTTCCACATTTGCATGCCTTATACACTTCCTTGGTGTCTCTGGGTGAGGGAAACAGTCTTGCACCCACAGGGACAAAGAGGCTTCAAGGACCAGATCGCTTGCTGTGACTGGGCCCTGTTTATTTTTTCCGTGTGTCTGTCCCAGGTCTAGATTGGGGAGGAGAATTGGGCAATTTTGTATAAAATTAATCATACACCTGCTCTATGACCCAGAGTCCTACCCTTATGTATTTATCCAAGAGAAATGAATATGTATGTTCACACAAAAGCCTGTATGTGAATGTCCTTGACATGATGAATGGATATTTAATCTATGATATGTCCATCTAATAGAATACTTTTCAGCAACAAAAATAAGCAAATTATTCATGCGTGCCAAATTACAGATGACTCTTAAAAGCATTTGCTAAGTGAAATAAGAAAGATCCAAAAGAAGACCTATTGTGTAATTCAATTTATATAACACTGGAAAAGACAAAATTATAGAAAGGAAAGCAGATCAGAGGTTGTTTTGCATTGGAAGAGGGTTTATATAAAAGGGTAGTACGGGGAGCTTTTGGGATGACGGAACTGTTTGATATGAGATGGTTGAAGTGAAATTGTGCTGGTTGATATATGACCCTATTCATTTGTCAAAATCCATAGAACATTTTACCACAAAGTGAATTTTATTGATATAATATTTTAAAATCAACCAGGATGTGGGAGAAAGTTTGAATCTTGACTGTGATGAATGAATCAAGCTACACTACCAATGAATCACATAAGCACACAGAAAGGATGAGGAATAAAAGACTATACCTAAGTTCAAAAATCTAGTTTTGACTGCATATGGTAAGGCTAAATACAAAAATAGCAATGAGCAATCATTGTACTTTTGTTGATATATTTGTTTCCCAGAAGGGGTTGAATTAAGAATTTTGAAACTACTTGTTTTGTGTGTACTAGTGTTGGACAAATAAGTAAATATGTTGTAGAGAATGAAAGCAAAGTTTCTCACTGTGGGAGAAAGAAGTTACAAATAAGGTAAGGAGAGGAGGAAGTCTAGAATGATGCTGTGTTGAAGTTGGAGGATCAATATGGACACATGAAGATATATATACATTCATATATATGTAAATAGATAAATAAATAAGTATAGGTATATAAATGTGTATACACAAGATAGTATACATACACGTATTCCCTAGCCCCATCCACTGAGAGGAAATGGATGCTATGTGACCCAGTAACAAAGAGCATACCTTGTATCTAGGAGGTCTTGGTTTCTAAACCACTTTTGTTCTCCAACAAAAGGAGAATGTTGGTCTTTGGAGATGTGGTTGACTCCAAACCTGTGGCAGGGAAAATACATGATGAGCCTGGGTCATCTTGTAGTGCCAATAAGTAAATGATAAAATAAAACAACATAAGCAAACAAAACAAAAACATAAAAGGATGGGGGGTATATAAAAGAGTACAGGTGCAAACCTGAAAGAGCTCTAAATGTCCAAAGAACAATGACCAATTATAAATAACTATAGTATTAGAATATAACCCAAATGATAAAATAAATACCCATAAATCTGTGCTGATATAAACATATATCTAAATAAATAAATAAATAGGAAAGAAATACCTCTTATTTACATAAGAATTCCAATTATAAAAATGCAGAAGAAATTGGGGAATATAAAAAAATCACCATTGTAAGTCAAAAAGAGAAAAACAAATATCGTATATTAATGCATGTATGTGGAAACTAGAAAAATGGTACAGATGAGCCGGTTTGCAGGGCAGAAGTTGAGACACAAATGTAGAGAACAGACATATGGACACCAAGGGGGGAAAACTGCAGTGGGGTGGGAATGGTGGTGTGCTGAATTGGGCGACTGGGATTGACATGTATACACTGATGTGTATAAAATTGATGACTAATAAGAACCTGCAGTATAAACAAACAAACAAAACAACTAATACTAAACTTTCATTGGGTTATTTGTATGGAAATATGTTAATATAAATGTTTCAAACATTACATGAAATTTCTAAAAATCTTATATGTTCTGGTATAATGTTATAAGTCATAATTCTAGTTATTACTTTAAAATGTATATCTCAGAAATAACTAAATTTCCTTGTCAATTTCACTATTATGAACTTTCATCAAATCTTTAACTGTGGTCATTTTTAAGTCTTTTGTCATTTACAGACAGTTCTGGGTGTACTCTGATGCTTTTGCAAATATGTTCCTGTAAAAGGGGTTCATCTTCAAGGAATTCATAGAAAAGACTCTGATAAGTACAGGTTTCTGGTAACTGTACTGCTGAACTGAATGAATAAGCATTTTCAGAACTCTAATGAAAAACTGATGAACTCATAAAAGTGCTAACAAAAGATCAAGATAAAAAAAAAATTAATTACATGGGACTGAGTGAACTGATGAGGATGATTATAATTTTTGTGACTTTCTGTTTGAATTAAAAAAAAAATCCCACAAGGACTCAGAGGCAAAGAATATACAAATCAATTTTCACTGCAAAGTAAAGGAGCTGTTACAGTGGAGGATTACTGGACTGAATGTCAATATTATGACATAGTATGAGTGTGTTTCGTGTTTGGTAATTGCAACATTTTTGCTTTTGTTGTGGTCATCCATTTACAATGCTTGATGTCAGTCTATTTATCTCTTGTAAAAATAAAATACAGTGTGTGTGTGTGTGAAAAAAAATGTAAACAATGCTTGATAGGATAATGAGATTAGAGATGGTCTTTTAAATTTTTCATTGTTATGCTAATACAATACCTTTACAAAACCTAAAAATCTTGAAACAACACATTTTTTTAAAATTGTGGTAAAATACACAAAACAGAAAATTTATCATTTCAACCATTTTAAAGTGGACAGTTCAGTGATATTATGTCAACAAATTTTTAAAACTTTCAGATGGCACCTGAATAAAATATGTGTTGTCCATTGGTGATTTTAATATATCTGGTATATAACTAAAGTCACCACAAAACTTTTTCTGGGAAATTGGCAGATCATAAACATAAAAAATTTATTTTGCTTTATATTAAACCTTATTGTTTTACTGTTTCAAAATTCAAATTTACTCACACACACACACAAAATCACCATTACCACAGTGAAGGAAACCATCAACAAAATAAAAGGGCAACCTACTGAATGGGAGAAGATATTTGCAAATGGTATATCCAACAAGGGGTTAATATCCAAATTATATTTTAAAAATCATACAACTCAATATCCAAAAACAAACAATCCAACTGAAAAATGGGCAGAGGACTTGAACAGACATTTCTCCAAAGAAGACATACAAATGGCCAACAGGCACATGAAAAGATGCTCAATATCACTAATCATGAGGGAAATGCAAATCAAAACCACAGTGAGGTATTGCCTCACACCTGTCAGAATGTCTGTCATCAAAAAGACAAGAAATTACAAGTGTTGCTGAGGATGTGGACTGTTGGTGGGAATGTAAATTGGTGCAGCCACTATGGAAAACAGTATGGAGTTTCCTCAAAAATTAGAAACAGAACTATTGTAAGATCCAGCAATTCCACTTCTGGGTGTTTACCCAAAGGAAAAAAAACACTGATTTGAAAATATATATGCACCCCTATGTTCATTGCAACAAAATTTACAATAGCCAAGGCACAGAAGCAACCAAAGTGTCCATCAACAGATGAATGGATAAAGAAGATGTGGTGTATATATAAAATGCAATATTACTCAACCATACAAGAATGAAATCCTGCCATTTGCCAAGAACATGCTAAGTGAAATAAGTCAGACAGAGAAGGACAAATACTGTATGATTTCACTTACATGTAGAATCTATAAAACAAACAAACAAAACAAACCAAAAATAGACTTATAGATACAGAGAACAAACTGGTGGTTGCCAGAGTGGGATGGGTGGGTGAAATAGTTGAAGGGGATTAAGAGGTACAAACTTCCAGTTATAAAATACATGGGGATGTAATATACAGCATAAGGATAAGTCAATAATGCTGTAATAATTTGATATGGTGACAGATGATTACTAGACTTGTGGTGACCATTTTGTAGTGTGTATTTAAATGTCAAATCACTATGTTGTACACCTGAAACTAACATAATATTATACATCAAGTCTACTTCAATTAAAAAATCACTAGCAGAACGCTACAGATATAATCGCCACAGGCAAGGTCCACTGATGAATGGTAAATAGTGGGAAAATTTTAAGCAAAATGTATATAATTTTCTAAGTATATTCCCCCAAATATCTATTAATTACAAAGAGGAAAATAGTAAGTTTACACTGGAGAACTCTGGCAGACACCATCTGAGTCGTGTGATAAAAGTTAACATACGCAGTAATAAATAATTGACATCATGTATCCCCGCCTATGATGTATTAGAAGGACTCACTGCTTGGTGGTATCCTTCCCAATTATTAATAAACTCAATCTAATCATGAGATGACATTAGAAGAATAGAAATGGAGGTACTTTCTACAAAAATACCTGCCTAGTATTTTCCCAAAATGTCAAAGTTCTAGGTTCTAAAGAACAAGGCAGGATTGACAAATGATCATGAATTGGAGAAGACATGACAACTCAATGCAATATGATATCCTGGATGCATCTGGAACAGGAAGACATTAGAAGAAAAACTGATCAAATTCAATTAAATTCTGTACTTTAGTTACCACTTTTTACCAATGCTAATTTCTTAATTTTGGTAAATGTTGTATGGTTATGTAAGTTGTTTACATAAAAGGAAGCTGGATGATGGGTAAACTATAACTGTCTACTGTTTTTACAACTCTGAGTCTAAAATTATCTTTAAAATGCTATTAGGTCACTTCCTGTGGATGATAGGGAAAAAACTAATTATCTGGAAACCTAGGTAAATACAAAGAAAAAAAATTATTCATTCTGCCTTCCTTATATCAACTATACCCCTGGGTAATCAAGCAGGAAATGAGGGAAATGTTTCCTTATAGAAGTCTTCTAACACATAAAAACAAGACTTCCACTTTCTGGTTGGTCTTGCATGTAATGAGCTTGGAAGTCATGATTCCCACCTTCACAGCAAGAAAAAAACTGAAAACCAACAACTATTCTTTGTTCCATCAGAGAAGTGATGTCCCAGGGCAAATGGTTACACCCCAAATACAGACAGACAGGCAGATATAGAGACTTACAGTTTAGCAGAGCAGAAACTCAAGAGCATAAACTGTCCTTGGAGCCAGCACTAGGGTAGAAAATTCTCATCGCTGAAATGTTGGAAGCTTAGTGTGGACAAGCTTGAGAGTTAAAAACTCCTGGAGGGCTCAGTCTTAGACTGGAGGAGGCACATTTTCATGAGTTTTACCTCTGGGAAAACTACTAGGTTCTCACAGTGAGAATAAAAAAAAAAAAATCCCCTTGTACTCCCAGCAGGGGGAGGGGAAAGGAACCATTCTGAAACATGCTCAGAACATTCTGTTCTTCTTAACAAGGGCTTCCTTCAAGGAAAACTATTTTACCAGAGCCTAACTGATTTGAGGAATGGAAATAACCAACAGCAGCCCTCTCTATCCTTTCTGTCTCACCTAACAGGGTAACAACAGAGAGACACTTGTGAAGGTCACAGTCTAAGGGCACAAGCTCACTAAAAGACTGAGATGTAATTATAGTACTATATAACACTTGCTTCACACCTTGCCACCACATCAACGGGGGTCCTGTATGATAACAGGGATTACAACAAAAAACTGCATATCATAGACCTTATTTAAGAAGAAGTCTCTATGGAAACCCAAAGACAGCAGGGAAGAAAAAAACAAGGAAACTTAAGGAAATTGTAGCCTCTGAAACCTATAGCAAACAGTAAACACAACTCCTAGGCTGATAAACATAAAACTTCACACAAAGGCCTACTTACCTCTGTTCATTTTACCCAGTATACCACGTCTGGCTTTCAACAAAAATTACAAGGCATGCTAAAAGACAAAGCACATTATTTGAAGAGTCAGAGCAAGCATCAGAACCAGATTCAGATATGGTAGAGATATTGGAATTATTAGACCAAGAATTTGAAACAACTATGATTAATATGCTAAGATCTCTAAAGGAAAAAGTGGATAGCATGCAAGAACAGATGGGTAATGTAAGCAGAGAGATGGAAATTCTAAGAAAGAATCAAAAGGAAATGCTAGAAATTAAAAGGTAAGTGTAACAGAAATGAAGAATGTCGTTGAGGGGCCCATCATGGCTGAAGAAAGAATCAGTGAGTTTGAAAAAAAGTCACTGGGAACTTTAAAAGCTGAAATGCAAGAGAAAAGGGGATAAAAAAGGTGGAACAGAATGCCTAAAAACTGTGGGACAATTATAACATGTGTGACATATGCAGAATAGGAATACCAGAAGGAGAAGAAAGAGAGAAAGGAATAAAGGGAAAAAAATATTAATAACAGATGCTGAAACACAGATCCAGTAAGCTCAGAGAATTTAAAGAAAGGTAAATACCAGAATATCTACATCAAGTCATATCATAACCAAACTGCAGAAATTTGAAGACAAAGAGAAATCTTTAAAGAGGTCAGATATTTAAACAAACAAACAAACAAACAGAAAAACCTTATCCATGGAAGAACTAAGAATTACATCTGACTTCTGACTTCTACTTAGAAATCATGTGAACGAGAAGAGAGTGGAGTGAAATATTTAAGGTGTTGAAAGAAAAAAAGAAAAAAACCACCAACCTAAAATTCTGTAACCAGAGTCATTATCTTTCAGAAGTTAAGAGAGAAATAAAGGCTTCTTCAGACAAACAAAAATTGAGGTAATTTGCTTTGAAAGAAATGTTTAAAGGAGTTTTTTTTAGAAGAAAGGAAAATGATAGAGGTCAGAAACTTGGATCTACATAAACAAAGAATATTAGAGAAGGAAAAAAATAAAGATAAAATAAAATATTTTATTTTTCTTGTTCTCAGTTGATATAACAGATGACAGTTTAATGTAATAATAATAACAATGGATTGTGCAATTACAGCAAATTATAAGTAAATGAAGGACAATTCATTTTTATATGCAATTTTATAAGAGATAAGAGGGAGGAATTGTGAATAGTTTCAGACCCTTGAGGTGATATAGTGTATTTGAGGGTGAAATTGGATTAGTCGTGTGTGTTGTGACATCTAGGGCAACCACCAGAAAACATTAAATTGATATGCTAAGAGAGAACAAAATTGTATAAAATGCTCAATTAAAACTGGAGGAGGCAGAAAAAGAGTGTAAGATTAAAATAAAGGCAATAAATAGAAAACGGTAACAAATATGGTAGACATTAATCCAAATATATTAATAATCACTTTAAACCTCAATAGTCTGAACACACCAATTAGTAGAGTATCAGAGTGGATAAAAGAAGTAAGACCTAACTATATGTTGTCAACAAGAAACCCATTTTATTTTATTCTCTTTTTTTTGATGTGGACAATTTTTAAAGTCTTTATTGAATTTGTTACAATGTTACTTGTTTTTTTTAAGTTTTGGTTTTTTGGCCACAAGGCATGTGGGATCTTAGGTCCCCAACCAGGGATTGAAACTGCACCCCTTGCACTGGAAGACAAAGTCTTAACCACTGGACTGCCAGGGAAGTCCCAAGAAGCCCATTTTAAAAATAAAGACACCGATAGATTAAACATAAAGGGTTACGGAAAGATATACTATGCTAGCACTAATCAAAAGAAAGCTGGAGTAGCTATATTAATTTCAGACAAAGCAAAGACAATTACCAGGAATAAAAAGAGGCATTACATCATGATAAATGTATTAATTCACCAAGATGACATCATGATCCTTAGTGTTCATGTGTCTAACAACAGTGTCAAAATACATGAGGCAAAACCTGATAGAACTACCAGGAGAAATAGATGAATCCACTATTCTCATTGGAGACTTCAACACCCCTCTCTCAGCAATTGACAGATCCAGCAGGCAGAAAATCAGTAAGGAGGTGGTTGAATTGAAAAGCATCATCAATCAGGTAGATATAACTGACATTTCTAGAGTACTTCATGTAACAAGAGCAGATTACACAATCTCCACAAGATAGAACATTTCCCAAGACCACATTCTGGGATATAAAACACACCTTAACAAATTTAAAGAAACAATAAAAACACCATGACAAAATAAGTATATTAGGTTTTTGCAACACTCAATCAATTAAGAGGTCTTGGCACTCAGTATCATTCATTGGTGATCAAAAGAGTGCAAACCAGGCACCATGTGCTTCCTGGCAAAAGGTCACAGCACAGCCTGTAGTCCTGTCAATGGGGTTGAACCTCAGTCTGATGGAGCCTCTGGATTCAGCTGCTAGTTTGCAGAAAATAAGGCAAATAAGGCAGGGCAAACACGCTGAGCTGCACAGTGAGTCTGAAATTCAGGCAATAGGGAACTCTACAGGTGAAAGAGCTCAGATTCTTCAATTCTTCAACAGATAAATTGAAGAAAGAAAGAAAAGAAAAAAAAAAGAAAGAGAAAATAAAGAAAGGAAGGAAGGAAGGGACGGATACATGATTTCTAGCTTGAAAGAGAATACACAGTTGGATGGTAAAACCTTTCTAGCTTGAAAGGATACACAGTTGGATGGTAAAACCATGAAGTAATGCAAGGAAGTGCCTATTACAAAAGTCAACATCATTGCATTTAGAGGAAGGAGGGGCATGGCTTGGATGAGGTATGGGGAAGGGCTTTTGAGGTTACTGCAAAGTTCTGGTCTTGACCTGGGTGGTTGTTACTAGGGCACTTGCCTTATAATCGTAATTCACTAAGCTCAGCATGGGTTTTGGTCTAGTTTCCTGTTTAACCTTAAAATTAAAAGATAAATAATAAACAAACTAATATATACATAAATCCAAGGAAAAACAAGTTAACGAATGTTTGGTGGAACTTAAGGGCAGAAAGTGCACATTGCGGAGGAGATGGGGTCTACTCCTTCCTGCCTCTGTTCCTTTCTGCACAGACTACATCCTCCCTGGCCGTCAGCAGCCATGGCCCCAAGCAGTAGGTTTCCCTGACCGTCCAGCTCTAACATTAACTATGTCTGTCACCCTTGGACAGGTGGCAAGAGAGAGAATCTGGTTGGGTTAGCCAGTCCCCACTGTGTTTCTCCCTGGATTAGGAGTCCCACAGCTGAGCAAAGAACGGAGGCCAGGTACAGCCATGCTTCCCCCTTCTAAGCTGTCTGTAGGGCAGAGTCCAGGAGAAAGGAGGGAGGCCAGGGAGAGTTCTGGTCATTTCCAGTGTGGTCGTGTCTCTCACTGAGTGTGTTTTATGGTTTTCTCCTCTTGTGAGATTCTGGCTTTTTTATATATATTACTGAATTAATTTTTTTCTCTATTTTCCCCCCACTATTCTAACAATTTATTTGTTTACCGTTTGGGTGTGCAGGCTCATTTTGTGGTTGTGGTTGTATTCAGATAGGATTTGTAGTATGCTTTCTTCTACTTAGTATGTTTTGTAAGTATTTTCCATATTGCTATTTTAATCTTCATAATTTGGAAAAGGGCTTATGCCTTTATTTATTTATTTTAAAATAAATTTTTTATTGGAGTATAGTTACTTTACAATGTTGTGTTAGTTTCTTGCTGTACAGCAAAGTGAATCAGACATACATATAAATTTATCCACTCTTTTTAGATTTCCTCCCCATTTAGGCCACCAAAGAAGACTGAGTAGAGTTCCCTGTGCTATACAGTAAGTTCTCATTAGTTATCTATTTTATATGTAGTAGTGTATATATGTCAGTCCCAATGTCCCAGTTCATCCCACCCCACCCCCTTTCCTTGGTAACCATAAGTTTGTTCTCTACATCTATGATTCTACTTCTGCTTTGCAAGTAAGTTCATCTCTACCATTTTTCTAGATTTCACATATAAGTGATATTACACAATATTTGTTTTTCTTTTTCTGACTGACTTCACTCTGTATGACAATCTCTAGGTCCATCCACGTCTCTGCAAATGGCACTGTTTCATTCCTTTTTATGGCTTAGTAATATTCCATTGTATATATGTACCACATCTTCTTTATCCATTCCTCTGTTGATGGACATTTAGGTTGCTTCCATGTCCTGGCTATTGTAAATCATGCTGCAGTGAATATCAGGGTGCATGCCTCTTTTTGAATTATGGTTTTCTCTGGATATATGCCTAGAAGTGGATTGCTGGATCATATGGTAGTTCTATTTTTCATTTTTTAAGGAACCACCATACTGTTCTCCATAGTGGCTGTACCAGTTTACATTCCCACCAACAGTGCAGGAGGCTTCCCTTTTCTCCACACCCTCTCCAGCATTTATTGTTTGTAGATTTTTTGATGATGGCCATTCTGACTGGTGTGAGGTGATACCTCATTGGAGTTTTGATTTGAATTTCTCTAATAATTAGTGATGTTGAGCATTTTTTCATGTGTTTGTTGGCCATCGGTACATCTTCTTTGGAGAAATGTCTATTATGGTCTTCTGCTCATTTTTTGATTGGGTTGTTTGTTTTTTTGATATTGAGCTGCACATGTTGTTTGTATATTTTGTAGATTAATCCCTTGTCAGTTGCTTCCTTTGCAAATATTTTCTCCTATTCTGAGGGTTGTCTTTTCATTTTGTTTATGGTTTCCTTTGCTGTGCAAAAGCTTTTAAGTTTAATTAGGTTCCATTTGTTTATTTTTGTTTTTATTTCCATTACTCTAGGTGGTGGATCTAAAAAGATCTTGCTGTGATTTATGTCATAGAGTGTTCTGCTTATATTTTCCTCTAAGAGTTTTATAGTATCCAGCCTTACATTTAGGTCTTTATCCCGTTTTGAGTTTATTTTGTGTATGGTGTTAGGGAGTGTTCTAATTTCATTCTTTTACATGTAGCTGTCCAGTTTTCCCAGCACCACTTATTGAAGAGACTGTCTTTTTTCCATTGTACATTCTTGACTCCTTTATCATAGATTAGGTGCCACAGGTGCATGGGTTTATCTCTTTCTATCCTGTTCCATTTATCTATATTCCTGTTTTTGTGCCAGTACTATGCTGTTTTGATTACTGTAGCTTTTTAGTATAGTCTGAAGTCAGGGAGCCTATTTTATTTTTTTAAATTGAAGTATAGTTTATTTACAATGTTGTGTTAATTTCTGCTGTACAGAAAAGTGATTCAGTTATACATATATACATTCTTTTTAATATTGTTTTCCATTATGGTTTATCACAGGATATTGAATATAATTCCCTGTGATATACAGTAGGACCTTGTTGTTTACCAATCCTATATATAATAGTTTCCATCTGCTAATCCCAAACTCCCAGTCCTTCCCTCCTCCCAACCCTTGGCAACCACAAATCTGTTCTCTATGTCTGTGAGTCTATTTCTTTTTCATAGTTTCATTTGTGTCATATTTTAGATACATATAGTATTTGTCTTTCTTTTTTTTCTCTATTTTTAAGTGTCTTATTATTTGTGCATAAGAATCGCCAATCTAAAAACCAGCAAGTAATAAAATCTGAGGCTCCCTGGGTCAATCTGAGAAACACCCTTATCTTATCCTTATTCTGTGTTCACTGTCCAAACACTTGTCTATACTAATTATTACCTAGGGTATACCGTTATCTTTAAATAGGACAAATAAAAAATTACTCTCAATTTCAACTGTCTGGTAGCTGCCATTTCTTCAATGAGCTGTCACTTCAGGGCCAAATCCTCTGCAGAAGCCCCATCTACTTAAGTCTCCCAGTCCCAGAAACAGCACTGTTCTTTTGTGGTACAATTGCTATAGATTTAGATTTATGTTTTCTGTATATGGATAACCAAAATAGAAAATCAGTGTCATAATATCAGAGAATCACTGAGTAATGGGTTTTGAATATCTATGAATCATGTACTCTGATATCTGCTGAGTCATGATATTTGAAAATTATGTTCACTTGAAGGCTTGGATTTGCACTTGTGTACTAGAGAAGAACAAATCTGATTCCATATTGAATCTATTCCTTTAGCTCTAACATTTGTGCTCTGTTGCCTGTGCTTAGTCATGCTGGCTCTGCACCTTTTGTAAAAGAATTTTGCCTGTAGCCTAAAATATACATGATAGCCCATTCTCAGGGCTCTGACTTTAAAGAGCCCATTCATATAGAGATAAAAATTTGCAAAACAGGGAGTAACATTTTTTTTTTGGAGGTATACAGTAACATCGTGACCTGACCTATGTGGACAGCTGCAAGAACAAAGGATTTTGACACCAAGAAGTTTCTAACAACTAACCATGTCCCTCCCTCACCTGGCCTTTAAAAATGCTTTGCTGAAACTCTTCAGAGAGTTCGGGGTTTTTCTTTGGCACAAGTCACCTGTCTCCTTGCTTGGCCCTGCAATAAACCTCTCTCTGCTCCAAACTCCAATGTTTCGGTGTTGTTTGGCCTTACTGTGCGTCGGGCACAAGGACTTGCATCTGGTAACACTTGCAGAATATCAAAATCACAACTGCAGTCATCCCCAGAGTCATTCTCAATGAAATCTTAAGCTTTAATTCAAACATTCTGTGACTGCAAACTCACAAATTCCAAGAAATAAGGAGTCGTGGCGTCATAATGTCTTAAAGATGCAGGTGGGAATGCTAGAGCAAGCTGTGAATGCACAGATTGACAGCATTTGTCTGCCACAGCAGAAATGCCCCATTATTAAAGGAAGTCCCTGTGGAGACTCAGATATTCAAAGCGGTGAGGAAGAGGGAAATACTAATGTTTTATTCTGCATTAACCACACATCAGCTGCTTTGTATAGATCATCCAAGCATATGGTGTTATCCTCACTTGAGGGGTAAGGAAATCAAAGCCAAGAATGATTTAACGTCAAAGGTCAGCTGATACAGGCCAGATGCAGGACATTAACTGCTCATCTGTCAGAAGCCTTGATAGATGGCCATGACAGCATGGGGAGAGCGTGAGGATTGCAGAGGACCCAGCCTCTACCTGGTCAGGGTTCCATCCCAGAAGCAGGCAAAATCTCCTAGGTCTTAATCTCCTGCACCCTCTCACCCTCACTCTATCCTTGCAGATAATCAGCTAACCCACAGGGTTTGCAAATGGTCCCTTGTTGACTTCTCTGAAGACTCATGTACCCATAAATCCTTACTCTTCCCCTGCTCAAATCCCAGCGCTATTCTGGGAGAGGATCCAGGAGTGGATCCCAAATTTGTCTGCTCATTAGAAACACCTGCTGATGTTTAAAATCACCCAAAGCCCTGGCCAACACCCAGATAAGTTAAACCGTCATCTGCGAGAGAAGACATTGGTATTTTAAAAACTTACCAGCCGATTACAATGGAAAGACAAGTTTGGGAACCTTGGGGTTATTCTGTTATTCACAGAAAGCAGGGGTTTAAAATAAGAATCAAATAAGGGAGTCTTTTAAAAAATTACTGAAGCCAAAATCCAAACTCAGACCAGTGAGAACAGAATCTCTGGGGGAAGTCTGGGCATAGATTTTTCAAATCTTCTCAGGCTGATAGAGGTGAAATCCTGAAAGCTTAAGGCAGGAGATCCCTGAACTGCATAATCCTTTCCTGGGACTTTTCAAACCTGGTTTTAGATCTTTCCACACCATGGTTTGATTTTGTGAGTCAACAAATTATATATTTTTGCTTAACTAGTGAGTTTCTATCTTTTGCAAGTTCTGGAGTTGACCAAGCATCCCAGTTTGCCCAGGACTCTCCTGGTTTTAGCACTGAAAATTCCACTTCCCAGGAAACTCTGCAGTCATAGGCAAACCGGGATGGCTGGTTACTCCACTTGCAATCAAAGCATTCTGGCTAATTTAATTTCCTGCTGGATTTCTTGGAATGACCTCTCTTCACCCTCTGAACTGGGGCTCATAAATGAACCACCACCATAATTTATCTCAACAGCATGGATCTCCGAGTACATGCCCCGCACAGATCTGGAGATGTCATCCCAGCCTTCACTAGCTCCCAGTCTTGTCTCACAACTGCCCTCTCACTTCTGTTCCTTACCCAACACAACTCCTGGACCCTGATTCACTAATACCTCTAAGGCAGAACCACACTTTGCCTAACTTTGCCTCCATAAATCAAATTAGGGTCACGTGGCTCCTTCCATGTGTGGCTTAAGCTATTGGAAACTGAAGCATGAAGCAATTGGAAACTGAAGCATGAAGCAGACTTCCTAGATACTTTTTCTCACACTTGAGTGTTTGGGTCTCCTTGGTCAAAGTTGAAGGCCACCTTCTAGAAACTTGAGAAAGCAAAACCATGATTCAGTTGGGCTCTTTTTCTTCATGGAAAAGATTTGCTCACACCACCTCATGTAAATGGGAGAAGAGCTTAAGAATCCATTTAAGAAATTGAAAAACATGCAGTGGTTCTTCACAAGAACCTAGGGAAAACTGAACAACAATGCCTCACATCAAGGTCAGGAAGTCCAAGTTAGCCACCAGGAAGACTTGAACAGAAGGGTTTCCTGAATCCAGGGCAGCTCCAAACTCAGCTGCAGGAATCCAGGGACCACTCCAGGACCACTCAGCTAGATGCTGGTGTGCCCTCCTCTCTGGATCAGCTTATCTTGGCCTACCAAGGAGCTCATGGTTGCCAAGCCTCCTACTTTGAATTCCAGAGAAGACTCTACCTTGCCTGATCTATATCCATAATATTGGGTTGACCAAAATGTTCATTTGGTTTTTTCCATAACATCTTATGGAAAAACCTGAATGAACATTTTGGCCAACCCAATACCTGACAGGGAAAATCTTTTCTTAACCTTTTTTCACCTTGGGCCACTGCCTTTTGCAGTGGTTACCTTCAGGTCATTGCAAGTCCCTGGTCCATCAGCTGTGGGCTGGGAGTGGGGGTCATGATATGACTGCCTAGGGCTGTCCTCTCAGAAGGGTCTATGGTCATAGCAGTTTATTGCAGAAGCTATGAGAAACTCTGTGATTGGCATATCCAGTAAAATGATAAAATCTTAGTGTTGGATGACTCCATGTGAATAATGAAATGCAACTCTAGCATCTTATAGATGAAGGTAAAGTGCTATATATTGAAAAGAGTCAGAAATGTCTGGGTTTGAATCTCAGCTGGTTTTTACCAGTCGACCTTGTGCATTTTATATCACCTCTCTTGATCGCACCTGTAAAATAAAAAAGAATACTTGCCTATTATGTTTGTCATGAAGACTGACTAACACAGCCTACCTAAACCCCTGGTACAACATAATACTAGTTTCTAGTATAGACTCAGGCACTTCATCCTCCTGCCTCTTTGTCCTCAGCCATCACAGCCAATGTGACACAGCACAATAAGGGCTCCTCAATGAGCAATCAGTTCTGCTTTAGATGGAGCACAAGCTCGTTGGATTGGGCACCCAGTAGCACTCCATCAATCTCAAGTCTTTTATGTAACCAACGCACATGATCAAAGATCTTATACTTTAAACCTGAATCATCAATCTCAGTGCTAATGGAATATAGAAAAACCTTTTTCCCTGGAAGATCACTGAAAGGTCACAGTCTTGTTTTCCCCTGATAGATTTTCTGTCATATTATATAGTAATGATCAGTTGGGTGGCGAGATTACTGTCCTCCCAATAATAACAGTCATCTCTGTAGCTATTTTACCCATTTCTCCAATTCTGCTGTTTCTCTTGAGATGACTTTTCAATTATTGGCATCTAATTTTTAATTAGTTTTACTTTTTAGACCACAGATAAACAAAAACAAAATTATCCCGACCATATTCTTCAGTCTAGGGCAATCTCACCATCAGTCTTCTCTGCAAAGTCCCCTTTGTGTGACTTCATTCATTCATTCATTCATTCTCTATTTAAGTTAGTTATTAATTTATTAATTTTCCCCTTCATTCATCATCCCCATTCCCATTCCACTCCCTACCCTGACCTTCACAATGTACACACACTGTACCTAAAGTCCATTCAAACCATTTTCATGTATTCACTTAAAACTACATGTGATGGGGGCTTCCCTGGTGGCGCAGTGGTTGAGAGTCTGCCTGCTAATGCAGGGGACACGGGTTCGAGCCCTGGTCTGGGAGGATCCCACATGCCGCGGAGCGACTGGGCCCGTGAGCCACAACTGCTGAGCCTGCGCGTCTGGAGCCTGTGCTCTGCAACAGGAGGGGCCGCGACGGTGAGAGGCCCGCGCACCGCGGTGAGGAGTGGCCCCCGCTTGCCGCAACTAGAGAAAGTTCTCTCACAGAAACGAAGACCCAGCACAGCCAAAAATAAATAAATTAATTAATTAAAAAAAAAAACTACATGTGATGTATTTTGTGTGTATGTGATTAATGCAAATAATTTTTTTCATTAACCACACAGATGTTGATATATGTAAATCTAATCTCGACTGCTGCTGAGATCTCTACTGTGTACATACACACCCTCATCCATTTCTATAAGAAAGGCTGCCCAGGTCATCTCCAGCTGCTTGCTCTCATGACTAAGGCTGAATGCCCTGGTATCAGTACCTTTGTGCCCACCACTGACACTTTCTTCAGGGTACATGCCCTGGAGAAGGATTGCTGGGTGGGAAGGTATACACATACTAATTTTACCTGATTGCCCTCCAGAATGACTCCACCAGTTTTCAGTACCCAAAGCAAACAAAGTTTCCCATTTCCCCCAAATATCCAATAGCATTGAACACTATCACATTTTCTACTTTTTGCCAATCTGACATCAAGGCTGTAATATGATGTTTAAATTTGAATATTTCAGAATTTTAGTGAGGTTAAGCACATACTCATTCAGTTAGCAGCTATTCTGTCTGATTTTCCATCTGAAAACCTTCCTCATGTGTCTTGCCCATTTTTTTTCTATTGGATTTTTGTTCTTTTCCTTGACGATTAGCAGGAGTTCTTTGTATATTCTAGACACTAGAAAGAGTAGCGCTCAGCCTGTCCCTCATATGTTAACTTTATCTTTGCTAAACAGAAATCACAAATTCTGAATGGGCCCATTTGTGACTTTTGGATCTTAGTTAAGAAAGACTTCTCGGGCTTCCCTGGTGGCGCAGTGGTTGAGAATCTGCCTGCTAATGCAGGGGACACGGGTTCGAGCCCTGGTCTGGGAAGATCCCACATGCCACGGAGCAACTGGGCCTGTGAGCCACAACTACTGAGCCTGCGCATCTGGAGCCTGTGCCGCGCAACGGAAGGGGCTGCGATAGTGAAAGGCCCACGCACCGCGATGAAGAGCGGCCCCCGCACCGTGATGAAGAGTGGCCCCCACTTGCCGCAACTAGAGAAAGCCCTCACACGAAAACTAAGAGACCCAACACAGCCATAAATAAATAAATAAATAAATAAATAAATAAATAAATAATTAAAAAAAAAAAACTAATCTTTTAAAAAAAAAAAAAAAAGAAAGACTTCTCCATCTGAGTTTACAAAGACATTCTGTATCATCTCCTGTTAGTGTAATAGACTTACTTTTTAAATAGAAGTTTAACCCATTAAATGTTATTGTGTGTGTGTGTGTGTGTGTGTGTGTGTGTGTGGTGTAAGGTAAGAATCCAGCTTCTTTCTCTCTACAGGTAGTCAGCCGGTTCACCCAACACTCTTTACTAAGTAAAAAGATATCCTTACTGATGGTTAGTATCATATACCACATCCCTAAATACATATGTGGCACTGTTTGGACTGTCTAGGCTATTCCATTGCTCCTGTGTTAGTAACACATTGTTTTTATTAAAGAATTTAAAAATGTGTGTTATTTTAAGGTAGGATAATTACCTCATCTTGTGTGTTTCATTTTTAGAATTTGATTAGAGTGTTATGCACTTCTAAAATCAGTTTATTGATTTTCCCTAAAGAAAATGATTACAAAATAAAACCTGACTATTAGAAAGAAGCTGATTATATAGTCTAATTCCTGGCTTATTCCAAAAAACTTGCAAATAAATAGAATATCAAATGAAATGAAATCAACATAAATATACTAAAGGGTTTTTTCAATTAAAGGAATTTTCTTTTAAACATGGCAATTGAACTTACATTAAAAATTCCACTTAGGGCTTCCCTGGTGGCGCAGTGGTTGAGAATCTGCCTGCCAATGCAGGGGACACGGGTTCGAGCCCTGGTCTGGGAAGATCCCACATGCCGTGGAGCAACTAAGCCCGTGAGCCACAATTACTGAGCTTGCACGTCTGGAGCCTGTGCTCCGCAACAAGAGGGGCCGCGATAGTGAGAGGCCTGCGCACCGCGATGAAGAGTGGCCCCCGCTTGCCACAACTAGAAAAAGCCCTTGCAAAGAAACGAAGACCCAACACAGCCAAAAATAAATAAATAAATAAATAAATAAATAAAATTAAAAAAAAAATTCCACTGAAATCAGAATAAAGAGAGAAAACATAGCATCGGTGCAGAAGGACAAAGCAAATAAGATGACATCCATTAATAGATATTAGAAATCTTTAAAAGTGGCAAAGTGGAAGGACTAATGGTGTCAGAGTTACCAGCTCAGTGGAAGCTAAGTGCCTATGAATAGTGAAGCCAGTGACTATAACAGAAGATATTGCATCCATGGAATAAAAACAGGATGCTTTTTTAATTTTTTTAGAGGTATCTTTTTTAAAATTTATTTATTTATTTATTTTTAATTTATTTTATTTTTTTTAAATTTTTTACTTTCTTGGCTGTGTTGGGTCTTCGTTTCTGTGCGAGGGCTTTCTCTAGTTGTGGCAAGCGGGGCCACTCTTCATCACAGTGTGCAGGTCTCTCACTGTTGCGGCCTCTCTTGTTGCGGAGCACAAGCTCCAGACGCGCAGGCTCAGTAGTTGTGGCTCACAGGCCTAGTTGCTCCGCGGCATGTGGGATCTTCCCAGACCAGGGCTCGAACCCGTGTCCCCTGCATTGGCAGGCAGATTCTCAACTGCTGCGCCACCAGGAAAGCCCAAACAGGATGCTTTTAAGGAACATTCAGAGAACAAAAATTCTCAGAAATATGATGGGAAAAACAATATATACAATAAAAGGGCTGGAAGATGAAGTGGAGTTACTCTATAAGAATGTAGAGCCAAAAACAAACAGATGAACTATAAGGAAAAAAAAAGATCAATCTGTAAGGGCCAACATGCAAATAATTGGAGTTCCAAAAAATGAGAACAGATAAAAAGGAAAGAACAATAACAATGAAATAATACTAGAATTCTCAGAATTTTATGGCATGAGTCTCCAGATTGAGAGGTCCCACTGAACACTTGACACAATGTAGGAAAAGAAATCACAAGAAACTAGCCATTGATATTTCAGAGCATCGTGGGAAGATGACAACAATATGGGTACAAAATGATGAATAAATAGATGAGTCATTAAAATTACCTCAGATGATAAGCAATGCCTCCACCTTCTTAAAGAAAAATGATTTCCAATCAAGACTTCTATTCAAGCTAGTCAATTAATCTCATATAAGGATATAGCGAGGATACTTCCAGAAAGTAAGGTCTCAAAATGTGATTGCCATGTACCCTATCTTAGAAGGATTTGTTCTAAAATATGACAGTAATGAAAGAAGAAGGAAAGTATGAGATCTAAAAACAATTTAGCTAATTCAGAAAATAAGCAGAAAGAATTGTTGGTATGATGATAAGACCCTGAGATGACAACTGGACAAGAGCATGTCTAAACAAGATTGAAGATTCCATGGAAAGTGTCTCTGGGAAAAATGGGAAATTATTAGTGATTAGGAAGTATTGGGAGATTTACTCTTCTTTACTAGAGAATGAAGAATTTACTTGATATAAATTTAAAAAGCAATTAATTTAAAATTCATTGACATGAATATTATGAACAACTATAGAGGATTAAATATAAAGATTTAGAGGAAGTGGGAAGTTTTCTGAAAAAAATTAAAATACTAAATTTGGTGCCAGAAGTAAGAAAAGAATGTGAATACCAATAAAAAATAAAAATATTGAAATGGTGATCAAATTCTCTCCTTGTAGACTGAAACTGTAGAATTTACATAGGTAAATTCTACCAAACTCTCAAAGAATATGTAACCCCTATTTTACACACTCTGTTGCAGAAAATAGAACTTGAAGATAAGCTTCCAAACTCATTATATGAAGTCAGTTAATAACCTTGGTACCAAAACAGAGCAAGCAAATTATAAGGAAGGAAAATGACAGACTGATTTCACGGGTTAATATAAACTCAGAAATGAGAAATGGAATGTTAGCTGATTAAACTCAAAAGCGTATTTTTAAATTAATAAAACAAAACAAAACAAAATGATTATGTCGAGTTTATCCCAGGAAACATGGGTGCCGTCAGAAAAGATTCAACATTAGATTATTTCATCATCAGAAAATCTACCAGTGCAATTTACTATATGAACACAGTAAAGAAGGAAATCACATGGTCTTCTAAATACATTAGCAAAAAGCATTTAAAAAGTTCAGTGCTGAGGCTTGCTTCAAGATGGCAGAGAATAAGACGTGGATATCACCTTCCTCCCCACAGATACATCAAAAATACATCTACATGTGGAACAACTCCTACAGAACATCTACTGAACGCTGGCAGAAGACCTCAGACTTCCCAAAAGGCAAGAAACTCCCCACGTACCTGGGTAGGGCAAAAGAAAAAAGGAAAAACAGAGACAAAAGAATAGGGACGGGACCTGCCCCTCTGGGAGGGAGTTGTGAAGGAGGAAATGATTCCACACACTAGGAAGCCCCTTCACTGGTGGAGACAGGGGGGTGGTGGGGGGGGGTGAAGCTTCGGGGCCACGGAGGATAGTGCAGCCACAGGGGAGCAGAGGGAAAAGTGGAGAAATTCCCACACAGAGGATCGGTGCAGACCAGCATTCACCAGCCTGAGAGGCTTGTCTGCTCACCCACTGGGGCGAGTGGGGACTGGGACCTGAGGCTCGGGCATTGGAGGTCAGATCCCAGGGAGAGGACTGGGGTTGGCTGTGTGAACACAGCCTGAAGGGGGCTAGTGCACCACAGCTAACTGGGAGGGAATCCGGGAAAAAGTCTGTAACTGCCTAAGAGTCAAGAGACCATTGTTTCAGGGTGAGCAAGGAGAGGGGATTCAGGGCACTGCCTAAACGAGCTTCAGAGACAGATGCAAGCCACAGCTATCAGAGTGGACACCAGAGACAGGAATGAAATGCTAAGGATGCTGCTGCAGCCACCAAGAATCCTGTGAACAAGCACAGGTCACTCTCCACACTTCCCCTCCTGGGAGCCTGTGCAGCAGGCCACTGTCAGGGTCCTGTGATCCAGGGACAACTTCCCCAGGTGAACACATAGCATACCTCAGGCTGTTGCAACCTCACATTGGCCACTGCCGCCTCAGGCTCAGCCCGCATTTGGTACTCCTCCTTTACCCCAGCCTGAGTGAGCCAGAGCCCCCTAATCAGCCACTCCTTTAACTCCCTCCTGTCTGGGCAAAGAACAGACGCCAGAGGGTGACCGACATGCAGGGCCAAATCCAAAGCTGAACCCCAGGAGCTGTGTGAACAAGGAAGAGAAAGGGAAATTTCTCCATGCAGCCTCAGAAGCAGCAGATTAAATCTCCACAAACAACTTGATGTACCCTGCATCTGTGGAATACCTGAATAGACAAAGAACCATACCAAAATTGAGGTGGTGGACTTTGGGAGCAACTGTAGACTTGGGGTTTGCTGTATGTGACTAATTTCTGATTTATATGTTTATCTTAGTTTAGTTTTTAGTGCTTGTTATATTGGTGGATTTGTTTATCGGTGTGGTTGCTCTCTTTTTTTTTTAGTTACTTAAAAATTTTTTTTATTTTAGTAAAATTTTTCTAGTTTTTAATTTTAATAACTTTAATTAATTATTTTTTTTCTTTCTTTCTTTTTTTTTCCTCTCTTTTCTTCTGAGCCATGTGGCTGACATGGTATTGGTGCTCTGGCCGTTTGTCAGGCCTGAGCCTCTGAGGTGGGAGAGCTGAGTTCAGAACATTGGACCACCAGAGACTTCCTGGCCCCATGTAATATCAATCGGTGAGAGGTCTCCCAGAGATCTCCATCTCAATGCTAAGACCCAGCTCTACTCAATGACCAGCAAGCTCCAGTGCTGGACATCCCATGCCAAACAACTAGCAAGACAGGAACACAACCCCACCCATTAGAAGAGAAGCTGCCTAAAATCATACTAAGTTCACAGACACCACAAAACACACCACTGGATGCAGTCCTGCCCACCAGAAAGACAAGATCCAGCCTCATCCACCAGAACACAGGCACCAGTCCCCTTCACCAGGAAGCCTACCCAACCCACTGAACCAAACTTACTCACTGGGGGCAGACACCAAAAACAATGGGAACTATGAACCTGTAGCCTGCAAAAAGGAGACCCCAAACACAGTAAGTTAAGCAAAATGAGAAGACAGAGAAATATGCAGCAGATGAAGGAGCTAGGTAAAAACCCACCAGAACAAACAAATGAAGAAGAAATAGGCAGTCTACCTGAAAAAGAATTCAGAGTAATGACAGTAAAGATGATCCAAAATCTTGGAAATAGAATGGAGGAAATACAAGAAACGTTTAACAAGGACATAGAAGAACTAAAGAGCAAACAACAACGTACAATACAATAAATGAGATTAAATATTCTTTAGAAGGAATCAATAGCAGAATACCTGAGGCAGAAGAATGGATAAGTGACCTGGAAGATAAAATAGTGGAAATAACTACTGCAGAGCAGAATAAAGAAAAAAGAATGAAAAGAAATGAGGACAGTCTCAGAGACCTCTGGGACAACATTAAACGCACCAACATTTGAATTATAGGGGTCCCAGAAGAAGAAGAGAAAAAGAAAGGGACTGAGAAAATATTTGAAGAGATTATAGTTGAAAACTTCCCTAATACGGGAAAGGAAATAGTCAATCAAGTCTAGGAAGTGCAGAGAGTCCAATACACGAGAAAACCAAGGAGAAACATGCCAAGACACATATTAATCAAACTATCAAAAATTAAATACAAAGAAAAAATATTAAAAGCAGAATTTAACACCCCACTTTCACCAATGGACAGATCAACCAAAATGAAAATAAATATGGAAACACAAGCTTTAAATGATACATTAAACAAGATGGACCTAATTGATATTTATAGGACATTCCATCCAAAAACAACAGAATACACTTTCTTTTCAAGTGTTCATGGAACATTCTCCAGGATAGATCATATCTTGGGTCACAAATCAAGCCTTGGTAAATTTAAGAAAATTGAAATCATATCAAGTAACTTTTCCAACAACAACGCTATGAGACTAGATGTCAATTACAGGAAAAAAACTGTAAAAAATACAAACACATGGAGGCTAAACAATACACTACTAAATAACCAAGAGATCACTGAAGAAATCAAAGAGGAAATAAAAAAATACCTAGAAATAAATGACAATGAAAACACGACAACACAAAAGCTATGGGATGCAGTAAAAGCAGTTTTAAGAGGGAAGTTTACAGCAATACAATCTTACCTCAAGAAACAAGAAACATCTCAAATAAACAACCTAACCTTACAACTAAAGCAATTACAGAAAGAAGAACAAAAAAACCCCAAAGTTAGCAGAAGGAAAGAAATCATAAATATCAGATCAGAAATAAATGGAAAAGAAATGAAGGAAACGATAGCAAAGATCAATAAAACTAAAAGCTGGTTCTTTGAGAAGATAAACAAAATTGATAAACCATTAGCCAGACTCATTCAGAAAAAAAGGAAGAAGACTCAAATCAGTAGAGTTAGAAATGAAAAAGCAGAAGTAACAACTGACACTGCAGAAATACAAAGGATCATGAGAGATTACTGCAAGAAACTATATGCCAATAAAATGGACAACCTGGAAGAAATGGGCAAATTCTTAGAAAAGCACAACGTTTTGAGACTGAATCAGGAAGAAATAGAAAATATGAACAGACCAATCACAAGCACTGAAATTGAAACTGTGATTAAAAATCTTCCAACAAACAAAAGCCCAGGACCAGATGACTTTGCAGGTGAATTCTATCACACATTTAGGGAAGAGCTAACACCCATCCTTCTCAAACTCTTCCAAAATATAGTACAAGGAGGAACACTCCCAAACGCATTCTATGAAGCCACCATCACCCTGATACCAAAACCAGACAAAGATGTCACAAAGAAAGAAAACTACAGGCCAATATCACTGATCAACACAGATGCAAAAATACTCAACAAAATACTAACAAACAGAATCTAACAGCACATTAAAAGGATCATAACCATGATCAAGTGGGGTTTATCCCAGAAATGCAAGGATTCCTCAATATATTCAAATCAAACAATGTGATACATCACAGTAACAAATTGAAGGAGAAAAACCATATGATAATCTCAACAGATGCAGAAAAAGTTATTGACAAAATTCAACACCGATTTATGATAAAAACCCTCCAGAAAGTAGGCATAGAGGGGACTTAACTCAACATAATAAAGGTCATATATGACCAACCCACAGCCATCATTCTCAACGGTGAAAAACTGAAACCATTTCCACTAAGATCAGGAACAAGACAAGGTTGCCCACTCTCACCACTATTATTCAACATAGTTTTGGAAGTTTTAGCCACAGCAATCAGAGAAGAAAAAGAAATACAAGGAAGCCAAATTGGAAAAAAAGAAGTAAAGCTGTCACTGTTTGCAGATGACATGATACTATACATAGAGAATCCTAAAGATGCTACCAGAAAACTACTAGAGCTAATCAATGAATTTGGTAAAGTAGCAGGATACAAAATTAATGCACAGAAATCTCTTGCATTCCTATACACTAATGATGAAAAATCTGAAAGAGAAATTAAGGAAACACTCCCATTTACCACTGCAACAAAAAGAATGAAATACCTAGGAATAAACCTACCTAAGGAGACAAAAGACCTGTACGCAGATATCTATAAGACACTGATGAAAGAAATTAAAGATGATACCAACAGATGGAGAGATATACCATGTTCTTGGATTGGAAGAATCAACATTGTGAAAATGACTCTACTACCCAAAGCAATCTACAGATTCAATGCAATCCCTATCAAACTACCACTGGCATTTTTCACAGAACTAGAACAAAATATTTCACAATTTTTATTGAAACACAAAAGACACTGAATAGCCAAAGCAATCTAGAGAAAGAAAAATGGAGCTGGAGGAATCAGGCTCCCAGTCTTCAGACTATACTACAAAGCTACAGTAATCAAGACAGTATGGTACTGGCACAAAAACAGAAATATAGATCAATGAAACAGGATAGAAAACCCAGAGATAAACCCAGACACCTATGGTCACCTTATCTTTGATAATGGAGGCTAGAATATACAATGGAGAAGAGGCAGCCTCTTCAATAAGTGATGCTGGGAAAACCAGACAGCTACATGTAAAAGAATGAAATTAGAACACTCCCTAACACCATACACAAAAATAAACTCAAAATGGATTAAAGACCTAAATGTAAGACCAGACACTACCAAACTCTTAGAGGAAAACACTGTGACATAAATCACAGTAAGATCCTTTTTGACCCACCTCCTAGATAAATGGAAATAAAAACAAAAATAAGCTAATGGGACCTAAAGAAACTTAAAAGGTTTTGCTCAGCAAAGGAAACCATAATCAAGATGAAAAGACAACCCTCAGGATGGGAGAAAATATTTGCAAATGAAGCAACTGTCAAAGGATTAATCTCCAAAATATACAAGTAGCTAATGCAACTCAATATCAAAAAAACAAAAAACCCAATCCAAAAATGGGCAGAAAACCCAAATAGACATTTCTCCAAAGGAGATATACAGATTGCCAACAAACACATGAAAGGATGCTAAACATAACTAATCATTAGAGAAATGCAAGTCAAAACTACAATGCAGTATCACCTCACACTTGTCAGAATGGCCATCATCAAAAAATCTACAAATAATAAATGCTGGAGAGGGTGTGGAGAAAAGGAAACCCTCTTGCACTGTTGGTGGGAATGTAAATTGATACAGCCACTATGGGGAACAGTACACAGATTCCTTAAAAAACTAAAAATAGAACTACCATATGACCCAGGAATCCCACTCCTGGGCATACACCCTGAGAAAACCATAATTCAAAAAGAGTCATGTACCAGAATGTTCATTGCAGCTCTTTTTATAATAGCCAGGACATGGAAGCAACCAAAGTGTCCTTCGACAGATGAATGGATAAAGAAGATGTGGCACATATATACAATGGAATATTACTCAGCCATAAAAAGAAACGAAATTGAGTTATTTGTCGTGAGGTAGATGGACCTAGAGTCTGTCATACAGAGTGAAGTAAGTCAGAAAGAGTAAAACAAATACCGTATGCTAACACATATATATGGAATCTAAAAAATCCAAATGGTTTTGAAGAACCTAGGGGCTGGACAGGGATAAAGCCGCAGACGTAGAGAATGGATTTGAGACCAGGGGGAAGAGGAAGGGTAAGCTGAGATGAAGTGAGAGATTGGCATAGACATATATATGCTACCAAATGTAAAATAGATAGCTAGTGGGAAGCAGCCGCAAAGCACAGGGAGATCAGCTCAGTGCTTTGTGACCACCTAGAGGGGTGGGATAGGGAGGGTGAGAGAGAGATGCAAGAGGGAGGGGATATGGGTATGTATGTATACATATAGCTGATTCACTTTGTTATACAGCAGCAACTAACACAACAATGTAAAGCAATTATAGTCCAATAAAGATATTTTTTTAAAAAGTCCAATGCTGTTTACATTGAAAACTCATAGAAAAAAAAAAAAAGACTAAATAGATAGTCTATCCGAATAAATGAGAGAATACAGCAAAATTGCCAAATAGGAGATCAACATATAAAAATGAATTGCATGCCTCTAAATCAGTAATAACTATTAAGAAAATGTAATAGTAAGATTCAGTTTACAATAGGAAGAAAATCTGTAATATATTTTGGATATCCTAACAAAAAAATTCATGAAATCTTTATAGAGAAAAAGAATCACTCTGAGGATGGTTTTTTTTGTTTGTTTGTTTTCTAGTTAAACTTTTCAATTTGGGATAATTGAATATTCACATGCAATTGTAGGAAATAATACAGAGAGATTCTGGAGATTGTGTGTGTTCTTTGCCAAATTCTCCCCAATAGTAACATCTACAAATGCTGTATTACATCATAACAATCAGACTTTGATGTAGTCCACCTACCTTATTCAGACTTGCCCAGTTTTAGTTATTTATGTGTATGTGTATGTTTAGCTCTATGCAATTTTATCGCATGTGTAGGTTCATGCATCCACCACCATAGTCAAGATACAGAATAGATCCCTCACCACAATGGCCATTCAACTTGCCCTTTTGTACCCCCACCCACCTGCCTTTTACCCTATATCCCCATCCCTGACCCCTGGCACCCACTAGTAAGTTCTCCATTTCTACAATTTTGTCTTTTAAAGATGAGATATAAATAGAACAATATAGTATGTAGCCTTTTGGGACTGGCTTTTTAAGACTCAGCCTAATTCCCTTAAGATCCCTCCAGGTTGCTGCGTGTTTACCAATTGGTTGTTTCTTTCTATTGCTGAGTAGTTGTCCATGGAATGGATTTATCATAGTTTATTTAACCATTTACCCACTGAAAGATGTCTGCGTTGTTTCCAGTTTGGGGCTTTGAAAATAAAGTTACTACGAACATGCATGTGAGGTTTTTGTGTTAACATGAGTTTTTATTTCCCTGGGACAAATGCCCAAGAGGGCAATTGCTGGATCATGTGGTAATCACATGTTTAGTTTTATAAGGAACTGCCAAGCTATTTTCCAGAGTCGCGGTACCATTCTACATTCCCACCAGAAATAAGGGCTAGTCTTAAAAATAAAAGCACAATTAAAGGTATGTCAATAAAACTGCAAACAGTATGAAAGGATACAAATGTGAAAGTCCTTCTCACCTCATTTCTAATGACTACAATTAATGCCTGCTGACAGTCATGTGACTGGCTTCCAGAACAGTCTTACCCAAATGAGGTCAGAGCATATCTACTAGTAAATTTTCTACTCTGTAGCTTCTTGTGTATATTTCCTAATCTGTAAGCACATCTCTATCCCATTCTTTTGAATGCTGCCAAGTATTCTAGTTTGTGGATATGCCATCCTTTATTCACCTTGTCTCTTAATGATTGGCTTTTAGGGAATTTGCAGTTCTTTGTGCTAATATAAACAATACTCTAATAAATATTTTAAAAGTAAATTTTAAGTGTATATATGGTTTGCATCTGTTAACCCCAAACTCCCAACCATTATATATAGAATGGATAAACAACAGGGCCCTACTGTATAGCACAGGGAACTACATTCAATATCCTGTGATAAACCATAATGGAAAAGAATTTTAAAAGGTATGTATAACTGAATCACTTTGCTGTACAGCAGAAATTAACACAACATTGTAAGTCAACTGTACTTCAATTAAAAATTTTTAAAAATTTATACATGGCAACTGTATCCTGTAGGATAAATTAGGAAATTAGTGTATTCAATAGGATGCTAATTAAAACTTTGATATATATTCCCAAATTGCTCTCCTAAACAGTTGCGCCCATTTATACTCCCAAAGGCAGTATATTGGAGCGCATCTTTTCCCAAAACCCCGCCCCCCAGACTTTAGACTTCATTAGAATTCTTAGTCTTCACTGATTTAGTAGGCTAAATATGGAATCTCAGCTTCAAGTCAGCATTGCAAGATAATGTTTTGAAGTTTTCCTCTTCTCCAATCATACAGATAAAGTATACATGGAAATAAAACCCTAAAAATGTGCAGCTCTGCTGCAAGACAGGAAAACAACACCTGTGACTGAGAAACCTAGAAAAGCAGAAGCTGGAGAACCGATAGAAGCCTCTGGCTCCCAGAGAAAGTGGGAAGTGAGCCATCTCAGTGTTTAAAATGAGAGTCTGCTTACAGCCTCCCTTCTTATGAAGCATGTGGAAAGAAGATGTTGCCTGGGACAGCTGGGAAGCACAGATCGAGCCAGAGGACTCTGAGCTAGGACTAGCTTTTTGCCGACCTTGGGATGACACGTGAAAGTCCTCAGTTTCGCCTAGAAATGTGAAATGGGACTCAATAAGTAAAATGCAGTTTTGGACTGACGGTTCCAAGGAGGTAGGGATTGGCAATTGCAAAATCACTAGGCATAGTAGGATGAGAGAGAGAGACAGAGACAGAGACAGAGAGAGAGCGGCAGAGAGAGAGAGATGGAAGTTTTCAAAAGAAAATGTCAAAACATATAAGGAATTCTAAAGCTAGGGAAGTCAACCCTCCTCTCACAAAATATCAATAAATGGAACATATTTTCACTGAAGAAAACAATTAAAATAATGGCATCATAAAGATAAGCAAGAGGGACAACTTGTTCTGGACCAAAATGGAATAGAGGCACTCTCCCCTACTCCTGCAGCTGAGCACAGCTAAAGTCCTGAACATTATGTATAAAGCAAACAAGGTTCTGAAAGGAAGAGAGAACAGACCAGCTGGGGACCTTGGGAAAGAGGAGGAGCACAGCAGTGATGTCCCTGGGTTCTCTTTCTTCCTCACAGATCCCAGACTGGTTACTGGAGAAGTCGGCGTTTGAGGACTGCCAACAGGTGCAGACAGAAAAGTCTACAAAAAACCCCGCTCTCTCGAGCCAATGACCAGGAAAGAAGCAACCTAGCAGGACAGAAAACTTTTAGAGAACTGCCCTGTGCCCACTTCATCAGCAAAGGCTGAGTTCTGCTCTCCAACTGTGAGTGGACACTGCTGGGGTCCATTGCCCCCTCCCCATCACATCAGAGGAGAAGTAGGGAGTTGGGACTTTCACCTGTACTTATGGTACTGATACTCCCCATTTCACAGTGTCAGTGAGGGCCACGTGGGGTTCTGGACTTCTACCGCCTCCCCAGTGGTAGCGGGCATCCCCCACCTCACAGTGCCAGAGGGCTCCTCCTGCTCCAGACCAGGGCGGAGCCTAGTGGAAACTCTGTATCCCACCTCTGTCCAGCAGAACCCTCTGGAATAATGTCATCAAAAGGGTTGAATGTAAACAACTGTTAAAAACAAATTTTACATGCAGTTAAAATATCTTTTCAAGGACTCTGGGAAGACAGGGCAGGGAGCAGTATTTTTTCTGAATCTCTCCAAATCCTTGGTGAACACAAAGAGATGGGGATAGCAAAATCCAAATCCCATAGGTAACATCTACAATAAAGCTAGATAACCGAGTTTCTTAAGAACTCCAGAATACAAGGGGGTTGGGAAACCACTGGCTTCCAAAAGACACCCATAGCTTCAGCAGAGGGCAACAGTGGGTGTCTGCAAGGCTGAGACCTCCAGTATAGCCACCAGGCAGGGCTGACCTCACGCGTATGTTACCAGCATAGTCACACAGGGCCCCACACTCAGAAGGGGCTCACACTTGGAGAGGTTAAGGATCTGCAGTGGCTATCTAGAAATGCTGAATAAGTTTTGAATTTTTATCTTGGGACAATGGAGCATGCACTGGGCGCTTGGAGACTCAGCTTGATACCGACCAGGGTTCTTGGCCTTCTCCAATCAACAGAAATTGATAAGAAGCCAGACAAGAAATTCAGGCAAAGCTTTATTGGGTCCCCTGCTGCAGCAGAGGGGAGTGAAAACAAATAACAACTTCCCTTGCTCGTTCCCTGAGGCGGGGGCGGTCTGGTTCCTTATATGGGGTGACGGTAGGGGCAGGTCCAGGTGTTGGGCTGGAGGGGTGGCTTAGGTGGTTTGCCCACCCCTTAGGTAGTGGTGTGTGCAGGGGGCATGTGCAATGCCCTGCTTTTGCTCCCTACACCCTGTTTTTGCTCCCGGCACTTCAGAAGTGGCAGCTGGGTGGTTTTGGTCTTCTTGTATCTTGTTGTTTGCCCCAACTGCGTTTGCATGCAGTTATTTTTAGTCCCTTATAGTTTCTTTGTATTTTGTTGCTGGAGGAGATGTTTGTCCAGGTGCAAGCACTGCAGCAAAGGGTCCCAGTTCCCGGGTCCCCGCCTGTCTCAAGCTCCTGTGTGGTCCTACTTCCCACCACCTCCTCACCTCCCCAGCAAGGGTTCTCAGGAGTCTGCTTCTTCATGTCCACCCCAAGATTGCAGCCAACGTCCACCCTGGTAGGGACTTGGCACAGGAGGGACTGGGGTTGGGCCTGTGCACCCTGTGAAGTGAATCATGGACGGGGCCCCAGGTCCCTGTGAGGGTCTCACTCCTCTACAAGTATTCTTGTGCTCAAGCAAGTGCAATGTTAAACATCAAAGAAAAAAACACCATGACAGATTGGGAAAGAGATTACAGAAAAAAGGAAAACAAACCTTAAAACAAAGTTTTTTTGCAACAAAGGGTCTTCCATCTTCATTTTTCACGGGGCCTCCTCAAAGCATGTGGCAAGCCTTGCTAACAGTTACTTTCTGGAAATTCCAGCAGGCCAGCTTTGAAAGCAGCTGAATTGGAAGGATCTTCTCACTCTTAAAGCAAGTAAGCAAAAGAGGTTGTCAGTAAAGTCTAAAGAAGCCAGTGCAGACTAGGTCCTCCAAACTCTCAGGAATAACGAGCAAGGCTCCCTTCCAGGACAGAGCCCCACTGAGAGGAAACTGCTAAGAAAAGAGTCCAAATTGAGCTGGATAGGGACAATGGCTGCAAAGAAGAATGCGTGCTGATACAGATGTGGAAGGGAAACAGTTAGAATCTTTCAGAAAGCACAAAGCTATATTTTCTAACATGTCTCAAAAACAACCAAATGAGGTTACTTGTACCAGCAGCCAAGATTCAACCACAGAAGCAGAACCTCTAGGGTGTGTGTGTGTGTGTGTGTGTGTGTCTGTGTGTGTGTGTGTGATCAAATGCTGGGAGCTGGTTAAGCAGCCTTTGTAAGTCTGGCAACCTTGCACACGAGTCTGAGGTTTGTAAGGCAGGCAGTCAGGAAGAGAGGATGCATGTGTTGTTGGGAGAGAAAGAACCAGCTGGAACCTTGTCAGATGGGCTGAAACCCGTGCAGACCTTGTTGCCTTTGAAACTGGAGAGAGACTGGCATAAATACTGGTGGTATGAATTATTATTATTATATGTAGACCTAAGATTAAATATGAGATTCAAGGGAGATAGTATAGCATGTAATAGCTGTAGGCTTTGACAACGTACACACAGTAGAACTTTTTAAAACGAAAAAGAAAATGGAAAAAACATACACAAAAAACAATTTTTAAAATGTTTTTAGTAATCATGTTGGTGACAGTTGGATAAAGTGTTGGTATCTTCTGAATATTATTTTTGTGTACATATGTTATTCTAATTTGATTATCCCTAGTGCTCTTGAGAACCAGGTTTCCTAGGAGCTGCAAATGAAAGATAGAAAATCTTGAGTAAACACCCCGTAATCTTGAATTTGAACTCGAGGCATTTTACCATAGATATAGATAGATAGGTAGATAGATAGATAGTGATAGAGAGATGATAGGTAGATAGAGTATAGATAGCTAGATGATAGAGAGACAGATAGCTAGATGATAGATAGATAAATGATAGATAGATGATAGATAGATGATAGACAGATAGATGATAGATAGACAGATAGGTAGATAGATGATAGATATATGATAGATGATAGGAAGAGAGAGTATAGATAGATAGATGATAGAGAGATAGATAGCTAGGTGATAGCTAGATGATAGATACATAGATAGATAAACAGATACCCTAAATATGTTCATTGAAGAAGCCTAAAAATAATCTTTACAACTAAAAGACACCAGGGTTTCTTAGAGAAATGGTTGAAATTGCATTGCTGATTCCAGGTGTGGGACAGGAAAAGGAAAAGATGAGCAGATGAGCTTAGAATATCTTTTTGTAACAGAGAGCAAGGACATTATCAAAGACTAGTAAGGTTGTGTTAAAAAGACTTGGGTGTCAAACTGGAGAATCTCCCACTCAGCAAAGATAGGACAAATGGAGCATCAGTAAGGGTAATAATGCCTTAGATGGATGGAAACACACCAAAGAGGTGTACATCTGTGAGTTTATAATGATACACTGCATCGTCTAGGTCCTCCAAGAAGCAGATGCTGAGGTTGAATGAAATGTGCAAGGCTTTTATTGGAGGAAATGGCTAAGTGATAGAAAATGCGGAGTGAAAGAGGAATCTGGGAGAGTTATCAAACTGCAGTGTAAGTATGATCCCAGGTGCAGGGAGAAGGGAGGAAAGTTGGGTGGCAGAGTCCTAGATGGACATTCAGGAAAGTTCAGCAAGGCCACTAGGAGAACTCAAGCCAAAGGTGGTTGTCAGAGGAGCTCAGTCTCTCAGGATAGGGTCTCCCAGGAATGAGGAACAGCCTATCAGGAACACATCCTCAGCGCAGACACGGAGATGGAGTTCATAGCTCTTGTAGCTGGAACCCTTGGTGAATTATGCTACCCGACGCTGGAGGTCTGCATGCTCTCTCTCCCTCTCTGTCTCAATCTCTCTCTCTCTCCATTTCTTTCTCTCTCACCTAATTAATTAAACTCTATAAAATACTAAGAAAACCAGTTCTTTGTTTTGCAAACTCATAAAAATAGGAAAGACTCAAACATCTATCCTGCCTTTCCTATGCAAACTACCTCTAGAACTAAATGGCAGATGTGGGAATATATTTAAACAAAGACGGAACAATAGGATTAGAGCATCACCATTTTGCAACACATTCAAGATCTAAGAATGTCCAACTAAGAATCTATGTTCTCCATCCATAAAAAATTAGATAACTAGACTACAATATGCCCCTTGACAATGAACTCAACAGCACCTATGAAGTAATCTTCCTGCCACAGTAAAATCTGAGTCAGATTAAGTTTATACTCAATTACTACTTTGCAGAAAACCTAGAGGGCAAATAAAAATATCAAACTGAACCATAGGAATGCAATCAGCAAAATCTTACCTCCCCAGAATTGGCTTCTTCAGCAAAAAATGTTCAAGGTTAAAAATATACAGAGGGGTAACAGACATATTTTTGAAAATCAGGCTAAGCTATACTATCTATAGTGTTTAGAGTTCCTCAGCTAGGTAATAAAACTACAATTAAAAGTAATAAGAGGACTTCCATAAAATCTAGAGTGATAGGTACTTTTGTTATGGGAAGTCAGTGCTTGCTTTGGGGAAGAGGCATGAGGCTTCTGGGGTTGCTGCCAAGTTCTGTCTGATTTATGGGTGGGATTAAAAAGACATTCATCTTATAAAAACTCTTTAGGTGGTACATTTTCTCTAAGCTGTTTTCTGTATTCGTGTTATTTTGATCAAAAAATTCAAAAGTTGGTGGGAAAACAGAGACATTTATACATAACAACAGGAGCTTATCATATAAAGACACTCACTAAAATAAATACTAAAGACGTATATCCATAAGAATAGTAAACATAGAGGAAAAGCAATTGAACTAAGAAACAATATGTTGATAACATTAACTAAATATTGCTTACATAAATTATACTGTTAACCTTAACTAAATAGTAGGTGTGAAAATAAATTTTCCAGATCCAGCTTCAGGCAAGATGGAGTAAACACAGTCTCATCTTCCCATCTCTCTGAATACCAATTATAAAACCTGAAACAGAATGAAGAGGCAGCAGTCTGAGAACTCTGAAAAGTAAATAACAGCAGGCAGATCAAAGGAAGCCTCCAGAATTCAAAGTACTAATAAACTGGCAGTGAGTTTACCATTTTTCTTGGATATTCCCCAGCCTGAATTGGATACAGTTGGAAAACCAGGCTTGAGCCCTGTGGTGCAGACAGAGAGAGTACAGCAGAAACCCTCTAGTTGGCCTCAAAGACCAAAAAACAGAAATGCAAGAAAAGTGAGGGAAACCCCCCATTTTTTCTATTTTGGGTTCTTGCACCCTAACCCCCAGGCAACTGTGAAATGGGGGTAGTAGCAGCAGCCAGCAATGGAAAACTGCTGGAGCTAAATCTCTGTGGGAGGGAAGCTCCCCCTAGCATTTGTTGTCACTACCCCTCCAAGAGGGCAGGGTGGGTCCCCAGTTGTTTGTTTTTCTCTCCGTTCTCCATTACATGGGCCTTGTATATGGTGCAGTCATGGAACTGGGCAGTTCTGACCTAGGGACTACAAAGGGGAATTGGCAGGGACCAGAAAGTACTGGAGAGACAGCAGAGAGGTGAGTTTGAGAAAGTGAACCCATCAAGGATTTTATGACATCTTGGACTCACCCCTAAAATGCACATTCATGGATCTGATCCCACCCAACACGCCAAAGACTGAGAACTAAGATAACCAGTTGACTTATGCCCAGGTCCTTGACTGACCAGTGGGCAGCACAGATCCAGGACATACATATTTGAGTAGCACTAAAAGGCTTGGAAAACTAACCTGGTATTGGAATCACAGCCTATAGAAGGCTAAAACGTACATATCATCATTCTTCATAGGATTTAAACAAGACCCAGGGTCTCATGAAACATTCAAAGTGTGCAGGATAAAATCCATAATTATTCAGCATGTGAAGAACCACACACAAAAAAACTCAACTTGCATTAGAAAAGACAATCAACAGACAACAATAATGAGGTGTTGGCATCTGATGAGTCTTCAAAGCAAGTATTAAAAAAATGCTCAGGAGGAGGTGGGAAGATGGCGGAAGAGTAAGACGCGGAGATCACCTTGCTTCCCACAGATACAGTAGAAATACATCTACACGTGGAACTGCTCCTACAGAACACCCACTGAACGCTGGCAGAAAACGTCAGACCTCCCAAAAGGCAAGAAACTCCCCCCGTACTTGGGTAGGGCAAAAGAAAAAAGAAATAACAGAGACAAAAGAATAGGGACGGCACCTGCACCAGTGGGAGGGAGCTGTGAAGGAGGAAAGATTTCCATGCACTAGGAAGCCCCTTCGCGGGCGGAGACTGCGGGTGGAGGAGGGGGAAGCTTCGGAGCCACGGAGGAGAGCGCAGCCACAGGGGTGCGGAGGGCAAAGCGGAGAGATTCCCGCACGGAGGATCAGTGCCGACTAGCACTCACCAGCCCGAGAGGCTTGTCTGCTCACCTGCCGGGGCGGGCGGGGCTGGGAGCTGAGGCTCGGGCTTTGGTCGGATCGCAGGGAGAGGACTGGGGTTGGCGGCGTGAACACAGCCTGAAGGGGTTAGCGCACCACAGCTGGCTGGGAGGGAGACCGGGAAAAAGTCTGCAGCTGCCAAAGAGGCAAGAGACTTTTTCTTGCCTCTTTGTTTCGCGGCGCGCAAGGAGAGGGGATTCAGAGCGCCGCCTAAACGAACTCCAGAGACTGGCGCGAGCCGCGGCGATCAGCGTGGACCCCAGAGACGGGCGTGAGACGCTGGGGCTGCTGCTGCCGCCTCCAAAAATCCTGTGTGCGAGCACAGGTCACTCTCCACACCGCCCCTCCCGGGAGCCTGTGCAGCCCGCCACTGCCAGGGTCCCGTGATCCAGGGACAACTTCCCTGGGAGAACACCCTGCGCGCCTCAGGCTGGTGCAACGTCACCCCGGCCTCTGACGCCGCAGGCTCGCCCCGCCTCCTCTGTACCCCTCCCTCCCCGCAGCCTGGGTGAGCCAGAGCCCCCGAAGCAGCTGCTCCTTTAACCCTGTCCTGTCTGGGCAGGGAACAGACGCCCTCAGGCGACCTACACGCAGAGGCGGGTCCAAATCCAAAGCTGATCCCCAGGAGCTGTGCGAACAGAGAAGAGAAGGGGAAATCTCTCCCAGCAGCCTCAGAAGCAGCGGATTAAAACTCCACAAACAACTTGATGTGCCTGCATCTGTTGAATACCTGAATAGACAACGAATCATCCCAAATTCAGGAGGTGGACTTTGGGAGCAGGATATATTAATTTTTCCCCTTTTCCTTTTTTTGTGACTGTATATGTATATGCTTCTGGGTGAGATTTTGTCTGTATAGCTTTGCTTTATAATAGCTTTATTTTACTTCACTATATTATAGCCTCTTTCTTTCTTTCTTTCTATTTTTTCTCCCTTTTACTCTGAGCCGTGTGGACGAAAGGCTCTTGGTGCTCCAGCCAGGCATCAGGGCCGTACCTCTGAGGTGGGAGAGCCAACTTCAGGACACTGGTCCACAAGAGACCTCCCAGCTCCACGTAATACCAAACGGCAAAAATCTCTCAGAGATCTCCATCTCAACATCAAGACCCAGCATCACTCAATGACCAGCAAGCTACAGTGCTGAACACCCTATGCCAAACAACTAGCAAGACAGGAACACAGCCCCATCCATTAGCAGAGAGGCTGCCTAAAATCATAATAAGGCCACAGACACCCCAAAATACACCACCAGACGTGGACGTGCCCACCAGAAAGACAAGATCCAGCCTCATCCACCAGAACTCAGGCACTAGTTCCCTCCACCAGGAAGCCTACACAACCCACTGAACCAACCTTAGCCACTGGGGACAGATACCAAAAACAACGGGAACTATGAACCTGCAGCCTGTGAAAAGGAGACCCCAAACACAGTAAGATAAGCAAAATGAGATGACAGAAAAACACACAGCAGATGAAGGAGCAGGGTCAAAACACACCAGACTTAAGAAATGAAGAGGAAATAGGTAGTCTACCTGAAAAAGAATTCAGAATAATGATAGTAAGGATGATCCAAAATCTTGGAAACAGAATAGACAAAATGCAAGAAACATTAAACAAGGACGTAGAAGAACTAAAGAGGAACCAAGCAATGATGAAAAACACAATAAATGAAATTAAAAATACTCTAGATGGGATCAATAGCAGAATAACTGAGGCAGAAGAAAGGATAAGTGACCTGGAAGATAAAGGAGTGGAAATAACAACTGCAGAGCAGGATAAAGAAAAAAGAATGAAAACAACTGAGGACAGTCTCAGAGACCTCTGGGACAACATTAAATGCACCAACATTCGAATTATAGGGGTCCCAGAAGAAGAAGAGAAAAAGAAAGGGACTGAGAAAATATTTGAAGAGATTATAGTTGAAAACTTCCCTAATATGGGAAAGGAAATAGTTAATCAAGTCCTGGAAGCACAGAGAGTCCCATACAGGATAAACCCAAGGAGAAATACGCCAAGACACATATTAATCAAACTGTCAAAAATTAAATATAAGGAAAACATATTAAAGGCAGCAAGGGAAAAACAACAAATAACACACAAGGGAATCCCCATAAGGTTAACAGCTGATCTTTCAGCAGAAACTCTGCAAGCCAGAAGGGAGTGGCAGGATATACTTAAAGTGATGAAGGAGAAAAACCTACAACCAAGATTACTCTACCCAGCAAGGATCTCATTCAGATTTGATGGAGAAATTAAAACCTTTACAGACAAGCAAAAGCTGAGAGAGTTCAGCACCACCAAACCAGCTTTACAACAAATGCTAAAGGAACTTCTCTAGGCAAGAAACACAAGAGAAGGAAAACACCTACAATAACAAACCCAAAACATTTAAGAAAATGGGAATAGGAACATACATATCGACAATTACCTGAAATGTAAATGGATTAAATGCTCCCACCAAAAGACACAGACTGGCTGAATGGATACAAAAACAAGACCCATATATATGCTGTCTACAAGAGACCCAGTTCAGACCTAGAGACACATACAGACTGAAAGTGAGGGGATGGAAAAAGATATTCCATGCAAATGGAAATCAAAAGAAAGCTGGAGTAGCAATTCTCATATCAGACAAAATAGACTTTAAAATAAAGACTATTACAAGAGACAAAGAAGGACACTATATAATGATCAAGGGATCGATCCAAGAGGAAGGTATAACAATTGTAAATATTTATGCACCCAACATAGGAGCACCTCAATACATAAGGCAAATACTAACAGCCATAAAAGGGGAAATGGACAGTAACACAATCATAGTAGGGGAATTTAACACCCCACTTTCACCAATGGACAGATCATCCAAAATGAAAATAAATAAGGAAACACAAGCTTTAAATGATACATTAAACAAGATGGACTTAATTGATATTTATAGGACATTCCACCCAAAAACAACAGAATACACATTTTTCTCAAGTGCTCATGGAACATTCTCCAGGATAGATCATATGTTGGGTCACAAACCAAGCCTTGGTAAATTTAAGAAAATTGAAATTGTATCAAGTATCTTTTCCGACCACAACGCTATGAGACTAGATATCAATTACAGGAAAAGATCTGTAAAAAATACAAACACATGGAGGCTACACAATACACTACTTAATAACGAAGTGATCACTGAAGAAATCAAAGGGGAAATCAAAAAATTCCTAGAAACTAATGACAATGGAGATACGACGACCCAAAACCTATGGGACGCAGCAAAAGCAGTGCTAAGAGGGAAGTTTATAGCAATAGAAGCCTACCTCAAGGAACAGGAAACATTTTGAATAAACAACCTAACCTTGCACCTAAAGCAATTAGAGAAAGAAGAACAAAAAAACCCCAAAGCCAGCAGAAGGAAAGAAATCATAAAGATCAGGTCAGAAATAAATGAAAAAGAAATGAAGGAAACAATAGCAAAAATCAATAAAACTAAAAGCTGGTTCTTTGAGAAGATAAACAAAATTGATAAACCAGTAGCCAGACTCATCAAGAGAAAAAGGGAGAAGACTCAAATCAATAGAATTAGAAATGAAAAAGGAGAAGTAACCACTGACACTGCAGAAATACAAAAGATCATGAGAGATTAGTACAAGCAACTCTATGCCAATAAAATGGACAACCTGGAAGAAATGGACAGATCCTTAGAAATGCACAAACTGCCGAGACTGAACCAGGAAGAAATAGAAAATATGAACAGACCAATCACAAGCACTGAAATTGAAACTGTGATTAAAAACCTTCCAACAAACAAAAGTCCAGGACCAGATGGCTTCACAGGTGAATTCTATCAAACATTTAGAGAAGAGCTAACACCCATCCTTCTCAAACTCTCCCAAAAAATTGCAGAGGAAGGAACACTCCCAAACTCATTCTATGAGGCCACCATCACCCTGATACCAAAACCAGACAAAGACACTACAAAAAAAGAAAATTACAGACCAATATCACGGATGAATATAGATGCAAAAATCCTCAACAAAATACTAGCAAACAGAATCCAACAGCACAGTAAAAGGATCATACACCATGATCAAGTGGGGTTTATCCCAGGAATGCAAGGATTCTTCAACATACGCAAATCAATCAATGTGTGATACACCATATTAACAAATTGAAGGAGAAAAACCATATGATCATCTCAATAGATGCAGAGAAAGCTTTCGACAAAATTCAACACCCATTTATGATAAAAGCCCTGCAGAAAGTAGGCATAGAGGGAACTTTCCTCAACATAATAAAGGCCATATATGACAAACCCACAGCCAACATTGTCCTCAATGGTGAAACACTGAAACCATTTCCACTAAGATCAGGAACAAGACAAGGTTGCCCACTCTCACCACTATTATTCAACATAGTTTTGGAAGTGTTAGCCACAGCAATCAGAGAAGACAAAGAAATAAAAGGAATCCAAATCGGAAAAGAAGAAGTAAAGCTGTCACTATTTGCAGATGACATGATACTATACATAGAGAATCCTAAAGATGCTACCAGAAAACTACTAGAGCTAATCAATGAATTTGGTAAAGTAGCAGGATACAAAATTAATGCACAGAAATCTCTTGCATTTCTATACACTAATGACGAAAAATCTGAAAGTGAAATTAAGAAAACACTCCCATTTACCATTGCAACAAAAAGATTAAAATACCTAGGAATAAACCTACCTAAGGAGACAAAAAACCTGTATGCAGAAAATTATAAGACACTGATGAAAGAAATTAAAGATGATACAAATAGATGGAGAGATATACCATGTTCCTGGATTGGAAGAATCAACATTGTGAAAATGACTCTACTACCCAAAGCAATCTACAGATTCAATGCAATCCCTATCAAACTACCACTGGAATTTTTCACAGAACTAGAACAAAAAATTTCACAATTTGTATGGAAACACAAAAGACCCCGAAGAGCCAAAGCAATCTTGAGAACAAAAAATGGAGCTGGGGGAATCAGGCTCCCTGACTTCAGACTATATTACAAAGCTTCAGTAATGAAGACAGTTTGGTACTGGCACAAAAACAGAAATATAGATCAATGGAACAGGATAGAAAGCCCAGAGATAAACCCACACACATATGGTCACCTTATCTTTGATAAAGGAGGCAAGCATATACAGTGGAGAAAAGACAGCCTCTTCAATAAGTGGTGCTGGGAAAATTGGACAGGTACATGTAAAAGTATGAAATTAGAACACTCCCTGACACCATGCACAAAAATAAACTCAAAATGGATTAAAGACCCAAGTGTAAGGGCAGACACTATCAAACTCTTAGAGGAAAACATAGGCAGAACACTCTATGACATACATCACAGCAAGATTCTTTTTGACCCAGCTCCCAGAGAAATGGAAATAAGAACACAAATAAACAAATGGGACCTAATGAAACTTAAAAGCTTTTGCACAGCAAAGGAAACCATAAACAAGACCAAAAGACAACCATCAGAATGGGAGAAAATATTTGCAAATGAAGCAGCTGACAAAGGATTAATCTCCAAGATTTACAAGCAGCTCATGCAGCTCAATAACAAAAAAACGAACAACCCAATCCAAAAATGGGCAGAAGACCTAAATAGACATTTCTCCAAAGAAGATATACAGATGGCCTACAGACACATGAAAGAATGCTCAACATCATTAATCATTAGAGAAATGCAAATCAAAACTACAATGAGGTATCATCTCACACCGGTCAGAATGGCCATCATCAAAAAATCTAGAAACAATAAATGCTGGAGAGGGTGTGGAGGAAAGGGAACCCTCTTGCACTGTTGGTGGGAATGTAAATTGATACAGCCACTATGGAGAACAGTATGGAGGTTCCTTAAAAAACTACAAATAGAACTACCATACGACCCAGCAATCCCACTACTGGGCATATACCCTGAGAAAACCAAAGGTCAAAAACAGTCATGTACCAAAATGTTCATTGCAGCTCTATTTACAATAGCCAGGACATGGAAGCAACCTAAATGTCCATCGACAGATGAATGGATAAAGAAGATGTGGCACATATATACAATGGAATATTACTCAGCCATAAAAAGAAATGAAATGGAGGTATTTGTAATGAGGTGGATGGAGTTAGAGTCTGTCATACAGAGTGAAGTAAGTCAGAAAGAGAAAAACAAATACAGTATGCTAACACATATATACGGAATCTAAGGAAAAAAAAAATAAAAGGCCATGAAGAACCTAGTGGCAAGACGGGAATAAAGACACAGACCTACTAGAGAATGGACTTGAGGATATGGGGAGGGGGTGGGGTGAGATGTGACAGGGTAAGAGAGTGTCATGGACATATATACACTACCAAATGTAAAATAGATAACTAGTGGGAAGCAGCTGCATAGCACAGGGAGATCAGCTCGGTGCTTTGTGACCACCTAGAGGGGTGGGATGGGGAGGGTGGGAGGGAGGGAGATGCAAGAGCGAGGAGAAATGGGAACATATTGTATATGTATAACTGATTCACTTTGTTATAAAGCAGAAGCTAACACACCATTGTAAGGCAATTATACTTCAATAAAGATGTTTAAAAAAAATGCTCAGATGAGACAGATGAATGGATAAAGAAGATGTGGTACATATATACAATGGAATACCACTCAGCCATAAAAAGGAATGAAATAATGCCATTTGCAGCAACATGGATGTACCTAGAGATTATCATACTAAGCAAAGTAAGTCAGAAGGAGAAAGATAAATGCCATATGCTATCACTTACATGTGGAATTTAAAATATGACACAAATGAACTTATCTATGAAAGAGAAACAGACTCACAGACATAGAGAACAAAATTTTGGTTGCCAAACGGGAGGTGGGGTGGGAGAGGGGTGGATTGGGAGTTTGGGATTAGCAGATGCAAACTATTATATCTAAGATGGATAAACAACAAGGTCCTACTGTATAGCACAGGGAACACTATTCAATATCCTGTGATTAAACCATAATGGAAAAGAATATGAAAAAGAATGTATATACGTGTATAACTGAATTGCTTTTGCGGTACACCTGAAACTAACACAACATTGTAAATCAACTATACTTCAATAAAATAAATCTTAAAAAAATGCTCAGATGATCAATCATAAGCTCTCTTGAAACAAGTTAAAATAGAAAATTTCTGCAAGTAAATAGAAGATAGGAAGAAGAGTCAAATGGAAATTTTAAATGGAACAATTCAACAACTGAAATAAATTTACTGTTATGACTCAATAGTAGAATGGAGATGACAAAGGAAAGAATTAGTAAACTTGAAGATTAATCAATAGAAATTATCCAACTTGAACAACACACAGAAACACACACACACACAGACAACACAGCCTAAGGGACCAGTGGGGGAATAACAACAGGCCCAAATTTATGTCATCAGAATCCAAGAAAGAGAGGAGAAAGAGTGTGATGCTAAAAAAATAGTGAAGAAATAATGGCTGAAGACTTCCTCAGTTTGGCAAACACAAAGCAAAACAAAACCCCCATACACCTACAGATTCAAGAAGTTCAGCAAACCTAAAAAGTATAAACTCAAAGCAATCCATGCCCAGACATGTCATAATCAAACTTCTGAAAGCTAAACATGAAGAAAATAATCTTGACAGCAGCTACAGAAAAATGGCACACACCTGTAAAGAAACAATGATTTGAGTGACAGCAGATTTCTCATAGGAAACCATGAAGGCGGGTGGTGGGGCAAGGAAGTGGCATAGTGTTTTTAAAGTAACTTAAAGAAAGAGCTATCAACCTAGAATTCTATATCCAGTGAAATACTTTTCAAATATAAAGGCATGACAAAGAGTGGTTTCCTTTTATCCTGAAAGAGAGTTATTTGTTCACTGGATACAGGGTTATTGACTTACATTTACTTTATATCAGTAGACTGGAGATTATTCCTCTCTTAGAATTTCCATTTAATATGTATACAGTTTATCATATGTAACTTATATCTCAAATTAAAAAAACAAGACACAGAACAAAAAGACCACAGAGACAGACCCTCACATGCACTGTCATATGATGTAGGATAAAGTGAAATTGTAATTCTACAAAGAATAATGATCTTTTCCATAAATGGGGCTGAGATAATTGTACATTAATACAGAAAAAATAATCTTGAACCCTGCCTTCTCTCAAAGCCTACACAAAAAATAATTACAGATGAATTACAGTTCTAGATACTAAAGATAGCATGGCAAACCTTTTAGAAGAAAACTTAGGAGAATATCTTTCTGAATTTAGAGTTGGAAAAGATTTCTTTCATAGGACATCAAAAACACCATAAATGAAAAATACATAAATTGGACTCTATGAAGGTCAGTAAATTTTATTTGTCAAAATATGTCTTCAGAGAGTGAAAAGGAAGACACAGAGGGGGAGGAGATAATTGTAGTACATTTTTGGACAAAGGAATCATATCCAGAATAAATAGGAAACTCCTTCAAATAAATAGGAAAAAGTGTCTATTCAGTAAAAATGGGCAAAAAGCTCTGAACAGGTGCTTCACAAAAGAAGATATTTAAATGGTCAATAAATAGATGAAAAGGTCCTAAACCTCATTAGTTACCAGAGAAGCTGATAACTAATGCCACTAATACCATCCAAAATGTTTCAAATAAAAAGGGATAAAGTGCTCACAAGGAGATGGAGTAACCATATTCAATAGACATAAACCCATTCACTGAAAGATCAGTTATAAGAATGTGCACAGAAGCATTATTTTTAATTGCTCCAAACTGGAAAATACTCAGATGCCTGCCCAATTAACAGTAGATGTGTATTTGGTATTCTCTTGATGAAATACTACACAGTCAAGAGAATCAATTAACTACAAGTGCATGCCAAAAAATGTGGATGAATATTACAAACATAAAATTGAGAAAAAATTGCCAAACAGAGAGTGCACTGTGTAATCACATTTATACAAAGTTCAATAATAGGCAAAGCTATCTATGAAGTTAGTAGTCAAGATAATATTACCCTCTGAGGGATAGAAACTGGAATACAGCAGAAAAAAATGTGCTTTTGGAGTGCTGGCAATATTCTTTTTCTTGATCTCAATGCAAGTTTCACAAACGTGACTTTTTCTGTTTGTATTTTGTGCTTCCATAAAAATTACAAAATGAAATTCTCCCAGGAAAGGAAACACAAAATTAGATGGCTTCACCAGCTAATTTTTCTAATGATTTGTGGAGAAAATAACACAAAGCTTAGAAAACTCTTTCACAATATAGAAAATGGGGAATAATTCCTGACTTATTTCATGAGGCCGACATAATCTACATGCCAAAAACAAGCAGCTTTACAAGAAAATCTCAGGTACATTCCTTTAATAAACATAGATGCAAAATTCTAAAGAGAATATTCACTAAACAAATTCAATAATATTTTTTAAAATAATAATAACTAAGATCAAGTAGGTGATTTTTCAGGACTAGAAGGTACGAAGGAACAGACTTTATAGACACATACCCTCCTACATGTGAGGCAGCTTTAATTCTGTCCAAAACTCTTAGCAAAGAACAACTGATGAAATGCACCAACCATGAGATGAATAAGAATTCAACAGAGTGCTACAGTGGGTCCTGATTACTGATCTAGGGGCACTTTTAGCATGATATGCCTGGTTTGTCTATCATGCTTACTATAAATAAATCTGCAATTGATGGGCTGCCTCTGCGTTGAATAACAGAAATTAGCCACATAGCCAGAACAGGGCCACCTGAGTTGCAGGATATAAAAGCTGAGTGATACACAGCTGTTTTCCTGTGCTGACTTGTCCCTATTCATCACTCTGAAGCCAGAATTCATGCTACATGGGAAAAAAAGGAGCTCAGAGGGCTGAGTGTGAAGGAGTCAAGGCCTCCAGATACTGCTGCAGCATATATCATAGTTCTTGCTTTGCACCTTCATTAGTAAACTTGATGCTTGACAAGACTTCAATTTCATATAAGTTTGATCAGTAATGTGGGTCTTTGTATTAGGCACAAGGGTTAATTCAACAATAAAAAGTCAGTGTACTTCAAAATATTAGAAATAAAGGAGAAAACGATATCATCTTAATAAATGCTAAACAAAGAAATAATTCCATACCCACTTGTAATTTTTTAAAAAATCTTATCTGAGTAGGAATACAAGGGAATTTTCTTCTTGTGTAAAAGATGATATATACATGAAAAAAAAAGAAAGAAAAACAATAAAACAAAAAAAGTACAGCTAACATTTTCCTTAGTGATTGTTGTAAGTTGAATTCTGTCCCTCAAAAAGATATGTTGAAATTCTATGCCCACTGCCCCTGTACCTGTGAATGTGGCCTTATTTGGAAAGAAGGTCTTTGCAGATGTAACAAAGTTAAGATGAGAACATTACGGTAGGGCCTAATCCAATATGACTGGTACCCTTATAAGAAAAGGGAAATTTGGACACACACACAAAGGATGATCATCATGTGATGACATGGGCAGAGATTGAAGTGATGCAGCTGCGGGCCAAAGGACATCAAGGTGGCCAACCACCACCAACACCAAGAAGATGCAGGGAAGATTCTGTGCAGAACTTCAGAGGGAATGTGCCAACACCTCAATTTCAGGATTCCAGCCTCCAGAACTGTGAGACAATAAACTGTGTTTAAAGTCACCCACTTTTGGGTATTGTGTTATGAAAATCCCGGAAAATGAATGCGGTGGTAAATTATTGAAGGCCTTCTGCCTGAGATCAGGAATGAGACAAAACAGTGTGCTCCCCCTTCCACTAAATATTGAATTGGATGTCCCTACCTAGTGAAATAGGTCAAGAAAAAGACATAGAAGAATACGGATTGGAAAGAAAAGTTTAAAACTGACTTGGCAGTTGTTACGTCTCTGTCTGTTTGAAAAAATAATCTACAGAAAATCTATTAGAGTCAATAAGGGAGTTTAGAATATTTCACTGAATATGAGACCAATATGCAGATATCAAATGTATTTCTAAACATGCAACAGTTGTAAAATGAAATTTTAAAAAATATTGTTTTAATAGCATAAAAACATCAGTGTTTATTATGAATGATTCTTTTTTAAAAATTTATTTATTTAATTAATTTATTTTTGGCTGTGTTGGGTCTTCATTGCTGTGTGTGGGCATTCTCTAGTTGCGGCAAGCGGGGGCTACTCTTCATTGTGGTGCGTGGGCTTCTCATTGAGGTGGCTTCTCTTGTTGCAGAGCACGGGCTCTAGGTGTGCGGGTACAGTAGTTGTGGCTCGCGGGCTCTAGAACGCAGGCTCAGTAGTTGTGGCACATGGGTTTAGTTGCTCTGCAGCATGTGGGATCTTTCCAGACCAGGGCTTGAACCCATGTTCCTTGCATTGGCAGGTGGATTCTTAACCACTGCACCACCAGGGAAGCCCTATGAATGATTCTTGGAAAGTTTCCCAACATTTCTACACTGAGAATTATAAAATACAGTTGACATTTAAACAACATGGGTTTGAACTGTGCAGTCCATTGAGACACAATTTTTTTTCTTCAGTACGGACTACAGTCCTACACAATCCATGGTTGGTTGAACCCTCAGATGCAGAACTGTGGATATGGAGGAATGATTGTAAAGTTATGTATAAGTTTTTGACTGTGAGGAGGGTTGGCACCCCTAGCCCTCATGTTGTTCAAGGGTCAACTGTATTATTGAGAAAAATTAGAGAAGATCTAAATAAATGGAAGAAAACACCACGTTCACAGATTAAAGAACACAGTATCGTAAGACCAGCTTGGTCTAAAAATTCCATAGAATTCCCCCCAAATTATAAAATGAATCATAATTATATAAAAGTAAAAAGGGTCAAGAATACCCAAGACTTATGGTTTTCTCAGGGTATATGCCCAGTAGTGGAATTCCTGGGTCATATGGTAGTTCTATTTTCAGTTTTTTAAGGAACCTCCATACTGTTCTCCATGGTGACTGTATCAATTTACATTCCCACCAACAGTGCAAGAGGGTTCCATTTCCCCACACCCTCTCCAGCATTTATTGTTTGTAGGTTTTTTGATGATGGCCATTCTGATTGGTGTGAGGTGATACCTCATTGTAGTTTTGATCTGCATTTCTCTAATGATTAGTGATGTTGAGCATCCTTTCATGTGTTTGTTGGCAATCTGTATATCTTTGGAGAAATGTCTATTTAGGCCTTCTGCCCATTTTTGGATTGGGTTGTTTGCTTTTTTGATATTGAGCTGCATTCAAAAAGAGTCATGTACCACAATGTTCATTGCAGCTCTATTTACAATAGCCAGGACATGGAAGCAACCTAAGTGTCCATCGACAGATGAATGGATAAAGAAAATGTGGCACTTATATACAATGGAATATTACCCAACCATAAAAAGAAACGAAATTGAGTTATTTGTAGTGAGTTGGATGGACCTAGAGTCTGTCATACAGAGTGAAGTAAGTCAGAAAGAGAAGAACAAATGCCGTATGCTAACACATATATATGGAGTCTATAAATAAAAAAAAAAGGTTCTGAAGAACCTAGGGGCAGGACAGGAATAAAGATGCAGACGTAGAGAATGCACTTGAGGATATGGGGAGGGGGAAGGGTAAGCTGGGACGAAGTGAGAGAGTGGCATGGACATATATATACTACCAAGTGTAAAATAGATAGCTAGTGGGAAGCAGCCACATAGCACAGGGAGATCAGCTAGGTGCTTTGTGACCACCTAGAGGGGTGGGATAGGGAGGGTGGGAGGGAGATGCAAGAGGGAGGAGATATGGGGATATATGTATATGTATAGCTGATTCACTTTGTTATAAAGCAGAAACTAACACACCATTGTAAAGCAATTATACTCCAATAAAGATGTTAAAAAAAAAAGAATACCCAAGACAATTTGAAGAAAATTTTAAAAGGGTAGAAAATTTATGCTACCAAGTACATAAACCTAGTTCAATGTTAGAGTAGTTGAGAAAGTGTGATATTGGTACAATATCAGACCCCCACATATATACTGTCATCTGATGCACAAAGGTGACGTGGCAATACAGGGAGAAAAAAATTACCTTTTCATTAAATGGTATTGGGTCAATTGAGTATCCATATAAAATAATGAATCTTTATTCCTACCTTACCTCATAGCATACACAAAGTTAATTCCAAATGGGTAAAAAGTCTCAATGTTAAATCATAAAGCTCTTAAAAGAAAACATAGGATGGTATATTTATGACCTTGGGATAGGCAAAGAAATCAAAAGCAGGGCACCAAAAATGCAAACTGTAGTTGGGAATATTGATAAATTGGACCACAGTAACATTAAGAACATCTGTTCCTCAAAAGATAACCTTAAGAAAGTAAAAAGAAAGCCACAGACTTGTAAAAACTGTTTGCAATATAGATGTCTGACAAAGGACTAATATCCTGAACAAAGAATGAATTCCTACAAGTAACTAAGAAAAAGGCAGACAATCCAATAGAAAAATGGGCAAAAGTCTGAGAAGTAACTTCATGAAAAAGGATATTCAAAATACCAATAAACACACGAAAAGCTGTCCAACATCCTTAGTCGTGAAGGAAATGCAAATCAAAAGCCGCAATGAGATCAATTTATCCATAAGCCAGAGCGTATGAAATTAAATCAAAGAAAGTGGATGAGTATGTAAAGCACATAGATCACTCATACATTGTGGTGGGAGTGTAATTAGAATAAGAACTTTGGGAAATTGACAGTATCTACTAAAGCTGAACATTTGCAAATTCTGGGACCCAGCAGAACTCACATGAGAAACAGAATGAATAGGAGCTATCTATCCTATATCTATATCTACATCTATATCAATATCTGTATCCATATCTAATCATGTGAGCCTATATATGTATCATGTATCTCTGTATCTATCTATTATCTATCTATCTATCTATCTATCTATCTATCTATCTATCGAGTTTACATGTATATATAAAGAGATCTATTATAAGGAATTGGCTCACATGATTATGGAGGCTGACAGGTTCCAAGATCTGCAGGGTGATCCAGCAAACTGGAGCCCCCGGACAGCCAATGAGATAGCTGTAGTCCAAGGGCCTAAGAACCAGCAAAGCCAGAGGTAAGTTCCAATCCGAAGGCAGGAAAAAGCCAACGTCCCAGTTTGAAGGCAGTCAGGCAGGAGGAATTCTCTCTTACTGGGGGGGTGGGGGGTCAGCCTTTTTATTCTACTCAGGCCTTCAACTAATTGCATGAGTGTCACTCACATTATGGAGGACAATTTGTGTCACTCAGTTTACCAATTTAAATCTTAATCTCATCCAAAAAACACCCTCATAGAAATACCCAGAATAATATTTGAAATATATCAAGACTCTGGGCATTTGTGGGCCAGTAAAGTTGACACATAAAATTAACTATCACAATATCCAATGGAAATGTGTACACATTTCCCCCAAAAGATATGTTCAGGAATATTCATGGCAGCATTACTCATAATAGCTTCACAATGGAAACAACCCAATTTTAATCAATAGTGGATATTGTGGTATACTACTATAATCAGATACTCTACGACAATTAAAATGAACAAACTAAAACAACATCTAACAACATGGATGGGTCTCAAACATAATGTTGAGTGAAAGAAGCCAGACTCAGTAGAATACATCCTGTAAGATTCCAGTCATAAGAGAACAAAAACATTCAAACCTAATGTCTAGTATTAGAAGTCAGGTTAATCATTACTTTGGTGGGGAGGGTCTAGAAACTGGAGAGGATCTTTCTGCTTGCCGTTAATATTTTGTATCTTGATCTAATTTCAAAGTGTTTTAATTTTGTATATTAACTGAGCTGTAATTTTTGATTTGTACCTTTTCTTTCTTATGTTTTCCTCCAAAAAAAGTTTATTTTAAAAATGGACCCCCAATAAAGTATATTTAGAAAACAAGAGGTGGAATGATTTTTAAATGATCAGATCTTAAGTGTGGTAACATCACAGAAAGGTTTCTAAAAAAGTGAAATAATCCTAGAGGACAGCCTGAGATGCAAAAAGAAATGGCATGTTTAAAATAAAAAGTAAACGTGGCAGAAACATAAACAAACATTTATGGATTATAACTATAACAATAAAATAATATCTAAACAATAATAACGATGCCTAAATTCAGGGGTAAAATGGCAAGAAAGAAACAAAATTTCCAATGATAATAACATATAATACTCACTGGGTGCAAAAACATTTAAAGTGTCAAAAGCTCCTTGTATATGTTGAAGGAAGGCACATACAATGCTTAAAGTATGGACTATATCCAGAGAAAACAATAATTCAAAAAGATACATGCACCCCAATGTTTATTGCAGCACTCTTTACAATAGCCAGGACATGGAAGTGTCCATCGACAGATGAATGGATAAAGAATATGTATACATATGTACAATGGAATATTGCTCAGCCATAAAAAGAATGAAATAATGCCATTTGCAGCAACATAGGTGGACCTAGAGATTATCATACTAAGTGAAGTAAGCCAGACGGAGAAAGATAAATATCATATGATATCGCTTATATGTGGAATCTACAAGAAAATGATGCAAGTGAATTTATATACAAAACAGAAATAGACCCGCAGACATAGAAAACAAACTTATGGTTACCAAATGGGAAAGGAGAGGGATAAACTAGGAGTTTGGGATTAGCAGATATATAAAATAGATAAACAACGAGGACCTACTGTATATCGCAGGGAACTATACTTAATATTTTATAATAACCTATAAGGGAAAAGAATCTGAAAAAAATAGATATATATGTATGTATAACTGAATCACTTTGCTGTACCCCTGAAACTAACACAACATTGTAAATCAACTATACTTAAATAAAAAAGAAAAGAAAAGGAAAGAAAAAAAAAGTACAGAATATTAAATACTTTTAAATGTTATAGGTAGGGAAGTTATCTGCTTCACGCCATGAAGGAGTATCTTCCACCGTAAACAACTATAAAACTGGGTGAAATATATCAGGCAACTGTTTTTAGATGTTTGACAACAGGCAGTATAGGACTGTGATCCCACAATGAGTAGGAAAAAAGGGAGCCCTGCCCTCCCCTTTGCTTTCTGCCTGAGGGAAATTTTGGGACCTTGGGTGGAGAGATGGCACCCAAGCAGAGCAAACTGGTGTTGCTGAGCTGAGGAGGCAAAGGTGGGATTTCTAGGCTGAAAAAAGTGGCTGGAATTTGTGTTAGGATACCCAAGAGGAGGGTATAATGCAGAGGTGGTGGTTTAGAAATTTATGAATTAACCATGAGCTTTTGGCCAAGAACTGGGCTGCACATGCATAAAAAAAGCAAAAGCAAAAGCCACCCCCCCGCAGCAAGGCCTAAGAGAGAGTGCCTGTTATGGGGATAAAACCTGAATAGAGATGCCAAATATTGTGCTAAGTGATGTTGGTGTTTTAGACCAACCAGAGTGGAGAGATCTTGCTGAGCACCTTGGTTATTCATTCAAGATCCCAGAAAAGCCAAGGCCTAGGATTAAAGATCACACCCTAGAGTGAGGGCTAGGCCCTGGACTAAGTTTATAACCAAAATAATACACCCAAAAAAGTATAAAGCCAAGTTGGGCAGGACTAGAACAGTACCTATTAATAACTGCCTACCAGAACACGATTCAGTACTCTTTAAAGCATTCCCTACTATGTACCATCTATGATGTTCAGCATACATTAAAAAATGACTAGACATGTGAAGAAGCAGAAAAAAATGAGGCCCATAGTTAAGGAAAAAAAAAAAAGACAGTCAATAGAAACAGAATCCACAATGACCCAGATGTAGGAATTAACAGACATAGACATTAAAGCAACTATTTTGAGTTTTCTAAAAAGATAAATAAAAATATGCTCACAAGGAATGATCAAACTGGGAACATCAGGAGTGAAATTAAAACCACAAAAATTAACAAATATAAAATCTAGAAGTAAAAGTATATGAAAAATTTCACCAGATAGGCTTGAACACCAGATTGGAGTCTTCAGAGGAAAGGATTATGGAATTTAAGGACAGATGAATAGAAATAATCCCACCCCAAGAACAGAGAAAACAGATTGTAAACAAAATAAGCAGAGCCTCAGTGGTATGTAGAATGGTGGCAAGGAAACTAACATATATAAGCACATTTGTTGCCAGCAGATCTGTTCTATAAGAAGAAGTTCTAAAAGGAAGTTCTACAGGGTGCAGGATATGAGATGGAAACTTGGATATGAAAATATAATGAGCTCCACAAATAGTAAACATTAATTCTAAAAAATTACCCTTTTCCTAATCTTATTTTTTTAATTGAAGTATAGTTGATTTACAATATTATATTAGTTTCAGGTGTACAGCATAGTGATTCAGTACTTTTATAGATACTAATCTTATTTTTAAAAAAAATTCAACTCTCTGTTTAAATACAAAATTAATAACATTATGAGGTGGGGTTTATTACCCATGTAGTTGTAAAATATATGATAATAATTATACAAAGAATAGGAGAGGTTAAATAGAATTTTACTGTTAAAAGATTTTACATTTTACAGAAGGTAGTACAACAGTAACCACAGTAGAGAGTCATAAGTTAATGAAGCATATTGCAATTCCTGAACAAACACTTAATAAATGCAAAATAGTATAATTAAAAAGGCAATAGAGAAATTAAAAGAAAAAATCAATCAATGCAGAAAAAGGGTTTCATGAAATTAGATACCCATTCATACTCAAATCAAGTGAATGTATAAAAAACCTACAACTAATATCATATTTAATGGTGAGAACTAAACTCTTTTCCTGTAAGACCAGGAAGAAGACAAGGATGTCCGCTCTCACCACTTCTATTTATTATCATCCTGGAATACAAGAAGAAGAAATAAATGGTATACAGATTGGAAAGGATAAAATAAAACTATCTTTATTCTCAGATAATATGATTGTTTATATAGAACACACCAAAGAAGCCATAAACACAAAAAACACCCCCACAAAACTTGTTAACTAATTAAATGAGTATAGCAAGAGTGCAGGATGTAAAGTCTATACACCAAAGTAAACTGCTTTCCTATATATCAGCAATTGGAATTTAAATTTCAAAAAGCAAAACCATTTACAACAGCACCAAAAGAAATGATGTGCTTTGGTATACATCTAGCAAAATATGTTATGCAGAAAACTATAGAACATCAATGAGAGAAATCAAAGAAGGTCTAAATAAATGGAGAAATATTCCATGTTCATGAATTGGAAGAATCAATATTTTTAAGGTACCCATTCTTCCCAATTTGATCCATAGATTCAATGTAATCCCAAATAAAACCTCAGCAAGCTACAGGAGAAAACTATAAAATTATAGGGAAAAAAATCTATGTGACCTTAGGTTTGGTCTCTTTTAGATACACACCACAAGCTCAATCCATGAAAGAAAACATTAATAATTTGGATCTTATTAAAATTAAACCTTTTGCTCTTCAATGAACATTGTTAAGTGAATGAAAAGACAATCTACCAACAGGGAGAAAACATTTACAAATCACATGTCTGATAAAGGACATCTAGGCAAAATATACAAAGACCATTGATATTCAAAGCTTAACATTAAGAAAACAAAAAACTGAATTTAAAAATGGGCAAAAGATTTAAACGGACACCTCACCGAACAAGATATATAGATGGCAAATAGGCATATAAAAAGCAACTTAACATCATTTGTCATTAGAGAAAGACAAATTAAAACAACAATGAAGTACCACTCTTAGAATGGCAAATTTACAAAAAATGGTTAATACCGATTGCTGGCAAGGATATAATGCAACAGGAACTCTTCTAATTTCTGGATGAGAATGCAAAATGGTACAGCCACTTGGGAAGATAATTTGGCAAATTCTTAAAAAACTAAATGCTATGGGTTGAATTCCCCCAGCCCCAATCTCATGCTGAAGTCCTAAACTCCAGTACCTCAGAATATGACGTTATTTGGAAATAGGGTCATTGCAGATATATTGTTACACTGGAGTTGTATACTGGAGCTATAATACTCCAGTATTAGTTATACTGGAGTATGATGGGCCCCTAATCCAATATGATTAGTGTTCTTGAGAAAAGGAAATTCAGAGACATGTACACAGAGACAGGCCACCATGCAGGGAGGAAGGCAGAGATCAGGGTCATGCTCCTACATGCCAGGGAATGCCAAAGTTTGCCAGCAAACCACCAGAAGATAGGAGAGAAATAGAATAGATTCTCCCTCACAGCTCTCAGAAGGAACCAACTCTTGCCAACACTTTGATAATCAGGCTGTTAGTCTCCAGAATGGTGAGACAGTAAATGTTTATTGTTTAAGCAATTCTGTTTGTGGTTCTTTGTTATGTCAGCCCTAGGAAACTAACACACTAAACATAGTCTGATCCTATGATAGTCAATCACATTTCTAGGTATTTATCCAATGATTTGAAACTTTATGTACACTCACACACACACACAAATCTGCACTTGAATGTTAATTACAGCTTTATTAATAATTACCCCAAGGGACTTCCCTGGCAGTCCAGTGCTAAAGAATCTGCCTTCCAATGCAGGGGATGCGGGTTCAATCCCTGGTCGGGGAGCTAAGATCCCACATGCCGGGGTAACTAAGCCTGCGCACCACAGCTACCGAGCTCGGACGCCTCAACGAGAAAGCCCATGTGCCACAAACTACAGAGCCCATGCGCCCTGGACCCCGTGCACCACAACTACAGAGCCCACGCACCCTGGAGCCCGTGCACCACAACTAGAGAGAGAAAACCCGCATACCACAATTAGAGAGACGCCTGTGCGCCCCAACGAAGAGCCCATGCCCCGCAACTAAGAACCAGCACAGCCAAAACAAAAACCCCCAAAAAACCCCCCAAAAAGTTAAAAAAAAATTACCCCAAACTGGAAGTAATCAAAATGCCCTTCAATAGATGAATGGGTAAATAAACTATGTTACATATATGGAATGGAATAGTATTCAGCAATGAAAAGACATAAGTTATCAAGCCATGCAAAAACATGGATGAATCTTAAAAGTATATTGCTACATGAAAGAAACCAGTCTTAAAAGGCTACATATTACATGATTCCATTTATATGACATTGTGGAAAAGACAAAACTATAATGATGATAAATGTATCCGTGGTTTCCAGGGATTTGGGAAGAGAGAGATAAATAGGTGAAGCACAGGGGAGTTTATAGGACAGAGGAAACTATCCTGTATAATATTTTAATGGTAGAGATATTGAGGCAGGAGATAGATGGGCTCCAGGCTAGACAGTTACAACTGGCCTCTTGTTCACACCTCCTGGGGTGAGAAGAAGATGGGCTCCAGGCTGGACATTCATTATCAGCCCCCTGTTTACATTTCCTGAGGCAAGAGACAAACAGGGTCCGGACTACATATTTATGACAGGACTCCTGTCTATATTTCGAGATCTGCACTTCGATTAAGAAACAACAACAGGAATAGGGTAGATAACTGGACATTTGACACTTTTATGGCCGGGACAGAGAGGAGCTAAACCCTGTTAAAAGATCAAGAGGTCATACATTTCCCATCCTTGGAGCAAGAGAGACACTACACATGCACAAAAGGCTTCATGTGGTCAAAAAGGCAGGGGATGCCAGACCATAATCAGTCTTGCCATTGTCCCTCCCAGAGGCCTTTGCGACGAAATCCATCTTGACTGAGGGTTGCGTGAGCACCCAGGGGAGAGTCCAGAGACAAATTAGCCATAGGGTCAAAATAATACGGTTGGCCAAGAAGAAGACAAAGACCCGGAAGACTGCCCCCTTATAAAGGATTTAAACTTCCCAAAGGCACGGCTCTCTGAGTTTGCCCATGCGTCTTTCCACATGTACTTCGCTTTTCCAATAAATGTTTACTTTTCTCTTTACCTTCTGCCTCCTCACCTGAATGCATTCTTGACAAGGCAGGCAAGAACTGGGGGTTTAGGCCCTAGCAGCTGGCCTCTGTGGTCTAGCAGTTAGGACTCCCGGTCCAGGAAATAAGATCTTGCTTCCAGCTACCGCTTGCTACTGCTTGCCGCAAGCTGCCGCTTACTGCTGCGTGCTTCCAAAATCAATATGACATTATGCTTTTTAAAAATCCACAGAACTTTACAGCAAAAAGAATGAGCTTCACTTGATGCAAATTTTTAAAAAATCACTTTGGGATTCAGGGGAATCCCATGATGGAATGTTGACTGTGACAAAAATATCTAACAGTATCTAACAGTATCAGAAATATCTAAAATAACCTCAGTGAAGGGGTTGAGGGAAAATGTACTGACCTAAGTAACTTTGGAAATGCATGGAGACTTAAAGGCAAAAAAGACTACATAAGCACTGTACTCCATTCGGCAAAGCACACGTACATCCCCCAAGGGTACAGGTTAAGAACAGGGAGATCAGCTCGGTGCTTTGTGACCACCTAGAGGGGTGGGATAGGGAGGGTGGGAGGGAGGGAGACACAAGAGGGAAGAGATATGGGAACATATGTATATATATAACTGATTCACTTTGTTATAAAGCAGAAACTAACACACCACTGTAAAGCAATTATACTCCATTAAAGATGTTAAAAAAAAAAAAGAATTCTGAAACCTTTATAGATGCATACTGAAGTTCAACCAGTAAGTAAATAGATGTAATGGTACGAGACAGGTTTCTCACTGTAGGAGATGGAAGTTACCCACAAGCAAGGGGGAGGGGGCTAGGATGATCCACGTTGCATTATAGTTGGAGAATTCAGTGTGGACTTAGGTGGAGTTTAATATGGATATAGATGGGTTTGTGCATATATACATGGGTTAGATAAACATATATCTCGTTCCTCTGAAAACTCCAGAGGTCCTAGAAGCAACCTCCCCCAGTAGCAACAAGCACACCCAGGATTCAGATGTTCACTTCTAATACCATTTTCAAACAAAAGGAACTAGGGATCCTTGGAGAAATGGCTGATTCTAGGACTGGGGCCAGAAATATTACAAGTCTGGAGAATCTCGTGCTAGAAAGTGCTAGAAAGAATGCAGGTGCTCAAAGACAACCCACAAGGGAGGGTATCAAAGCAACACAGGAGCCAACTGAAAGAGCTCCCAATGACCAAAGCTGGAAGAATATGGGCAATAAAATAAAGTCAGGGGATTAGAACCCAAAGTAGAAAGTAAATGTCCATGAATCTACACTGACATAAATGATTGAATACATAAATAAATGTGGGAAGAGAGATGAATCTCCCAAGAAGAATAATTTGAGATAATTTATGTAAATACTTTAAGGAGTATTTAAAATGTATGTAAATATTTTAGTAGATAGAGCATAACTCCCCACTCCTTAAATGTGAGCTGCACATTTTGCCATCCTTCCAAAGACCACAGGACAGAGAGGGAGGTACAAAAGAGGAACTTCAGGGTACTTCCCTGGTGGCCCAATGGTTAAGACTCCACACTTCCACTGCAGGGGGCATAGGTTTGATCCCTGGTCAGGGAACTAAGATGCTGCATGCTGCATGGCATGGCCCAAAATTAATATAAAATAAAATTAAAGGATACCTATACTATCCCTGACATATATCAGTTCACAATAAAAAAAAGAGGAACTTCAGGGTACTTCCCTGGTGGCCCAATGGTTAAGACTCCACACTTCCACTGCAGGGGGCATAGGTTTGATCCCTGGTCAGGGAACTAAGATGCTGCATGCTGCATGGCATGGCCCAAAATTAATATAAAATAAAATTAAAGGATACCTATACTATCCCTGACATATATCAGTTCACAATAAAAAAAAGAGGAACTTCACAAAGGAGAAATCTGACAAACACTACATCAACACAATTGATCAAGGTCAACATCAGCAGTGATAAGTCATGTTGACAGTATGTACCCTTGATATGATGTGATGAGAATGGCACTTTACCTTTGTGGTCTTCTTCCCCAAAACCCACAACCTCAGTCTAATCCTGAGTAAACATCTGATAAACCCAAACTGAAGGACTTGCTACAAAATACCTAACAGGTACTCCTCAAAACTATCAAGATTATCAATAAACAGGCATGGCTGAGAATCTATCACAGCCAAGAGGAGCCCAAGGAGACATGATATCTAATGTGATGTGGTGTCCTGGGTGGGATCCTGGAACAGAAAGATAGTGGGCAAAAACTAAGAAAATCTGCATAAAGTGTGGTCTTTAGTTAATAATAATGTATTCATATTCTTTCTTTAGTTGGAAAAATATAACATACTGATGTTAGATGTTAACAATAGTGGATCCTGGGTATTGAGTATATAAGAATTCTCTGTACATCTCCACAGCTTTTTTTGTAAAGCTAAAATTATTCTAAAAACAAAAGTTTATTCAGAACAAAAACATGACACTTGCTGTAGGCTTTTATAAGGCACACTTGATAAGGTTAAGATAGTTTTCTTCAAACCTAGGTTTGTTGTTCATCTTTTAGTCCTGAATGAGCATTGGCTTTTACACAACACATTGAATTTTATTATGTCAGTATATGTTGTTGACATGATATTTTTTATTAGCCCGTTAACGTGGTGATGAGTATTTTGCCTTCGTGGGATAAATTCTCTGTAGCATGCCATGCTGTTTAATAGCATTTTACCCACATTAGAACTTCTTTCAAAATTGGAGTCAATCCTCTCAAACCCTGCCACTGCTTTATCAACTAAGTTTATGCAACATTCTAAATCCTTTTTTGTCATTTCAACAATCTTCACAGCATCTTCACCGGGAGTAGATTCCATCTCAAGAAACCACTTTCTTTGCTCATTCATAAGAAGCAACTCCTCATCCATTAAAGTTTTATCATGATATTGCAGCAATTCAGTCACATCTTCAGGCTCAACTTCTAAGTCTAGTTCTCTTTCTAAGTAATCTGCAGTTACTTCCTCCACTGAAGACTTGAACCCCTCAAAGTCATTCATCAGAGATGGAATCAGCTTCTGCCAAACTTTTGTTAAAGTTGATATTTTGACCTCTTCCCATGAATCACAAGTGTTCTTAATAGCATCTAGAATGGTGAATCCTTTCTAGAAGGTTTCAATTTACTTTGTCCAGATCCATCAGAGGAATCACTATCTATGGTAGCTGCAGCCTTGCAAAATGTATTTCTTCAATAATGACACTAAAGTTGAAAGTACTCTTTGATTCATGGGCCACAGAATGAATGTTGTGTTAGCAGGCATGAAAACAACATTAATCTCACTGTCCAGCTCCATCAGAGCTCTTGGGTGACTAAGTGCATTGTCAATGAGCAGTAACATTTCGAAAGGGATTTTTTTTTTTCTTTTCTGAGCAGTAGGTCTCAATGGTGGGCTTAAAATATTCAGTAAACCATGTTGTAAACAGATGTGCTGTCATCCAGGCTTTGTTGTTTCATTGAGAGCACAGGAAGAGCAGATTTAGCATAATTCTTAGGGCCCTAGGATTTTCAGAATGGCAAATGGCATTGGCTTCAACTTCAAGTCACCAGCTGCATTAGCCCCTAACAAGACAGTCAGCCTGTCCTTTGAAGCTTGGAAGCCAGGCATTGAGTTCTCCTCTCTAGCTATGAAAGTCCTGGATGGCATCTTCTTCCAACAGAATGCTGTTTCATCTACATTGAAAATCTTTTGTATAGTGTAGCCACCTTCATTGATTATCTTAGCTAGATCTTCTGGATAACTTGCTGCAGCTTCTACATCAGCACTTGCTGCTTCACCTTGCACCTCTGTTATGGAGATAGCTTCTTTCCTTAAACCTCATGAACCAACTTCTGCTAGCTTCAGACATTTCTTCTGCAGCCTCCTCATCTCTCTCAGCCTTCACAAAATTGAAGAGAGTTAGGGTCTTCCTCTGGATTAGACTTTGGCTTAAGGGAATGTTGTGGCTGGTTTTATATTCTATCCAGACCACTAAAACTTTCTCCATATCAATAAGAAGGCTGTTTCACGTTCTTATCCATGTGTTGACTGGAGTAGCACTTTCAATTTCCTTCAAGAACTTTTGAATTCAAAACTTGGCTAACTGTTTGGTGCAAGAGTTCTAGCTATTGGCCTATCTTGGTTTTCAACATGTCTTCCTCACTATGCTTAATCATTTTTAGCGTTTGATTAAAATGAGATACGTACAATTCTTCCTTTCACTTGAGCACTTAGAGGCCACTGGAAGGTATTAATTGGCCCAATTTCAATACTGTTGTGTCTCAGTGAGTAGGGAGGCCCTCGGAGAGGGAGAGAGACAGGGGGACGGCCAGTCAGTGGAGCAGTCACAACACACAACCTTTACTGATTAAGTCTGCCATCTTATATGGGTGTGGTCTGTGGTGTCCCAGAACAACTACAATAGTAACATCAAAGATCAGCCATAGACCATCATAAAGAACATAATTTTAATGAAAAATTTTGAAATATTATGAGAATTACCAAACTGTGACACAGAGGCATGAAGTGAGCAAATGCTATTGGAAAAATGATGTCAATAAACTTGCTCACTACAGAGTTGCTGCAAACCTTCAATTTGTAAAAAACATCATATCTGTGAAGTGCAATAAAACGAGGTCTGCTTGTATAGCCAAACTCACAGACCTACTTATTGGCACAGCACAGACTGGAATTTATTTTCCACACTCACATTGGCTCTAAATTGTCAACTGAACGAGTGGATTGTTCTTGTTGCTGCTCCAGGCACCTAGCAGAGAACAGGGCATACACCAGTACAGACGGTCCCCAATTTAGGATGGTTCAACTTATGATTTTTTGACATCATGATGCTGTGAAAACAACAGGCATTCAGAAGAAACTGTACTTCAAAGTTGGCATTTTTATCTTTTCCCAAGCTAGCAATATGTGGTACCATACTCTCGTGATGCTGCGCAGCAACTGTGAGCACAGCCCCCGGTCAGCCACATGATCACGACAAGGATAAACAACTGATACCACCATTCTGTTTTTTACTTTCAGTACAGTGTCACAATAAGTTACAGGAGATATTCAACACTTCATTATAAAGTGTTTTGTTTTAGATGATTTTGCCCAACTGTAGGCTGATGCACGGCTTCTGAGCACATTCAAGGTAGGCAAGGTTAAGCTTTGATGTTTGGTAGGTTAGGTTGTATTCGGTGCATTTTCGACTTAAAATATTTTCAACTTATGATGGGTTTATCGAGATGTAACCCCGTTGTAAGTCAAGGTAGATCTGTACTTACTGACCTGTTGTCCCACTGGAAAATGCTTTAATTTGAGGTTTCTGACATTATGGGGTACAAGGGAGGCAAGGAACTAGTTATGCTTTCAGAAACGTGATCCCCATGACCATATGCACATATATGAAGTCCCTTGGCCCCTCTGGGCTCATATACCTCTAGGATGGAAGGCACGGCTTGAAGGTACCTTCAGGAAATGTGTAGGAGAGTGGGTGCTGCATTCACAGGAGCAGTGGAGGTGGTGTGCCAGTGGGAATCTTCCAATTGATGCTTCTTATGTCTCCTCTATTCTGTTGTTGGGTTTTATTTTCCTTGTCTGACTCCCTTTTTGCCAGTGGCCAATACCGTGCAGTTCATTCCTTCACCACATGCCAGCTCTGTGTGTATCCAGACGGCCCCAGATGGTGCGGAACTCAGGAGCCAGATAAAGTGATGAGCACGCCTGTCTGCTCACCAGGAATCCCTACCCTGGTGTTCCCGTCTCCCGGCAAACCCCTCCTTTGAGGCAAGCCCAGGTCAGCAGTCCCCTCTTCTATGAACCCTTCTCCAGAAAGAATGAATCCTTCCTTCTTCTAGGATCCTGTTGCAGTTATCAAAACCTATACTGATTATTTATTTATATGTGCATCAGTTAACGGGTGTGAATTTGCTACAGAACACTTCATTGCAAGGCTGACATAATTCTTTGTTTTTCCATATCAAATAACTGGCTTGGTCGCCCTTTCCTGCTGCTGGGGTAAATTCAAGGGCAGTCACATTTTGGTAAGCCTTTCCCTAGTTTTTGGTGCCATCCTGGAATCCTGGGCCTTATGCAGTTCAGAGATGTGGGCATTACCTCTGCTGGTCCACAGCGATCCCAGATCCTGGTGGAGCTCAGATTCTCTGGGGCCTGAGGAAAGTGGGCTGCAGAACCCCCTAAGTGGGCACAGGGACCCCTCTGCACTCAGCCTTCTGCAACATGCTTGCTGAGAGCAAAGGGGACAGTGTCTACACACCACTTTTGAAGGCCCTCATCAGCATTCTCTCTCCCATCCTCTTCCAGAACCATGACCCCTTCTCAATATCTAGGATGTAACTAAGCCCCTGACCCCTTTGACTGGTGTCTGCTCTGAGCTTCCTCTTGGCAATTAATTCTCTCAGCCTCAGAAAAAAAAAACAATGCCTAGATCACCACCAAGTTTTGACTGTCCTTCTGGCAAGCCGTGGGGAGTTAACTTTTCAACATTTTCAATCGCCTTTAAAAGAGAACGAGATATAAAGAGGATATACACTGGGAATTCCATCACACACTTTTGCAGCGTCTCCTCCCTGTAGAACGCGTCCCTGGCGGACTTCGCCTCTCCTCTTGGCACCTCCAGAACCGGCTGAGAATCAGGCTGGTGATGCCCAGCAAATGGATGCTGAAAGAACATCCACGACCGGCAGGAGGTAGGAGGGGCCTGTCTCAGGTCTGTCTCGTCTCCTTGGAAGGAGTCGCGAACCTGTGGGAGCCTGGTTCCCGGGCGCTGCACCCAGCCCCGGCGTGGGGGGAGGAAGGGCCCTGGAGAACCGGAGCCAGGAGGGTCCCGGCGTTCTCCCACTGACCCGGCGCAGCTTCTGAGAGCATCAGCGAGCGGAGTGGGGACAAAGGACAGAAGGGACCGGCAGAGCCCGGCCTTGGACAGCCTCGGGAGCGCGGGGACCGCTTGGTGGAGACAGAGGCGGGGCGGGGGCGCACCTCGCCGGGAGCACTCGGGCTACTGTCCCCCACTGCGGCCGCCGAGCCGCCCGAGGGCCGGCGGGCTGGGATGGGGGGGCCCGAAGGGACGGGTGGGAGGGGCGCGGGGGGGGGCGGGGGCGGGGCTCGTCACGTGGAGAGGCGCGCGGGGGTGGCCGGGGCGGGGGCGCGCGCTCGGCTCTTTAAAGGCGTGAGAGCCGAACCACGAGAAGCGGCTTTGCGGCCGCAGGCGCAGGCCCGGGCTGACTTCCGAGACGCGCAGCTCCGGCCCCAACATGCGCCGCTTACTGTGCCTGGCGCTGGCCGCGTCGCTCCTGCACGGTAAAGCCACTGGTCTCCCCCCGCTTCACTCTTCGTCCGCGGGATCCCGGGCCCATCCCGGGTGGCTTGGGGCGCCCCGCGCCGGGCCCGGGTTTGGGGGTTCGCTCCCGCCGGGGCCGGCGGGGGTCGCAGTCGGCGGTGCGGGGGGAAGGCGAGCCCTGCGCGTCTGGGCTGCGCCGCTTGGGCGGCCGGGGGTGCGGGCAGGGTGCGCAGGGCGCATGCCCTCTGGCCTTCCCTGAGCAGCCCGCCCGGCTCTCCTCTCCTCTCCTGAAGTGTCCCTGCAAGGCGAGTTCCAGAGGAAGCTCTACAAGGACCTGGTCAAGAACTACAACCCCTTGGAGAGGCCCGTGGCCAACGACTCGCAGCCGCTTACCGTCTACTTCTCCCTGAGCCTTCTGCAGATCATGGACGTGGTGAGTCCCGGCCCGGCCCTGCCCGCCGCCGCGTGCCTCGGTTTCCCCAGTCGCCTGGGAGGAGCCTGGCGCGCGCCCCGGCCACCTGTGCGCGGGTACTTCAGACCCGCCTTGCCCTCGGCTTAGAAAGTCAGGACGAAAGTATCTCCGTCCCGAGCCCGGAATCCTCAAGAACAGGTCCGAATGATCACGTATTAGTACCACTTATGGTATAAGTATTGGCATGCAGTCCGACATTTGGAGTCAATTTAGACATTTCTAGGCTTTTCTGCTGCCCGTGGTATGCAACTTCTCTGGGTAGAGGCCTAGCCCTGGGCTTTGCAGCTGGTTCATCTGTCCAGGCAAAGGGCCAACTCTGAGCATTTAGACCCCCTCCCCAATTCCAGTTATGGGCATTCTTTGCCTTCCTGGGGAGGGTAGTGCGGGTCGTCTTGCTTTGAGGATGAGCAAAGCTCCGCCGCCGGGATACACTTGTCTGCTCCTTCAGGCAGCTGCTTTCAGCCCCACAGGCTTGCGCACTTCAATTGGCAGATCTGTGTAATATCTGGATAAGTTTGTTCTTTCGCTCTTCTAGACTGCTTTGGATATTCAGTTGTCACATATTAAATATGGATATTGGAAATTCAGTTGGCACATCCTCATACAATATAAATATTTTACAAAAGCGTTTAAGTCATTATAAATGGGTTTCAGTGTCTAGCCTGTACAAGGCATTCATTGGACTGTGCTCTGGAGAAGTGTACAGGTGTGACGCTGTTCCAGGGAAGGAAGAATGTGGTGGGAAGGGGGTGTGAGAATAACTATAATAGGTAGAAAGTGCTAAGAGCCTCCAGAGGTGTGCAGATTAGAGGTGTAAAAAGACAGGTAAGATTTCATAGTCCTGCAGATAAAGAGTGCCCGTTCTATTACACTGATGTATGTTGCATCACTTAACCTAGTTAAATTGCTGTGATGAATGGCTTGCTTTTCCACATGACACCTGTGTTAAATGTGTACTTCCTTCTACAGATAGACCTATGCTTCAAAATATTGAATGTGCATGCGATGACGTGGGCAGGCTATCACAGAGGAGAGCTGTGAAGGCAGACAAGTGCTGTCCTGTGGGTTACCAGGGCAAAAATTCCTGTTTACAGAGCTCAGGCTGCAGGAATGGGGAAAGGATGGAGATATGGGGTTAGGGGAAGAGGGGCTGAGAAAGCTGCCCTGGTGTTAAGCGGCGCCATGGTGGAGAAATGGAGTTACAGGGGCTTTGGAGCGGCCCAGGCCTGCGGCATTTGGGGAGGCAAGTGCTTTATGGAGCAGCTTCTCTGTTATTTCAGAGAGCTCAGGATTTGTGCTTGGGACCTTTAGTAGGTTCTGGCTCGGCTCGTTTCTGGCTGGTTGTTCTGAGGAAAGTTTCTTAAACATCCTGAGTCTGTATTTTCCAGTTAATACATTGTTCTCACCGTGGATCTAGCCGGGAATGCATTTAACTTCCCAGCCCAGCAATCCTGTGAGCTCATGGAGTGGCCTTGAGCAAATTACTTTACCTTTCTAAGCCCTGTTTCCTCATGTGTAAAATGAGAATAATAATACCCACTTCACAGGGTTTTGAGAGGATTAAATAAGAGAAAGTGCTTACCACACACTGGTGATTGACTGAAGGTTTGCTTGATCTTCATTATGTAGCTACTCAACTCAGAGGTTGGGATGTCAGTGCCTAGAAAGGTGTGGTCTCTTGCCCAAGGTTGCTCATTGGTTAGGGGCAGAGCTGTGTGGAACTTCCGCATTTGCCTTGCAAGTCCTTTGCATCTCCTGCCTCCTTTAGAATCTGTAACTTCTTTTGCAGAAAGAAGTCAGCTTAATTTATTTAAACTGCCTGAGTGTAACTGATTGAATGTGACTATCCTGAGATCCTGGGTGAAAAGGAAGTCTCTCTATTAGAAATAATGAAATATGCAAACATTTGTATTCCAGCAGGACTCGGCTCTGTCTGGTTTTGAAGCAGAGCCAGGGCTTTCCAGCCAGACTCTTGGGACCCTGGACAGAGATACAGTGACTCATAAGTGATTCATGTGGCAGAGCCCTAACTGGTGTCAGGTTCTCTTTACAAATTTTGTTCCAGGGGTCCTTTGCCCATTCTGACTGGGCTGTTCTAGAGAACATTTTTTCTCCCAAATCTTGTTATTGTTCCCCTTTCTGCCAGCAGAGATTTCCTGGCAGGAGTAGTAGGGAGATAACGTGTGATTCTACATATCTTATTTTCATAGAATATCAGTTGCCTGTTTATCAACTTATTCCACACATACTTATTGAACTCTTCTTGTGGACTTTGCTAGATTCTGGGAATTTATACCTGGTTAAGGGATTATTTCTACTTCTAGAATTCACAGTCTATCTAGGGAGACTGACGTGTAAATCCAAGATTACATCACGTGTAATTGAACACAAATGTCTGTAAAGTGGTACAGACACACATAGTAGGAAATATTTGCTTCCAGCCAGGGTGGCTAGGAGTTAGATTTCTAAAGGTGAGTAGAAGTTTGCCAGTTGGAGAAAATAAGAAAGGCTTTCCAGGTGAGACAAACAGGGTGAGGAAAGATGAGAGTGGGGTGAGGACAGCACACCCTCAACAAGGTGTGTTCTGTGGAACACTGGCTCCCAGTTGATCTTCGCTGCAGGTTTTGCTGAAAAACTTTTCAGAAACTTGAATGTGCTATGTGTATTGAGAATTTTTTAAAGGAGGGATATCATACTAACAAAACTACTATCTCTTAGGTACCCTTTTGTAAGAATGATGTTCTAGAAACACACCTTGCAAGGATGGGGTTATCATTTGGTGGGAGGGCTGAGGTGAGTTCGTACCGTAGACAGAGGAGGTGTTGAACGTGAGGTGTGTCGAGTGGCTCTGCAGAGTTTACATTTTGCCCTGGACCCTTGCCTGGGTATCTCCCAGGACATGAGGCGGAGGTGGTGGTGTGCCAGAGGATTTGTGAAGCTGCAAGACCAGCTTGCCATAGCATATTTTCCTAGAAATGGAAACAGTCCAAACCATGATATTTGTATTCAATCCAACAAGTATAAATTATAGACTAGAATGAAAAAAATGTGCATAAATTTCTAAAGACAAAGCCTGTGTTTTTAGAGGGATAGTTTTACCTGCTGTGGCCTGCTCTAGCTATCCACCAGGCCCCCTTGGTGAGGCACGAGGTGAAGCATGGGAAGCGGTGGTGGATTTTTAATCAAGAGGAGGGACGTTACTAGATCTGTGTTTAGATCGAGGATGCTGAGGGCAGTGTATGTGTGGGGCAGATTAAAGAGAAGAGAAAGTGTAGGCAAAGGATGAAGAGGTCTAAACTAGAATGGTCACTGTGGGAATGTGGAGACGTGGACAGAGTCCAGAGACATTTTGGGTATACTATCTATGATATATAACCGTGTATGTGAACTTCATGTAGGTATATAGATAAATTTATTAAATGAAAGTACCTAAATGCATACTATGACTTATGGTGATTATTAATTTACTTCATGGGCTTGTATCTGGGCTGGGAATGAGATAATACCGAAGAAATCATTTTGAAGTGATGCAAGTGTAAGGTTCTTAAACTACCAACAGTTTCCATAATATTTCTCCTTTGTGCATGCCATTTAGTCATTTGCCTGTACACATATATCTGAAGGCCATTCTGAGTGTTGATTTGCATAAAATAAATGTGTACAGTTACGAAAGCATGGCCAGAAGGCAAGGTATTTAAAATGAATAATAGGAATCAACACAAAATTATACGGAAATGTATAATATATAATGATGTATGGATGATTTTTGCTCTTTTGTACATTTGGGATTGCAGATTCAACTTTTTAGAAGCTTTAGTCACAAGACAGCAGAACAAAGTGGTTGTGCATTTGGGGTTTGCTACTGCAGAGGGCAGGCATGGGTGTGGAGCCCAGTATCTGAGGGCTTGTGTGTTATCTGAAATCCCTTGGTGGCCTCTGCTCTGGTTGTCAGACTTATGATTTTATATTTACTGTTCACTATGTAAAATGCTACAACTCTTAACTTAATATTACCAAATATTTGCTGTAAAAATTGCACACCTTGAAGACAGTCTATGAAGAAAACCCAAGGTGCAATTATGTAATTATCCTAATAATGTTTTTATAAGTGATATTTCTTATAACTACAAATATGTGTTTTGTGCAAGAAAACAAATTAAACAAAAAAAGGACTGCAGGAAGGAAAATCACCCAAATCACCATCACTCAAGGCCTTCTGGTGCAGTTCAGGCTGTCTTTTCTCTGTGTTTTGGGATGTTTAGAGAAATATTTAAAAATTAAAATGGCATAACACCATTATGGTGCCTAAAACAATATTAGCAGGCATTACTTTTAAAGTGACATAAATAGGCCAAGTAATAAACTGAGTTTTAAAACAAAATTGTGTTCTTTCCCCACTATTACATAACTCTCACCGTCACTGCATATTCAATCCCTATTCCTATTTTTATTTTAGAAATCTCTTACAAAGTATTTATTGAAATGATTCATGATGTTACTTCTAAGCCTGGATGCTTTTAAATTTTGTCCCAGATATTGTATGTGAAAAATCACAGAGATAATCTGAAGATCTTGACACTACCTCCCTCCAGTTTCATGTTTGCTTCTGACCAATACCCAGGCTATAGGTACCAGCAAGCACAAATCACCTTAATCCAGTTAGTGACTGAGTAGAGGAGGACTTAGGCTTCCGTTCCTGTGAGGGCTGGTTAGTTTCTGAATTTTGCATATCTGTTTTAGGGTGTGCAAATAGAGAATTTAGCAGGGTCTTCCTTCTATTCTGTGGACCCTGCACCCCTATTTGTCCTGCTAGCTGTCAAGTCTGCCAAGATCTGTTTAAACTTTTGGCATTGTAGGCGTTGCTTTAGAAATCATCACATGGTTCTGGAAAAATGGCCCCAGATCCTGTTATTTTCCTAAACTTCCCTCCCTTTTCTGGACCTTGGCCCTGCCGTTCCTCATTGCCCCGTTAGTTCTCTGGTGCCTTCATGCACATGATCATTGCATTTTTCTAATTATTCTCACTGGAGGGCTGGTGAGAACTACCTTGTTCATCATTGCTGGTAGCAGAACTGAAATTCTAAATTAAAACTTGTTTACAATGCACCTTTGTAATTGATCCAGATTTATTAAGGTAGAAATTGTATCCCTCTTAAACCTCTTTATGGCTCTGGAACATAAAGGTACAAAATTCTTTTAGCTTTATAGGCTGGGGATTATGGGCACTTTTAATAAAGGAAGCTTTCTTGTAAATGTTGCCTTTCAAGTCTACCCCTGAAGATATTCCCCAAAGGCTCAGTTCTCTCAGACCTCCTGATTCATCCTTGACATGCTGTTAAAGGAAGAGAAGTGGTCTTGTCATGGAGAGATGCCAGTGAAAATCTCTGCTCCCTTATTGATTTATCAGGATTAGGTAGTGTTTTACTCCTTAGAGAAGACGAAAGTAATTTGGAACTTTCTGATTCCCATGCTCTTTATTTCAGTGATTTCCTTATTCACACTCTACATTAGCTATAAACTGTTTTAGCAAAAAGAGCCCTCAAAGTAAAAACCAAAACCATTGTAAAAAAGTTTGCATGTGCACATTTATTTGTATATAAACACACACACACACACCCCTATTACTCTTATCTCTCCTTTTTGAATATTTTTTTGGATATCACAAGATAAGACATCACATAATATGCTTGTTAAGTTTCCAAGAGAAAAAGCTAGAAGTTACAGCAAAAGCCTTGGAGTCATAGCTCCCAGAGAGCCTAATAATTGACTGAAACTAACATGAAATTAAGTAAGGAATTGTTTAAAATGCTGCAGGGGAGGAGGCTGTGGGAGAGGCCTGGACACAAGGCTGACTCCATGCTCTGAGTCAGGTAGTCAGGTAGTAGAAGAAGGAGCTGACCCATCCCCCCTGCAGGTGGCGGTGGGCAGAAGGGGGGGAACGTTGTGGCTGCCGTGGTTAATGAGTGTCACCTGTGAGATGACTCCCAGCATGGGAAATTTATTCTGGGATCACTGAGGGCAAATTGTCAGTAAAGATTGCTGTCTTGGGGTAAAAGAGGTGGTGTCTGAGCAAGAATAAACGTGTTTGTTTTATTTTGTGGAGAGAAGGCAAGTGGTCAGGTTGAGCTCCAGGTGTTTTGAAACTTTAGAATCGTAAAATGGTTTTCTACTCTACTGCAGCCGTCTTCAGAAGCTCACACATACAGTGTGTCATATGGGGGGGCTCAGATTAAGCAAATTAAGCCGAGGCTGCTCACTGACTGATTAAACTCAAATTGATTTACAATTGAAATCACTGATCTGTAAACATTTATTCACTGTTTTTTCTTAAGATGTTTTATTGACATTTGCAGTAACTTTTAATATGCTGGCTAGCTCTTAGGCAGATTTCATTTTTGAAGTCATTTTCAACTTTGAATTACAGTGTAATATGTATCCACCGTGTAGCACAATATCAAAACCAACTTGGTGAATTATCACAGTGAACCCACACAGGTAACCACCACCCAAGATGGCTCTTCCCCCCTTTTTTCCCACTGGAAAACCATTAACATGAAGTCAAGTGCCAGGGTTTAGTTTTGCCCTTCTCCAGAACTTTATACAAGTGGAATCACACAAGCACACAATATGTATTCTTTTGTTTTCTTTTGCTCACTTTTATTTTTGTGAGAGTCACCCAAGTTCTTGCCTGTTGCTGCAGTTTATTCATTTTTATCAAGTGGATATAACATGATTTGTTATTCTGTTGATGGAGATTTAAGTTGTTTCTAGTTTTTGTCTTATGAAGGACACTGCCATGAATATTCTAATTGCTCATGTCTTTTGAGGCACATGTATTTGTATTTCTATCACGTATGTATATATATAGGAGGGGACTAGCCAGGCCATAGGATGCCATATCTTTAACTTTTCCAGATGAAGCCAAACCCTTTTCAAAATGATTATACCAATTAACATTCTCACCAGCAGCGCCTGAAAAATACTTTTTGTTCTACATAATCATCCACACTTTGTATTTTAGTCTTTTAAATTTACCATTCTGGTGGGTGGGGAGTGATACTTCCTTGTGATTTTAATCAGCAGTTTCCTGATTACCAATAAAGTCCAGGGCATTTTCATTTGTTAATTTTCCACTTGGATATCATCTTCTCTTACAAAGTGTTACGAAGTGTTTATTCATATCTCTTGCCTATTTTTATCTTTGTGTGTGTTGTGTGTGTGTGTGGTTTTGTTTTTTTTCTTATTGGGATTTGTATGAGTTTTTCTGTATTATGGACATGAGCCCTTTGTAAAATATTTTTGCAAGTATTTTCTTTGACTCTTTGGCTGGTCTTTTCACTCTGCATGTTCTTTCCCTCTTTTGTAAACTTTTAATTGAAGTAGAATACACTTACAGATAAATGGTATCTTTTGATGAACAGAAATTCTTAATTGCCTAATTTTGTAATTTGTTTCTTCTATGTTTAGGGCTTATGTTATCTTTAGAAAGTCTTACCCTTCCTCAAGCTCATGAAGATACTTTCCTATATATTTGCTTTTAGAGGCTTTTTGTTGTTGTTGTTTTACCTTCAGGTGGAAATCTCGACTGATGATTATTTTGTTTTTCAAGAATAATTTTTTTTTTGAGAGCTTTAGTAATATTTAATTAAATGTTTACCAGTGTTTCTTACATTTTTATAAAACAGGGTAATTTCGTATCACTCTTCACAATCACACATATATGGAGAGAAACAACAGTCAAAAGCAGTATCTTGGAACCCAAGGATAAATTTCATTATATGCTAAGAGGTAAAAAGCAAGATATAATATTTACATGTATTTATATGGCTGGAACAAAATTAAATATTAGCAGATTATTTTAAGATTATGGGATTATACATTTTTTCTTTTTAATTTTTCATGTTTTTTTTAAACAAGAAGCACATCTTTTCTAATATGAAACCATAAAAATTTCTTCGTGACATTAATTAAAAAGTGACCTCAGCCAGACTGATCAAACATAAAACGTTAGTTATGAGCTGGAAGAGAGAATTCTCAAGCTTTTCATTGTGTTCTAGTTTCTGCCTAAAGTATCTGTTTGAATCAAGGATAATTTAAGGGTTGTTAGTGTAATGACTGGACGATTGGTGAACTTTCTCACATTTAGACATTGTGTTATCCACTGTGTATGCCTCCAAATGGACATTTCAGTTATTTAGTGTGTGCATAATACGGAGAAAATGTAAGGGCTATGACATTTTTAATATGACACAAATGAACCTATCTATGAAACAGAAAGAGACTCACAGACATAGAAAACAGACTTGTGGTTGCCAAGGAGTGGGTAGGGGAGGGATGGATTGGGAGTTTGGGGTTAGCAGATGCAAAGTAGTAAAAATGAATAAAGCAAGGATTACAAACTATAGCCCACAGGTTAAAAATCTGCCCACTGCCTGTTTTTGTAAATAAAGTCTTACTGGAACACACACACACAAATAAATGTCAGCAGGGCACACAACATTTACAGAGCCAACAGTAAAGGATTTCTGAAAAGTCCTGGGCCCTCTCCGCGTTTCCCATTGCTGACCATTTCCCAAAGACCTTCAGCTGCCTCTGTTTCTGATTATGACTCCTGTTTTAATACTCTGCTTATATTCCTCTTCCTGGATTGATCAACTTTACCCATTTTCTGTGACTTCCTGTTATGACAGATATGAATTTGGCTCATTTACAGCTCTCCCCACCTCCCCTCTTAACCTCTGTTCTCACTTCTTCCACTGCTCACTTCTGCACCTTCAAAAGGGCAAAACGCGTTAAGGGCGTCAACAGGATGGTGACAGATGGAAATTAACCTTCTGGTGGTGAGCATGCTGCAGTGTGTACAGAAGTAGAAATGTAATGTACACATCAAAATTATATGATGTTATAAACCAATATTGTGATATCAATTATATGTAAAATCTAAAATACGACACAAACATATCTAGAAAGAGAAACAGACTCGCAGACATAGAGAACAGACTTGTGGTTGCCAAGAGGAAGAGGGGTTGGTGGAGGGGTGGATTGGGAATTTGGGATTAGCAGATGCAAACTATTACGTATAGAATGGATAAACAACAAGGTCCTACTGTATAGCACAGGGAGCTATATTCAATATCCTGTGATGAACCATAATGGAAAAGAATATGAAAAAAAATGTATGTATATGTATAACTGAATCACTTTGTTGTATAGCAGAAACTAATACAACATTGTAAATCAACTATACTTCAATAAAATAAATTTAAAAAAATGTTACCTCAATAAAAAATTGAGTGATCTTAACTATATCTGCAGACTAACTTGGTGAAAAAAAAAAAGACAGTCTTAAAGCTTCTTGTTATTTCTGTCACCCGGAATTCAGTTTTCCTTTTCAGTAATCACTCCCGTTCTGTCCCTACTTCTCTTGAAGTCCTTCCATCTCCACGTTGGTAACATGTACATTCTATTCTGTAGCCATATTTAATTTCTTTGTAATTTAAAGTTGGCTTGATTCGACTTAAAAAGAAAAAAAAAAAAGCAGCCCTCACGATTCTGTGACAGTGTAAGCACTGTTCTCTGCAAAGCCATTTTTCTAAGCCCCTGTTTCCTTCTGTGTGGGTTCAGTGCTGTGTCTTCTGTGCCATTCAGTTGAGTGTTCCTGTTGTTAGCTGATCTGGGGTCAAGCTAAGATGCTCTCCTGTTTTATCTTCTTCACCAAACCTTATTGTACCTTCCTTTCCCGATGTCCTCGGTCACACTGTCCATCCTCTGTGTCCTCCTTTTGCTGTTCGCTCTGCCCTTTGTACATTTGCCCCTCTTTCTCTGAGGATACCGCTTGGAGGGTTGTCCTTTCCTTCTTTATTTTTGTAGTTCATTTGTTTTAAATCAAACAATGTTATTTCTTCTAGGGTAGGGTTACTTTTCTGCCTTTCCTTTTAATTTTGCTTATTTATCTTTCTGTTTATTTTTTACTATTTGTTTGGCAAGACTTCCTAAAGTGCCTTCTGATTCTTAGTATTCTCTTCCTATTTTTAAATTAGGGAACAGAAACATTGGCAGAAGTGGTATATCAGATGGGGGCTGTTACATTTTTGAGGACCCTAAATGCTCAAGGACTGAATGCTTTGCTTCAAGGCACCTCTTTTTTTTTTTTTTAATCTGTATTGGAGTATAATTGCTTCACAATACCGTGTTAGTTTCTCTTTTTGGGTTAGCTTCTTTGTTCCCTAATTCAGGGCTGTCCAATAGAAATGTAATATCAGCCCCAGATGTGATTTTAGATTTTCTGGTGGTCACATTTAAAAAGGAAAGTGGTGCAGGGAACATTAATTTTAATAAGTATCTTACTTAGCCTAGTATTCCTGAATTATTAAAGTTGCAACAGGTAGCAAACATAAAAAATGTTAATGAGATAATTTATGCTTTTAGGGGAGGGCAGAGCTAAGCCATGGAAATCTTGTGTGTTAGGCTTACAGCACTGGCCACACATCCAGGACTCAAGAGCCATGTTTTGGAGTGGCTACCATATTGTACTGTGCAGCGCTCACCGATCAGATCAGTTTGTTTGAGTTTTCACTCCGTGGAGTGAGGAGAAACCTGGTTGCTCATTATTGTCAGAAGGGAATTGACAAAGCTTTCTCTGAATTCACCTGTGACAGCTCCACTCCATACTCCCTGCCCTCCTCCAGACTCAGGGCACTTCTGAACTCTATGGGCTTCTACATGGCAGACCTGCTACCTCCATCCTGCAGCACCCTCCCCAGTGTTCAGCACAGGGCTTCCTTCATCTGCTTTTGCATTTACCAAACCTCCGTCTGTGTGTGTGCTCTCTTCTTGTAGTGTATTGAAATATCTTGTCTTTTTATGGCCCCATTCCCATTCTCTTTGTTTTGGGGAGTTTATACCTGTCGACTGAAAAAAATGCACAAGCTAAAAGTTGAGAATTATGTTCTATTTGGTGGACAGAACTGAGGACTTAGGCCTGAGAGGCAGCCTCTCAGGTAGCTCTGAGGGACGGATCTGAAGAGGGAAGGGAGGAGCCAGGGTATATGGGAGTTTTTGCAACAAAGACCAAGTGGTCAGAACATCAGAAGATTACTGTTAATTAAAGAAAACCAGACATCTCAAGTTAAGGAATTCACTGCTTTTCTATGTATGGGAAGATGCAAGAGTCTGGGCTCACTGAAATCATTCCTTTGATAAGCACCTCAGTTCTCTGGGGCCAGTATCCTGTGCTTTCTCATCCTGAGTCCCCTCAGGGTACATGTTTGGGGGTGGCTGCAGTGACTGACTGCTTGATAGCGGGCATCCTGTTTCCATCCTGAGTTCCCTCAGGGCTCACCACCCAGGGAGGCTGTAATGTGATGGCTTGATGCCTGCAACATCCTCTGTTTCCTGATATGGCAGGCAACATTTTTTCATTGACATACTGTTTCCCTTCTTTATTTTAATTTGAGTGGTCTTGGGGGGAAAGGGGAAATAGATGAGTATAAGCTGACATCTTAAGCTAGAAACTTACAGAATACTCTTATCACCAAATAAGCAAATGGGCAAAATATATGTTATTTTGTCTTTTTAATTAATTATTTGATTCACAAATCCATGTCAGTACTTCTGCAATATCATTTTGATATATATATATTTTCATTTCTGAGATAATACATTTTAAAGTAATAACTAGAATTATGAATTATAACATTATACCAGCACATATAAGATTTTTAGAAATTTCATGTAATGTCTGAAACATTTATATTACCATATTTCCATATGAATTACCCAAGGAAAGTTTAGTATTAGTTTTTTTGTTTGTTTTTTTATACTGCAGGTTCTTATTAGTCATCAATTTTATAACATCAGTGTATACGTGTCAATCCCAATCGCCCAATTCAGCACACCACCATCCCCACCCCACCGTGGTTTTCCCCCCTTGGTGGCCATACGTTTGTTCTCTACATCTGTGTCTCAACTTCTGCCCTGCAAACCGGTTCATCTGTACCATTTTGCTAGGTTCCACATACATGCGTTAATATACGATATTTGTGTTTCTCTTTCTGACTTACTTCACTCTGTATGACAGTCTCTAGATCCATCCACGTCTCAATAAATGACTCAATTTCATTCCTTTTTATGGCTGAGTAATATTGCATTGTATATATGTACCACATCTTCTTTATCCGTTCGTCTGTTGATGGGCATTTAGGTTGCTTCCATGACCTGGCTATTGTAAATAGTGCTGCAATGAACATTGGGGTGCATGTGTCTTTTTGAATTATGGTTTTCTCTGGGTATATGCCCAGTAGTGAGATTGCTGAATCGTATGGTAATTCTATTTTTAGTTTTTTAAGGAATCTCCATACTGTTCTCCATAGTGGGTGTATCAATTTACGTTCCCACCAACAGTGCAAGAGGGTTCCCTTTTCTCCACACCCTCTCCAGCATTTTGTTTGTAGATTTTCTGATGATGCCCATTCTAACTGGTGTGAGGTGATACCTCATTGTAGTTTTGATTTGCATTTCTCTAATAATTAGTGATGTTGAGCAGCTTTTCATGTGCTTCTTGGCCATCGGTATGTCTTCTTTGGAGAAATGTCTATTTAGGTCTTCTGTCAATTTTTGGATTGGGTTGTTTGTTTCTTTAATGTTGAGCTGCATGATATGTTTATGTATGTTGGAGATTAATCCTTTGTCCATTGATTCGTTTGCAAATACTTTCTCCCATTCTGAGGGTTGTCTTTTCATCTTGTTTATGGTTTCCTTTGCTGTGCAAAAGCTTTGAAGTTTCATTAGGTCCCATTTGTTTATTTTTGTTTTTATTTCCATTACTCTAGGAGGTGGATCAAAAAAGATCTTGCTGTGATTTAGGTCAAAGAGTGTTCCTCCTATGTTTTCCTCTAAGAGTTATATAGTGTCCAGTCTTACAGTTAGGTCTCTAATCCATTTTGAGTTTATTTTTGTGTATGGTGTTAGGGAGTGTTCTAATTTCATTCTTTTACATGTAGCTGCCCAGTTTTCCCAGCACCACTTATTGAAGATACTTTTCTCCATTGTATATCTTTGCCTCCTTTGTCATAGATTAGTTGACATAGGTGTGTGGGTTTATCTCTGGGCTTTCTATCTTGTTCCATTGATCTATGTTTCTGTTTTTGTGCCAGTACCATATTGTCTTGATTACTGTAGCTTTGCAGTATAGTCTGAAGTCAGGGAGTGTGATTCCTCCAGCTCCATTTTTTTCCCTCAAGACTGCTTTGGCTATTTGGGGTCTTTTTCATCTCCATACAAATTTTAAGGTGATTTGTTCTAGTTCCGTAAAAAATGACATTGGTAATTTGATAGGGATTGCGTTGAATCTGTAGATTGCTTTGGGTAGTATAGTCATTTTCACAATATTGATTCTTCCAATCCAAGAACATGGTATATCTTTCCATCTGTTGGTATCATCTTTCATTTCTTTCATCAGTCTCTTATAGTTTTCTGCATACAAGTCTTTTGTCTTCCTAGGTAGGTTTATTCCTAGGTATTTTATTCTTTTTGTTGCAATGGTAAATGGGAGTGTTTCCTTAATTTCTCTTTCAGATTTTTCTGTATAGGAATGCAAGAGATTTCTGTGCATTAATTTTGTATCCTGCAACTTTACCAAATTCATTGATTAGCCCTAGTAGTTTTCTGGTGGCATTTTTAGGATTCTGTATGTATAGTATCATGTCATCTGCAAACAGTGACAGTTTTACTTCTTCTTTTCTGATTTGTACTCCTTTTATTTCTTTTTCTTCTCTGATTGCCATGGCTAGGACTTCCAAAACTATGTTGAATAATAGGGGTGAGAGTGGACATCCTTGTCTTGTTCCTGATCTTAGAGGAAATGCTTTCAGTTTTTCACCATTGAGAATGATGTTTGCTGTGGGTTTGTCATATATGGCCTTTATTAGGTGGAGGTAGGTTCCCTCTATGCCCACTTTCTGGAGAGTTTTTATCATAAATGGGTGTTGAATTTTGTCAAACGCTTTTTCTGCATCTATTGAGATGATCATATGGTTTTTATTCTTCAATTTGTTAATATGATGTATCACATTGATTGATTCGCATATATTGAAGAATCCTTGCATCCCTGGGATAAATCCCATTTGATCATGGTGTATGTTCCTTTTAATGTGTTGTTGGATTCTGTTTGCTAGTATTTTGTTGAGGATTTTTGCATCTCTATTCATCAGTGATATTGGTCTGTAATTTTCTTTTTTTGTAGTATCTTTGTCTGGTTTTGGTATCAGGGTGATGGTGGCCTCATAGAATGTGTTTGGGAGTGTTCCTTCCTCTGCAATTTTTTGGAAGCGTTTGAGAAGGATAGGTGTTAGCTCTTCTCTAAATGTTTGATAGAATTCACCTGTGAAGCCATCTGGTCCTGGACTTTTGTTTGTTGGACGATTTTTAACCACAGTTTCAATTTCATTACTTGTGATAGGTCTGTTCATATTTTCTGTTTCTTCCTGGTTCAGTCTTGGAAAGTTATACCTTTCTAAGAATTTGTCCATTTCGTCCAGGTTGTCTATTTTATTGGCATAGAGTTGCTTGTAGTAGTGTCTAAGGATGCTTTGTATTTCTGCAGTGTCTGTTGTAACTTCTCCTTTTTCATTTCTAAGTTTATTGATTTGAGTCCTCTCCCTCTTTTGCTTGATGAGTCTGGCTAATGGTTTATTAATTTTGTTTATCTTCTCAAAGAACCAGCTTTTAGTTTTATTGATCTTTGCTATTGTTTTCTTTGTTTCTATTTTATTTATTTCTGCTCTGATCTTTATGATTTCTTTCCTTCTGCTAACTTTCGGTTTTGATTGTTCTTCTTTCTCTAGTTCCTTTAGGTGTAAGGTTAGATTATTTACTTGAGATTTTTCTTGTTTCTTGAGGTAGGCTTGTATAGCTATAAACTTCCCTCTTAGAACTGCCCTTGCTGCATCCCATAGGTTTTTGATAGTTGTGTTTTCATTGTCATTTGTCTCTAGGTATTTTTTTATTTCCTCTTTGATTTCTTCAGTGATCTCTTGGTTATTTAGTAATGTATTGTTTAGCCTCCATGTGTTTGTGTTTTTTCCGTTTTTTTTCCCTGTAGTTCATTTCTAATCTCATAGCGTTGTGGTCAGATAAGATGCTTGATATGATTTCAATTTTCTTAAATTTACTGAGGCTTGATATGTGACCCAAGATGTGATCTATCCTGGAGAATGTTCCATACACACTAGAGAAGAAAGAATAATCTGCTGTTTTTTGATGGAGTGTCCTATAAATATCAATTAAATCTATCTCATCTATTGTGTCATTGAAAGCTTCTGTTTCCTTATTTATTTTCATTTGGATGATCTGTCCATTGGTGTAAGTGAGGTGTTAAAAGTCCCCCACTATTATTGTGTAACTGTCGATTTCCTCTTTTATAGCTGTTAGCAGTTGTCTTATGTATTGAGGTGCTCCTTTGTTGGGTGCATATATATTTATAATTGTTATATCTTCTTCTTGGATTGATCCCTTGATCATTATGTAGTCTCCTTCTCTGTCCCTTGTAACAATCTTTATTTTAAAGTCTATTTTATCTGTTATGAGTATAGCCACTCCAGCTTTCTTTTGATTTCCACTTGCATGGAATATCTTTTTCCATCCCCTCACTTTCAGTCTGTATGTGTTCCGAGGTCTGAAGTGGGTCTCTTGTAGACAACATATATATGGGTCTTGTTTTTGTGTCCATTCAGCAAGACTGTGTCTTTTGGTTGGAGCATTTAATCCTTTCACGTTTAAGGTAATTATCAATATGTATGTTCCTATGACCATTTTCTTATTTGTTTTGGGTTTGTTTTTGTAGGTCCTTTTCTTCTCTTGTGTTTCCCACTTAGAGAAGTTCCTTCAGCATTTGTTGTAGAGCTGGTTTGGTGGTGCTGAATTCTCTTAGCTTTTGCTTGTCTGTAAAGCTTTTGATTTCTCCATCGAATCTGAATGAGATCCTTGCTGGGTAGAGTAATCTTGGTTGTAGGTTCTTCCCTTTCATCACTTTCAGTATATCATGTCACTCCCTTCTGGCTTGTAGAGTTTCTTCTGAGAAATCAGTTGTTAACCTTATGTGAGTTCCCTTGTATCTTGTCATTTTTCCCTTGCTGCTTTCAACATTTTTTCTTTGTCTTTAATTTTTGCCAATTTGATTACTGTGTGTCTCAGCATGTTTCTCCTTTGGTTTATCCTGTATGGGACTCGCTGCATTTCCTGGACTTGAGTGGCTATTTCCTTTCCCATGTTAAGGAAGTTTTTGACTATAATCTCTTCAGATATTTTCTCGGGTCCTTTCTCTCTCTATTCTCCTTCTGGGACCCCTGTAATGCGAATGTTCTTGCGTTTAATGTTGTCCCAGAGGTGTCTTAGGCTGTCTTCATTTCTTTTCATTCTTTTTTTTTTATTCTGTTTCACAGCAGTGAATTCCACCATACTGTCTTCCAGGTCACTTATCTGTTCTTCTGCCTCAGTTATTCTGCTATTGATTCCTTCTAGTGTATTTTTCATTTCAGTTATTGTATTGTTCCTCTCTGTTTGTTTGTTCTTTAATTCTTCTAGGTCTTTGTTAAACATTTCATGCATCTTCTCAATCTTTGCCTCCATTCTTTTTCTGAGGTCCTGGATCATATTCACTATCATTATTCTGAATTCTTTTTCTGGAAGGTTGCCTATCTCCACTTCATTTAGTTGTTTTTCTGGGGTTTTATCTTGTTCCTTCATCTGGTACATAGCCCTCTGCCTTTTCATCTTGTCTGTCTTTCTGTGAATGTGATTTTTGTTCCACAGGCTGCAGGATTGTAGTTCTTCTTGCTTCTGCTGTATGCCCTCTGGTGGATGAGGCTATCTAAGAGGCTTGTGCAAGTTTCCTGATTGGAGGGACTGGTGGTGGGTAGAGCTGACTGTTGCTCTGGTGGGCAGAGCTCAGTAAAACTTTAATCCACTTGACTGTTGATGGGTGGGGCTGAGTTCGCTCCCTGTTTGTTGTTTGGCCTGAGGCAACCCAACACTGGAGCCTACCTGGGCTCTTTTTTGGGGCTAATGACAGACTCTGGGAGGGCTCACGCCAAGGAATACTTCCCAGAACTTCTGCTGCCAGTGTCCTTGTCCCCATGGTGAGCCACAGTCCCCCACCTCCGCCTCTGCAGGAGACCCTCCAACACTAGCAGCTAGGTCTGGTTCAGTCTCCCCTAGGGTCACTGTTCCTTCCCCTGGGTCCTGATGCACAGACTACTTTGTGTGTGCCCTCCAAGAGTGGAGTCTCTGTTTCCCCCAGTCCTGTTGAAGTCCTGCAATCAATTCCCACTAGGCTTCAAAATCTGATTCTCTAGGAATTCCTCCTCCCACTGCTGGACCCCCAGGTTGGGAAGTCTGACGTGGGGCTCAGAACCTTCACTCCAGTGGGTAGACTTCTGTGGTATAAGTGTTCGCCAGTCTGTGAGTCACCCACCCAGCAGTTATGGGATTTGATTTTACTCTGATTGCGCCCCTCCTACTGTCTCATTGTGGCTTCTCCTTTGTCTTTGGACGTGGGGTATCTTTTTTGGTGAGTTCCAGTGTCTTCCTGTCGATGATTGTCCAGCAGCTCGTTGTGATTCTGGTGTTCTCGCAAGAGGGAGTGAGAGCACGTCCTTCTACTCTGCCATCTTGCTTCCTTCCCCTCTCATTTTGATATTTAATGGGTTCCTTTAAACTGATTGAGTGGAGAACACTTGGGCAAAATTGTGTCTGTCATTTTCTTAAATCAGTGCATTTCCTTGGAAAGGTGTATGAGCATGTCCTTCAGATGGTTTTTAGTGAATTGAATATATGCCTACAAGGTATTATCTAAAAAAAAATACAATTAGAAGTTGTAATGTCCTATTCCATGGCTACACCTTTGACTTAATCAAGAATGAGAGAATGAGCATTTTACATATTTCTTACATTTATGATTTATTTAAATGTAAATGAATGTTTTCTTCAATGTAGCCCCTGTAGAAGGAGATGCAGTTACTCTAAGAAAAGTATTAAAATATCAAATAGTTTCAGACTCCTGTTAGGATTAAAGCCTGATTATTTGAAAAGTTTTGGTAGCGATATTCTTCTTTTCAGAATGAGTTTATTTATTAGGACTGGCAGGTGTACCTCAAAGCAGGGTCTCATGATGGATGTTGATGGCTCACAAATGAGATGGAGATGGATTTTCTGTTTTTATTTTTGTTTTGGATGCATATAATCTGACACTGGAGAAAAATAAAAATTCCCCAAAGTGTCCTAAGCAACTTAAAACAGTTCTCTACTGACTATTTTCAAAGACAGCCTTAATGAGGTAATGAACTTTTTGGTATGTTAGTTTGAAAAATTTATAGCTTATATATTAGTAAATGAACATTTTATGGGTCTTAAATATCAATTGGTCCAAAACTTTAAAACACTTAAGAAAACATTAAAAAACTATTTTACAAGGTTTTTGTTTTTTAAAAACCAAAAATGTTACTCTTAGATTTTTTTCATTAAATGTTGTAGCTATTCATCAAATTGTGACTGAATCATTTAGGATAATATTTTATATTTGCCTAAAATATCTGGAGATTGAGGATCAACAGAATTCCTTGATGGAAATTAAAGAATAACAGGCCTGTTGATAAAAAAAACAGACAAAGCCCAGAGAATCCCGATATTTGCAAACATTCAAGTGCTTCTGGCTAGTCTTCAGGGGCACATTCTATAGACAAAATTGCATGCAGCATAGATATTTAAAAATAGGAGAATATCTCCGAATCTGGCTTATCCTCTGTATTAGTGGTCTTGTGTTTTTAAGTTCCAGAGTGAATGGAAACTGCACCAGAGGCTTTTTTCTGGAAGTCCTTATACCCAGGAGCGGTCTGTACTGACATCTGGTCTCAGGAATGAGAGGCATTGAAGGCAGCTCTCTGTCCAGGAGTTGGACTGATACCCAGCTGCAGGAAGGTCCCCCTTACCTCCTTTTTACCCTTGGAGGGCGTCAGGCCAGTTGGACCCCTCCTCCTGTTCCATGTATGGAACAATTAATGTGATGGCCACTGCCCAGGACGCTTCTTTGTCAATAACCATTGGGCGTGCATTAAAGCAACAGTGTGCAGATGGCACCTTCATTGTTGATGACAGGAAAAATTATAGGCAGTGGATTAAATTAAAAACTGAAAGGGAATGAATACTCATGACAGGAAATGTGTTTCCTTTCCAGTGGTGGTTTGCATCTGCAGGGAGCAGCTGGTCATTGATGTGTCATCAGAAACCAGCTTTCCACCGGCTCCCTGCATTTTTTTTCAGATGTCACTATAAAAGCACACAGAATTAGACAGAAATACTTTTAAAGGGCTTGAAACTTAATCTCAAATAGAGGAAGGGAATAGTAAGATGGGATACATGGTGTGGCTTTCTCTGGATTGGAAAGATTGCACCTATTTCAGAAAGGCTGCCCTTTTGGAGGAAAATGAGACTCTTTCTGAGTTTATCATTATCGTTGTAGGAAATCTGGAAAGGGTGGTGGGTGTCGACCTGATCTCAGAGAGGCAGCGTTGAGCGGTGGTGTGAAGTGAGATCTTAGTTCCCTTCCCAGGAATTGAACCTGGGTAGCCTGGATGAAAACCAGGAATCCTAGCCACCAGACCAGCAAGGGCTAGAGGTTAGAAGCTATTTTTTCCCTGGCTCTTGCCCCCAGTGAAAAATGCATTTCTCAGGGAGGCAAAAACTGTAAAAACAGCTACAAAGTTTATTATTAGAGACACAGCACGATGGGAGAGCACACAGAGAAACAGTTTGTTTAGTGAAGATAGGAGCAAGGCAGAGAGAGGGAAAGGGTGTGGGCATCCTCCTTAATGAGGAGGAGCTGAGGAGGAATGCAGTAAAGAGGTGGTTAAATCACTCATATAAGGCAGTCCTTCCGGGTCCTTGTTTACCTTTGGCCAATTATCTGGTTTCTTTATCCACACTTGACCTGCCCTAGGGCCTTCCCCAACATGCGTGCGCAACTTTTTTCCAAGATGGATTCCAACCCAGAGGCCTGTGGCGCTGCTGCCTTAGCATCACATATCATGGGGAGGTGCCTCCTTCCTGTTTGACCCCAAGGAGCTTTTCTGCGCATGTGTAGTGTCTCCCTTGCCCCAAGGAAGCGAAATATATGACCTCTTGATCCGTTACTCAAACAAGATTTAGCCCCTCTCTGTTCCTGTTATGACTGTTATCTTAAGGTGTCTGCAGGAGACAAAGCCTGGCTATTTACCCTTTTTCTGTTACTTTCCTTTCGGAGAGCAAACAGGAGGCTGGTTGTAAATATCTAACCTGGAGCCCACCCATCTCCTGTCTCAGGAAATGCAAACAGGAGGCTAATTGTAAGTATCTGGCCTGAAGCCCACTTTTTTCTGGCCCGAAGAAATGTAAATAGGAGGCCAGTTGTAAATGCCTAGCCTGGAGCCCATCCATCTCCTGCCTCAGACCTGGGCTGGGGGGTATTCAGGGCCTGTCTCTCCTGCTAATAGGTAGATTTTTAGGTGTATATCAATGTTTGTATTTGAAAAGCACCCTAAAATGGCATCATTTCTATGTGTGTAAATTTAAAGTTTTCAGACACTTTCACACACCTCATTTTTGTCTCTTCTTTGATCATATGAATGAGGTGTTATATTATTAGGACCATTCTTGTATAGGCAGAGAAGATTTTGGGACTTGAACCCAGGCATTCTTCATATTTTTTGTTTGGGGATATTTTTGTTTGTTTTTTAATTTTTAAATATGTTATGCAGTATTCAAGATAGCCAAATAGATGACCAATGAGATTTTATTATTATTTTGAATAATTTTGGGGGGTATTTGATGTGTCTTATTTCATTCCAGTTATTTTTGTTTCTGATGCTCAGATTATCAAGGTGACTCCTGTCCTTTTGGTAGGGTCATTATGATCCTTGACAGCTGCTCTGCTTTCTAGAACAAAATAAAATAAGGTGTCCCAAGGCTGTCTTGTACCTCCCACTCCAGACCTGAATCCACTTTTATCAAGAAGCCTGTCAATGGGAAACTATTTGGAAACCACGGATTGACAGCAGGCGTTGGAATAAATTCTGACTTGAGCCTAGTAAGTATCTCAGAAAGAGATAACTGAGCAAATGGGAAGTAAAAATATAAATAAATGATCTTTTTAAGAAAGCTTCTAGATTTCAAAGAAGACATGAAAACTTGGATGTAAAAGACCCACTGAGCACGTCAATTTCAGCGCACCAAGGATAAGAAAATAAAATCTTAAATTCATCCAGGACAGAGGGAAATCATTTGCCGAAAAATAATTGCCAAAATGACATCTGTGGTCTTAGCAGAAGATCTGGGTTTTGAGAAGACAGTAGGCTATAATGAAATGTCATAGCTCAGGTGAGAAATTGATAATTATCCCCAAATTTCTACAAAGCCAAGTAGAAAAATAAACAAAATTTTCAAATATGCAAGGATCCACATTTTACCACCCACAGATTATCTGAAAGCATTGCTAGGTAATGTATTACAGTTATGCAAAAACCAAAACAAACCCTAACCAAAGTAAGTGAGGTATAAGAAAAACTAGTCAGAGGTCAGAAAAAAATTTCCATCAAGCCTAATTGTGTCAAACAACAACCATCCCTGAAATGTTAATAGCAATCTGTAAACCAAATATGTGTATTTCTCTCTCTCTCTCTGTATATATATAAATGAAAACATGTGTTTTCAAAAATTTTTAAATAACCACTATACGAGCAGAAAGAGGTTCTAAAATTTTGAAATCTTGAGGGGGAAACTGGAACAAAGAAACTTGAACATTCCAATAATATTTAGAAATGGTTTTAAGAAGTACAACGAAATACTGTGGGAAAACAGCAGCACATGATGACAGAACAAGCCCAGTGTCATCCATAATCACTCTATTGTGAAATGGGTAGACACACTTATTTAAAAACAGCAGCCCCAGGTTCACTTTTAAAAAGTTCCAGATGTGTGCCACTTTCAAGAGAAAGACTTAAAAGTACTCAGAAAGGCAAAAATATGTAGACAGACAGACATAGACACAGACATTGAGTTTGGTAACACTGCAGTGAGCCCTGTCAAATGTACTGTTATTCACCTTATTCTGTTGATTGCACACCAACATTGGTGCAGTTTATGGGAGCTGTCATAGTGGGGCCACCAGGTGCTGAGAGATTGTATGTGGTTTACAGACTGTTGAGAGCTCACCAGACCCCTGCATCGGGATCATGCGGTGGGTGGACTGAAGGAGCTCCATCATTCCCCCACCCCAGACAGGAAGTCAGGTAGTGGCAGGAGAAGAGGGAGGAATATGGTCCAGGCACTTTCCCTGCCTGCAGGGAGCAGCCTGAGATGGCTCAAAGACTAGTTTAAAGGATACTTTCTATAAAGAGATTTCCGAATCCCTGCCAATCAGAATTAATCTTTTTTACTCCTGTGATATCAAAGCACTTTACTTATTGACAGGTTGCTACTAAGAAGATTGAGAGAGAAACACAAGATTTGGAATCATAAGAACAGAGTTTCAAACTGGATCCAACCCTCCGTAATTTTGTGAGCTCAGGAACCCTGCCGCACCTCTTGGGTTCTGCCCCTTAAATTATACTGCTTCCTGTGATAACATCACAATGCTGTTGTGGGTAGTGATACTTTTAAAAAAAATTGTATTTTTGTTAATATGATTCTTGCACATAGGTTAAACACTGAAATAGTTATATAAGGCCTATTTATACCTCTCTCTCTGTTTACATTTTCCAGAAGCGTCTGATTCCAGCTCTGGGTGTTTCATTGAGATTTGCATCTATATCTCTAAATAAAATGCTTATAACAACTACTGCTTTTTGGTTTAGAGTGTTGTGGTCAATATCTAAGGACTTCCCAATACTGAAGGTGAGGATTTAGTTGTCCTTTCACGCCCCCACCACCAGATAGGTAATATATTTCCTTTTTTCTTTCCTTATCCTCCCAATGAAGTTATATTATCATTTTTGGTTAAATTAATTGACAGTGTATATATTAAAATTGTTATGAAATCACTGTTCACATGAGCCAAGTAGTGGGCTATGATTGCATTTATCTTGTAGTATTACTTTTTATTTTTCCTCAGGGTTAATGCTATTGTCTTTTCCTATTTGTTGAATTTTTCTTGTAACAATCATTGTTTCATCCCTAAACTTTCAAGTAGAAGTGTAAGTTGCTCTCCTTGGTTCAGACACATGTGGTTTTGTATCATACACATTTTTAGTGACCTTATCTTTAGAAGCATTTGTCTTCGTGCTTGTAACTAAATTAGCAAATGTTGAACTGGTATTTTCCTTCACTGTCAGGTTCTGTCAACAAATCTCGGACACCGACTGGTGTCTTACAGTTCAGTCCAATTCTGACCCTGACTACTCTGTGTTGGCATGAAACCCCACAAAATAAAGGGCATGATTCCCAATGAGGTGCTCTTGCTTCAGACACCAGCTGCAAGTGGGGTCTTCAGGCTGTCTGCACCTCTGTCTGGCTGACTGCAAATTTGGGACTTCCCTAAACCCCAGGTTTTGATAATTCACTAGACTGACTCACACAGCTCAGGAAAATGCTATGCTTACAATGATCATTTTATTATAAAGGATGCAAATGAGCAGCCAGATGAAGAGTATGTAGGGCAAGGTCGAGGAGGTTTTAGAGAACAGGAGCTGGTTTTTGCCACCCTCCTGGTATATGGTGCTACCCTTCCAGCCAGGAAGCTCTCCCAAGAGCTAATATAAACAAACAGAGTCAAAAATATAAGCAAGGAATAAAAGGGCTTTGAAGAAACAGACAGTACAGGGAGCCGATGAAAACTTCCAAAACTTAAAAAAAATAACGTCAGAAATGTAAGAGAAGCAGTTGCATCAATGTAAAAAGAACAAGGTGTATCAGGATGCAGATACTACCAAAAAGGAACAGACAGTGCAAAACAGAGTTCTTGGAAATTGGAACCTTGGAAGGTAGAAGACAAAGAAACAACAAAATTCCAAGGAAAAAATTCTTTAGCTTATCCCCAACCAAACTAACCATCAAGTAGAAGGATCAACAATAAAGCCACATAAGACCTGGAAAACATATTCTTCTATGCTCCCTTTCTCAGACTGCTCCTGATGGACACCATCCACCAGAATGAGAACATACATCTTGAAAGGAAATCACATGGGTCCCTGAAAAGGATATAACTGGAGAAAAGCAACAGGAATTCTCTGCTTGAGTTGTGGTATAATAAAATATAAAAAAAACTGTAAAATATTATATATATATATATTTTTTTTTTCCTTTGTCCCAAGCTCCTGACATAACACAAAGCTTCAGAAATGCTTGGAATTTCCTGATAGGCATGTCTTCATTATGCTAATAAGGTAACTTATGACAGGGGTTATCCTGAATAGCTTCAGGATGGATGCTGTCATCAGAAAAACCCTAGAGGAGGTTAGAGGGCTGGAACTTTCAGCTCAGGCTTCAGTGAGAGGGGGCAGTGCTGGAAATGGAGCCCAATAATGTGGCCAATAATCTAATCAATCGTGTCTACAAAAGAGAATTTCAATAAAAACTCTAGCTGGCAAAATTTGGGAAATAACTTCTGAAGTTATATATTTTTTTTAAGTTTTAGAAGTTTTCATTTGCTCCCTGTATTGTCTGTTTCTTGTTTTTTATATTAGAGGCTTTCTCATAATGCTAGGTGATCCCTTGATTGGAGCTGTGTGTGTGTGTGTGTGTGTGTGTGTGTGTGTGTGTGTCCATGTCCATGAGGGTCTCAGAGGGAGTGGTAGTGTGGGCTTCACTATAGCATGATCTGGCTGGGAAGGTATCAGTATTATTTTGGAGACCTTAGTATGATTAGATCTTTTCTTTTAGGCTGATCAGTTTGCCCAGAGAAAATTTTTCTAGTTTGCCACCGGGGCAGCCTGAGCCTGGCAATTGGAGTTCTGAGAGCCAAGAGGAGACAGGGGCTGGAGGAGTTGGGTATTCTTAACCCCACCTCTGTTTGTAGTGTGTTACTTCCGTTGTAGCTCTGCCTGTGTCTGGTGTACAGAATCCTCTGGTCTGTCTTCTCCAGAGAGTAAGATTCTAATATCCTGCCAGGCAGGGAGGAGCAGCTGCCACTCGTGCATATGAGTATATTGGGGCATTTGAATGATTCTTATAAAGACTTGATGTCAGCCCTCCTGTTTTAACCTCATCTGCGCTTCTGCTTTCATGGTTACCTGCTCCCTCCAACTTGTGAGCTGTTCTGGGCTTCATCTCAGTCTCCTCCATGTGGACTTAGATCCGCACTTGGAAGACTCCGTCAGTCATCATTTCTTGTCCATTTACTTTTCAGATTCCAAGTTGTTTATGTTGTCTCCTTTCACGCTTGTTTTAGTAAGTTTGAAATTATTCCTTAACGCATTTCTTTATCACGCATTTTTTTGAATTTTGAGAAGAAGAGGATGTATGCTTATGCCCAAATCACATTTTTAATAGGAATCCTCTGAATGGTGATTCTTAACCAGGACTCTGTACCAGAACCCCATGAAAAGCTTTGTCAAATGTGACTGCTTGAGGGATGGAAGTGAAAATGGTGGGGTAAGGACCCCTGGAAATTCTCTCCTTCACAAAATCAAGGAGAAAACTGTCAAAAATTTCCCAAACAAACTTTTCCAAAACTTTGGAAATTAACCAAACGTATGCAGAAATCCAGGGGAACATTAATTCAAGAAAATTAGCTGACCTTTGGTAAGAACAGTGAGCTTTGTAACTTGCCCTCTGTTCCATCCAGGGTACCAGCCACCACAGGGAAAAGAACTCATTGCCGGAGAAGAGTTTTCTTTGATCTGTCTGGTGCATCATTAGAAAACCCCACTTGCAAGGCTGTCTTTAACAGACCTAATCCAGAGCTTTCTAGTGCATAAAGCTTTTCCTGGGAGCATCTGTTGAATTTTTTCCCCACTCTGTCTCCCATTTCCATATTTCTTCTGTGTGACCATAATTTTTCTTTTTTCTCTTTTTTCTCTTTAACTTTTGACCCCCTTCACCCATTTCTCCCACCTCCCACCCTCCCTATCAGGTTTTTGTTTTGATTTTTTAGATTCCACAGGTAAGAGAGATCATACACAGTATTTGTCTTTCTGTATCTGACTTACTTCACTTAGCATAATGCCATTGAGGTTCATCCACATTGTCACAAATGGCAAGATTTCATTCTTTTTTATGATTGATGTATGTATATATATAGTGAAATATACATATCACAATTTCTTTTTTTTTAATTTAATTAATTAATTTATTTATGGCTGTGTTGGGTCTTCGTTTCTGTGTGAGGGCTTTCTCTAGTTGCGGCAAGCGGGGGCCACTCTTCATCGTGGTGCGCCGGCCTCTCACTGTCGCAGCCTCTCTTGTTGCGGAGCACAGGCTCCAGATGCACAGGCTCAGCAACTGTGGCTGACGGGCCTAGTCACTCTGCGGCATGTGGAATCTTCCCAGACCAGGGCTCGAACCCGTGTCCCCTGCATTGGCAGGCAGATTCTCAACCACTGCACCACCAGGGAAGCCCCATATCACAATTTCTTTACTCGTTCATCCATCAATGGATAGTTCAGTTGCTTCCATATCTTGGCTGTTAAAAACAATGCTACAGTGAAGATGGGGGTGCATATATCTTTGAGTTAGTGTTTTTGTTTTCTTTGGATAAATACCCAGAAGTGGAATTTCAAATGGTAGTTCTATTTTTAGTTTTTTGAGGAATCTCCATACTGTTTTCCATAGTGGCTGTACCAATTTACATTCCTACCAACTGTGTATAAGAGCTCCCTTTTGTTCATCCTCGCCAGTACTTGATATTTCTTGTCTTTTTTATGATAGCCATTCTAACAGGTATGACGTGATATCTTATTGTGGTTTTGATTTGCATGTCCCTGATGATTAGTGACGGCATCTTTTCATGTACCTGTTGGCCATCTCTATGTCTTCTTTGGAAAAATGTCTATTTAGACCTCTGCCCACTTTTTAGTTGGTGATGTATATATATTTGCTATTGTATGTTTTTCATTTTGAAAATTTACTTTTCCATTTTGAAAAGTAATTGCTTAAGCTTGGAGCTGCCTGAGGCAATGGATGACACTTGGGGAAAAAAGATTAAAAGGAAAAGTTGGGGAATTAGATGCCCATAGCGTCTTTGAAAAAATCTCCAGAAAGCATGTGTAGGCTATGCACATGCTCAGGAAAAGACCTGAGAAGACCCTCACTTCTCACCTCTGATTGACCTTGAGGCTGCACACAAGCAGAAAGTAAATGCTAAAGCAATGTAGTCAACTGCCTGGCTGAGTGCTGAGGATGTGCCCCAGCACACACAGAAGATCCCATTGACAAAGACTGGGAGCCTTGTTGGTTCCAGGCATTTAAGGAAATTTCTGTTCATTCCATCATTATCTAAAAACTAAGCTAATCAAACAGAGACTTCAGTGGCCACACACAACGAAGAATACATTTTACAGAATTAATTCAGAAAAATGACTACATAAATAAACAACAACAAGATCAAACCTGGGTGGAGAGAGAATATGATTTCCAGAGTTGTAATGTTATATTATTTTAAATGTCCATTTTCAGCAAAAATATATAACACATGCAATGAAAAAAGAGTTTGATCCATACACAGAAATAAACAATAGCAACTATCCTGAGGAAGCCCACACATTGGATTTATTAGACAAAGACTTTAAATCAGCTATTTTATATCTTTTCAATGAATTAAAGGAGATCATCTATAAAGAACCAAAGGAAAGTTCAAGAATGATGTCTCATCAAATACAGAATATCAATAATGAGATATAAATTATAATAAAGATATATATTCTGGCATAGAAAATTCCAAAAACTGAAAGGAAAACTCACTAGAGTGTTTCAACAGCAGATATGAGTAGGTGGAAGAATGAAACTGGGAACTTGAAGATAAATCAATGGGATTATCCAGTCTGAAGAACTTAAAAAAAAAGAATGCAGAAAAATAAATCTCAGAGACCTGTTAGACACCAACAAATGCAAAATGGGAGTTCTAGACGGAGCAGAAAGAGAGGTGAAGAAAGAATATTTGAAGATATAATGGTTGGAAACTTACCAAATTTGATGAAAAACATTAACCTACACATCCAAAGTGCTCAGTGAACTACAAGTAGGATAAACTCGAAGAGATCCACATGCAGATGCTCATAATTAAACTGTTGGAAGACAAATACAGAGAGAATCTTGAAAATAGTAGGGGAGAACTGACTCATCCCATTCAAAGAATCCTCAATCAGATTAACAGCTGTTCTGTGAACAGAAGCAATGAAGGATAGAAGGCAGTGGGATGACATATTCAAAATGCTGAAAGAAAAGACTTTCAACCAAGAATTCTATATCTAGCAAAACTACCTTTCAAAAATGAAGAATGAATTAATACACAGTCAGCCCTCTGTATCTGTGGGTTTCACATCTGCAAATTCAACCAACCTCAGATTGAAAATCTCAGATTGAAAACCTCAGGTTGAAAATCAGATTGAAAATCTGAAATAAAATTTCAGAGAGTTCCAAAAAGCAAAACTTGAATTTGCTACATGCTGGCAACTATTTATATAGCATTTACAACCATCTGCATAACATTTACGTTATATTAGATACTATAAGTAATCTAGAGATGAATTAAAGTATCTGGGAAGATGTATGTAGGCTATATGCAAATACTACACCATTTTTTATAAAGGACTTGAGCATCCTTGGATTTTGGTGTCTGAGGGTGGTCCTAGAACCAATTCCCCTGGATATCAAAGGACAACTGCATTCTCAAATTTTAAAACTCTGAGAGAATTCACGTCATATGTCATCAGGTAAATGCAAATTAAAACAACAGTGAGATACCAATAACACCTATGAAAATGGCCAAAATCCAGAACACCTACAACACCAAATACTGGCAAGGATGTGCCAACAGGAACTCTCATTCATTGCTGGTGGGAATGCAAAATGCTACAACCACTCTGGAAGACAGTTTGGTGATTTCTTATGGAACTAAACATACTCTTAACATAACATCCAGCAATCCCACTCCTTGGCATTTATTCAAAAGAATTGAAAACTTACGTTCACACAAAAACTTGTACACAGGTGTTTAAAGCAGCCTCATTTAGTATTACTGCCAAAATTTGGAAACAACCAAAATGTCCTTCAGTCAATGAATAGATAAACTGTGGTACATCCAGTCACTGGAATGTTATTCATCACCAAACAGAAATGAGCTATTAAGCCATGAAAAGGCATAGGAACCTTACATACATATTACTAAGTGAAACGTCAGTCTGAAAAGTCTTCATACTGAATGATTCCAACCATATGACTTTCTGGAAAAGGCAAAACTGTGGAGATAATAACAATATCAGTGGTTTCCAAGAGTCAGGGGAGGGAGTGATGAATAGACAGAGCAGAGAGACTTTTTAGGGCAGTGAAACTACTCTGAATGATACTTAAATGATAGATATGTGTCATTATACATTTGTCCAAACTCATAGAATATACAACGCCAAGAGTGAACCATAATGTAAACTATGGACTTTGGTTGGTAATGATGTGTCTGTGTAGGTTCATTGGTTGTAATGATTCTAACACTTCAGTGGGGGGGGGCTGGTGTTGATAATGAGGGAGGCTATGTGTGTGGGGGCAGGTAAATCGCTGTACCTTCCCTTCAGTTTTGCCATGAATCTAAAACTGCTCTAAAAAATAAAGTAAAAAAAAGCTGAGATAACTCTTGATAGTAAACTTACTGTACAAGAAATACTAAAGGGAATCCTTTAGGTGAAGTGAAAGGTCAGTAGACAGTAACTTGTATCCACATGAATAATAAAGAGCACCAGTAAGGTAACTACTTAGGTAAATATAAAAGACAGTATAAATCTATGTTTTGTTTATCACTTTTTTCTTCCTATTTGACTTGAAAGGCAACCCAGTAAAGCAATAACTATAAATACGTGTTGATGTGCATAATATATATAAAGTTTGTGTGGTATAAAGAAAGCGGGGAGAGAAAGCAGAACTACAGAGGAGCAGAGTTTTTGTGTAATATTTATTTAAGTTAATATCAATCCAAACAGGATTGTAATAAATTGTTAATTGTAATCCCCAGGAAAAATAGGTCAAAAAATATATGGTAAATGAAATGACAAGGAGATTAAAATGGTAGTCTAGAAGGTTTTGAGTTAACACATCAGAAGGCAATAAGAGAGGGATTCAGGTAGAGGGAGCCACGTAAGACATTGAAACAAATAGCAAAATGTGAACATAAATCCTACTTTTATCAGAAATTACATTAAATAGTTAAACATTCCAGCTGAAAGACAGAGATTGACAGAATGGGTTAAAAAAAAATGATCTGACTATATGTCTCTACAGGAGATACTTTAGATTCCAAGATGTAAATACACTATCATTTGAATTGCTTTTGCCCTGTAGATACGGTATTGTCTTTCTCTTGCTGTTTCAAAGGTTTTTTCATTGTGTTTAGCTTCTGGAAGTTTGACTCTGATGTATCTTGGTAGGGATTTCTTTAGATTTATCTTGTTTGGGGTTTGCTCACTTCTTGAATCTATAGATTGTGTCTCATCAAATTTGGGAAGTGTCAGCCGTTATTTCTTCATGTACTTTTTTAGTTTCACCTTCTTTTTCATCTAAGACTCCAATTATACAATTATTAGATATTTTATTTTAGTCCCATAGGTCCCTGAAGCTCTGTTCATTTTTTAATTTTTTAGTTTTTTTCTCTGTTTTTCAAATTGGGTAATTTCTATTGTTCTGGCTCCCAGTTCACTCATTCTTTGACCATTCTGCTGTTGAGCCCCTCCATTCAGTTATTTAGGTTATTTTGTTTTTCAGTTCTAAAATTTCCATTTGATTCTCCTGTATATCTTCTATTTCTCTGCTGAGACTTCCTATCTTTTCATTTATTTCTATCATGTTTGCAATTGCTATTTGGAGCATTTTTTGATGTCTGCTTTCAAATCTCTATCAGATAATTCTAACGTCTCTTGGTCGTCATCTTGTTGACATCCATTGATTGTCTTTATTTTTTTAATTCAGTTTTAGATCTTCCTGGCTCTTTGTCTGGTAAGTGATTTTCAATAGGAACCTAAACATCGTACTTATTTTGTTATGAGACTCTGGGTCTTATTTAAAATCTCTGTTTAAATAGGTGGGACCTTGGGAAACTCCTCCTGAGGGCAGAGGGGTAGGTGAGACTTGTGGCATGAGGTTGGTCAGGGGAGGTTAAGGAAGGTAAGGTAAGGGCAGGTAGGAAGAGGTTATTAGAGAGTGACTCATTCTGGTACTCCATGAAAGTTCTTGAACTAGATTATAAGATGTCAAGAGGGTACTTCCTTCCCCAGGAATCTCTCCTTATTTCATAACCTAAGCCTCTCTAATAACCTGTATCTATGGAATCCAGGTTAGGGCAAATGCATTACTTCATTAAACTGAACAGAAACTGGTGGTTGTTCTAGATGATAATGAATATAAAAGTAGGTGCAGATTAATTTTGATCTACAAGTGAGACTGTGATCATCTATAGTCTGGGGTGAGGAGGTGGGGGGTTGTGGGATAAAAATTCAGCTGTAGCTGTTGTGTAGATATAAGCTCAGGCATCCCCTATGTTACATACTTTCTTCCTGTCTCCCAGCCACCCCAGAGTTTATAATGAAAATACTGTCCCTGACATGTTAAGTGGCTCACACTTAACCAAAGGCCATTTATGAAACAAGGAATGACTTGGGAACTTTATCCAAACTATGTAATCACCTGCATTATGAAAAAGTTCCTGAAGTAATTCCCTTCCTGATTTGGTGATAGGAACATTTTTCTTGTTAATTGGTGTCATGTGCTTTATGGCCTGAGTCACTTCATTGTACTTCTCAGAAGCAAAGAGGTCTGTGAATAGTCTGAATTTGGGTTATTTAGCTCCTCATTGTTCCCTGTAAAATAGGAATCCGAATATGCTCTGGATTATATGGGAAATGGACTTTGGGGCTGGAGAAGGGAGAGGTGTTGAATTTTCCTTTCTGAGTGTTAGAACTCTGTGGTGATTAATTGTTGGTGAATTGCCAAATTATTTCTGGGCACCAGTAATTTATTAGCTTTCTACAAGTCTCTAAAAGATAGAGTCTAAAGATCCATAGGGGACTCATTATTAATAGATTTTACAGAAAAACAAAAAGGATTCTATAAACCCGTTTGGGAAGCACAGGCTTAGTCAGATTCTCCAGGACCTTTTAGAGCCCTTGTGATACATGGTGTGAGCTAGGAATCTGAGAGAGGTCATGGTAGTGCTTTCTCTTGGTTGATGTGTATTGTTTGGGCAGTACTCTTAGCCCAACAGGTTTCCAAGGTGACCCTGTCCTGATTTGACAAGGGGAGGACTTTATTTTTTTAATTTTATTTTATTGAAGTATAGTTGATTTACAGGGTCGGGTTGTGTTAATTTCTCCTGTACAGCAAAGTGATTGTTATAAATATATATTCTTTTTCATATTCCTTTCCATTATGGTTTATTACAGGATATTGAATATAGTTCCCTGTGCTATACAGTCCTTGTTATCTATCTTATATATAGTAGTTTGTATCTGTTAACCCCAAATTCCCAATTTATCCCCCATCCCTGCTATCCCCTTTGATAACCAACCATAAGTTTGTTTTCTATGTCTGTCTGTTTCTGCTTTGTAAATAAGTTCATTTGCATCCTATTTTAGATTCCAGATATAAGTGATATCATATGGTATTTGTCTTTCTCTTTCTGACTTCACTTAGTAGATTTAGTTTTTTAAATACATATTTTATTTTAGGACAGTTTTAGATTTAGGGAAAACTTGCAAAGATTTACTCATTTACCCCACACCCAGTTTCCCCCATTATTATCATTGTACATTTGTATGCTACCTTTTATTATAATTAATGAACATATATTGATAGATTATTTTAACTCAAGTCCATGCTTTATTAGGATTTTCTTGAGAAAATTTGGGAAGTGTCAGCCATTATTTCTTCATGTACTTTTTTAGTTTCACCTTCTTTTTCATCTAAGACTCCAATTATACAATTATTAGATATTTTATTTTAGTCCCATAGGTCCCTGAAGCTCTGTTCATTTTTTCATTTTTTAGTGTTTTTCTCTGTTTTTCAAATTGGGTAATTTCTATTGTTCTATCTCCCAGTTCATCCTGTCATATCAAGGGCATATACCGTCAATATGATTTGTCATTGTTGATGTTGACCTTCATCTTATGACTTTAGGTATGTCAGGGCTCTCCACTGTACAGTTACTCTTTTTCCCCCCTGTCTATACTGTAGTTTTTGCAAGGAAGTCGCTCTGTGCAGCCCACATTTAAGTAGTGGGGAGGTAAGCTCCATCTCCTTAAAAAGTGGAATATCTACATAAATTATTTGGAGTTCCTCTGCATGAGAGATTTGTCTGTTTTCTCCCTTTTATTTATTCAATTATTTATTTATGGCAGTGTGGACTCATGGATATTTATCTTATACTCTGGTTATAATTCAGTACTACTTTATGAATTTTGTTTCTCAAATTGTTCCAGCTTTGGCCACCTGGGTACTTGTTCTGTTTGTTCCTGTGACCCTTTGATGTATCCTCATCATTGTGAATTTATGTATTTATTTTTTGACCACTTTCTTACTTCCTGGCACTCGATGCTCCAGGTCATCTTGTTTATTTCCTGCCCAACACCTGGAGTCAACTGTTTCTCAAGGACGCCTGATTCTTTTTACTGGAGAATGATTAGGAAACAAAATCTGGGTGCTTGGTGTGTGTGTTCATTGCTCCTGGGGCATGTTTCTAGGCCCTCTAAATTGATGGAGTAAGGGACAGGTGTATGTATACAGTATGTATACTAATGCATGTATATGCACATATCTATGGTATTTCTATATATAACACTGGAATCTATTTTAAGCTAAACGTGAATTCTGCCTTATGTCTCCAACTCTAATCCATTACCATATAGGTAATTCTAACCTCCTCCCACTCCAGTGGTGAGAAATCTGACTCCCACGATCTTCCACCCACTTACATAATTGTTCAATCCCAGTATACATGCAGTGGTTTTAGAATTGTTAGGCCAGACCTCTATGGAGAACAGCTTCATCACCTAGAGTGCAGTGCTAGTGTACGGTGCCTTACAGACTCCCTTATTTTGGAATTTACTTAGGTCAGCACCCTTTCCCTCCAACTCCGTCAGGGAGGTTCATACTTTTGTGATGTATTTAGATCCATTTCTCACATTTTGCATTCCATCCTGGATCCTCTGACTTCCTAAATGATTTTCTTTTAAATTTGCATACGTTAAGGTTTACTCTTTGTGCTCTACAGTTATATGGGTTTTGACAAATGCTTTATGTCTTGTGTTCACTATTGCAATATCATACAAAATTGTTTCCCTGCTCTAAAAATCCCCTGTGCTCCATCTATTCATCCGTATAACCTCACACACAGCACAACTGATCATCTGTTTACCAGCCCTAGTTTTGCAGTGTCTTATAATTGAAATCATACGGTATGTTGCCTTTTCAGCCTGGCTTTTTTCACTTAGCAATATATGTTTAAGGTATATCTATATCTTTTGTGGTTTGATAGCTTATTTCATTTTATCCCTGAATAGTAGTAGTTCATTATATGGATGTAACACAGTTTGTTTATCCATTCATTTACTGTAGGACATCTTGGTTGCTTCCAGGTTTTGGCAGTTGTGAATAAACTGGCCATAAACATTAACATGAAGGCTTTTGTGTGGATAAAAATTTTCAAACCATTGAGTAAATATCTAGGAGTGCATTTGTCAGATAGTCTGGTGATACTACGTTTAGTTTTATAAGAAACTGCCAAACTCTCTTCCAGACAGGCACACCATTTTGCATTCCCACCAGCAGTAAATGAGAGTTCTTGCTGCTCCACATCCTCTCAGCAATTGGTATTGTCAGTTTTTTAGATATTAATCATTCTAATAGGTGTGTGGCAGTATCTCACTGTTTTAATTTGTAATTCCTTAATGACATATTGAGCATCTTTTTGTATGCTTTTTTACCATCTGTGTATCTTTGTTGTTCAGGTATCTGTTCACATCTTTTGCCTATTTTTTAGTTAGGTTGTTTGTTTTCTTATTGTTGACTTTTCTCCCAATATTTCAGATCCAAGTCCTTTATCAGAGATGTTATTTTGAGAAACTGTCTCCCAGTCTGTGGTTTGTTTTTTCATTCTGGTAACTGTCTTTTACAAAGCAGTTTTTAAGCTTAATAAAATCCAACCTAACAATTTTAATTATTTTATTTTTTGCATGGATCGTCGTCCCTTTGGCATTGTATCCAACAACTCATCACCAAGCCTCAGATCACACATATGCTATCCTATGTTTTCTTCTAGTTTTACATTTAGTCTTATGATCCATTTTGATTTTACTTCTGTGATAGGTATTAGGTCCATGTCTATTTTTCTAGATATTTATCCTGCTTGGTGTTCCCTCACTTTCCAGAATGCGTGATTTGTGTCTGTCATTAATTTTGGAAAGTTCTCAGCCATTATTACTTCGATCATTCATCTGCTCTGCTCCTTCTTCTTCTGGTAACCCAACTATATAAAGTTATACATTTTGAAATCATCCCAGAGTTATTGGATGGTCTATTTTTTCATTCTTTTTCCTTTTTTGCATTTCAGTTTCAGAAGTTTCTATGACATATTTTCAAGTATACTGATTATTTCCCTGGTTGTGTCCAGTCTAATCATGAGACCATCAAAAGCTTTCTTTTTTTCTTTAATTTAAAAATGTTTACATTTAATAGAATTTTGTATATTTTGGACAAAATATATTCAAATTGCATACAGGCATTCTTTATTTCTGTTATGGTGTTTTTGATTCCTAGTATTTTCTTTAGAGTCTTCCTTAGAGTTTCCATATTCCTGCTGACATTACCCATCTGTTCTTTTATTCTTTTGTTGTTGTTGTTTGTTTATTTGTTTTTGTTTTTGTTTTTAACATCTTTATTGGAGTATAATTGCTTTACAATGGTGTGTTAGTTTCTGCTTTATAACAAAGTGAATCAGCTATATGTATACATATATCCCCATATCTCCTCCCCCTTGCATCTCCCTCCCACAATCCCTATCCTACCCCTCTAGGTGGACACAAAGTACTGAGCTGATCTCCCTGTGCTATGCAGCTGCTTCCCACTAGCTATCTATTTTACATTTGGCAGTGTATATATGTCCATGCCACTCTCACACTTCATCCCAGCTTACCCTTCCCCCTCCCTGTGTCCTCAAGTCCATTCTCTACGTCTGCGTCTTTATTCCTGTCCTGCCCTTAGGTTCTTCAGAACCTTTTTTGGGGGGGGCGGAATTCCATATATATGTGTTAGCATACGGTATTTGTTTTTATCTTTCTGACTTACTTCACTCTGTATGACAGACTCTAGGTCCATCCAACTCACTACAGGTAACTCAATTTCGTTTCTTTTTATGGTTGAGTAATATTCCATTGTATATATGTGCCACACCTTTATCCATTCATCTGTCGATGGACACTTAGGTTGCTTCCATGTCCTGGCTATTGTAAATAGAGCTGCAATGAACATTGTGGTACATGACTCTTTTTGAATTATGGTTTTCTCAGGGTATATGCCCAGGAGTGGATTGCTGGGTGATATGGTAGTTCTATATTTAGTTTTTTAAGGGACCTCCATACTGTTCTCCATAGTGGCTGTATCAATTTACATTCCCACCAACAGTGCAAGAGGGTTCCTTTTCTCCACACCCTCTCCAGCATTTATTGTTTGTAGATTTTTTGATGATGGCCATTCTGACCGGTGTGAGGTGATACCTCATTGTAGTTTTGATTTGCATTTCTCTAATAATTAGTGATGTTGAGCATCCTTTCCTGGGTTTGTTGGCAATCTGTATATCTTTGGAGAAATGTCTATTTAGGTCTTCTGTCCATTTTTGGATTGGGTTGTTTGTTTTTTTGATATTGAGTTGCATGAGCTGTTTGTATATTTTGGAGATTAATCCTCTGTCAGTTGCTTCGTTTGCAAATATTTTCTCCCATCCTGAGGGTTGTCTTTTGGTCTTGTTTATGGTTTCCTTTGCTGTGCAGAAGCTTTTAAGTTTCATTAGGTCCCATTTGTTTATTTTTGTTTTTATTTTTATTTCTCTAGGAGGTGGGTCAAAAAGGATCTTGCTATCATTTATGTCATAGAGTGTCCTGCCTATGTTTTCCTCTAAGAGTTTCATAGTGTCTGGCTTTACACTTAGGTCTTTAATCCATTTTGAGTTTATTTTTGTGTATGGTGTTAGGGAGTGTTCTAATTTCTTTCTTTTACATGTAGCCGTCCAGCTTTCCCAGCACCACTTATTGAAGAGGCTGTCTTTTCTCTATTGTATATTCTTGCCTCCTTTATCAAAGATAAAGTGAACATATGTGCATGGGTTTATCTCTGGGCTTTCTATCCTGTTCCATTGATCTATATTTCTGCTTTTGTGCCAGTACCATACTGTCTTGATTACTGTAGCTTTGTAATATAGTCTGAAGACCGGGAGCCTGATTCCTCCAGCTCCGTTTTTCTTTCTCAAGATTGCTTTGGCAATTCGGGGTCTTTTGTACTTCCATACAAATTGTGAAATTTTTTGTTCTAGTTCTGTGAAAAATGCCATTGGTAGTTTGATAGGGATTGCATTGAATCTGTAGATTGCTTTGGGTAGTAGAGTCATTTTCACAATGTTGATTCTTCCAATCCAAGAACATGGTATAGCTCTCCATCTGTTTGTATCATCTTTAATTTCTTTTATCAGTGTCTTATAGTTTTCTGCATACAGCTCTTTAGTCTCCTTAGGTAGGTTTATTCCCAGGTATTTATTGTTTTTGTTGCAATGGTAAATGGGAGTGTTTCCTTAATTTCTCTTTCAGATTTTTCATCGTTAGTGTATAGGAATGCAAGAGATTTCTGTGCATTAATTTTGTATCCAGCTACTTTACCAAATTCATTGATTAGCTCTAGTAGTTTTCTGGTAGCATCTTTAGGATTCTCTATGTATAGTATCATGTCATCTGCAAACAGTGACAGTTTTCTTCTTTTGCGATTTGGATTCCTTTTATTTCTTTTTTGTCTCTGATTGCTGTGGGTAAAACTTCCAAAACTATATTGAATAATAGTGGTGAGAGTGGGCAACCTTGTTTTGTTCCTGATCTTAGTGGAAATGTTTTCAGTTTTTCACCATTGAGAACGATGTTGGCTGTGGGTTTGTCATATATGGCCTTTATTATGTTGAGTTAAGATCCCTCTTTGCCTACTTTATGGAGGTTTGTTATCATAAATGGGTGTTGAATTTTGTCGAAAGCTTTTTCTGCATCTATTGAGATTATCATCTGGTTCTTCTGCTTCACTTTGTTAATATTGTGTATCACATTGACTGATTTGCATATATAGAAGAATCCGTGCATTAGTGGGATAAACCCCACTTGATCATGGTGTATGATCCTTTTAATGTGCTGTTTGATTCTGTTTGCTAGTATTTTGTTGAGGATTTTTGCATCTATGTTCATCAGTGATACTGGCCTGTAGTTTTCTTTCTTTGTGACATCTTTGTCTGGTTTTGGTATCAGGGTGATGGTGGCCTCATAGAATGAGTTTGGGAGTGTTCCTCCCTCTACTATATTTTGGAAGAGTTTGATAAGGATAGGTGTTAGCTCTTCTGTAAATGTTTGATAGAATTTGCCTGTGAATCCATCTGCTCCTGGGCTTTTGTTTGTTGGAAGATTTTTAATCACAGTTTCAATTTCAGCGCTTGTGATTGGTCTGTTCATATTTTCTATTTCTTCCTGGTTCAGTCTTGGAAGGTTGTGCTTTTCTAAGAATTTGTCCATTTCTTCCAAGTTGTCCATTTTATTGGCATATAGTTCCTTGTAGTAATCTCTCATGATCCTTTGTATTTCTGCAGTGTCAGTTGTTACTTCTTTTTCATTTCTAATTCTATTGATGTGAGTCTTCTCCCTTTTATTCTTGATGAGTCTGGCTAATGGTTTAACAATTTTGTTTATCTTCTCAAAGAACGAGCTTTAAGTGTTATTGATGTTTGCTATTATTTCCTTCATTTCTTTTTCATTTATTTCTAATCTGATGTTTATGATTTCTTTCCTTCTGCTAACTTTGGGGTTTTTTGGTTCTTCTTTCTCTAATTGCTTTAGGTATAAGGTTAGGTTGTTTGTTTGAGATTTTTCTTGTTTCTTGAGGTAGGATTGTAATGCTATAAACTTCCCTCTTAGAACTGCTTTGCTGCATCCCATAGGTTTTGGGTCATTGTGTTTTCATTGTCATTTGTTTCTAGTATTTTTTGATTTCCTCTTTGATTTCTTCAGTGATTTCTTGGTCATTTAGTAGTGTATTGTTTAGCCTTCTTATCTTTGTATTTTTTACTGGTTTTTTCCTGTCATTGATATCTAGTCTCATAGCATTGTGGTCAGAAAAGATACTTGATATGATTTCAATTTTCTTAAATTTACCAAGGCTTGATTTGTGACCCAAGATATGATCTGTCCTGGAGAATGTTCAATGAGCACTTGAGAAGAAACTGTATTCTGTTGTTTATGGATGGAATGTCCTATAAATATCAATTAGGTCCATCTTGTTTAATGTATCATTTAAAGCTTGTGTTTCCTTATTTATTTTCATTTTTGTTGATTTGTCCATTGGTGAAAGTGGGGTTGTAAAGTCCCCTACTATTATTGTGTTACTGTCGATTTCCCCTTTTATGGCTGTTAGCATTTGCCTTATGTATTGAGGTGCTCCTATGTTGGGTGCATAAATATTTACAATTGTTACATCTTCTTCTTGGATTGATCCCTTGATCATTATGTAGTCTCCTTCTCTGTTCCTTGTAATAGTCTTATTTTAAAGTCAATTTTGTGTGATATGAGAATTGCTACTCCAGCTTTCACTTGATTTCCATTTGCATGGAATATGTTTTTCCATCACATCACTTTCAGTCTGTATGTGTCCCTAGGTCTGAAGTGGGTCTCTTGTAGACAACATATATACGGGTCTTGTTTTTGTATCTGTTCAGCCAGTCTGTGTCCTTTGGTTGGAGCATTTAATCCATTTACATTTAAGGTAATTATCGATACGTATGTTCCTATTACCATTTTCTTAATCGTTTTGGGTTTATTATTGTATGTCTTTTCCTCCTCTTGTGTTTCCTGGCTAGAGAAGTTCCTTTAGTATTCATTGTAAATCTGGTTGGTGGTTTGAATTCTCTTAGCTTTTGTTTGTCTGTAAAGGTTTTAATTTCTCCATCAAATCTGAATGAGATTCTTGCTGGGTAGAGTAATCTTGGTTGTAATTTTTTCCCTTTCATCACTTTAAATATGTCCTGCCCACTCCCTTCTGGCTTGCAGAGTTTCTGCTGAAAGATCAACTGTTAACCTTATGGGGATTCTGTTGTATGTTATTTGTTGCTTTTCCCCTGCTGCTTTTAATATTTTTTCTTTGTACTTAATTTTTGATAGTTTGATTAATTTGTGTCTTGGCATGTTTCTCCTTGGATTTATCTTGCATGGAACTCTCTGCACTTCCTGGACTTGATTGACTATTTCCTTTCCCATGTTAGGGAAGTTTTCAAGTATAATCTCTTTAAATATTTTCTCAGTCCATTTCTTTTTCTCTTCTTCTTCTGGGATAATTTGAATGTTGGTGCGTTTAACGTTGTCCCAGATGTCTCTGAGTCTGTCCTCAATTCTTTTCTTTCTCTATTCTTTCTTCTGCTCTGTGGTAGTTATTTCCACTATTTTATCTTCCAGGTCACTTATCTGTTCTTCTGCCTCAGTTATTCTGCTATTGATTCCTTCTAGAGAATTTTTAATTTCATTTATTGTGTTGTTCCTCACTTGTTTGCTCTTTTAGTTCTTCTAGGTCCTTGTTGAACGTTTCTTGTATTTTCTCCATTCTGTTTCCAAGATCTACTATCATTACTCTGAATTCTTTTTCAAGTAGATTGCCTCTTTCCTCTTCATTTGTTAGGTCTGGTGGATTTTTACCTTGCTCCTTCATCTGCTGCGTATTTCTCTGTCTTCTCATGTTGTTTAACTTACTGTGTTTGGGGTCTCCTTTTTGCAGGCTTCATGTTCATAGTTCCCATTGTTTTTGGTGTCTGCTCCCAGTGGGTAATGTTGGTACAGTGGGTTGTGTAGGCTTCCTGGTGGAGGGGACTGGTGCCTGTGTTCTGGTGAATGAGGCTCGACCTTGTCTTTCTGGTGGGCAGGACCGCATTCGGTGGTGTGTTTTGGGGTATCTGTGAACTTATTATGATTTTAGGCAGCCTCTCTGCTAATGGGTGGGTTTGTGTTCCTGTTTTGCTAGTAGTTTGGCATAGGGTGTCCAGCACTATAGCTTGCTGGTCGTTGAGTGGAGGTGAGTCTTAGTGTTGAGATGGAGATTTCTGGGAGAGCTTTCGCTGTTTGATATTACTTGGGGCTGGGACATCTCTGGTGATCCAATGTTCTGAACTCGGCTCTCCCACCTCAGAGGCTCAGGCCTGAAACCCGGCTGGAGCACCAAGACCCTGTCAGCCACATGGCTCAGAAGAAAAGGGAGGGGAAAAAATTTAAAAAATAAATAAAATAAAATAAAGTTCTTAAAAGAAAAAATAAAGAAATTATTAAAAATTTAAAAAATTAAAAAGTAATAAAAAAAGAAATAAAGAAGAGAGCAACCAAACCAAAAAACAAATCCACCAATGATAACAAGTGCTAAAAACTATACTAAAAAAAAATATGGACAGACAGAACCCTAGGACAAATGGCAAAAGCAAAGCTTTACAGATAAAATCACACAAAGAAGCATACACACACACAACTCACAAAAAGAAAAAGAAAAATAATATATATATATAAACAAAAAATGGAAGAGAGCAGTCCAATCAATAAACAAATCTACCAGTGATATTAAGCTCTAAATACTAAAATAAGATAAACATAAAACCAGAAACAATTTAGATGCAGATAGCAAACCCCAAGTCTACAATTGCTCTGAAAGTCCACTGTCTCAATTTTGGGATGATTTGTTGTCTGTTCAGGTATTCCACAGGTACAGGGTACATCAAGTTGACTGTGGATATTTAATCCACTGTTCCTGAGGCTGCATGGAGAAATTTCCCTTTCTCTTCTTTGTTTGCATAGTTCTTGTGGTTCAGCTTGGGATTTGGCCCTGCCTGTGCGTGTAGGTTACCTGAGGACATCTGTTCCCCGCCCAGACAGGATAGGCTTAAAGTAGCAGCTGATTTGGGGCTCTGGCTCACTTAAGCTGGGGCCTGGGAGGGGTATGGACTGCAGGGTGAGCCTGCGGTGGCAGAGGCCGGCGTGACGTTGCAACAGCCTGAAGCACGTCATGTGCTTTCCCCAGGAAGTTGTCCCTTGATCACGGGACCCTGGCAGTGGCAGGCTCCAGAGGCTCCAGGGAGGGGAGATGTGGATAGTGAACTGTGCTTGCACACAGGCTTCTTGGTGGCTGCAGCAGCAGTCTGAGCGTCTCATGCCCATCTCTGGGGTCTGTGCTGATAGCCGTGGCTCACGCTCATCTCTGGAGCTCCTTTAAGTGGTGCTCTGAATCCCCTCTCGTCGTGCACCCTGAAATAATGGTCTCTTGCCTCTTAGGCAGTTCCAGACATTTTCCCGGACTCCCTTCTGGCTAGCTGTGGTGCACTAGCCCCCTTCAGGCTGTGTTCATGCAGGCAACCCCAGTCCTCTCCCTGGGATCTGAACTCCAAAGACCAAGCCTCAGCTCCCAGCCCCCACCCACCCTGGCGGGTGAGCAGACAAGCCTCTCAGGCTGGTGAGTCCTGGTCGGCACCGATCCTCTATGCGGGAATCTCTTCGCTTTGCCCTCTGCACCCCTATTGCTGCGCTCTCCTCCGTGGCTCCAAAGCTTCCCCCCAGCCACCCCCGTCTCCGCCAGTGAAGGGGCTTCCTAGTGTATAGAAACTTTTCCTCCTTCACAGCTCCCTCCTAGAGATACAGGTCCTGTCCCTATTCTTTTGTCTCTGTTTTTCCTTTTTTCTTTTGCCCTACCCAGGTACGCGGGGAGTTTCTTGCCTTTTGGGAAGTCTAAGGTCTTCTGCCAGTGTTCAGTAGGTGTTCTGTTGGAGTTGTTCCACATGTAGGTGTATTTTTGATATATTTGTGGGGAAGAAGATGATCTCCACTTCTTACTCCTCCGCCATCTTGAAGGTCCCCCCTACCCATCTGTTCTTGCATTTTGTTTCTTCTTTAGAGCCCTTTAACATATTGATCATATTATCTTAAATTTAGTGTTTGATAATCTCAACATCTGTGTCATATTACAGTCTTTTTCTGATGCTTGCTTTGTCTCTTCAGACTTTTTTCTTGTCTTTTAGTTGCCTTGTAGTTCTGTTATAAACCAGAAATATCCTATAAGGTAATAGGACTTGAAATAAATACACCTTTAATGTGAGAATTTATGTTAGTTTGGCTAGTAGTTGGGCTGTAATGTTTGCTGTAGCTTTCTGTGCCAGAGGTTTCAGATTCTTTTAGTGTCTGTTTTTGTCTCCCCTCTTGATTTTGGTCTTCGCTTAGTACCCCTCCTCAGAGGGTGTCTTCAGCTTTTTCAGTGGTTCCCACTGCCCTTATTCTGGAGTGTTAGTGTGGTGGGATGACGTGGGGGAGGGGAAGTGTTCTATAGGTTCTGTAGTGTTAGGGTTAAATCTCAGCCTTTCAGTGGGCCTGTCTGTGCTCCTGGGCTGTGGCCTTCACAAGTGTTTCCCTCGGATGATGGCTTTTGTCCCCTCCTTCGCATGGGACAGAAAGCCTCCAGGGCACTGATGTGGGAGGAATGGTGGAGATCAAGCTCTGGAAAGCTTGGAGAGTAGCCTTTGCTATGGAGAAGGCTTTGGGTGGCCTGTTTCCTAAGAGTTAACTCCTTCCCTTCCTGTGCCAGAGTTACAAGGGGATCTTTCTTGCATATTTACCTTGAGAACTTGGTGGGGCTCCTGGAGATGAAATCCATGAGAGTGTAGGGTGTCCCCAAGGTTGTGGCTCCCTGGAGGTTTCTTATTCTCACTCAAGTTTATCCTCAGCAAACAGAGACTCATCAAAATGACCATGTAGGTGTTACTGCAAGTTTATGGCTCTAGTAGCCTCTGCCCCAGGTAAGCAGATCTTGTCTATGACTCTGTGAATTCGCCTGTTTTCACATTTCGGTGTGGCATTTTACACTGCAACATCAAGCTCTCCTGGGTCCAACCAAAGTCACTGATTTTCAGTATGTTCAGTTTTTTTTTTTCTTGCTATAAAAGCTTAATTCTAAGCTCTTTACATATAGGAGCTGAAAAAAATGATTAAACTTTGATTAGTTTTTGAGTCATATTTATCTTCTTGAGTAACTTGTTGAGCTTCCTTAAACTGAGGGTTAGTTCAGCAATTCTGGAAATTTCTCAGTCATTATTTCTTTAAATTTTCTCCTCCTGAAACTTTTTAATTTTATTTTTTTAAAGGTTATTTATTTATTTATTTATTTATTTATGGCTGTGTTGGATCTTCTTTGCTGCCCGCGGGCTTTCTCTAGTTGCGGCGAGTGGGGGCTACTCTTCACTGTGGTGAGCGGGCTTCTCATTGCAGTGGCTTCTCTTGTTGTGGAGCATGGGCTCTAGGCACGTGGGCTTCAGTAGTTGTGGCACGTGGGCTCAGTAGTTGTGGCTTGCGGGCTCTAGAGCACAGGCTCAGTAGTTGTGGCTCACGGGCTTAGCTGCTCTGCGGCATGTGGGATCTTCCTGAACCAGGGGTCAAACCCGTGTCCCCTGCACTGACGGGCAGATTCTTAACCACTGCACCACCAGTGCCCCTGACAGTGTTCTTTTCGGTTTCCTATTGGATCTTTTGTTTTTGAAGATTTCTCTTCCATTTTTGTGAGCTTCCATTTGCGTTTAAGAAGGTATTTCTGTGATTTTCTCCAGCATTTCTAGGTGTTTGGTAGCAGGACAGTGTTCAGGTCATGGATTTTACTGTTTTGCTAGAACCAGAAGTGTGTCTCCTGTGTGTGGTCCCAGGACACTTTCTGTTTCCCACATGCGTGTTCTCCGTTTCAGCTCAAGTTGTGCCCTCCTTGTGGCACTTCTGTGTCTACGTCCCTAATTGACTTAATCTCTTTGTGTTTTTCCTCTACACACTGTGGTTATCTCATGCCTTGCCTTCATGCCAGTAACTCAGTTTTCAGCTGGGTCTGTTTTGTTCCTTTCTGGCTCTAATTTATTAGCCATGTAACTGTATTGTTCTGGTTCTGAGGTTATTTGTTTAGCTCTGCAGTCTCCCTTTTATTTCATTCAGGTATTTTATAATCTCATCTTTGAAATCATGTTTAATTTGATCCAAGGCTTTATTGAGTTATATAGTAGAAAGAATTCATGGGAAGCATGCTTGTCTTAATTGGGCTTTTTTCCAGATTATATTTTGTATTTTAGTTGTGTTTATCTGCTTGCCTTCTTTTCTTCCTTGCATTTGCTATTTTAAATTATTTATGTATTCATTCATTCATTCATTCATTCATTCATTGCCAAACTATGTTTGTGAATCTGTCATTCTAATTTTTTCACCTTGCCCATGCCTTATGAGGGTGCGTCTACTCATAGTTTTTAATTTTCTGTGCTATAATGGTGGTAATTTTTTTCATATATATTCTTTCCTTTTATGTGATCTTTATTTTTGCTTAATTTAACCAATTCTACATTGCTTGTAGAAATATTATAAATGTCAAATAACAAAAAAAGAAAACATTACTGCTTTCACTTCCGGCTCCTGCCTTCTTTCATGTATCTCATCCCTTTCCCTTCCCTTCGACCTTTTGAATCCACCTTGGCACCAGTTCCACACTGAGGGTTGTGTTGAGATCCCCTATCACTAGCTCCTGTCTTCAGAGGACCTCGTTTTGATGGGACTTTCCACAACCAGGTTCCCAAGAGAGTTTGTTGGAGAAGCCTGATGCTGAAGCTCCAGCACTGGTTTCCATGACCCAGGCATTTGTGGAGTCCAGCTCTGCGTGCAGTTGCTTACCTTGAGTCCTGCCAGAGATAACTTGTTATGTGTGCTGTGTTTGTGAAGGGGATGTTTAGACACTGATTCAGTCAGGATGATGGCTTCAGAATAAAGGGAAATTTATTGTTTCTGTCCAGGGAGAGTTCAGATGAAGTTTGAGTGATGGTTTACCAGTGTGACTGGAGTCCACCTCTTTCCCCCTCTCTCCTACATCCATAATCCCCCGGCCCCTCCACCCTTCCTCCACTTTCCAGCCCTGCTGACTCAAGATGGAGTCTCTTGTCTGGTTCTGCTGTCATGATCCATGCCCCAGGCTTCATTCTTCCAGATTTGTGTCCTCTTGGGGGAGACAGGGAGGCTCTTCCTCTAACAGAAGTGGAAAGAAGCCCTTTCAGTCCTAGTTAAAAGTGCACCCTCAAACCCCTTGCCCCTCCCTGGGGAGGCTGGGGCAGACTTTTCACACTGTACTCCCAAAACACAGACTCTGAGCAACCCCCAAATGAGAACAGAGATGGGGCCGGGCCCCTGGGTCCAAGAACCAGGAACGCCTTGTCTTAGGAACGCCAAGCCTGTACCAGCGGCTCTCAAACTTCTAAGCTTCCGGACCCCTCTACTCTCATAAAAGTTATTGCAGATCCCTGCCCCACCCCCCTAGTTTTTTTATATGGGTTACATCTATCAATATTTATTACCATGTTTGAAATAAAAACTAAGAAAACATTTTCAAGTCCATGAATTCATTCGAAATAATAACCCCATGCCTTGTTACCATAACTAATACTTTAAGAAAAATAACCATATTTTCCCAGGAAAGACACATTTAGTGAGAAGAGTAGCATTGTTTTATATTTTTGCAAATCTCCTTAATGCCCAGCTTCGTAGAAGACAGCTGGATTCTCTGATCCGCTTCTGCGGTCAGTCTGCTGCATCGTATGTCACGTGGTCTCTGCAAAGCTCTACCAACCGTTCATGAGTAAATGAGGGTGAAATAGGCTGATAACTTCTCATGATTGTGAAAAAGGTGTGGCTTCACTGATCCTCTGGAGGCATCTCAGAAACTCAGGGGTTGCCAGCCTGTACATTGAGAATGTCTGTCCTGTACAGATGCCAAAGGGAATCATTTTCTGTGACCATCACCAAAGTGTTTCCTTAGGACATTGGGAGCAGAGTCACCTGGCGGCTGAAACACTGGTGTTGAGCTATGAGATGAGAATAATAATAGTACTGATTTCACTGTGTGGTTGTCACAAGACTGTAATGAGTTTGAAAAAAATGTGTGTGTGTGTGTGTCCGTGCATGTGTGTGTATCACATTCAGAAGACTGCAAACTCTATTTAAGGTTTAGCTGTGTTACTTTCAAATATCATTTACTGTTATCCTCTGTGGTGAAAATCATGGGCTTGTTCATCTTTTGCCCATTTTTCTGTTGGATTGTCTGCCTTTTTCTTATTGACTTTTAGGCATTTATTTCTTATTCTGGATATGAGTCTTCTCTCAGCCCTAATATCTCGCTGACTCAGGGAAAATCACAACCTCTCAATTTATTTTCCTGTAAAAACAGGACAAAAATATGGTTAATGTAAAGATTAAATTAGATAAAAGAAGTGATCCTTGTTAAAAAAAAAAACTGCAGAGTACTACATAACTAAAAATTTATGTTATCTAGCAACTTTCTCTGCAAACAAGAATTGAGACACAGATCTATTGTTACCTATTTTTTTTCTCAGCATTTACAGAAAAGCAAAGAAAAAGTATTGGGAGCTCTGCAAAATAATGTTGAATAATGTCACCCTGTAACTTCCAGAAGAATAATTGCTGCAGGTGTGCAGGATAGCACATCAGAATGGTTGTACTCTAAAACAGACACATGATTATTCTGGGAGGTTGATTTTAAAAAGCATGGCTACTTAAAGTGTACTTAAAAATCCCTTTATTGAGGTATGACTGACATACAAAAAGCTATACGTGTTTAATGTACGCAATATGACAAGTTTGGAGATAACCATACATTGTGAAACTCTCGCCACAATCTATGCCGTAAACATACCCATCACCTCCCAAAGTTTCCTCCTGCCCTCTTTTTTATTTATTATAATTATTACTTCTGTGATAAGAACACCTAACATAAGATCTACCCTCTTAGCAAATGTTTAAGTCTACCCTACAGCATTATTAATTACAGGCTCTGTACCTCACACGAGATCTCTGGGGCTCGTTCATCTTGCAGAACTGAAACTTTGCACCCTTGGACTAATACCTCCCATTTCCCAGCCGGCCCCTGGCAGCCACCATTCTACTCTGTACTTCTGTGGGTTGGATTATTTTAGATTCTTTATACAAGTGGAATTATGCAGTATCTTTCCGTGTTTGGTTTCTTTCACTTAACGTGATGTGCTCCAGGTTCATCCACGCTGTCGCAAATAGCGGGATTTCCTTCTTTTTTGAGGCTGAATATATTCTGAAGTGCTCAGTTTGAAAAACAAAGAAGGGGTTGGCTTTGGGGGTGTTTTGTGCACTGGTCTGTGTGATTCCATGGCACCCAGGGGTCCTGTGTCCTCCTGTGAGATCCCAGGGTCAGCAAGGAGCCTGGGTCTTGTGGGGGAGCCGTGTGTGTGTGTGTGTGTGTGTGTGTGTGTGTGTGTGAGAGAGAGAGAGATAGAGCAACCACACAGTGACACACTAGAGTCGAGTCATATGTCACAGCCTGTGTGACTCTACCCTAGTCCCTCCTACACTGGGAGGTGGTGGGGGCAGCTATTGTCTCCCTATTTCTGAGAAGAGAGCACTGAAACCACAGACAGTGAGTGCCTGATAGGGGGCAGCTGATTGGAGCCCAGGGGGTTTTCTGGCAGCCAGGGTGGGCTCTGATCCTGTGTGCTGTCCTGCCAGGTTGGGTCAGGGCTGTGATGGGCAGGCGGCTGCTGAGGGTCTGGAATCACTAGAACCCATGCCTGGATCCTGTGCTGTTTGTTCCCAGGGGGTTGTACCTGCTTATTTTTTAGAGCCCCTGGGCCAGGGTCTGGGGTCAGGGTTTGGAAGCCTCATCCCCCTCTCCCTCCCAAGAGTCCCAGTGTTGGACCCGTGTGCCTCCAGCCTGTGCCAGACGTGACTGCTGAGTTCAGCATCATTGGCTGGTTCCTGATTTCACACAAGCGTGAGAGCAGCACGGGGGTTGGTGGCCGGGGTGTCAGTGGAGGAGGATGAGGTGAGAGAGGAGAGAGCTTCCTCCCGGGGTGAGAATTGATTTCCACCTGACTTCAGTGTTTAGGACGTGCAGCCCCTGAGGCCATGCAGTTGAATGCAGAGGCGAAGACTCCCATCAAGAAGCAGGGCACCGTGGGTGGCAGGGTGGCCGGGACGAGGCTGGGAAGCTGTGGCAGGGGCACTAGGTGTGGGGGATCTGGCTCTGCAGACCTTGCAGGCCCTGGTCACCTGGCTTCGCCCTCAGGGGGCCAGCCCAGGGGTGGACCAGAAGGGTGGCCGTTTTCTGTGCTTAGAACTCAGGAACTGGTTGATAGGTCCCCTCTTTTTTTAAATGGAAAATAGATTTATTAAGCATTAAATGATGTTCAGCTAACTTGTTATCCTTGTGGATACATGTTAGGTCCCTTCTAAAGTAGCTGGACGATTGGCAGGAAGGTTCCTCCTTGGGTTGAGTTGAACTCTGCTGTCCGAGGGCACAGGTCTGCCCAAGGTTGCCGGCTCCCTCCCGGAGCCCCTGGGCTTGTGCAGGAGGAAGGAGGAGGGCGTGGGGCAGGGCAGGCGCTTGGGAGTTGAGTGGGGAGCAAGATTTCGAAGGGTAGGGGTGCACACAGTGGGCGTGAGGGGCCGTGGCTTGGTGTTGCAGGGTCATAGGGAGTAAAGGTGATGTCTTTTCCTCAGGATCCCATCCCCATCACTCTGGTGAAGTCCATCTCCCTGTCATCCTCTGAAGGGGCTCTGTTCCTGTCCTCTGTGACTTGTCACCATTTGTAATTATAGGTGTGTCATCGTCGAATTGTGTTATCCCACCCTCCACCCACATTTTATATTCCATGAGCTCAGGGACCGTGTCTGTTCAGTTCCCACTGTGCATGTCAGGCTGGCATAATGCCCAAAACAGGAAGTGCTCCAGAAATATTTGTCAAATGAGTGAATGAATCAATGAGCAAATGAACACTTGGCTGGACTGTGGGTTGTAGAAAGGGCTGTGTGCTGCCCTAAGGACTTGAGACTGGATTCTTTGAGCAGTACAGCTGGAGGAGGGCAGAGAGCCTGTCTGGAGCTGAGCAGAGTTCAGACCCTGTGAGGGCCCTGCCTTCCATCAGCTCGGCTGCTGTAACCAAAGTACCATAGACTGAGTGGCTTAATGACACACATTTATTTCTCACAATTCTGGAGGCTGGAGAGTACAAGATCAAGGTACCTGCAGCTCTGATGTCTGGTGAGAGCCTGCTTCCTGGTTCATAGATGGCTGTTTTCTGGCTGGGTCTTCATATGGCAGAAGGGGTGAGGGAGCCTTCTGGGGGGTCCCTTTATTAAGGACAATAATCCTGGTCATTAGGGTGAACCCACCCTCATGACCGAAACACCTTCCAAAGGCCCCATCTCCTAATACCATCCCCGCGCAGGGTAGGTTTCAACATAGGAAATTTGGGCAACACAAACATTCAGTCTTTGGGGGGAAGGACATACTTCACAAGGGGGTGGGAAGGAGGTGGGATGCCTTGTCACCATACAGACTGAGAGCTGAGACTCAGCCAGTGGGTGGCCCTGGGATGGGGGGGGTGGTGTGAGGGGCCCACCTTGGGAACACAGACAGTAGCCTCTCTGCTGGTCCTGCAGGCTTTTCCCGCATCTCCGTGGAGGCTCCCCCACCCGCATTGCTGCTGCCTCCATTGGAGGCTGGCTGCTGCTTTGCGTTGATTACAGTTTGAAATGCGTGCTCAGTCCCATGCTGCCGCACACCACAGAAATCTCATTTCCCTCTAATGAGGTTTCAGCTAGCATGTTGGAAAGAAGAAAGCCTTTTAATTAGATTGGTTGTAATTGAACTCCCAAACCACAGAAGCCTTTCTCTCAGAAGATAAAGACATGGATGCAATTAAAAGAAAGAAAGCCACGTGAATGGAACACTGGCTAATTTTAAGTCGATTAAAAACAACTCCTTAATAAGTTGAGGCAAGGGACATATGTCCTATAAGAGTTTATCAGTGCTTTCAAATAGTACTGGAGATTGGACTGGAACTAGAGCCCTCTTGCAATTCAGATGCATGGCTCTGTCAGAGACTGTTCTCTCTGCACAGAGGATGGAGAGAGGTTAGTTCCACAGCTTTTTCTACCGAAACCCCTGGCATGTGTTATTTTGAAAAAGGGGATGTATTTTTCTTGTAACAGAATTGGCAGCTTCTTCTGGACACAGCCCCTGGCCTGGGACCCTTGGGACTTGGTCCCCTGTCTTTCCCTAGGCAGCCTGATCCTCTTTGTGAGATTTACACCCGCCTTCCTGCCCCCAACTCTCACCTCTCAGAGGAACCCAGGGTGAGCTACTGGGGCAGGGGCATTGATGCATCAAAGAATCTCTGCCAGCTCCTTACATTCAACACATTTGTATTTGAAGGAGAAGCAGCATCCATTTCTCACTTGTGTCCCTGCCCTGAGACCATGCCCCAGTAGGTGGTGTTCTTTCTGCCACTGGGTCTGTTTTTGTGACTGCCATCAGGGAGCCAGGCCGGGTAGTTCCTGCTGGAGGGGCTTATGGCCTCAGCCTCTGGGTGTCTCAGCATTAATAAGTACTTTCTCCTGGAGAGGTGAAAATTGCTAATTTACAGAGTCTTTTAGGTGGGAATTGAACACGAAATACTGAACAGCGTTCTCAGTAGAACTATTGCGTGAAATGGGCTTGTTTGTCTCTGCGTGCACCGTGGCTTTTGCTAGGCCCTTTTGGGCTTTGCCAGCCATGCTAAAAAACCGGTTGCATCCCAGATGGAAAGGCCCCATGTTGACTAGCATCTTCTTTGGGCAGTGCAGGGGCAAAGCCGCGGTCGATCTGCTATCCGGAGCTTCCTGGAAAGAATTCAGACTTTGGCGCCCAGCTTGGAACCCACTCTCAGTTTTGAAATGTGGAAAGAGGGGCTGTTGACTCAGATCCAAGTGTGAATGGTTCCTTCATAAAGGAACCACCTTTCTGACCCTTAGCTTGCTCACCTGGACAGGATGTACCCTGCAGGTGTGTGTCAAGGGCCTGGGTGCTGCCAGGCTGATGGAGGATGGGAGGAAAGGCAGGCAGACCCTTGGGGCTCAAGGGGAAACAGGGCCCACGCAGCACTGTTAGCACAGGTGCCGCAGCTGTCACGGGGCGGGGCGGGGGACTCCCTTTCCCGGGGGAGAGAAGCCTAAAATATTTCAATTTGCTTAAAACTCTATCCATTCTGCTAATAAACTTGACTTTAAAAGATTGGAATCTGCACCCAGTCTTATTTTTTAAGTGTACAAATGATAATGTGTAAGGAAAAATAAGATAAACCATTAGCAGGTATCATCTCGGGATGGTGGCGTTGCAGGGTTTTAATTTTCTTCTCTATACTTTTCCATCTTTTGTAAGAGCTCTGTAATGAATGTGTATTACTTCAGCATAAATAGAAAAGCTGCACTCTGGGGAAATGCTGGAGTATATTTGGAAGTGCTCCATGAATTCTATTTTCCACACACGCCAGCCGTCCTAACCATCAGATTGGTGCATGAATGAGGGTATCATTTCTTCTTATATAAATCATATAAACCATATTTTTGACTTTTTTTTTTTTCCTTTAAAGGATGAGAAGAACCAAGTGTTGACCACCAACATTTGGCTGCAAATGGTAAGTTGCGACCTTGGCTTCCTGCTCTTGATTCCACGATGCCTGTGCTGGAATCACAGTGAAGGTCCCGTAAGGCAAGCCAGGACTGTCCTCCCTCCTTCATGTATGCAAACAGTGAACCAGACCACCCCGCCTTTGCATGTCCTGCACTACACCCTGCAAGGCAGAAATATGCACAAGTCATAAGATGCAAGTCTGCATGTGCATGTCCACAGCCTGCACCCTAACTGGTCCCTAGGGCTCGGGAGTGCCTGCCCTGCTCCCCCTGGCTCCAGCCATGCATGTCTGAATGCGACAGAGTGAAAATCTAAGCCAGAGGCCTTCACACATCCTGTTCCAGTGACCCCTGCAAGAATTTTGAGAAGCTGTATTTTTTCACTCACGTATTTTAACATTGACATCTAAAGTTCTAACCCCAGGTTAATTAACTACAAATTATGTTACTTCCATCCAATTGTAAATATGGACATTTAAAAATAAAACTGTCAGTCTCTATTTAAATTGAATCTATTTAAATGCCATATAATTTGACACCCATATCATTAATTAAAAAAAATATACAAACAAGCCCTTCTTTAACTGGTTGATATTTTACATAGTCCCATTTTCTCTCTGCACTTATATTTCTGTTTTTTTAAAATTTTATTTATTTTATTTATTTATTTATGGCTGTGTTGGGTCTTCGTTTCTATGCGAGGGCTTTCTCTAGTTGTGGCAAGCGGGGGCCACTCTTCATCGCGGTGCGCGGGCCTCTCACTATCGCGGCCTCGCTTGTTGCGGAGCACAGGCTCCAGATGCGCAGGCTCAGTAATTGTGGCTCACGGGCCTAGTTGCTCCGCGGCATGTGGGATCTTTCCAGACCAGGGCTCGAATCCGTGTCCCCTGCATTGGCAGGCAGATTCTCAACCACTGCGCCACCAGGGAAGCCCCTGCACTTATATTTCTATTCCACTTTCCACACAGAATTTTATCCAAATGTGATATAACTTTATGTTTGAAACTCTTTTATTAATCATTCTGTCTTGGTTCTCTCAAATGTAAATATTTACATAAAAATTATTCCTTCAGAAACTAAGTGTTCAGAATTTTTCTTCTGGATCAATTTAGGATTATACTGATTAATGGTACATAATTCCTCAAGGTGACAATAATTACACATTTTAATAAATAATTATTAAACATAAAAAATTGGCAATCTACCTCTTTACCAAAGATGGGGCTTTGTAAGAGATTGGTTCAAGATGGCGGAGTAGAAGGACGTGCTCTCACTCCCTCTTGTGAGAACACCAGAATCACAACTAACTGCTGAACAGTCATCGACAGGAAGACACTGGAACTCACCAAAAAAGATACCCCACATCCGAAGACAAAGGAGAAGCCACAATGAGATGGTAAGAGGGGTGCAATCACAATAAAATCAAATCCCATAACTGCTGGGTGGGTGACTCACAAAGTGGAGAACACTTATACCACAGAAGTCCACCCACTGGAGCGAGGGTTCTGAGCCTCATGTCAGGCTTCCAAACCTGGGCGTCTGGCAACGAGAGGAGGAATTCCTAGAGAATCAGACTTTGAAGGCTAGCGGGATTTGATTGCGGGACTTCAACAGAGACTCCACCCTCGGAGGGCACACACAAAGTAGTGTGCACGTCAGGACCCAGGGAAAGGAGCAGTGACCACATAAGAGACTGAACCAGACCTACCTGCTGGTGTTGGAGGGTCTCCTGCAGAGGCAGGGGGTAGCTCTGTCTCACCGTTAGGACAAGGACACTGGCAGCAGAAGTTCTGGGAAGTACTCCTTGGTGTGCGCCCTCCCAGATTCCACCATTAGCCCCACCAAAGAGCCCGGGTAGGCTCCAGTGTTGGGTCTCCTCAAACCAAACAACCATCAGGGAGGGAACCCAGCCCCACCCATCAGCAGACAAGCAGATTAAAGTTCTACTGAGCTCGTCCCACCAGAGCAACAGCCAGCTCTACCCACCACCAGTCCCTCCCATCAGGAAACTTGCACAAGCCTCTTAGATAGCCTCATCCACCAGAGGGCAGACAGCAGAAGCAAGAAGAACTACAATCCTGCAGCCTGTAGAACAAAAACCACATTCATAGAAAGACAAAATGAAAAGGCAGAGGGCTATGTACCAGATGAAAGAACAAGGTAAAACCCCAGAAAAACAGCTAAATGAAGTGGAGATAAGCAACCTTCCAGAAAAAGAATTCAGAATAATGATAGTGAATATGATTCAGGACCTCGGAAAAAGAATGAAGGCAAAGATTGAGAAGATGCAAGAAATGTTTAACAAAGATCTAGAAGAATTAAAGAACAAACAAACAGAGATGAACAATACAATAACTGAAATGAAAAATACACTAGAAGGAATCAATAGCAGAATAACTGAGGCAGAAGAATGGATAAGTGACCTGGAAGACAGAATGGTGGAATTCACTGCTGCAGAACAGAATAAAGAAAAAAGAATGAAAAGAAATGAAGACAGCCTAAGAGACCTCTGGGACAGCATTAAACGCAACAACATTCGCATTATAGGGGTCGCAGAAGGAGGAGAGAGAAAGGACCCGAGAAAATATTTGAAGAGATTATAGTCGAAAACTTCCCTAACATGGGAAAGGAAGTAGCCACCCAAGTCCAGGAAGTGCGGAGAGTCCCATACAGGATAAAACAAAGGAGAAACACAGTGAGACACATAGTAATCAGATTGACAAAAATTAAAGGCAAAGAAAAATTATTGAAAGCAGCAAGGGAAAAACGTCAAATAACATGCAAGGGAACTCGCATAAGGTTAACAGCTCATTTCTCAGCAGAAACTCTACAAGCCAGAAGGGAGTGGCATGATATACTTAAAGTGATGAAAGGGAAGACCCTACAATCAAGATTACGCTACCCAGCAAGGATCTCATTCAGATTCGATGGAGAAATCAAAAGCTTTACAGACAAGCAAAAGCTAAGAGAATTCAGCACCACCAAACCAGCTCTACAACAAATGCTAAAGGAACTTCTCTAAGTGAGAAACACACAAGAGAAGAAAAGGACCTACAAAAACAAACCCAAAACAAATAAGAAAATGGTAATAGGAACATACATATCGATAATTACCTTAAACGTGAATGGATTAAATGCTCCAACCAAAAGACACAGGCTTGCTGAATGGATACAAAAAGAAGACCCATATATATGCTGTCTACAAGAGACCCACTTCAGACCTAGGGACACATACAGACTGAAAGTGAGGGGATGGAAAAAGATATTCCATGCAAGTGGAAATCAAAAGAAAACTGGAGTAACAGTACTCATATCAGATAAAATAGACTTTAAAATAAAGAATGTTACAACAGACAAGGAAGGACAGTACATAATGATCACGGGATCAATCCAAGAAGAAGATATAACAATTATATATGTACCCAACATAAGAGCACCTCAATACATAAGACAACTGCTAACAGCTCTAAAAGAGGAAATCGACAGTAACACACTAATAGTGGGGGACTTTAACACCTCACTTACACCAATGGACAGATCATCCAAACAGAAAATTAATAAGGAAACAGAAGCTTTAAATGACACAATAGACCAGATAGATTTAATTGATATTTATAGGACATTCCATCCCAAAACAGCAGATTACACTTTCAAGTGCGCATGGAACATTCTCCAGGATAGATCACATCTTGGATCACAAATCAAGCCTCAGTAAATTTAAGAAAATTGAAATCATGTCAAGCATCTTTTCTGACCACAATGCTATGAGATTAGAAATAAATTACAAGGAAAAAAACGTAAAAAACACAAACACTTCAAGGCTACACAATACGTTACTAAATAACCAAGAGATCACTGAAGAAATCAAAGAGGAAATCAAAAAATATCTAGAGACAAATGACAATGACAACATGACAATCCAAAACCTATGGGATGCAGCAAAAGCAGTTCAAAGAGGGAAGTTTATAGCTATACAAGCCAGGAAACAAGAAAAATCTCAAACAATCTAACTTTACACCTAAAGGAACTAGAGAAATAAGAACAAACAAAACCCAAAGTTAGCAGAAGGAAAGAAATCATAAAGATCAGAGCAGAAATAAATGAAGTAGAAACAAAGAAAACAATAGCAAAGATCAATAAAACTAAAAGCTGGTTCTTTGAGAAGATAAACAAAATTGATAAACCATTAGCCAGACTCATCAAGAAAAAGAGGGAGAGGACTCAAATCAATAGAATTAGAAATGAAAAAGGACAAGTTACAACAGACAACTCAGAAATACAAAGCATCCTAAGAGACTACTATAAGCAAATCTATGCCAGTAAAATGGACAACCTGGAAGAAATGGAAAAATTCTTAGAGAAGTGTGACCTTCCAAGACTGAACCAGGAAGAAATAGAAAATATGAACAGACCAATCACAAGTAATGAAATTGAAACTGTGGTTAAAAATCGTCCAACAAACAAAAGTCCAGGACCAGATGGCTTCACAGGTGAATTCTATCAAACATTTAGAGAAGAGCTAATACCCATCCTTCTCAAACTCTTCCAAAAAATTGCAGAAGAAGGAACACTCCCAAACTCATTCTATGAGGCCACCATCACCCTGATACCAAAACCAGACAAAGATACTACAAAAAAAGAAAATTACAGACCAATATCACTGATGAATAGAGATGCAAAAATCCTCAACAAAATACTAGCAAACAGAATCCAACAACACATTAAAAGGATCATACACCATGATCAAGTGGGATTCATCCCAGGTATGCAAGGATTCTTCAATATATGCAAATCAATCAATGTGATACACCATATTAACAAATTGAAGTATAAAAACCATATGATCATCTCAATAGATGCAGAAAAAGCTTTTAACAAAATTCAACACCCATTTATGATAAAAACTCTCCAGAAAGTGGGCATAGAGGGTACCTGCTTTAGCATAATAAAGGCCATACATGACAAACCCACAGCAAACATCATTCTCAATGGTGAAAAACTGAAAGCATTTCCTCTAAGATCAGGAACAAGACGAGGATGCCCACTCTCACCCCTATTATTCAACATAGTTTTTGAAGTCCTAGCCACGACAATCAGAGAAGAAAAAGAAATAGAAATTGGAAAAAAGAAGTAAAACTGTCACTGTTTGCAGATGACATGGTACTATACATAGAGAATCCTAAACATGATACCAGAAAACTACTAGAGCTAATCAATGAATTTGGTAAAGTAGCAGGATACAAAATTAATGCACAGAAACCTCTTGCATTCCTATACACTAATGATGAAAAATCTGAAAGAGAAATTAAGGGAACACTCCCATTTACCATTGCAACAAAAAGAATAAAATACCTAGAAATAAACCTACCTAGGGAGACAGAAGACCTGTATGAAACTATAAGACACTGATGAAAGAAATTAAAGATGATCCCAACAGATGGAGAGATATACCATGTTCTTGGATTGGAAGAATCAATATTGTGAAAATGACTATACTACTCAAAGCAATCTACAGATTCAGTGCCATCCCTATCAAACTACCAATGGCATTTTTTACGGAACTAGAACAAAAAATCTTAAAATTTGTATGGAGACACAAAAGACCCCGAATAGCCAAAGCAGTCTTGAGGGAAAAAAATGGAGCTGGAGGAATTAGACTCCCTGACTTCAGACTATACTACAAAGCTACAGTAAACAAGACAATATTGTACTGGCACAAAAACAGAAATATAGATCAATGGAACAAGATAGAAAGCCCAGAGTTAAACCCACGCACATATGGTCAACTAATCTATGACAAAGGAGGCAAGGATATACAATGGAGAAAAGACAGTCTCTTCAATAAGTGGTGCTGGGAAAACTGGACAGCTACATGTAGAAGAATGAAATTAGAACACTCCCTAACACCATACACAAAAATAAACTCAAAATAGATTAGAGACCTAACTGTAAGACCGAACACTATAAAACTCTTAGAGGAAAACATAGCAGGAACACTCTTTGACCTAAATCACAGCAAGATCTTTTTTGATCCACCTCCTACAGTAATGGAAATAAAAACAAAAATAAACAAATGGGACCTAATGAAACTTCAAAGCTTTTGCACAGCAAAGGAAACCATAAACAAGATGAAAAGAGAACCCTCAGAATGGGAGAAAATATTTGCAAACGAATCAATGGACAAAAGATTAATCTCCAAAATATATAAACAGCTCATGCAGCTCAATATTAAAGAAACAAACAACCCAATCCAAAAATGGGCAGAAGGCCTAAATAGACATTTCTCCAAAGAAGACATACAGATGGCCAAGAAGCACATGAAAAGCTGCTCAACATCACTAATTATTAGAGAAATGCAAATCAAAACTACAATGAGGTATCACCTCACACCAGTTAGAATGGGCACCATCAGAAAATCTACAAACAACAAATGCTGGAGAGGGTGTGGAGAAAAAGGAACCCTCTTGCACTGTTGGTGGGAATGTAAATTGATACAGCCACTATGGAGAACAGTATGGAGGTTCCTTAAAAAACGAAAAATAGAATTACCATATGATCCAGCAATCCCACTACTGGGCATATACCCAGAGAAAACCATAATTCAATAAGACACATGCACCCCAATGTTCATTGCAGCACTATTTACAATAGCCAGGTCATGGAAGCAACCTAAGTGCCCATCAACAGACGAATGGATAAAGAAGATGTGGTATATACCACATCCATATATACAATGGAGTATTACTCAGCCATAAAAAGGAACGAAATTGGGTCATTTGTAGAGACGTGGATGGATCTAGAGACTGTCATACAGAATGAAGTAAGTCAGAAAAAGAGAAACAAATATCGTATATTAACGCATATATGTGGAACCTAGAAAAATGGTACAGATGAACTGGTTTGCAGGGCAGAAACTGAGACACAGATGTAGAGAACAAACATATGGACACCAAGGGGAGAAAGCAGTGGCGGGTGGTGGTGGTGGTGGTGGTGGTGTGATGAATTGGGAGATTGGGATTGACATGTATACACTGATGCATATAAAATGGTTGACTAATAAGAACCTGCTGTATAAAAAAAGAAAAAAAAAGATGGGGCTTTATTCTAAATTCTTTAATGTATTCATACATGACATTTTTATTGCTAAAACTGAGACATCAATACAGATTTCACTATCAATTCTATAACTTTCAAAAATAGATGTATTAACATGTATAGTTCAGAATGAAAGACACTTTGTAACAACAGTGTTACTCAGTTTCTTGAACTTCTTACAGATTACATGCCAAAAATAATAGAGTTTTCATCAAGGTGTATCAGTGGACAACCTGATTAGTTTCTCCTTCAATTTTGCTGAAAACAAAGAATTAAAAGAATTAAAACGCATCTGACCTTTGAAAGTATTTGTCACCCAAATTTTTAACAAAATTGACATAGACATAGACACTGGTATTTTGAATGGACTTTCTCTTGCTTCTTGGGTCAGTGTCCCTAGGTAAGAGTTGAGAAAAGGGAAATAGGTCTTTATTTGTGAAGTGGGAGGGGGATACTTCAACATGGAGACAAAGGATGCTCCCAGGCAATTCTTGGGCAGGTGAGTTTTAGTTGGATTCAAGTGGACATTGAGGGAGAGAAAACAGAAAACGGATTTACTTCACACTGTCTGCTGTTTGTCCCAGGGGTACCCTTAGCTACGCCTCAGACCTCTTGCAGAACCTTCCTGTAGTGAATAAAGTAGGAACCTTTGAGAGTCTTCCCTGCAGGATTTAAAGCAACGTTCTTCAGCGTGGATCCCACCTGCACACCTGTGCCCGCCGACTCCAGCTTCCCTCCTTTTGCCAGGAGTACAGCCCTTCCTCAGTGGACTTGGTCCTGTCTCCTGGCACCTGCTGAGAGCTGGGCTTTCACAACTGCCCCTATCGCCTGGAGCATCATAATAGTGTCTGTGAGCCACTCATTAGCATGCAGACATGATGCAGTCTGTCCCCATAAACCCGCCCGGTGACTCCCTGGTTCCTCTTACCTTTATGGCAAGGCTCCCCTGAGCAGTGCCCCCCTGCCCTACTGTCCTCAGTCTCTCCACTTGCGTTCTCACTTAAACTCACCTTCATCTGGCTGTGTGTAAGCAAAGCACTAACCCCCAGGTTACTACATATTATGAGTAATGTTTTTACCCAATTTTTTTTGATGAGAATTTTCGACTATACCAAGAAGTTGAATTTATAGCAAGCACCCATATACCTGCCTCCTGGATTCTATAATTAGCATTTTACTATACTTGCTTTATCCCATATCTGGGAATCTATTCATCTAGTTTATTTTTAAATGCAGCTCAAAGTAGAATAGTGGACAGTGGTGCCCTTTCACCCACATATTTCATGGGGATCTCAAGAGTTCAGAGGGTTTTTTTTTCTTTCTTTCAAGGTAAAGTTTTTGCATACAATGCAATGCACAGATCCTAAGAGTGTATCTGTCAATGAATTGCCAGGAATGCCTTCAGGTCTGCAGCCCCCGCCCCCATCCCTTGCATTCAGGACTGTGATATAAGGTATAGCTCTGGGAATCCTGGGGCATAATGCAAATGCTTCCTTTTTTACATAAAACTGCTTGTTTCCCAAGCCCTCTAAAGTGCAGAGCTGCTGTGGACATTTTTCTCATGGAGAGAGAGACACACCGAATTTGCCCCTTGGCATGTCAGGTCGTGTTTCCCTGAGTCTCTGTTTCTTAACCCTCAGTAAGTGATTGATCTTCAGCAATGTATATTATTTGGTGTTTTTTACAAGGGTGTTGGTTTCCAGGAAAAATGTAACTGGATTATTACTTACTGCATTGAATTCAGGTTCTCCATAAATAAACATCCTTGCTTTGGAGGATGTCACCAGAGGCCTCTAAATTTCTTTCAAGCACAGTGTATTTCTAATTAAGACTTGCATTTGCAGAGGCATCTGCAGCTTCATTTGTTTTAAAACTCACTTTTTAATCTCATGAACCTATTCAACTAATCTTTTTGAGCACCTGCTTTGTGGAAAGCATTGAACTAGGCCATGTAAGGAGGGCCCAGAAAAGGATGAGACCCAGTTTCTACTTGCAAATCATCTCCAATCTGGCTGTGTAATTTACACTCTAAAGAAGGTTCCAATATCAAGACCAAGTACCTCCCTAGAGAATTGGCAGGAGGCAGGCTGGCTGTTTAGACCGTGGAGTTGGCAGGTGGGAGAAATCTCTGCTTTACAGAAACGGGAGGGAGAGGAGGAAAGGCACAGACTCTTCTGAATGTGATGATCAGGGAGCCCGAGTGTTTCTAGGTGTGACCTTGCTAATTAGTGCTTCTTTCCAGGTGCCCATCGTGTGGAAAACAAGTTGGGTGCCTTCGTAGCGCATGTCCTTATAAAGCTGGGTGGCACATTTATCTGGCACCTGTAGCTCATGGAGCAGCCGTAACGGTAGCTCCCAGCTGAATTTTAAGGAATCACAAGTATCTTGGATTTAGAGCAGACCTTAAAAGTTATCTAACCTCTGCCCCACCCAGTGTTTCCATCTGGAAAGCCATGGCATTCCTATTGTGGCCACAGCATGGCCATGGGGAGCTCAGATGTCACCCCGACAGGCCTTGGAAGCTGCCCCAGAGCCATTCGTAAGATGACCACCTCGATTCCTGCTCTTTGTGTTCTCCCAACTGGTGACCAGCCTGGCCTGCCCCAGCTATGGGGACAGACAAGAAGTGAGACTCCATGCTGAAGACGGTCAAGGCCAGAGTCCCCAGGGAGGGAGGGCAGAAATGTGGACAGGAGGGGACAGAGGACCCAGGAAATTGCTCTCAGCAATTGGGTTTTCTCTCCCCTCATTTCATGTTGCTGAATTCCTGTTCTGAAAACCTGAATCCACATAATCTTTTCTCTAGGTATTTAAACTCTGAGGTCAATATTATACAAATGATGGATTTTCTATACATTCAAAAAGAGAATCAGAGAAAACATTCTCTTTGACCTACAGTTTGTTGTGTTTTCCTTTCTCTTACCTGCCCTCGATTTGTAGGACTTTCCAGTTATTTAGATAACCTGAAGGAAGAGAAAGTGTCTGATCTTTTCTGTTTATCTCTATATTCATAGGAGGAAGCAGTTAAGTGTATTTTCTCTGCAGATTAGTTTTATCATTTGGGGAGGCCTGTCAGACATAATCTGATTTAATCTGCGAGAAGAAACGACAGAAGCCATTTCAGTTTCTAAAGAGACATTTGAGCCATTCAGAGACTTGTAGTTGCTTTAAAAAAAAATCTGTCGTCTTTAATTTTAGAATTTTGACCATTCTTCTGGTTTCAGGTTTCCCATCCTTCTTATGCTTATTTTTTACCTCCTAATTCTAATTATGGAATGAATAGCATCATAGAATATTAGATTCTAAACCATATTTATTTCTAAAATGCTTACCTTCTTCATTTCTGCATTCTTTATCACTTTTCTCTGACAAATAGAAATGCCGTACGTTATGCTCATAGATGAGAGGTCGGTGGCTTGCTTAGGGCCATAAGAGTAACCCACGGTTAAGGGTGGTGTTTCGATCACTGTGTCCCACTGAGAGAAGAAAGTTTTAGGGCAGAAGGAAGGAGGAGGCCCACTCTCTTCCTCTGAGATCAAAACAGTTGACAGGAAGAATGTTCAGAGCATGTGTGTGTGAGGTGTTTGCTGACACCAGGCGCTTGGCGTCTGCCCATCCAATAGCTGGTTCTGTGATTCTCGGGACTCGACCTTGGTGTCCAGCAGTTCAGTTTTATTCTGAGTTAGCGTCCAGTCCCTCGAGGTAAGGGCTCAGTCCCACAAACCGCCCCCACTTGAGACACAAACTGCAGATGGGGGAGCCAGGCAACCCACCCTTCTGTCCAGCTGAGTTAAAATTCGGACGTTCCCACCACACCCTGCTGGGGTTCAGTATTTTCCTAGAACAGCTCCTGGAACTCAAGAGAAACCTTTATCTATGTTTACAATTTATTATAAAGGATGCAGCTCATGCACAGCTGAAGGAGGAGATGCCAGGGCAGGTATGAGGGGAGGAGTGGAACTACTGTCCCCCCACCCCCGTCACTGTGTCCCTGCACCTTGATGTGGTCACCAGCCTTGGTTTTTTTTTTTTCCTCCTGCTCCAACAGCATCGTTTGTTTATTTATTTATTATTAATTTTTATTGGAGTATAGTTGCTTTACAATGTCAGCCTTATTGTTCAGAGTCTCATAACCCACTCTCCAGCCTCTCTTCTCTTCCCAGAGATATGGGTGGGGTGGGGATAAGGGTTCCCACCCTCTAATGCAGGGTTGGTCTTTCCGGTGACCAGAGGCATTCTGCTGGCCTGAGGCTGACTAGGGGCCCCACCCTAAGCCAGCTCATTAGAATAAAAAATATGCTTAAAAGACATCTGATCACTCAGGAAGTTCCCAGGGTTTTAGGAGCTCTGTGCCAGGAACCAAGGAAAAAGACCAAATATATTTCTTATTATACCATACTGTATTTTTTTTTACATGAAGTAAACTTTCCCTTTCTTCCCTTTCATTCACTTGCTCTCTCTCTGCTTTCTTTCTTTCTTGCATTAAATATTTCCATGCAAGTGGGCACATACACATTTAAAAAGAGTTTCCTGTGGGCCCAAGGCAGGTTCTAATAGGGCCAGTTCTCAGACCCCTGAAAGAGTGGGATTCTTACTGTGCATTTCAGATCAAGGGCCCCTTCCTCCCCTGCGTTTCCCCTTAAGCATCCCATGTAATCTTGATGTCTTAATGAGAAGGAATCACACAGAAATAGGGAGAGAATGCAAAGTGCAGCCTCTTCTGACGGGAAGCTCTGGGAGGGTTGGCACTTCTAGGTTCATGCCTGTTTCCAGGTGCCCACGTGTGGAAGCCGTGCCAACTGCTGTCTGTGCACAGATTTTGCTCAGTGCCTCTGCCTTCCCGCGCCCTGCAGTCTGAGTGGGCAGTGAGTGCTTTGGAGGATAGAAACCGCCCCCCCCACTTGTTTATGGGCCCTTTTCCACATCCATTCTTAAGAAATCTTCATGAAAACCCAGGACAATGCAGCACCAAGGTTCCTGCTCCATCCACCTCCTGACACTGAGCTGGCCCTTGCTTTCTCCACATTTGGCTGCAGCTCAGTTATTACAGCTCTCACGTCCTCTGCGATTTTGTGAAAGGGAGGGATCCCTCTTCCTTTTAAAGCCATCATTTATCACGTGCCTCCCAGGGCCATGTGACTTACCTGCTGTGACACTATCTCATTGCATCCTTACAGCGCCCGATGAGGTGTGACACATACGAGCAAACTGCAGCACAGAGAGGGTGGTTTACCTGCTAGAGCTCACACAGTTTTTCTCTGCCGGAGCCTTGGTACAAACCCGCCTGTCTGATTCCAAAGCTCCCGGTAGCCCCCCTTTCTGCCGTGAGGGTGGGAGAGACCCAGCTTGGCTTTGGACTAAGGGAGAGCCCCAGAAGGGCAGTGCCTTCAGGGATGATGAGCAGCCCACCTTGTCGGGGTGCAGAATCTGCCTGTGCAGGCAGATTGGATGGGAAGAACCAACCACGGTAGAGCCCAGGAGTCACCCAGCTTGAAGTCAAATAACGCCATTCTGAATCCTGATCCAGTGACCAACAAAAAATATATCACTTCTCTGGGCCCCAGATTTCTCTTGTAAATAGGAATAGTCATGCTGGCATCCTGGCATCCTGGTGAGCATGGTACACATAGCAGACACTGAGTGAGCAGGATGGCCGGGATGCATGCCCTGGGGCACATGCCCCTGAGTAGGAGCATGAGTAGGGGAGACGGGAGGGGTGAGGAATTGCCAGGGAGGCTTCCTGCAGCTCAGATCAGGTGCCCTTAGGAGAGGTTTGAGTTTGACCAACAGAACGCTCCCTCTTCCCTGCTTCTCCTTGCGCTGTGGCCATCATTTCAGCAGGCAGAAGAGATGGGTGTCTGCCTGCCACACCTACCTTCCTGGGCAGTTCTTGGTGCCCTGGGGCCCTGAGCAGCATGGTGGGGAAGGTGATAGTGTAAGGCTCTGTGATAATCAGCTGCCAGAGAAGCATCCCAGGGCTGGATATGAGGACATGGTCAGGAAAGCACAGATGTTGGGCACATAAGGGCTTATGCCCAGAATAAGGGAGAGGGAAGAAGGGAGCACTGGGCAAATGGGGCAGAGTTGGAGCCGCTGGAGTGGACACAGCATGGCTGGTACCCAGGCCTTCCTGCAAAACCGCTCGAACAAGTCTGGCTCTTTCTGGGTGCTGTGCTGTCCTGTCACAGCAGGGTGAGGGGGGGAGAGACCCTCCCCAGCCACACATGTCTAATTAGAAACATCGGCCAGGTGGATCTCTGTCCTAAATGCCCCAGATGATACTTCAGCACGTTAGGTATCAATACACCCTCCTTCTCATGGTCCATGGCTGTGAAATGCTGTTACTTGCCTGCATATTCCTTCTTGTCTGACTTCAGATAGTCCCAGAACTGGGATGCTTGCCTGCCCTTTCCAGAGGATGGTGGGATCTCTGGGACATGCCCTTTGACCTCTGTTGCAAGTTTCAATAGCTCTAGACCCACAGCCCCTTGGCTGCAATCCTCAAATCTCAGCAGCTCTGAACATGACAGGGTTTTTTGTTTGTTTTTGTTTTTATAACTTTACATCAAACTGATATTGATATGCATTTATTTTCTCAGTAAAAATATGCATGTTTTGCTGCAGAAATAATGATTGCTTATAGGGAGTTGTCCCTGGACCAGCTTCGGGTGTTGCATCACATACCTTTTTAAATCTGAGAAAGTTTGAGCTCCAGAGCAGGTGGCCCCAGGGGGACTGAATACAGGATGGGGACCTTTACTGGGTCTGCTCTGATTATGCACACCTGTAGGAGCTGATGAGTCCAAACCCAGCAGCCCTGCGGTCCTGGCTGGGTGGTGCTGGTTGTCCAGCAGTGCAGGTGGGGTCCTACCTGGGCAGTCTTTACAGAGCTAGTGGACCCCAGGTAGCTCTGGGGTGCATAGTCCTGGGGCGGAGGACCCCAGACATGGGCCTTCATCTCACAGAGATCCCTCAAGAGCCAATTTCAGGCCTAGCCCCAAAGAGATGGACCTGTGTTCACGTGTTTATAAATATTTCCTGAGTCTTACCCTGTACCCTCATGTGCTGATTCATTGTTTTACTGCCAACACCCATGTTTGCACTTTTGAGTTGTGGTGTCAGAAGCACTATTCCTACATGAAAATAATAATTCAAATCCAAAAACAGGGCCTTAGAAATTTCTGAGAGGTACCCCTGCAGCTGCACGAAGTTGTTTCATGGAAATAAATATTCTTCATTTTTCCAGCTTGGTTCTTGTTCTAATTGAAATAATGAATTTATTTGTCCAAAGTGTCTTTACAATGGAAAACTTTGAAAGCAAAACAGTTCTTCATTTGGCTAGGAAAAAACCCATCTGCTATGGGAGGGGAAGGCTTGGGGGCATTCAGTGAACTGGAATTAACTTTAATGCTACCCTCTGACTGTGGTCATGGTGACAGCAGGATCTTAAATGTGATTTTTTTGCTATTCATGGTCATTTTTTAAGGGGTTATTTAATTCCCAGTTTCCATATATTTTACAGATAGCAACTCAATTATGTAAATAAGTGTCTGGAACTCTTTTTGGTTTTGAACTTATCTGATAATCTCTTATAAGATATATTAGCAGGCAAGGAAGCAAAGTGCTGCTAATGCCGCCCTCTGTGTTTGTCAGTCTTGGCTAGATCACTACTTACAGTGGAATATGTCAGAGTATCCAGGCGTGAAGACGGTTCGTTTCCCAGATGGCCAGATCTGGAAGCCAGACATTCTCCTCTACAACAGGTAAGCACAGTGGACAAAGGAAAAAAATGAGTTTATTTTTGGACGTGTTTAACAATCAAGCATATTTGAGTATTTTATAGCAATGCCAGTACATTATCTGTAATTTGGGACTGTGGATCCCCACGAGGCTTTGTAGGAAGCAGCCCTGTCCCATGTCCAGCGTTCTCTGTCCTGGCACGCAGGCCTGCAGCGCCCAGCACACTGCCCCCGATGGCCATGTCCACAGGGCTGTGCATTAGAGGTGTGTAGGTACTTGTGTGCATGTTGGCACTGAGACATTTTTGCATGTGGCCATACCTTTGCCCCTGAATGACAGCAGTTACAGTCACAGCACGAGAAGTTGCTGGTCAACGGGACGCATGGCTGGAGTCCACTTTCTGGACCCACGTCCTCATTCGATGCACTGTCCTTTGGGCACTGGGAGAGCCCTGTGGGGCAGCTGAGCACAGGAGACTGTCATCTCTAGCCACACTCAGAAGCTTGTACCTGACAGAAGAAAGGCAGATAGCAGTCATGTTCTAATAAATGTAGTCCTTCTCCTGAGGTCAGGAAAGGAAAGATTCATTAGTCATCCAAAACTGTCTGATTTGTAGAGTGGAAGCCCAGAAGGCAGATATCCGGGTAGGATAAATTTCTAGAAGCATTAAATTATTTGCTAAACTACATAGTCAAAAAAGGGAACCCAGCACCTTTCTTTCTAATAAGGCATAGGATGTGATAACCAGCTTAATATACAAGAAAGATATTTCCTAGTGACGGCTGCTGCCTCTGGTCCCACCTGGACAAGAAGGAAGCCGAGTACCTTCCTGACTCAGGAAACAGTGCTGCCATCGGCCACTGCCCACGGCCATCCCCCCAGGACCAGCTGATGTGTTTGTCCTGCACTGGCTCCTTCCAGGAGGCTGGGTATTCCAAGTCTTGTTTCCCCTTTTAATTCTTTTTCTTTCTTACTGACATCACATTTCATTTGAATCATTGGGCCTGTCTCTAGAAGACTATACCTCTTCTGATTTGCTGCCACTCTTCAGTTTCTTAAATTAGTTCAGGCAGCTGAGCTTTGAAAGATGTCTCAGGTCAGAGTAAGTGATCCCAACTGAGTAGAAGCACAGGCGTTCCCATGCCTTCTCCTTGGCTCATCTGTTTCCTGGGGGCTATGTTAGTTGCCCAGGGCTGCCAGAACAAAATACCGCAGACTGGGTGACTTAAACAACAGAAATTTATTTTCTCAGAGAAATTTATTTTCTGTTGGAGGCTGGTCGTCCCAGATCCAGGTGTCTGCAGGGTTGGTTTCTCCTGAGGCCTCTCTCCTTGGCTTGCAGATGGCCACCTTCTCCCTATGTCCTCACAAGGTCTTCCCTCTGTGTGTGTCTGTGTCCTCATCTCTTCTTATAAAGACAGTAGTCATGTTGGATTAGGGCCTATTCTAATGACCTCATTTTAACTTAGTTACCTCTTTAAAGACTGTCTCCAAATACAGTTTCACTCAGAGATACTTGGGCATGTGGATTAGGACTTCAACCGATGACTTTTGGGGGAACACAATTCAGCCTATTACAGGGGCATTGCCGTTGACTGCTTAAGGACAAAGGGTTAGGATTGAACAAGTCTGGGTGTAAATCTTAACTGTAATGTTTACTATGTCTGTAAGTCTCAGATTCCTCCTTTGCCCAGTGGGGGAAATGCCAACCTCGCAGAGTTTGGAAGGATGACTGCAGATGTACATAGCATGCTTGGGTGGTACTTGGCAAAGAGTAAACATTCACTAATGGCAGTCGTGTGCTCACAGGCCTGATGATGAGGATTTCTGCTTCAAGTAAGACAGGTTTGACAATTTAAAAAAGAAATGCCAATAATGATTCAGTTTTTTTATCTGAAATCAAGAATAAATATTATGGTAGAATCTTAAGAATGAGGCTTTAAGAGATGGTTCTTATGGCTTATCTGTTAAGACCTTAAACCCCAATAAATAAAATGTTTGGAGTTTCTAATATTTTGGCTAATGAAGAGTTACCAAGTATTCTATACATACCTGAATTTCAAGGAGCAAAGATACAGCTGTCTCCATCTGATAGATGACAACAGGGACCCGGCCCCCAGGAATAATGCATCCCCTTCTTCCTCTCCTGTTTCCCCCGGAGCTCCAAATAACCATCTTCCTCCTGCCTCTCAGTCCCGTATCCCTATTGAATGAGTGCGCCAGCCTCTGTCACGGGATCTGTAGAGTCTGCCTCCTCTTCTGCGTTAGTTTTCTTCCGAGAAATGAGATGTAGGGTTTTTTACCTGAAGTAACTGCTAACTATATGGCTGCGCGTCCACGTGAGCACAGCGAGGGGTAAGCAGGTTACGCAAGATATTGAAGCCAGTCGTAGACACGGCGCCAGTTATCTTTTGCTGCTTAACAAATTAACAAATGACCCTGAGCTTAGTGGCTTAAGGAAGAAACACAGCGCAGATTATTTCTCGCCATGCTGTGGGCTGGCTGGGCCCGCGTGGCTGCTTGTCTGCTCCATGAGATGCTGGCGGAAGGCGACGGGCCGGGGCTCAGATGAGCTGGGATGTGGGGATGCACCACCAGGGCTGGCAGTGGTGGTGATGGTGCCGTGGGTGGGGGCTCAGCCGGGGCTGCATCTGTGCCAGCTCGGCTGTCTCCTCCCTCCCCGAGGCTCTTCCACGTGGCCTGGCGACGCAGGAGAGGAAGGAAGTGGGGGCTCCGGGGCCCTTAGGGACTGAGCATGAGAAACCAGACCAGCCCTTTACCTGTTCCTGTTGGGCAGAGTAGATCTGGGTGCAGCCTGGAGGAGGGAGGAGAAATCAGCTGTCCCCTTATCCAGGGCACCAGGGAGGGAGGGGGGGAGGCTGCCCTGGGGAGACCAGCTGTGCAGGCTGAGAGGGGACAGTGATGGCACAGGAAGGTCAGAGTAAAGACTGGGAGGAGTGGAAGGACCAAAACAGACGTGCATAATGAAGGAGCACAAAGCTCAGGGCGTCCTGAGGGTCTAGGAGGAGGGGGAGACGCAGGGTGACCCCGTTATCCCTGCCTCCGTGGGCTAGCCTCCCTCTGCTGCCACTCCTCCTGCCCCAGGTGTGTGTGGGCCCCCCGCCACCCCCCACCCCGCAGCCTCCTCTTCCACCTGCTGTCTGTCAGCTCAGGGATGTGCCCTGACTCCCACTGTTTGCATGTGCCCCCTCTCGGCATGGGACAGTCACCCTCCTCTCTGCCCCTAGACCTCAAGTCGACACCCCTTTGACTCCAGACACCTCTCTCTGTCACGTGGTCTTCTAGAAGGGCGTTCCTGTGCCCAGTAGCACGCAGGTTCTGCCCCCTCTCCTGGGCACCTGGAAAGCACCTAACTAATATTTGTGCACAGATGAGATGGAAGCACGGAGGGAGGGTACAGGTGTGAGGAGGAGGAGTGAAGGGGATTATCTGTGTGATGCCAGTGCCGCTAAGGACAGCAAGGGAAGAAAGGAAGGAGAGAAATCATATTGGCAGCCTGGAAAATGTGAGACTGGGTGACTGAGTCCAGAAACTGACACAGGAAGTATCAAAAACAGGCCTGAATTTAGTAAGATCCTAACCTTCCAATACTACTCTGTTATGGAGGATTTTGAGAGATGTTGAACTTGATACTTTCCACCAGACAGAGGGTCTCAGAATGGTATGTTTCGTCAGTGGGCGCATGTGATAGTTCATTATGTGTGTGTGGTGGGGCTGGGCGCACTTCCTTGAGGAGGGCATGTGCCATCCTTCTGTGTGAGCGTGGTTTGGAAGGGAGCATTGATTCAGGTCAGGGGAAACATCACCAACATGTATGTTACATTTCTCCTTCTATTCCAGCTCAATTTTGTAGTCCAAGTGCGAGCCCCACATGGTTTTTGAGATAGAGTACATTTTCTGTGCTTTGCAGAGGCTGGGTCACTGCAAAACAGCCGTCTCTGCATCATTTCTAGGATGCACTGCTTTAGTGCCCTGAGGGATGATGAACAAGTTACCATTGCAGGCCAGCTGGCTGGGTGGCTCTGAGGAGAGGACGGGCACTGATAAAACCATCCCTGCTAGATGCTGAGCCCAGCGGTTTCTTGGTTACTTTGTTCTGCTTTACTTTAAGCTTGCAGTTCAAGGATTTGTCTGAACACAATCTTGCTCAAAGTGAGTAGCAATTGTGGATGGCTTGTTAACGATTTCCTCCCCTTTTTTGGTTTTTTATCTTCTGTATGATTACATTTGTTGATGTTCTAGAATAGGGGATAGAAATCAATAAAATGGTTGCCTCTGGGAGGGGCATTTGACTGGAAAGGAGCATGAGGGAACTTTCTGAGGTAATGGGAGTGTCTGTATCTTGACTTCATGGTGATTATGGTCACATGAATGTAATCTGCATCAAAGTTCAATGAACCAGGACCTCCCCGGCAGCGCAGTGGTTAAGAATCCGCCTGCCAGTGCAGGGGACACGGATTTGATCCCTGGGCCAGGAAGATCCCACATGCCGCAGAGCACCTAAGCCTGTGTGCCACAAATACTGAGCCTGCACTCTAGAGCCTGCGAGCCACAACTACTGAAGCCTGCGTGCCTAGAGCCCATGCTCTGCAACAAGAGAAGCCACTGCAATGAGAAGCCCGTGCACCGCAACGAAGAGTAGCCCCCACTCGCCACAACTAGAGAAAGCCCACACGCAGCAACGAAGACCCAACACAGCCAAAAAAAAAAAAAAAAATTCAATGAACCACACACCAAAAATCTGTGCTTTCTTCTTGTAAATTATAGATCAATTTGAAATGTGTAATAGGTTAAATAGCAGATGGTTCACAAATAAAGAGAAGATCAGTGAACTGAAAGACACATTTAAGTCATTTACACAGCAAGTAGCAAAGGGATGCAAAAAGATGAAAAATAAGAGAAATGTCACAACTTGGAGAATAGAGTGAGATGTCCTTAAAATGTTTAATTGGAGTCCAAGATAGAACTAATAGAGAAAAAGAGGGAAAAGCAGTGTTTAAAGAAATAATGGCTGGGAATTTTCCAGAAATTATAAAAAATACGAATCATCAGGTAAAGGAACCCCAACCAATCCTAACTGGGACAAATATTTATTGCAGTTCCTGTCTTTGCAGAACAAATCACTCCAAAATTTAAAATAAGAATCCTGTGACTTCTCCCCATCATTGTAGGTCAGGGATTTGGGGAGGGGTCCAGCCCGGTGCTCTGACTTCAGGTCTCGTGAAGTTTCAGCCCAGTGCTGTCTGGGGCAGCAGCCTGACAAACCAGATGGCTGGCAAATTGATTTTGGCCCTCAGTTGGGAGCCTTAATTCTTACGCACATGGGCTTCTTTATGGATTGCATGTGTGGTGGATGGCTTCCCTCAGAATGAGTCATGCAAGAGACTGACCAGGGAAAAGCTACAATGCCTGTGGGCGGAATGAAAGGCCTGGCTGGTATCAACGTCGCTTTTCAGAGGAAAGCCTGAGCTCCAGCAACGTCTTAGCCACCCCTGCACTGTGCAACCACGGGCGGCTGCCTCAGCCTCTCCAGGCTTCTCAGTTCTTGAGCTGTTTCTTCAGAAAATCCCATGACAATAATGGAATCTTTGTTGATGAATGTAATTTGCTGATGTTTTTGTTGGCTCTGTATTTTTAGGACAGAGTGGGGTGTCCACCATCTCTTTCTCACAGGCTGTGCAAAACCACATTTGCACATCTGCAGGCTCCTGTCTGGCTCTGAGGCTGCAGGCCTCTGGCTCCAGCCCTCTTTCTGTCACGTTTCCCTGACCCTGTGGCTGATGGCAGACCCTGGGGAGAGGGCAGTGCGTGCAGTGTGATCCAGCCCGGGAGGGCTTGTAATTGTGCTGATCAGTGAGTCACCAGTGAAATAGAATTTATTCTCTTTCCAAGTGTCTTAAATTCCCTTAGAAATCAAGACAAGGATTCAAGTGCACGTTGTCTGAGAGAGGACGTGAGACCAGGGAGGGAGGGAAACCAATATAGGATGTGTCAAAAAGCTACTGCTGTGGGCAACAGGGCCCATTCCCACCGGGGACGTCCGGGGTGTTTATCTGCCAACCGCCTTCTGTCGTAGATTGACAGCTGCTTCCAGGGGTATCATTCTGTTTGCCTGTCCCATGCACAAACCAGAGCCTCGGTCAGGGCTGCCGATTCTTGGCATGCACAGCTGTCAGGGCCTCAGGCACGGACAGGACAGCTGTCAGCATGGTCAGCTCAGTGCAGGTGAGTGGCCCACTGAAGTACCAGTCGTTTTCACCTTGGCCTGATTGGAGGTCCAGTCCCAGCTCCTGGGGGCAGGGCAGCAGTGACGTGAGTGATGGGAAAGCATCTTGGGACTCAGGCAAAGTGGAGGAGGCAGGCAGGTGGCAAAGGTAACAGAGACCAACTGGGACCTGCATCCTTGTGAGTGGCAGTTGCTCCCCTGGGCAGCATGTGTTGTCATGGTATCACAATGGTCCACATGTGGGATGGGATCTTAGGGAGTGAATCTTTTAGACTCAGTGCTGTCGCTGCTACTGGCGCCACAAGGAGGTTCCCAGGTTGATGCTCCCAGGCCCATCGCACAGCCGTGGCTGGTCTGGGGGTGGGGGTCAGGGCAGGACGCATCACTGAAAGGACGTCAGTGGCAGCTCTTGTTACGGCAGGGAACTCCAGTTGAGCAAAGGTAATTTTCAGCTTTGGATCTTAGAGAAGGAGGCTTTAGGGCGTGCTGTGATAGCATCTGCATTATCAAATCTTCTGACCTAATCTGGAGGGAGGCTGTTTGTAGATAAGGTGAGGTGAGAAGAGGGCGGAGCAGTTTTTAGGAAGTGAGTGGAACCTGCCAACTTTGTCCATCCAAACCTCCCCCTTCTCACCCCTGCCACTGTGGATGTTTGTTTTTCGTTTGTCTCTTCACTCAACCAGTATTTAATGAAGGCTTACGTGCTGTTATCACACACTGTTCTAGGATCTGAGGACATCTCAGCGATCAAGATGGACAGCCCTGTAGGGGAAGGGAGAGAGGGAGGGGAGAGCATGCATCAGGTTTTTGGGGCTTTGAGAATTGGGGGGAGAGCCTCACATGTGCTGGAGCCAGAGGTGGGGTGTGAGACCAGCAGAATGGCTAGAGGGAGGCTGTGGAAGAAGTCAGAGCATCAGGGAGGCAAATGCTCTTGGCAGAAAGAACAGGTGCACAGGCCTGCCAGGAAAGGTTGTGAAAGGCTTTGAAATGCAAAGCATCATCATCATAAAATAAATAAAATGGTGAAGGAAAGATGAGTGGGAGTCTATGACATCTCCGTGTGAGGTCACCTGCACCCTCTAGTTATCAGATGCTCTAGTAGACTCAGTAGGCCATGGTCTTTGAACTACCTTTCACCTTTGTAAGTTCTAGAACCGGTAGTGGTGGAGATGATTCCAGCCCGTAGAGAAGCAAATGGATTCTCTCTGGTGGACTCTTCTGTGAATAGACGGGCTCAGCATTCCTGGTCACCAGTGTCCATGTCTGCTCTTTGGATGCTCCTCAGAATTGGTCTTTGATGCCTTGCTGTTTCCCTCATTAACTAATGACTTAAAAAATAAATCTTTGACACATGTTAATTTTATATTTGTATAAGTATCATGATTTTATCTTTTCAAAATGTATCTTTTTTTGATCACCCTGAGGCGGGAACTTGTCATCTAGATCTGTCCTCGGAGCAGAAGGGGCCAGAGTGGCAGGAGTGGCAGGGGAGAGGCTCAGAGACACTGGGGGTGCCGCCCAAGTCTCCCAGGTCTTGGCTTTTACTTTGCATGAGACAGGAGAGCCTCTGAGCCTCTTAGTAGAATTGCATTTCCTTTTTTGCTCTGAATAACTGTCAAAATCCTAATTCATATTCTCCTTTTGACTTGCTAGCAGCTGATTCCCATCCCATGGTTATTTGTCTGGAAGTTATTATCTGTTCTTCTCTGCTGTACACTCCTCCCAGCTTACGGCAGTGGATGTGTTTTACCTCTGTCATTTCCTCCAGCATCTTGGTAAAATCAGGGGACAAAGGGCATGTGGACGTGCGTCCTCATTCAGCTGCTGGGATCCCAGAGACCCGGCTGCCTCATACTGACTTGGAGCCCAGCCTTTCCGCACAGCATGGACTGTCACTAGCCGACCTTTAGTGCCCCTGCTTTGCTCCACTCTTTCTGCAAAAGGCTGGGTGGCTCCAAAGTCTGTGTTAGCATCCACATTTCTCAGGGCAGGAAACTGGTGCCTGGAGAAGTTCAGCCACTTGCCCGAGGTTACCCAGCAGGGCATGCTTGACTCTGGAGTGTGATGTACTTGCCTCTAGCTGTGTTTTTAGAGCTCTTGTGTTTTATTTTTCTACAAGTTAGACGAAGTGCAATCACTCCTCTCGCTCCCTAAGAATCAACTCCACGTTCAGACCTTCTCTGGCCACTCTGTCTCAGCCTTTTTTTCTTGTGCTCTGGAAGGAGTGAGCCTGTCTCCTCCCAATTTCAGAGCCGCTGGGGGATTTTCATACATCGCTTCTTGCTGATCTTTCCTCAGCATCTGACAACCGAATTTTCCTTGACCAAATCCCTTGCCAGCCAGCGTGGAATGACAAAATGCAAACTGCTGGGCGGGAGTTGGAGCAGAATTTCAAACAGAGAGCCGGGCGCTGCAGCCAGCAGAGTTTTCTAGGGATAGCTTTGTATCCAGGGCTGAAGACTGTCTTCCTACCTGTGGCGCCAGGCCAGCCCACCGAGTCCCCCACCCCCTACACCCTGAGGGCTGCAAGACCCATCCAGCCCAAGAGCCTGGCTTTGGGAGACGAGCTTATTGATCTTCGTGATGTCAGACATGGAACCAACTCAGCTGTAAGGGTCTGTGTAGTAAATACGTGAGACAGGAATTCAATGGGGAGTTCAGTCATCCTCAGGAGCCTCCTGAGGGAAGGGAGAGGCCAAGGTCAGCCCTCACGCTGCCCCCTCCTCAGCCTGCTGTGGGGTCCCTGTGGGATCTCCACTGCCTACCCAGGCTGTGGGCCATCTGTACAGAGGAAGGAGAGCATAGAAAGTTGTGACTGACAGGGACAAGACATGGGGGCGGGGTGCTGGTCCTCGCCCCGAAGCCCCCGGGACTTCAGCTGTGCAGGGGCTGGGTCAAGCTGAGTGTGCCTATGGCATGCATCAAAATCTGGAGGAACTGGACTGTGGGACAGGGTCTCTGGGCCGGTGTGTAGCCGATGCTCTCTGTGCAGCTCCGGAGAATCTTCTGAGGACGCACCTTCACTGCCCTTGAGGCGTTTGTAATCAGTTACATATCACTTCATCCTGGTGGGCTGATCTGATCTGATTCCTGATTGCAGTGAAGCCTTGTGGAATTACTCTCCCTCACTCGCAATTAAGGAAACTGTTGCTGAGACACAGGACCAAGGCCTTGACTCCCAAACCTTTGACTTTTCCCAACACTTGACAATCTTGTCATGGGTGTAAGGGGCTCAGAAGATCATCTTACAGAGCAGATGATGTGAGTCAGGGGTCGGGCAGGATCTGGAGGAGAGAGACCCTCATCCAGTGGCGGGGGGAGAAGTTGTTCTGGGAAGGGGGCCAGACTGGACCTGTCTGCCAGGGGCAGTCCTGGTGCAGCTGTTAACTGTGCCTCTTTCACTTCTAAGAGTGGCCCAGCTTAGATAATAATGTATGTTGTCCTCTCACTTAGGACAAGTGGCTACAGGGAGACAACAGTTAAATGAAGACCTGGAAGCCAACAGGATAGGGCACCTCAGGGGGAAACACTAGGTGAGGCCATGGCACGGAGCTCTTAGGGGGGGACCGTGGGTGACAGTCTTGGAGGGGAACAAATGTTACAGGACCCCCAAAACATTGCTTTTATTTAATTCAAGGGAGGGGGTAAAGAACAGGATAATAGGCCAGGATGAAGTACAGTAAGGCATTCAGACCAGTCCAGCTGGGCTTCTCCTCTAGGACTCTGACCTTGATGTCCAGTGCAGTTGTTGCCTCTGTGATGCTGTGGGCCTCAGAGGACTTGGTGTTTCTCAGCATTACATCACGTGCAAATCCAGTTTAACACTCAGGTTCCTACCCTCTGGCCAGCAAGCTCCGTCAAAGGGACCACGTTCTATTCACATCTTTGATTCCTAAAGGTGAATGTGGCAAACAGCACATGGAAGGCATCAAATTAGAGTGAGTGGATGCGGTGTTGGGGGCTGTGACCCTGGTGCAGTAGGGAATCGCTGGAGGCCTTAGTGCTTGGCGCTCACAGCTCTGGATTAAGAGATCCATTCCCAACAGCAATAAATAAAAAATAAGTGAACTCTGGTTGTTTGGGGCAGGGGTGAGGGGTATGGGTCATAAAATGCAAATATCTAGAGTTTATCATTCTCTTTTCTCCTTCACTTCCCCTATCAATCTATCATGAAGGATTATCCAATTTAAACTACTCAAGTTATCTTTTAGCATAATTTATGGTCTTTTATTGAAGATAAACTATACCTTCTTAATCAGATCTTTTTGTTACTCTCATTATGTATCACTGTGGCTTTGAGTTCCATACCAGAAGATCACACATGCATTCTATTCTAGTTTTTTCTCATGCTTTTTGCTTTTCTAATGCTTTTTGCTTTTCATTTTGTGGGGTTTTTTTTCACTTAAATTTTTTTTAATGGTGTAAGGTAAGGGTCTAACTGTACTTTAAAGTGTAGAAAATGGTTCTAACATGATGTACTAAACATTCTATATTTTTCCTACTGAATTGAAATGGGATAGTTGTATTCATCTATTCAGTATCAGTAAACTACTTAGTGCTAAGGAGAGAAACAAAAAGAGACATATATTTTGAATATCATGCAGAAATATTAAAATTTTCAAAATATAGGGAAAACCTTTAGAAACCCTCAAAGTGAAAAATTACAGTAACAAGAAACAAATTTGCCTTAGTTAATAAGGTCTTACTCAAATATTAGAGGGAAATTATTATTATTTTTTAACATCTTTATTGGAGTATAATTGCTTTACATTGTTGTGTTAGTTGCTGCTGTATAACAAGGTGAATCAGCTATACGTATACATATATCCCATATCCCCGCCCTCTTGCGTCTCCCTCCCACCCTCCCTATCCCAGCCTTCTAGGTGGTCACAAAGCACCGAGCTGATCTCCCTGTACTGTGTGGTTGCTTCCCACTAGCTATCGATTTTACGTTTGGTAGTGTATATATGTCCATGCCACTCTCTCACCTCGTCCCAGCTTACCCTTCCCCCTGCCCGTGTCCTCAAGTCCATTCTCTACCTCTGTGTCTTTATTCCTATCCTGCCCCTAGGTTCTTCATAACCATTTTTTCTTTTTTTAGATTCCATATATATGTGTTAGCATACAGTATCTGTTTTTCTCTTTCTGAATTACTTCACTCATATGACAGACTCTAGATCCATCCACCTCACTACAAAATAACTCAATTTCGTTTCTTTTTATGGCTGAATAATATTCTGTTGTATATCTGTGCCACACCTTCTTTATCCATTCATCTGTCAGTGGACACTTAGGTTGCTTCCATGTCCTGGCTATTGTAAATAGTGCTACAATGAACATTGTGGTATATGTCTCTTTATGAATTTTGTTTTTTTCAAAGTATATGCCCAGTAGTGGGATTTCTGGGTCATATGGTAGTTCTATATTTAGTTTTTTAAGGAAATTCCATACTGTTCTCCATAGTGGCTGTATCAATTTACATTCCCACCAACAGTGCAAGAGGGTTCCCTTTTCTCCACACCCTCTCCAGCATTTATTGTTTGTAGATTTTTTGATGATGGCCATTCTGACCGGTGTGAGGTGATACCTCATTGTAGTTTTGATTTGCATTTCTCTAATGATTAGTGATGTTGAGCATCCTTTCATGTGTTTGTTGGCAATCTGTATATCTTCTTTGGAGAAATGTCTATTTAGGTCGTCTGCCCATTTCTGGATTGGGTTGTTTGTTTTTTTGATATTGAGCTGCATGAGCTGTTTGTATATTTTGGAGATTAATCCTTTGTCAGTTGCTTCGTTTGCAAATATTTTCTCCCATCCTGAGGGTTGTCTTTTCGTCTTGTTTATGGTTTCCTTTGCTCTGCAAAAGCTTTTAAGTTTCATTAGGTCCCATTAGTTTTATTTTTGTTTTTATTTCCATTTATCTAGGAGGTGGGTCAAAAAGGATCTTGCTGTGATTTATATCATAGAGTGTTCTGCCTATGTTTTCCTCTAAGAGTTTGATAGTATCTGGCCTTACATTTAGGTCTTTAATCCATTTTGAGTTTATTTTTGTGTATGGTGTTAGGGAGTGTTCTAATTTCATTCTTTTACATGTAGCTGTCCAGCTTTCCCAGCACCACTTATTGAAGGGGCTGTCTTTTCTCCATTGTATATTCTTGTCTCCTTTATCGAAGATAAGGTGAGCATATGTGCATGGGTTTATTTCTGGGCTTTCTATCCTGTTCCATTGACCTATATTTCTGTTTTTGTGCCAGTACCATACTGTCTTGATTACTGTAGCTTTGCAGTATAGTATGAAGTCCAGGAGCCTGATTCGTCCAGCTCCATTTTTCTTTCTCAAGATTGCGTTGGCTATTCGGGGCCTTTTGTGTTTCCATACAAATTGTGAAAATTTTTGTTCTAGTTCTGTGAAAAATGCCATTGGTAGTTTGATAGGGATTGCATTGAATCTGCAGATTGCTTTGGGTAGTATAGTCATTTTCACAATGTTGATTCTTCCAATCCAAGAACATGGTATATCTCTCCATCTGTTTGTATCATCTTTAATTTCTTTCATCAGTATCTTATAGTTTTCTGCATACAGGTCTTTTGTCTCCTTAGGTAGGTTTATTCCTAGGTATTTTATTCCTTTTGTTGCAGTGGGAAATGGGAGTGTTTCCTTAATTTCTCTTTCAGATTTTTCATCATTAGTGTACAGGAATGCAAGAGATTTCCATGCATTAATTTTGTATCCTGCTACTTTACCAAATTCATTGATTAGCTCTAGTAGTTTTCTGGTGCCATCTTTAGGTTTCTCTATGTATAGTATCATGTCATCTGCAAATAGTGACAGTTTTACTTCTTTTTTCCAATTTGGATTCCTTCTATTTCTTTTTCACCTCTGATTGCTGTGGCTAAAACTTCCAAAACTATGTTGAATTATAGCAGTGAGAGTGGGCAACCTTGTCTTGTTCCTGATCTTAGTGGAAATGGTTTCAGTTTTTCACCATTGAGAACGATGTTGGCTGTGGGTTTGTCATATATGGCCTTTATTACGTTGAGTTAACTTCCCTGTGTGCCTACTTTCTGGAGAGTTTTTATCATAAATAGGTGTTGAACTTTGTTGAAAGCTTTTTCTGCATCTATTGAGATGATCATATGGTTTTTCTCCTTCAATTTGTTATTATGGTATATCACATTGATTGATTTACATATATTGAAGAATCCTTGCATTCCTGGGATAAACCCCACTTGATCATGGTGTATGATCCTTTTAATGTGCTGCTGGAATCTGTTTGCTAGTATTTTGTTGAGGATTTTTGCATCTATGTTTATCAGTGATATTGGCCTGTAGTTTCCTTTTTTTGTGACATCTTTGGTTTTGGTATCAGGGTGATGGTGGCCTCATAGCATGAGTTTGGGAGTGTTCCTCCCTCTACTATATTTTGGAAGAGTTTGATAAGGATAGATGTTAGCTCTTCTGTAAATGTTTGACAGAATTTGCCTGTGAATCCATCTGGTCCTGGGCTTTTGTTTGTTTGAAGATTTTTAATCACAGTTTCAATTTCAGTGCTTGTGATTGGTCTGTTCATATTTTCTATTTCTTCCTAGTTCAGTCTCGGAAGGTTGTGCTTTTCTAAGAATTTGTCCTTTTCTTCCAGGTTGTCCATTTTATTGGCATATAGTTGCTTGTAGTAATCTCTCATGATCCTTTGTATTTCTGCAGTGTCAGTGGTTACTTCTCCTTTTTCATTTCTAATTCTATTGATTTGAGTCTTCTCCCTTTTTTCCTTGATGAGTCTGGCTAATGGTTTATCAATTTTGTTTATCTTCTCAGAGAACCAGCTTTTAGTTTTATTGATCTTTGGTATCATTTTCTTCATTTCTTTTCAATTTATTTCTGATCTGATCTTTATGATTTCTTTCCTTCTGCTAACTTTGGGTTTTTTTGTTCTTCTCTCTCTTAAGTGCTTTAGGTGTAAGGTTAGGTTGTTTATTTGAGATATTTCTTGTTTCTTGAGGTAGGATTATATTGCTGTAAACTTCTCTCTTAGAACTGCTTGTGCTGCATCACATAGGTTTTGGGCCATCGTGTTTTTGTTGTCATTTGTTTCTAGGTATTATTTGATTTCCTTTTTGATTTCTTCAGTGATCTCTTGCTTATTAAGCAGCGAATTGTTTAACCTCCATGTGTTTGTATTTTTTACAGTTTTTTTCCTGTAATTGATATCTAGTCTCACAGCGTTGTGGTTGGAAAAGAGACTTGATACGATTTCATTTTTTTTAAATTTACTAAGGCTTGATTTGTGACCCAAGGTATGATCTATTCTGGAGAATGTTCCATGAGCACTTGAGAAGAAAGTGTATTCTGTTTTTTTGGGATGGAATATCCTATAAATATCAATTAAGTTCATCTTGTTTAATGTATCATTTAAAGCTTGTGTGTGTTTCCTTATTTATCTTTCTTTTAGTTGATCTGTCCATTGGGGAAAGTGGGGTTGTAAAGTCCCCTACTATTATTTTGTTATTGTCGATTTCCCCTTTTATGGCTGTTAGCATTTGCCTTATGTATTGAGGTGCTCCTATGTTGGGTGCATAAATATTGACAATTGTTATATCTTCTTCTTGGATTGATCCCTTGATCATTATGTAGTGTCCTTCTTTGTCTCTTGTAATCGTCTTTATTTTAAAGTTTATTTTGTCTGGTAGGTGAAGTGGTACTCCAGCTTTGTTTTGATTTCCATTTGCATGGAATATGTTTTTCCATCTCCTCACTTTAAGTCTCTCTGTGTCCCTGGGTCTGAAGTGGGTCTCTTGTAGACAGCATATATACGGTTCCTGTTTTTATATACATTCAGCCAGTCTATATCTTTTGGTTGGAGCATTTAGTCCATTTACATTTAAGGTAATTATCAATATGTATGTTCCTATTAGCATTTTCTTAATTGTTTTGGGTTTGTTATTGTAGGTCTTTTCCTTCTCTTGTGTATCTTGCCTAGAGAAGTTCCTTTAGCATTTGTTGTAAAGCTGGTTTGGTGGTGCTGAATTCTCTTAAACAGTTATGCACCCAACACAGGAGCACCTCAATACTTAAGGCAAATAATAATATCTAGTGTATTCCAAAATGTAGATATCACATGGCTTCTGTTCTCTCATCACAAAGCTCTATAAGTGGAATTTATCAACAAAGGGATAGTAATACAGTAATATGTATATATGTATGTATAACGTCCACTTTATTTTTAAAAAACACTCTTAAATTAATCTTGGCTATAGGAACTTTTAAGAAGTGTCTTTTAAAGAATGAATAACAATGAGTATGAACATATCAAGACCAGGGACAGATGTCAAAGTCATGTCTAAAGATAAGAAAACAAGGAAGTTTGAAATTTGATTAATTAATCCTATACCTCAAAAAGTTAGCAAATGCATATCAGAATAAACTGGAAGAAACTAGGAGGAATTAGTAAAGACGTAACAGAAATGGTTTTTAAAAGGCATAAAACAAACACACATTTAAAAAAAAGAAAATTCAAAACTAAAATCTAGTTCTTTGAAAATGTCAAAAAAGTGAATGAATGAAAGAACATATGTATAAATTGAACATCTGGTTGAAATGGGTGCTTTTTGAGGGAAATAAATATTACTAAATATACCTAAAAGGTAGAAAATCAGAATAGACTTAAAAATACATAAAAATGGAAAAAGTAGGCAAATATATACATTTAAAAGTTACATTTTTACATTTGAATTTTACATCTTCAAAGAATAAATATACATTATATAAATTGTTCTAGAACATGATAAAAGATAGAAAATTTATAAAGCTAACACATATTAAACATGACAAAGATGTCTGAATAGAAGAGTATTGGCAAATCTTACATGTAAATATGAATGCAGATACCCTAAAAGAATACTGACAAATGAATTCCAGCAGCGCACTAAGTGAAAAATACCAAATAATTTTTATCCCAGGTAGGCAAGGATGGATTAACTTGGTACATTTACTAATGCAATTCACGTTAATTTGTATCCATGTTAAAGAAGGAAACAAACGAACAGAGACCGAGAAAATATTAAATTCAGCTCTAATTCTTGATGTAACACATTATAAACCAAGACTAGAAGAAAACTTTCATAATTGGATAAATACAATCCACAAGAAAACTGCAGTAAACATAAACTAATAGTTGAGAAGTTAGATCCACATCCAAGTCAGACATAAGGCAAAGATGCCAGATATCCCTCCTGTCAGCAGTCTGCTGAAGGGTGTAGCCAGAGCACGACAAGAAAAAATTAAAAATAAGAGATCTAAATATAGCAGGAAGACACAACACTGCTGTTAATTCTAGGTGATTATTGACTTAAAAATAGAATCTGCTGACAAACTTGGAGCTAAATAGAGTTGAGCAAGGAAGACGAGATAATAGCTGAGCTACACATCAGTGACTAACAGGGAAGCAAAATGGAAAACAGGATCTCATTTACAATGTGAGCATAACCGTGAAATACTGAGGGATAAATCTGGGACAAATGCACCAGCCCGTGAGAGCTGAATTTAGCAATTATTCTGTCTCTGTTAAGATTATGTCTTTGCTTCCTTGTCTAACATGGATATGTAGTGAATTGCATTAGTAAGTCTACCAGTTTCATCCACCTTTGCCTATCCAAGATAAAAACCCACCAAAGCATCTGAAAGAGTGTGCAACCAGAAGCGCCATTGCTGTGGGGGACCAGGTTCCGGGGCCAGGGTCTAGAACCTCTCTGCCCCCATGTAAGCCATGTCTGCAGTCCTTCTGCACCAGGTCAGAGGGTTCATGAGGAGACATTCAATGGGCTTTAAAAACTCCCAGGATGCTCAGAGGTTTCTTTGGTGTGGTCCTCTGAGTCCTTGCAACCCATGTGGGTACTCTCAATCCTCCTACTCATTTTGACTTTTCTGATTTGATTTTCTGGCTTCTGCTCTGCCTAAGAAGCTCCCAAGTACTTGTTAGCAATGGAGGCTTCATCTCTACCTCCCTCAGGGTGAGATACAGCAGGTGTCGAGTACAGCTGAGGAATCTGCTACGAGTGGTCCATGGACCAAACTTTGAAAGACTCTGACCTGCTGGGCACAAATACCAACTTACATATCTTTAATTAGGTGGAAACTAGGAGGAATTTGGGGGGGTTGATGTCATGAATTTCAGCCCATACAATAACCTTAATTAAATTCTTGTCTCCCTCTTGCTGTCCAGAGAGAGAGACCAACTGAATGATGAAGGATGCTCACGACGTTGGTGGCCTATGGCAAAAGAACAAATGGGAACTTGATTCTAACCATCTGAGTGCTTCTCCCTGGTACTTACCTAGGTATTCTCATTTTCCCAGGGTGCATTAATGCTTTAGGGAATTATTACAGGATTCCTTATGCATTTTGTAATCTACAGGCAGGATATATTATGGCTATAACATAGTTCCTTTGGTGTTCTCAGTAAGCAGAACATAGGATGGGTTCCATTTTATAGACTTCCAGTGGGTGCCTCTAAAAGCTTGTGGCAGGTGGCATCTGGGTTTGAAGGTGGCAGTTCTTCCTGACCTTCCAGTGGACATTGTCACATTCTTTTTATCTTGGCTTTGTTGACCCTTTTACCTCATTTATTGTGAAAGCCAACTTGAGATTGAGAGCAAAAAAAAAAAAAAAAAGTCTTCATGCTTCAAAAGAGCAGTATCATTGGCCATTACAAAGTCAAATTGCTTCATTTCTATCCTCCCTTCCCTAAACAGCTAAATACATTTTGATGTGGTTATAATGACTGCATTTTTCATTAATTATAAACATTTTCTATGTTTCTATGGGCACTTTCTAATTATAATTTTAATGGTAACATAAGATTCCATTGAGATGATGTATTTTAATTAACCATTGTTGGATATTTGGTGTCTTAATTTTTTAAAAAAAATAATTCTAAAATGGATGACTAATAAGAACCTGCTGTATAAAAAAGTAAATAAAATAAAATTCAAAAATTCAAAAAAAATAAAGTGCTTATTAAGAATATTAAAAAAATAATAATTCTACTTTTTATTTTGAAATAATTATAGATTCACAAAAAAACAGAAAAAAATGTACAGGGAGGTACATCTTCCTTCCCTTCCCAATCTTCCCTAGTGGTAACATTTTAAATAAGTCCAGTAAAATGTCATAACCAAGAAATTGACATTGGTACAATCCACAGAGTTTATTCAGGTTTCACCCATTTTACATGTGCATAATTCTAAGCAATTCTATCACATGTGAAGATTTGTGTAACTCCTCCTACAGTTAAGCTCTGGCACATACTCATAGGATATCCATCTCTAGAATTATGGCATTTCAGTAATATTATATAAATGGATCCATACAGTATGTAACGTTTTGAGAGTGGCTGAATAACATTCCATGGTATAGATGTACAACATTTGTTTAAATATTCATTGATTGAAGGACATTTGGGGAGTTTACAGTTTTTAGGTATTATAAATACATCTACCATGAACATTCATGTACAGGTTTTTATGTGAACATAAGTTTTTATTTTTCTGGTATAAATTACACAAGAGTATAATTGCTGGGTTGTATAATACATAGATGTTTAGTTTTCTAAAAAAACTGTCATACCCTTTTTCAGAGCACCTGTACCATTTATGTTCTCGTCAGAAATACGTGACTCAAGTTACACTGCCTCTTCACAAGGATTTGATGTTTTCATTATTTATTACTTTGGTCATTCTGATAGGTATGTAGTAATATCGCATTGTGGTTTTGCATTTCCACAAGGGCTAATGATGTTGAACATTTTTCCATGTATTTATTAGTTATGCATATCCTCTTTAATCAAGTATCTGATCATTTCTTTTGCCTTTTTTCTAATTTGATTTTTGCTGGGTTTTGTTATTATTTATTTTTTACTATTAGTTTTGAGAGTTCTTTATATATTCTAACTGTGAGTCTTTTTTCGGATATGTGTTGAAAATATTTTTTATCCTTCTATAGCTTGTCTTTTCATATTCTTTTTGTTTTTGAATTTTATTTTATTTATTTTTTTATATGACATCTTTTCATATTCTTAACTGGATTTTTCACAAGCAAATTTTTAAAAAATTTATATACATGAAATCTACTTGATGGATTGTGTTTAGGTGTCAAGTCTAAGAAATCTTAGCCTACACCTATGTACTGAAGATTTTCTCCTGTTTCCTTCTGAGTTTTATAGTTTTAAGAGTTACATTTAAGTCTGTGATGCCTTATCTGGTTTTGGTATCACGGTAATGCTGACTTTGTAAAATATATTTGGAAAGTTTCCCTTCTCTTCAGTTTTTGGAAGAGTTTGAGAAAGATGGGTATTAAATTTTCTTTAAATATTATATGCAATTCACCAGTGAAGCCATCGGGTCCTGGGTTTTTTGTTAGATTTTTGATTACTGTTTTAGTCTCTTTACTATTGATTGGTCTATTCAGATTTTCTATTTCTTCATGATTCAGTCTTGGAAGTTTGTATGTTTCTAGGAATTTATCCATTTCTTCTAGGTTATCCAATTTATTGGATTTGTTTGGAATAATCTAATAATAATAATTGTTTGTAATAATCTCTTATGATCCTTAGTATTTCTGTGGTATTAGTGTAACTTTTCCTCTTTCATTTCTGATTTTATTTATTTGAGTCCTCTCTTTTTCTTCTGGTTAGTCTAGCTAAAGGTTTGTTAATTTTGTCTTTTCAATGAACCAGCTCTTAGATTTGTTCCTCTTTTCTATAGCTTTTTGTCTCTATTTCATTTATTTCTGCCCTAAGTTTTATTGTTTCCTTTCTTCTACTAATTTTGGGCTTTGTTTATTCTTCTTTTTCTAGTTCCTTTAGGTGTAAAGTTACATTTTTGGGGGGGATTTTTCTTATTTTATGAGGTAGGCCTGTATTGATAAGAACTTTTCTCTTAAAGCCACTTTACTGTATCCCATAGATTTTGGTATGTCATATTTCTGTTTCATTTCTCTCTAGGTAATTTTTGAGTTTTCCTTTGATTTCATTGATGACCCATTGGTTTTCAGTAGCATGTTATTTAATATCCACATGTTGTGGGTTTTTTCCCCATTTTTTTCTTGTGATTAATTTCTAATGACCCCATTATTATATGATGCCTGTCTTTGTCTTTTATTTCACTGTTAGTTTTAAATTCTATTTTGTCTGATACGAGTATGGCTACTTCAGCTTTCTTTTCATTTCCCTTTGCATGGAATATCTTTTTCCATCTCTTCACTTTTAGTCTGTGCGTGTCCTTTCTTCTGAAGTGAGTCTCTTGTAGGCAACCTACTTACGGGTCTTGGGTTTTTTGTCCATTCATCTACTCTGTGTATTCTGATTGGCAAATTTAGTCCATTTACATTTAAAGTAAGTATTGATAGGTATGTATTGCCATTTTCTTAATTGTTTTCTAGCTATTTTTGTAGTTCCTCTCCGTTCTATTCCTCTTCTCTTTTTCTCTTCCCTTGTGTTTTGTGGTTTTCTTTAGTGTTATGTTTAGATTCCTTTCTTATTTTCTTTTGTGTATTTACTATAACTTTTTTCCTTTTGGCTACTGTGAGGTTCACATATCACATCCTGTGTAAATAGTAGCCTGTTTTAAGTTAGTAGCAACTTAGGTTTGAACACATTCCAAAACTTTATCTTTTTAATACCCCCCATGTTTTATACTTTTGATGACACATTTTATCTCTTTATTTTATGCATCCCTTAAGTAATTAAGTATTGTAATTTTAGTTAATTTTATCTCTTTTGTCTTTTAACCTTCATGCTTGTTTTATGTGATTAATTTACTATATTTATGATTCACCTCCAGTGAGATTTTTACTTTTGTATGTTTTCTTATTATTAGTTAGTGCCCTTTCTTTTCAGCTTAAAGAATTCCGTTTAACATTTCTTATTGGGTCAGTTTAGTGGTGATGAGCTCCTTTAGCTTTTACTTATCTTAGAATATCTTGATCTCTTCTTCAATTCTGAATGATAACCTTGCTGGGTAGAGAATTATTGGCTGGAAATTTTTTGGTTTTTTTCCCTTTCAGCACTTTGAATATGTCATGCCACTGCTTTCTGGGCTGTACAGTTTCTGCTGAGAAATTTACTGATAGCCTGAGGGGTTTACCTTGTATGTAACAAGTTGTTTTTCTCTTTCTGCTTTTAGGAGTCTCTCTTTATCCTTAACTTTTATTATTTTAATTATAATATGTCTTGGTGTGTGACTCTGTAGGTTCATCTTATTTGGAACTTGCTGCACTTCCTGGACCTGGAAGTCTGTTTCCTTCCCCAGACTAGGGAAGTTTTCAGCCACTATTTCTTCAAATAATTTTTCTGACCCTTTTTCTTTCTCCTCTTCTTCTGGAACCCCTATAATGCAAATGTAATGTTGTCCCAAAAGTCCCTTTAGGTATCTTCGCTTTTTAAGTTCTTTTTCATTTTACTGCCCTGTCTGGATAAGTTCCATTTTGTCTTCCGGCTTGTTGATTTGTTCTTCTATCTCATCTAGTCTGCTGTTCAGCTCTTCTAGTGTATTTTTCAGTTTAGTTGTAACTTCTGTTTGGTACTTTCGTATATTTTCTATCTCTGTTGAAGTTCTCACTGTGTCCATCCATTCGTCTCCTGAGCTTGGTGAGCGTCTATATAACCATTACTTTTAACTCTTTATCAGGTAGATTGCTTATCTCCATTTCATTTAGTTATTTTTCTGAGGTTTTGACTTGTTCTTCCAATTGGAGCATATTCCTCTGTCTCCTCATTTTTCTTAATTCTTTGTTTCTATGTATTAGGTGAATCAGCTATCCTTCCCAGTCTTGAAGGAGTGGCCTTATTTAGGAAATGTCTTTTGGGGCTCAGAGGTGCAATTCTGCCTGGCCACTAGAGCCAGGCATTCAAGGGTTGTCCCCTATTGGGGCTGCATGCACCCTCCTCTATGGTGGGGCCACAGCTGCTTCTGTGGCATACTGGTAGGCTGGGCTTCCCCCCAGGATGGCTGAGGGACATAGCTACAGCTGCTGTGGTGTGCTGGTGAGTGAGGCAGCCCCCCAGACTGGCTTGGAGGTCTACCTGTGATGGCTGCACCGACTGGTAGGTGGGGCTGATGTGCAGGAGTGGGTGGGGCTCTCAGTGGGGCACACTCACTGGTGCTAACAAGTTAGAGGGAGAATTTCAAAGTGGTGCCCACCAGCACCAGTATTAGCAAGGTAGTCTGAAATGGCAAAAATGGTTCCTGGCACTATCTTGCATTCCCCAGGGAGCATCTGAAATGGTTCCTGCCTCTCTGGTGATGCTTCAAGGTTAGTAAGTGGGTCCCTTGACCTACAGTCTATATGCTTTTCAATCTGATGTTTTCATGCTGGCTTTTGGGTTGAGTGAGTCTGTATGTGGGCCCTTTAAGAAAGAATTTTCTCTTCTCTCAGTTCTGTGGTTGCCCTGGATGTATTCCCTTTTGGTTTTTCTTTTTTTTTAATTATTAAAGTATAGTTGATTTACAATGTTGTGTTAATTTCAGGTGTATAGCAAAGTGATTCAGTTATATAAAATATATATATATATATTTTTTTTTCCTTTTCAGATTCTTTTCCATTATAGGTTATTACAAGATATTCAGTATAGTTGCCTGTGCTATACAGTAGGTTCTTGTTTATCTGTTTTATATATAATAGTGTGTATATGTTAATCCCAGACTCCTAATTTATCCCCTCCCTCCCCTTTTGGTAGCCATAAAACTGTTTTCTATGTGTGTGAGTATATTTCTGTTTTGTAAATAAGTGCAAAAACTATGGAATGCTTCACGAATTTGTGCATCATCCTCATGCAGGGGCCCTGCTAATCTTCTCTGTATTGTTCCAATTTTAGTATATGTGCTGCCGAAGTGAGCACTCTCTTTTGGCTTTTAAAATCAGGTGTTTTGGGGGCTTGTCTCTCCTGTGCAGGGTCAAGGTGCCTGGTGTGGAGCTTGAATCCCTCACTCCTCAAAGAAAAGATCTGGGCCTTTGTGATCCCTCCCGATTGTGGATCACCGCAGCCAGGGTGTGGTTTCCTCCTTGGTGAGACATCTCTCTGCCTCTCCTCACCGTCTCAATGTTGTCCTTTTACTCTTTGTTGTGGAGGTTCTGTTCCTCCAGCTTTCGGGTTCCTTTATGAGGGGATTATCCCATATGTAGTTGTGGATCTGCTGTGTCTGTGGAAGGAGGTGAGTTCAGGATCATCCTACGCCACCACCTTGAACCCTCCTTCACAATTTTTTCTAAATGTTGACCTTGTATCCTCTGACCTTGCTCCACTCATGTATTAGTTTTAGGAGTTGTTGGGGGTTTTGTTGTTGTTGTTGTTAGAGATTTCTTGGGGCTTTCTACATAGTTATGTAAATGATTTCTATCATCACGTCAACTGCAAATAAGATGGTTTTCTTTCTTCCTGATCTCTATGCCTTTATTTCTTCTGCTTTCCTGGTGAGGACTCCAGTATTATGTTGAATAAGTGTGTTGAAAGATCAGGAATAAGATCTGCCTTGTTCCTGATCTTAGAGGCAAGGCATTCAGTCTTTTTACCATTATGTATGATACTAGCTGTGGTTTTTTTGGTAGATGTTCTTTATCAGGCTGAGGAAGTTCCCCTCTATTCCAGTTTTCTGACAGTTTTTATTCTGCATGAGTGTTGAATATTATCAGTGTTTTTTTCTGCACTAATTGGTATAAGCATATGCTTTTTATTCTTCAGCCTCTTAATATGGTTGATTCATTGATCAGTTTTGAAGTACTCCAACCAATGTTGTACTCATGGAATAAACCCCACTTGGTTATGTGTATAATTCTTTATATATGCTGCCAAATTGTATTTGCTAATTTTTTGTTAAGGATTTTTTTGTCTATGAGAGAATGTACTCTATACATTTCTATTTTTTTTTCTTATTCTTTTTTTTTTCAGTACTATCTGTGTGGTTTTGGTTTCAGAATAATATTAGCTTCTTAAAATGAGTTGATAGATATTCTCTCATCCTCTATTTTCTGGGAGAGAGTTATAGAATTGGTATTAATCCTTCTTAATTGTTTAGTAGAATTTTCTAGTGAAACCATCAAGACCTAGAGAGTTCTTTTCAGGAATTTTAAAATTATTAATTCAATTTATTTAATAATTTTGTGACTATTCAGCTTATTTATTTCCTCTTGTTTAAATTTTAGTAGGCTGTGCTTTCCAAGGAATTGGTGTATTTCATCTAAACTGTCAAATTTATAGGTGAAGAGTTGTTTGTGACATCCTCTTGTCATTCTTCTGATGTGTGCAGGGCTTGTAGTGATATACTCAAATTCATTCCTGATATTTGCTTGTCAATTTAATTGATCTTTTCAAAGAAGTAGATTTTTGTTTCATTGATTTTCCCTATTGTTTTTCTTTTCTCACTTTCATTGATTTTTCCTCCTATATTTATTATTTCCTTCTCTCTACTTGTTATGAGTTTATTTTTCTCTTCATTTTTTTTGTTACATGAGGAGTCAGCATACAGTTACAGACTTGATACTTTTTTCTAATGTAAGCATTTACTACTATACATCTCCTCAGCACTCTACCTGCACCTCACAAATTTTGATAAGCTGTATTTTTAGTTTCTTCAGTTCACTTTATCTTTTGAGTTTCCCATAGACTTTCTCTTTGACTCATAGATTATTTAGAAATTTACTGTTTAGATTCCAAGTCTTTGGAAATTCTCATGTTGTCTCCTTTTTACTTGTTTTTAATTTGATTCCATTGTGGAAAATCATCCTCCATATGGTTTAAATTCTTTTAATATTGTTGAGGTTTTTATGGCACAGTTTGTGGTCTGTCTTAGTATATGCTCCATGGGGACTTGAAAACAATGTGTTTTTGCTGTGTTGGGGAAAGGGTTTTCTGTCAATTAGGCCCTATTGGTTGATGGTGTGTGAAGTTCTGTGACTTTCCTGATTTTCTGTCTAGTTGTCCTCTCATCAAGTGTTGAGAGAGGAGTGTTGAAGAATGTGGATTTGTATATTTCTTTCTTTCTTTCTTTTTCTTTTTTTTTTTTTTTTACTTCCTTCTGGTTTTGTTCACATACTTTTCAGCTTTTCAGCTTGTTTGGGAAAGAATGTATGATTGTTGTGTCTTCTTGGTAGGTGGAGTCTTTATCAGTATGTAAATTTATATCTGCCCTTTGTAATTTTCTTTCCTCTAAAGTCTAGTTTATCTGGTAATAATATAGTTGATCCTGCTTGTTTTGATAATATTTTCTTGGAATATGTAATTTTGTTGGTAGCCTACAGGCCTCACCTCTCTGCTGATGGTGTTGATGGTAGAACATGATTTTTTCCTTTGGTGTTTAGCTGAGGTGGGACTATTACTTAAAAGTTTTCTGTCTCCCTGGCTGCCCTTTTCTGGTCATTTTGCTTTTCTCAGGACATTTTTGTTGTTGCTGTTTTTCTCTGCACCTGTTGATGCTTCTCCAGTACTCAGTTTGGAATATAAGAGACAAATGGAAAACCCAGGGACCTCGTGTCAATCCTTCTGCCTTCTTCTCTGCATTTTCACAGTGGTCCTATGTTTATTTATATTTTATGTTAAGAATTTTAGGCATAGTTAATGGAAGTAATAGTGATGCAAAACACTAATAACAAAATACCATACTCTGGGCATTTTTTTTCACTAAAGTAAATATTTATTTGGGGCAGAATCCCCAGGCCATTACATTTTATTTCTTATTTATTTATATACTGTGTTGTTACCAAGAAACTCTTAAAGTGACTGTAATGGATACATAAAAACGAAGACGTTTATTTCTGCCAGCCAGTTCGGTTCCTGGTGAAAGATCCCATCCTGGCCTGTAGATGCCTGCCTTCACACTGTGTCCTCTATGGAAAAGAGAGAGAGAGAATATGAATATTAATTTCTTCCTATTCTTATAAGGCTACCAGTCCTATTGGATTAGGGCCCCATCCTAATGACTGCATGTAACCTAATTACCTCCTTAAAGGTCCTATTTCCAAATATATTCACACTGGGGGTTAGGACTTCAACATATGAATTGAGGGAGGTGCAGTTCAGTCCATGCAAATAGGTAAAAGTGTGTCTATTCTATCCCTAACAGAAAGTTTGAGCTCCAGTTTTTGTTTTATTGAAATTGGTAATAAACATATTTGTGACTATAATTATTTTAATCTTATATATTTTCCCAGACGAAACATGGAATTTTTAAGCTTCTTAAATCCTCTTATTACATTTTGTGAAATTTCTTTCCAAACATGTTATACCAGCTTGGTTCACTTGAAGCACTTCTTGCTTCAGTGTTCTGGTGGAAATACTTAGTATAATTTTAGGCAGGAAATATTTAGATTAACTTCTTGAAGATAAAAACAATATTTCTGTTTTATCATTTTTAGATTTTATTTATACTGTCATAGCAAGTGCATATGCTTAGTTTACTTAGATTTCATATTTATTCAGATTAATGTTGATCAATTTCTTTACTATCTTCAATCTAAAGGGAAAAGCTCCCTTAAGAAAATTAGTCTGGTCACTTTTCAGCCAGTTACTGGGGAACTTCAGGCATGGACTTGGTGGCCCCACTTATGTGGGAGGTTCCCAAGGTGGCATACATGCCAGGTCAGAGGTCACTGAAACACAGGTGGGAAGAGTGCAAAGTCAGCACCTTTCCCTCTGTGTTTTCTACTCACCTTCACTCACGTTTGAATCTCTACACCTGATTTACAGTCCTTGTGTGAAAAGTAACCAAGGGCACCAGTGGCAGAAACTCTCCCCTCCCCAGCAGGGGTGGCTAGCTTTCTTTTATCCTCTTTGTTTCATGGCTCTGGAGAGAAAGGGCATCACAGGTTACACAGCTCAGAAATGGAAAATTCACTTTTACTTCATGGACTCATTCACATCCATGAAGTAGGCTGCCTGACCTCTGTGTTGGAAGGCCTGCAGGGGCTCTGAGCAGCCCGGGAGGATGGAGACCAGTGCTTTCCCCACATGGAGCCCTGGGAGCTCAGGGAGTTATCCTGGGTCCTGGGTCACCAAACAACTCCCCTAGGGAGGCAAGGGTGACACCTGGGCCCCACCCTCTTGCCAAGACCAGGTGGGCTGGAACCGACTACTGTGGAAACACTGCCCTCTCTGAGAAGGGGGCTGGAGAAGCATCTCCTTCTCAGTGCAGGAAGGTGAACAGGAAGCTTGCCTGTTTCTGGCTGTATGGGGGAAGCTCCATGTCACAATCAGGGGGCTCGGAGACTGAAGATTCATTCCAGTCTTTGGCGTCTGGAAGCTGAGATGTGCCCTGTCCAAGCTCCATGGTGGTGCATCAGTGTTTGAACCCTGAGTTTTCTGCCATCTGACAAACAGCACAAACTACAGTGGTTGGTGTCAGGAGTGGGGGCTGGAAAGCTGTGAGGGGACAGCCACAGGGCTCTGCTCTTCTCCCCACCTCCCCCTTGTCATTTCGCTTCCACCAACACCGTGGCTGCATCTGTGTCCCCTGAGCTCTCACTCTATATCGCCCTTCATTAGATTTTACAGCAAACGTTACAAAGACTGTTTGTTAAAGGCAAACAAACATATGCAAACAGATGAGTTGAAAATTAAACTTACAAAAGACACATAAATAAATAGCAGCTCCCTTGGAGCAAATATTATCAGACATAACAAACTGCAGATCTGGATCTAAACTTTAGGTAATAAGAACTAATAAATAATGTTTAAATAATTAAACACAATTAAGAATTGAAAATGCAAGAAAAACGCAAAACACTCTTTAAAAAACAGCTTTGGAAAAAATCACATAAAATTAATAGAGATGAGAAATATAGGCATCAAAATTAAAAACTCAGCTTATCTACAAAACAGAAATAAACCCACAGACATAAAAAACAAACTTATGGTTACCAAAGGGGAAGGGTGGGGGAGGGATAAATTAGGAGTTTAGGATTAACATATACACACTACAGTAGATAAAATAGATAAACAATAAGGACCTACTGTATAGCACAGGGAACTACACTCAATATTTTGTGATAACCTAAAAGGGAAAAGAATCTGAAAAAGAATATATATATATATATATATATATATATATATATATATATATATATATAACTGAATCAGTGTGCTGTATACCTGAAACTAACACACCATTGTAACTCTAACAACATTTAAAACTAACACAACATTGTACAACTAACACAATATTTCAATGAAATAAAAAATTAAAAACTCAGTAGAAGCATTGGGTGTCAGATGAGACACGGTCAAAGGAATAAGGCAATTTCCTAGATGAATCATAGCCAGCTAAATAGGTGAAAAATAAGAAAGAATGGTGAATGGATGCATTGGTGAATGGTGCTTCTATGTACCAGGTCCTGGTCCAAATGTTTTACATATATTTACAACCTTTTTGAGAAGGGTACTGTTATTATTTTGCAAATAAGTCAAAAATAGGAAGAGTCATCAAAATAATAGCACAGTGTGTCTGAGGTCATGCAGAAAGCTGATGTGGACGTATGAACCCCATCCTGGATTGACCCCACACTTAACCTTGTGAGACAGGGCATATGCATTCCTCTCTTGCGTAGGTGCTCCCACACGTGGTGGCTGGTACTGTAGAAGGAAATAATAGAAAGAACGTGGGAGAAGTGTTAGGAGATGATTTTTCAGAGGAAAGGTAAAACTGTGACCCATATGCCGATATAAAAAATGAACACATGCTAAAGAATTTATTTTACTCACAAGACATGAGGGAACCAGGCAGATGTTAGATCCAATTAAAGGAAAAGTCAAACCAGGACAAATGTATATGAAGTAAAGGAATGTTGAGATGAATTGTAAGTGGACATAAAATGTGTTTATTTACAGGGCGCAGGAAGTCAAATCACCACCAGTGAAATCACTCCCAGACAACACATAATTTATACATCTATCCTCTGCTTGCAGCTTACAAAGAGCTTCCAAAGAGCTCAGACGTAGTCCCATGCCTTGCTCAGAGCTGTATGCTTGTAGAGGATGCAGTTTTCCGGTGAAATATGACTTTTTCCTCCAGAAGCCGTGTTCCAAAAGAATGGCTGAGAATTTAATAATATTGATGAAAAACATAAATCCTCAGTTTCAGGCGATACAAGAAGTCTGAGGAAAGATAGATAATAAGAAACGGGCACCTAGACAACTTTGCTAAAAGCGGCAGAACGCCCAAAGCTAAGGAGATGCTGGAAGAAATGAAAGAAAAAAAGATAGTTTGCTACAAAGGGATGACGATTAGACTGACTGCAGGCCTTTTAGAGGCAACAGTAGAAGCCAGAAAAAAATAAGAGTAACTTTAAATTTTGAGGGAAAATAATCATCAACATAGAATTCTGTGCCGGCTAAACCCTTCTTTACATGAGGGGCAAAATCAGGACATTTTCAGGAAAACAAAGACTAAAGAAGTTACCATGAAGAGGTAAACTGCCATGATGAAATACCAGAAATACATGTATTAAAGAAACTACCAGAATATACATTTAGGAACAGGGTATGAGAAGGAATGCAATTGTTAAAAATTTAGGTAAATATAAACAGTTTTGAACATATATAATAATGATGAACTTGAGGGTGAAAAACAAAGAGAGATTAAAATGATGGAAAATAGTAACATGAAAGGCAGTATTTGGATGGTACTTGGAGGTAAAGCACTTAGTTGGACTTAAGTTGCATAGAGCTGTCAGCTTCGAGTAAAGTATACACGTTAAAAATGTAAAAATCGAAACTGTCTATGATACATTGCTAAAGTGGGGAAAAAAAGCAAATTCTAAAGAGTATTGTATGTAAGGTCCAAAATTTTGTTTAAAATATCTGTATGTATGCATGTGCATTATATACAACTGATGTATCCACATGCATAGAAAAAAGTCAGAAAAAAATTTTAAAGAGGTTACCTCTGAGTTACAAAATTGTGGGTAATTTTTATTTTTGTTCCTTCGGTCACCTCATAATTATTGTGTCCCAAGTGTTTTCTGTATTTCCCTTTTTGTGAATATGTTTTATTTCTGTAATTAGAAAAGAACAATAAATGTTTGTTTTAAAGGGATAAAATAATGTAAGAATAACCATCAGAAGTATAAGAATAATTTTTTAAACTTCCAGACAGGTAAGAAGTGAGTAGGGAAAGAATAAAGAAAACATGAGAAGCCTAAAGAAATGAGGGAAATGCAATCAAAGGAGGGTGAAATAAAAAGCACAAAATTAAATAGTAGGAATAAAACCAAACATTGTAACAGACAAGATAAAAGGATTAGGCAGCTAGTTAAAAAGACAGAGATCCCCCAACTATATATTTTTTAAAAATCCAACTATACACCATTTGGATATATATATATACACATATATATGTGTGTGTGTGTGTGTGTGTGTGTGTGTACACACACACACACACACACACACACACACACACACACCATTTGGATATATATTTGAACTAAAGCATAAGTACACAAGAGACAAAAAAAAAAAAAAAGGAAAAAAAAAACTTGACCAACAGGAATAAGATAAAACTAGAATGGCTATGTTTACAGCAGGAAAATGTACACACACACATGCACTCTCATGTGCACGCACACACGCTATAAGAAAAATGGTGCAATTAAGGTTAAAGGTCAAGTCATAATGATAAAAAACAGTTTCTGAGAATATTTAACAAATTTCACATGTATGCACCTAATAAAATAGCTTTGAAACAAATGAAGAAAAATTGGCAGATAAATCCATAATTGTGGTAGAAGATTTTAATGTACTTTTTTTTTTAGTAATTGATAGTTCAAGAAGGAAAAAAAAGTGTCAGGATATAGAACTTCATAATTAACAAGCCTCATCTAATGTAGAGAAATAGATACAGATAGACACAGATAGAGAATCAGATGTGTCCTTGTTCTACTAAAAATACATATCTGGAGAACTAAGTACCCAAATGTGAATTAAAAAAAAAACTTTAGCATGTGTGAATGTGTGTGTGCATGTGTGTATATATGTAGGGAGAAATCCATAGCCTTAAATGCTTACATTAGGCAAGATTTTAAAACTAAAATTTGTGAATTAATTACCAATCCCAAGAAGTTAGGAAAAAAAAATATTAAGTAAATAGAAGGAAGAATAAATGAAAGAGTAGAAATTTATGAAATGAGAAAAATAAGATAGAAATCAAGAAGGAATAAGTTGGTTTTAAAAAGAACTAATAAAATGAACACATCTCAGGGAATAATTATCAGGAAAGTAAAGAAGAGAGAATATTATGGACAACTTTATGCCATTGAATATGGAAACTTAGACAGAATTTATTTTTTCTAGAAAAATATAAGCTGGTTCTAGACAAAATAGAAAAATAGACAAGATAATTGGATCTATCTACCTATCTACTATCTATCATCTATCTATCTTTAAAATATGCTTTATTTTTTAGAGCAGTTTTAGATCCCCAGCATAGTTGAGAAGGTTCGGAGATTTCCCACATAGCCCTGCCCCCACAATGCACTGCCTCCCCCATTATGAACACCCTCACCAGAGTGGTATGTTTGTTACAATCGATGAGCCAACATTGACAAATAATGATCACCCAAAGTCCATAGTTTACACTAAGGGTTCTCTTTTTATGTTGTACATTCTATGGATGTGGACAAATGTATAATGACATGTATCCACCATTATAGTATCATACTAGCTTCACTGCCCTAAAAAACTTCTGTGCTCCTCCCATTTATCCCTCTCTCCCCCCAACTCCTGGAAACCACTGAACTTTACTGTCTCCATAGTTTTGCCCGGTCCAGAATGTCACATAGTTGGAATCATACAGTATGTAGCCCTCGGACTGGCTTCTTTCACTTAGTAGTATGCATTTAAGCTTCCTCCAGGTCTTTCCATGGCTTAATAGCTCATTTCATTTTAAGACTAAATAACATTTCATTGTCTGGATATACCACAGTTTATTTATTTATTCATTCACCTGCTCAAGAACATCTTGATTGCTTCAAAGTTTTGGCAATTATGAATAAAGCTGCTTTAAACATCCATGTGCAGATTTCTGTCTGGACATAAGTTTTCAGCTCCTTTGAGTAAACACCAAGGAGTGTGATTGGTGGATTGTATGGTAAGAGGATGTTTAGTTTTGTAAGAAGCTGCCAAAGTGTCTTTCAAAGTGGCTGTTCCATTTTGCATACCCATCAGTAATGAATGAAAGTTCCTGTTACTCTACATCCTTGCCAGATGTGGTGTTCTCAGGGTTCTGCATTTTGACCACTTAATAGGTGTGTGGTGGTATCTGGTTGTTTAAATTTGCAATTCCCTAATATCTTCTTTGTTGAGGTGTCCAAGTTTTTTTTGATTGGGTTGTTTTCTTACTGTTAAGAGTCATTTGTATATTTTGGTTAGCAGTCTTTATCAGGTATATCTTTTTTCAGATATTTTCTACCAGTCTGATGCTTGCCTTTTCATTCTCTTGATTGGTATGTTTTTAAAAAGAAAATTGAAAAAGTGGGTTTTGCAGGCAACTTCCACCTAGCATACAATATCACTTATGAGCATGTATGTATGCATCTTAACTAGAGTATTAACTCACTAAATCTAGCAATAATTTTTAAAAAATCATAACAAATTTAGTTTTCTAATGAAAAATAAGTTTTGTTTAACTTTAGAAAAATTCATTCATATAATTCATTCTATCAATATTAACAGAATGAAGGAGAAAAATCATACGATCATCTTGGCAGCTGGGGAAAAATCAGTTGATGGTATTTAATACCCATTTGTGAAATAGAAGAAAACTTGTGTAACCTGATGTAAGGTGTTTACCAAAAGCTCATTTAATGCTGAAACATTACAAGTTTCTATATGTGGAACAAAATAAAGATACACATTGTCATCACTTAAAAAAATATCTTAAGAATGATAAGAATCTTAAATAACAAGAAAAGTAAAAGAATGAAATATTAAGGATTAGAAAGGAATAAACTAAATTACTATCATTCATAGACTATATGACTTTTTTCCAGTATTTGCAGGTGTTAAAAAGTATCAATAACTAAATCTAAGACCAAAATAAATGGTGAGTTATATATTTATTTCTGGGAAAACTCAATATCATAAAGATGTCAAAATTTCCCAAACTAGTCTGTAAATTTAATGTGATTCCACCTAAAGTCTCAACTGGGTCTTCATGGGACTGGACAGGTAGATCCTAGAACTTAACAATGATGAGTAAAGGGCAAAGGATAGGTAAGATAATTTTTAAACAAAAGAACAAAGTTGTCGGAGACTTGCCTTGCCAAATACCAACATTTCCATTAAGTTGTAGTGATTAAGATGATGTTGTACTGGATCAGGAATAGTCCTATTGATCAAGGAACAATATTGGGAGCCCAGAAACTTGACACAGGCTTTGATAACATTATCCCATATTATTTATAACATTGTTATAATTCATTCAATGTTACATCCAATGTTATAATCCATGTTATATGCTATTTAGCATACAAATGGGTGGGTAAAGAAAGGATCTTGAATAGATTCTTCTGGAAGCCTCCTGCTGATACCTAGATGTCTGCCTCCTGGGATCTCTGAAAGGTAGAAACGACCATGAAATTTCAGTTCTGCTCAAGACTTTTGGTCATGATCTGTGACAAGCCACATTGCTATCATTTTAACATGTCCTTAACACTTAAGAATAAAATACAAAACAAAATATCCAGAGAAAGGACTTACTACTCTTTTTTTTTTTTTTTTTTTAAGCAGATATTCATTTTTATTTATTTATTTATTTATTTTTGGCTGTGTTGAGTCTTCGTTTCTGTGCGGGGGTTTTCTCCAGTTGCGGCAAGCTGGGGCCACTCTTCGTCGCCGTGCGCGGGCCTCTCACTATCGCAGCCTCTCTTGTTGCGGAGCACAGGCTCCAGACGCACAGGCTCAGTAGTTGGGGCTCACAGGCCTAGTTGCTCCGCGGCATGTGGGATCTTCCCAGACCAGGGCTCGAACCCGTGTACCCTCCATCGGCAGGCAGATTCTCAACCACTGCGCCACCAGGGAAGCCCAACTACTCTCTTTTGAAATAAAATTAGTCTATTCTCTACAGACTTTTTTTCCTCTGAAATCTGGGCATCAGCGGTATCTTAACATGTAATTGGCAGCTTTTTTTTTTTTTTTTGCTGTTACCGATATATTGTTTTTATTTTTATTTTTTTAACACCTTTATTGGAGTATAATTGCTTTACAATGGTGTGTTAGTTTCTGCTTTATAACAGAGTGAATCAGCTATACATATACATATATCCCCATATCTCCTCCCTCTTGTGTCTCCCTCCCACCCTCCCTATCCCACCCCTCTAGGTGGTCACAAAGCACCGAGCTGATCTCCCTGTGCTATGCGGCTGCTTCCCACTAGCTCTCTATTTTACATTTGGTAGTATATATAAGTCCATGCTTTTGTCTCCTTAGGTAGGTTTATTCCTAGATATTTTATTCTTTTTGTTGCAATGGTAAATGGGAGTGTTTCCTTAATTTCTCTTTCAGATTTTTCATCATTAGTGTATAGGAATGCAAGAGATTTCTGTGCATTAATTTTGTAACCTGCTACTTTACCAAATTCATTGATTAGCTCTAGTAGTTTTTTGGTTGACTCTTTAGGTTTCTCTTTGTAAAGTATCATGTCATCTGCAGACAGTGACAGCTTTACTTCTTCTTCTCTGACTTGGATTCCTTTTATTTCTTTTTCGTCTCTGATTGCTGTGGCTAACACTTCCAAAACTATGTTGAATAATAGTGGTGAGAGTGGGCAACCTTGTCTTGTTCCTGATCTTAGTGGAAATGGTTTCAGTTTTTCACCATTGAGAATGATGTTTGCTGTGGGTTTGTCATACATGGCCTTTATTATGTTGAGTTAAGTTCCCTCTATGCCTACTTTCTGGAGGATTTTTATCATAAATCGGTGTTGAATTTTGTCAATAGCTTTTTCTGCATCTGTTGAGATTATCATATGGTTTTTCTCCTTCAATTTGTTAATGTGGTGTATCACATTGATTGATTTGTGTATATTGAGGAATCCTTGCATTCATGGGATAAACCCCATTTGATCATGGTGTATGATCCTTTTAATGTGCTGTTGGATTCTGTTTGCTAGTATTTTGTTGAGGATTTTTGCATCTATGTTCATCAGTGATATTGGCCTGTAGTTTTCTTTCTTTGTGACATCTTTGACTGGTTTTGGTATCAGGGTGATGGTGGCCTCGTAGAATGAGTTTGGGAGTGTTCCTCCCTCTGCAATATTTTGGAAGAGTTTGAGAAGGATAGGTGTTAGCTCTTCTCTAAATGTTTGATAGAATTCGCCTGTGAAGCCATCGGGTCCTGGGCTTTTGTTTGTTGGAAGATTTTTAATCACAGTCTCAATTTCAGTGCTTGTGATTAGTCTGTTTATATTTTCTATTTCTTCCTGGTTCAGTCTCGGAAGGTTGTGCTTTTCTAAGAATTTGTCCATTTCTTCCAGGTTGTGCATTTTATTGGCATATAGTTGCTTGTAGTAATCTCTCATGTTCCTTTGTATTTCTGCAGCGTCAGTTGTTACTTCTCCTTTTTCATTTCTAATTCTATTGCTTTGAGTCTTCTCCCTTCTTTTTTTTTAATTTTTTTAAAAAATTTTATTTATTTATTTATTTTTGTCTGTGTTGGACCTTCGTTTCTGTGCGAGGGCTTTCTCTAGTTGTGGCGAGCGGGGGCCACTCTTCATCGCGGTGTGCGGGCCTCTCACTATCGTGGCCTCTCTTGTTGCAGAGCACAAGCGCCAGACACGCAGGCTCAGTAGTTGTGGCTCATGGGCCCAGTTGCTCTGCGGCATGTGGGATCTTCCCAGACCAGGACTCGAACCCGTGTCTCCTGCATTGGCAGGCAGATTCTCAACCACTGTGCCACCAGGGAAGCCCCCTCCCTTTTCTTCTTGATGAGTCTGACTAATGGTTTATCAATTTTGTTTATCTTCGCAAAGAACCAGCTTTTAGTTTTATTGATGTTTGATCCATGGCAGCTTTTATTCCTTAAAAGATTTAAGATAAATGGCACCTTAGATTGACAGTCTTTTGAGATAGATGGGTTTCCTCTTTCTTCTTCATTTTCTTTTTTTCTTACAATATTTTAAATTTTATTTTATTATTTTTATTGAGATACAATTGATCTATATATACAACATTGTATGTTTACTGTGTACATTGTGTTGATTTGAAACACATATATATTGCAATATGATTACCACTGTAGCATTAGCTGACACCTCTATCCTCATCACATAATCATTATTTCTTTTTTGTGGTAGAGCAATTAAGATCATTTTCGTCTTTTCTGCTCTTCCCTCTCTCTCTTTCAAGGACCATGTGAGCTCAGAGGGAATGGGTCTGATGATGCCTGAGACCCTATTCATTACAGTCCTCACCTCATGAGCCCACAGTGTGCTCTCGACAGCAGTGCAGTGTACCTGGGGTTTTTTGCTCAGAGATGGGGGTCAGTGCTGTGGGGAGAGATGAGCAGGGGCTGCACCAAGCTGGGATCGGAGGGCTCTGCTTCCAGGGCCAGGAGCCCTTTCCAGGGCTGGGATCAGGCACTGTGTCAGACCCTGCAGATGAGGAGCAGGAAACAGTCTTAGCCCAGACCACCAGGGTTCACCTGTGCCCCTTGGGCTCTGCCTACCTGTGCTGCCATTGACGTCTGGAAGCACAGTTTGTAATCCTTCCCTAAGGATGGGCCCTTGGGTCCTGCAGGCATAGCCACTGGTGGTTAGCTCTCAAGCCCCTGTACTAGCCTTGCTGCTTGGGACAACATCTCATTCACCCCTGCTCCAGGCAAACCTCACCTTCATGAAGCCTCCCTCAGTCCAGTCTACCTCCAGGTGTGTGATCAGACTATGCTCTCTGCTGGGGACACGCCCACCTTTCCTGGTGGGCTCACAGAACCTGTGAGCCTTCTGTCCATCCTTAGAGCCTGTCCAGATGTCCTCTGCTCCTGACTACTTGACGGATAACATAGGACCTGCACCTTCAATATTGGGGTTAAATATGCCTCCTCTCCATGGGCACTTCTCAGTGGGAGTGCCCAGAGCTCTCCTCACACCAAGTGCAAGCTCATCTGTCCATCACTACCTGGACAAGGACCAAGGCTGCTGGAGGGAAGAGGTTTTGAGGGGAGTGAAGGGCCACGTGCCAGGGTCGTCAAAAGTTCTGAGGGTGTATCCTGTCCTCTAGTAGTCAAGAAAAAATATATATGTTTGACTGTTTTCTAACGGTTTAATACAGAAAGTTTCAGGTGCACACCAGCACAGAGAGAAGAGTGAGCTGTGTTCTGTGAACCCACCCAGCCTCCAGGGTGACCAGAATCTGCTGGCTACAAGGCTGTGATACCACGTGGCCTCAAGGTCACTGTCAGCTGGCACCCAATGGACATCACTGATATTGTTGCCTGGCAGGTCCTTGCAGTGGTTTTGGTCACTCATGTTTCACAGGGACTTCATCCCCTGCCTGTTTTCAGACTTAGATTTTAGCAACAGAACCCCTTTTCAAACAAACCTTATCTCCAGCCCTAATGGTCAAAACAGATGAAGTGGTATTAGCACATAATTATTACCAGAGTTTACTTTTATATCATTTACGTATAAAATCTATTTGCCCCTGGGAAAGAACCCTAAAACTTCCATAGTGAGCATTAAGATTTGAATTTTGATAATGATGACAGCGGTACATTTATCTCAATATTCTATTTTGGTTGAACGGTATTCAGAAATCACTGAGTCACACAGGTAAGCTGTTGCTAATGGCAACAGATTTTTATCTTGTTTTTACCCATTTGCCTTGTGATCTCAAGAGTCTTTTCAATTAAATTGCTCCAAATCCATGGAGAAAGAGCTGTATGAATTTTTTTTTCTTCCAGAATTGAATCACTAACAGATGCCCACAGCCTTTATTATAAATATAAAAATCAGCCAAGACAACACCCAAGCTTAAAATAAGCAAAGCTATGCAAGCATCACACAGTGCTTTCTGCTGTTGCTGCTACAGAGGGGGGAAGAGGTGCCAAGGCAGATGCAGGTTCTGTGCTGGAATTGTAGATTCAAATGTGAATTTTTTTTAAAAGAGCAGTAATGCAAAACTGAAATCTTACTGGGTGACTCATTTTCAAGAGTTTCAAATACATGCAGTATTCATGGCAAGAGGAGTTTTAGTTTCACGTCCACCAGAAAAGAAGCTAAACTGGCCACATGAACTAATACATTGGTAGTGTCTGAAGAGTTAAAATTTTGCAAACAATTATTTGAGTGTTTTTGGACTTTTATTATCATTTTGAAACACAAGGAAAAGAAAATATTGGAATCAAACATTTGCAGAAACCTGAAGCACCTCCACAGAATCTTGGGGTTCCAGAGAACCTAATTTAAAAAGCAGGATAAAATCCAGGGTGAGTTTGTGAAGGTCCACATCCTCAGATATTTGGTGCCCTGTCACTGTTTGTGTCTCATTAAGACAGTCGGGTACAGACTGCAGTCAAGCAAAGAATATTTACATCTTGAGCCTTCCTCCCCCTCTCTCTCCCTGAGTGTGTTTGGAAGTCAGGAGGTGGATGTGTCCTTTTTCATCTCAGAGGATTATCTTTTTATTGTAGCTTAGTCTTCCTCCCTTCTTTCTTTAAGCTTCATCACATTTTTGTTTCATATTCAAACCTTGGCTTTCTTGTACAGTTTTTTCCTGAAGTTTCTGGTGGCTTTTTTTAATTAAAGATTTTTGAAAAAAATGTGCCCTTAATCAAATCCATGGTGTTTTCCACCTTATTGTTTCTTCTCTTCATTACTCTGAATCCACTTTACTCTCTTCAGAGACCCCTTACATCTTGCTGTAATTTGGACCCTGCCCCTTTTTCTAGACCCACTACACAGCTCATCATGAAAATTCCTTTTCCGGATCTTTAGGTTTAGTCTGAAAGTTTATTTCTTCTTCTTTAGTATTCACCCTCATTTTTCTGGAGCTGATGCTCAAGTCCATGACCAAGAAAATATACATAAGAAACAAGCTCTCCGGCACCTTAATGTTCTTAAAAACACCTTTCTTTGCCTTCATGTTGGAGGGGTTTCTTTCAGCTCTGGAATTTCTCTCTGTGATTTCTCTCCCTCCCACTACCCACCCCTGCCCCCAATGTCTCTTCCGCTTCTGTTGAGCGCATTTCCCTGGCCTTTACTCTGAGGCCCTCATCCTTTCGGTCTTACGTTTCATCTCAGTGATTCTTATCAGCCAAACCTCCCGCCAATTTATAAAGATGTATTTCATAGATCATGTTTTAACTTCCATATTGCCATTTGTTTTTCTAAATGCAACATCCTCTTGAAGTTTTGTGAGGATATTACTTTTTTAAGAGGTAATTTTTCATTCCTTTCATTGACTGTTTCTTCTTGGATCTTTCTTGTCTCTGTCCTTGTCTCTCACAGTGAAGGCTGTCCTCAGATATCTCATGATGGTGAGTTTCCCCTTTAGAGGATTTTGGGAACAGAAAAGGCTGCAGAGGCTCTGTAGACGTGGGCAGCCCTTAGCAGAGGTTCTCCAGTTGCTAAAATGAGGGAAACTTAACTCGAGGTGCTGGCACCTTGACTGGCTGCCTACATTTTCTTGAGGCTGTTTACTTTTTTATTCACCTGTAGGGTGACATTTTTTTTTAATATCTTTATTGGAGTATAATTGCTTTACAGTGGTGTGTTAGTTTCTGCTTTATAACAAAATGAATCAGCTATACATATACATATATCTGCATATCTCCTCCCTCTTGCATCTCCCTCCCACCCTCCCTATCCCACCCCTCTAGGTGGTTACAAAACACGGAGCTGATCTCCCTGTGCTATGTGGCCTCTTCCCACTAGCTATCTATTTTACATTTGGTAGTGTATATATGTCCATGCCACCTTCTCACTTCGTCCCAGCTTACCCTTCCCACTCCCCGTGTCCTCAAGTCCATTCACTACATCTGACATTTTAAGGATATGTTTTAATCAGGCATGGTAAAATGCAGACACAGAAATGACTGTCAGGAAGGAAGGAAGGAAGTTTATCATGCAGTTCCCTGGAAACAGGAGGCATGCTCGCCGTACAGGGCCACACAGGGAAGCACCAGGGACCGTCAGGAGGCAGAGGGCGTGAGGGGAAAATGTGGTCAAAAGCCTTTATTGTGGTTTCCATGGAATGGAACTGGTGAGGCAGGGTAAGCAGGGCTAGGACCGGGAATGCCTTCAGCAGGCTTGGGTACATATGTCCTGTCCCTGTTTGTCTGGTGCCTGGTCCTGGGGTGATTAGGGCAGGTGGGTGGTGGCCAGGAGGGTGAGAGCTCCATAAAAGAGATGGTGGGGGTGTGGGCTCTGGATTGGTTGCTTTCCATTTGAGCGAGTTGTTTGCTATCTCTAGGAACTGGTTGACCTGGGGCGGGGGTGGGGGTGGGAATAGTCCCTCCAGGATCAGCAAGACCCCAGATGTCAAAGTGTCAGAACACAGAAAATGAAAAACCTGGATAATAAGGGCTGTTGGTCTTAATTGTTTTTCCTTTCCGTTTTGTGTGCCCCCTTTAACCAGGTTGGTAACTCCTGGCTGTAGGAGGTTCTGACCTTGGGCAGGGGGTCGGGCTGGAGTGCGTTCTTCTAAACTTGAACCTAATTCTTCTGTCTCCACCTGTGCTCCTTCCTGTCATCACTAATCCTGGAGCCCCGTACTCCTTGAGGCTGCCCAGCTCCCCCGTGCACCTGCAGCCTCAGCCACTCAAGATGGATTTCTCAAGCACCAACCGAGCTTTGGTCCCATTCAAGGGGCTGGAACTAGAGCCTTGAACACAGTGGGTCTAAATCCCACCCTTAAGGGCTGATAGAGGGGCACTGTGCTTCCCCCCACTCTTTATCTCCTGCAGATAGATTGAAATGTCTCATCTGCCAGTGTCCTCCTAAGTTGTCTTCAGGTTTCATATTTGCTAAGAGCTTTGTTTTATATGCACATGGAAAAAATCGGCATCCCTATGAAACGGAGGTGGGCATTGGTCTCTTCCCCCTGTGCTCTGGGAAGACCTTCCAGGTCAGCCACAGGTGGGGCTCTCAGACCGCCGCTGGCTGCCCCAACTGCAAGCAGCAGCCCCTCTCAGAGCTGCTCGGACTGCAGGAACAACCGCCTTAAGGGCATGGGGAACCCACTGCCCAGCCGGGCTGGCTCACGGATCCTTCTCCTGTTTCCAGTGCTGATGAGCGGTTTGACGCCACGTTCCACACCAACGTGTTAGTGAATTCTTCTGGGCACTGCCAGTACCTCCCTCCAGGTAAGTGCCGCTCCCTTTGTCCCCTGCAGTTAGACAGCGTGAAGGAGGTTGGGGTGCCCGACGGTGCCCACAGGGGCAGCGGCTGGCTCTGTGCTCTGGGCATCCTTAGCCTCCATGCACGGCCAGCCCTCCTGACTTCTCCTCTGTGCTTGCACGTATTCCCTGAGCGTGGCAATGCCGTCTTCCTCTTTTTTGTCTTGGGATCATGGCTCAAGCTGTCTTTGCCAACACATGTCCTCTGTCCTTATTGTCTGTCCGGTGTTCTTAAAGTTCATCCACAACTAAAACAAGTCTCCGTTGTCAGGTCATTTCTGTTCTCCTTATAGCCTGCAAGCCAACCTCCAGGTCATTTCCTCCTCACAGCCTGCCTTTTCCTTCCCACTGCACTGGGTACCTGGGTATGTGCTGCCCTCCAGTGTCGGGGTGAGATGGTGACCTTGCTGGGCGGGCTTCTTGAGTGTGTGCATTAAAGCCCACCTGCTTGTTAGAGGCGAGAACAGGTGGTTTCCAAGGGACTCATCAGTAATTTCTTCCTGAAAGAGCTTCTCTCCTTCTCAGGCAGCTGATGGGTAACTGCTGGGGTTGAATCTCCTCCCACCAGCCCATCATTCCCTGTCAGTTCACAGGGCCTTGGGAAACCCGGGCTTTGTGCCCTCAAGATATTAACAGATTTTAAAAAATCTTCTAGGTGATTTTTCACGTGTTCTTTTCCAGGGTTATTTCCCCCACTGCAACTGTTTAACTTCCTGTTCCCAGGCAGCCTGCAGCCACCTACCCCCTCACCACCAACACATACACCACAAACACACACACACAAACACACACGTACACACGTCACCCACTAAAGCCATACATACACACCACACATATAGACACATCACACAAAAAACATACCACACACTATCCGCACACACACCACACACTCTCACAGACACACACACACACACACACACACACACACACACCCTCCAGCAGTCAGCCCCGTCTTGTGCCCTCGGATTCATCTCACAGCTCACAGCAAAGCTGGTTTTGCCTCCTGGGTTGTTGTTTACATGCTCTTTCTCATTAGCAGAGGATAAGCGTCCCGAGGGCAGGATCTGTGTTTATTCCCATTAGAACCACCCTCATCAACCAGGGGCCTGGCCCACATGTAGGTAAACAAACGTGTCAGGGATTGAACCTGTCACAGGCAGATACCATCCATTGTTGTCTGAGGAGATGGAAGGACTCCAGACTTTCAGGTTTTCTGTCTTAAACCTTGTGATTCCTTGCTTCTTCCTCAGCCCCTCCTCTCCTCCCCCAGGCCACGCAAGCCTTCCTCCTAACAAAGACCTCTGGGATGGGTCTTCCATCACTGATACACTCTTTTACACCAGGCCTAGAAGTTGCAGCTTCTATCATGAGAACTATTTTGGAAAACGACCTCCAGCAGTCATCAGCGTAGAAGAATACTGGGCTGCGGGCTGTTTTGAAGGCTGAGGCTATTTTCAGCCACAGGAGCAGCACTCCTGACCCCCGAGCCCTCTGTGCAGCAGCCCCTTTGGGGCCAGTTCCTACATCCCAGCCTCCATGGCCCCTGGAGTCTGTCAGGAGGGCACACTGAGCTTTGACTGTGGGAGTCTCCCCTACTCTGGCCGAGAGAGTGTGGGGTTGTCTGGTTCAGGGGAGCAAGACTGCGCCTGGGGTCGCGTAGACCTGATCTGGGAAGCTGCTCTGCTCCAGCAACTAAACAGGCAAAAAGTGCTTCAGATGCAAGCTTTGAAATAGACTTGGTTATTAGGAAATGACTTCTTTCCCATGTCATATTTTTATTTTTTAACAGCATTATTGAAGTATAAGTTACGTATTATACAATTGACCCATTTTAAGTGCACGATTCAATTATTTTTAGTAAATTCACAGAGTTGTACGACCACGACTGCAATCTAGTTCTAGAACATTTTCCATCACCCCCCAAAGATCCCTTTTGCCTGTTTGCGGTTAATCCCCACCCTCACTGCCAGCCCGAGGCAACCACTGACCTGCTTTCTGCCTCTAGAGAGTCTCTTTTTCTGGTCATTTGATAGAAATGGAATAATACAGTTACAGTTTCATTTTCTACCAGCAGTGAGAGTTTTGGGGGATTCAGACCATTAGTGGTAGGGCAGTGTCTGTAATGACTTCCAGATTCCTGTGGACATTGGATGTAATGCTGCAAATCCTGTTCAAAGGGACTTGAGGAGACAGGAAGTTTATTATCCTTTCCCAGCTTGACTGTGGGTGGGTGGGGGGTCCCTGTTAGCAAGTTGAGTCCCTCCATTCATTTTTTAAAATTTGGTAGCAGAAATTTACAGAGCGTCTGCCCTGTCCCTGTGAGCACTGGGACCCTTAGCTATTTGTGCCATCACTGCCTTCTGGTCTTTCTCTGGGCAGCAAGGAGCACATGGGCATAAATGGCTGGTGTGGGCTTATCTCAGTGACCTGTTGAGAAATTTACTCCCAACTTGTCCTGTCCCTTTTTTCAGTGGAAACTCTAGCTTTTGTCCAAACACTACCTCTTCAACTAAAACCTATTAGGTTTTGTTCTGTTCATAATCTAGAATTCAAGCTAGTTAAAATTATCTTCCATATATATTTCTAGATAACCAAGTATGTTCTCAATTTTTAACCTAAAGAAAATGCTCATCCTGCTCCTCACCAAACACAGTCACACAGATGCACACAGACCTTTCAGTTTCTGTTTCTAAGCTCTTCATCATTTTTATCAGCTTCTATGGGATTCTTTTACATTCTTTACATCTCTCTTACTGTTTAGAATTTGGAGATGCACATGCATGGCAAGAGCAAGTTTACAGAATGTTTAATTCTTTGCCCAGAAATCTCTCAGAACAGAAAATGTCGGTGTAGCCTTTGAAATGTAAAAGACAGTAAAGCTTCAGCTGAACTTCTTTTCTAGAGATTTTTCCAGAAAGACCCAGCTTGTCCTGGACAGGTCTAGTTTGGACAGGCAGGATGGGCTGAAGCCTCTCTGGTCACACCCAGGTGAGAGGCCCCGGTACTCACACTGCCTCCTCCTGAAGGGATCTCAAATGGTCCAGGGGATGTGTTCACAGCATTGATCGTGAGACATGCAGAGCATCAGAAATGATGCATCGTTTAACCTGCCGACGCTTGATCAGGCTAGCAAGCTTTTGACTCCATGAAGAGTAGGCTTTGTGTGTTATGAACAGTGTATGGGATGGAGACCAGGGGATTGCTGTGCATTTATTTTTATTTTTTCCAGCATTATTGAGGTGTAGTTGACAAATGAAATTGTAATATATATATATACATATACACATATATATGTATAATATATGTATGTATATACATGAGATATACGCATATGCGTGTGTGTATATATATATATATATATATATATATATATACACACACACACACGCATATGCATATATATTGTGAAATCATTTATTTCCACAATCAGGTTAGTTAACACACCCATCACCTCAGATAGTTAATTTCAAGTATAAAATATTATTAACTGTAGTCACCATGCTGTACATTAGATCCTCAAAATGAATCCACCTTATAACTGAAAGTTTGTTCCCTTTTTGATCAACCTCTCCCCCATTTCCCCCACCCTCCAGCCCTTGGCAACCACCATTCTACTCTGTTCCTATGAGTTCAACTTTTTTTTTCAAATTCTTCATGTAAGTGATATTATACAGGATCTGTCTTTCTGTGTGTGACTTATTTCACTTAGCATAAAGCCCTCCAATTTCATCCATGTTGTTGCAAATGGCAGGATTTTCATCTTTTTAAAGGCTGAATAATATTCCATATAATCCATGTAAATTTGATTTTATATATAATATATATATACACACACATATATATATATATAATATTTTATCTGTTTCTCCATCGACAAACACTTAGGTCGTTTCCATGTCTTGGCTATTGTGAGTAATGCTGCAGTGGGGTGCAAATATCTTTGTGAGATACTGATTTTGTTTCCTTTCCATGTATACCCAAGAGTGGGATCGCTGGATCGTTTTTAGTTCTTTTTGTAATTTTTTGAGGAACCCCTGTACTGTTTCCATAGTGGCTGCACCAATTTATATTCCCACCAACAGTGTGAGACTGCTGTGTGTTTAAAGCAGGTCTCAGCCAGCTTCCATCCTGGTCTGTCTCATTGCCCATGTAGGCATCTTCAAGAGCTCCTGCTACATTGATGTGCGATGGTTCCCCTTTGATGTGCAGCAGTGCAAACTGAAGTTTGGGTCCTGGTCTTATGGAGGGTGGTCCTTGGATCTGCAGATGCAGGAGGCAGACATCAGCGGCTATATCCCAAATGGAGAATGGGACCTTGTGGGTAAGCCCAGCAAAGATGTGATACTGGCAACATAGAAGGAAGCTGCTTTATTACTGTGCTGGCTTAAAGAGTTTGGGATTTTCCACTCTGCTTTTCAGCATGAGCATTTATTGAACCCTGCAGCATTCTCCATGATTTACTGAGAGCTCTAGGATGAGAAACAAAAAACAATTAGAAAATTCAGTGCTTTCCATAAGGAACTTGCAGTTATGGTAAGGTCAGTGCTAGTATGGGCATCTCTACGTTATTCAAATCTGCTTCATCCCTAAAATCAGGTGGAACAGCAAATTGCAGTTGATGGGAACGTATATTTGATGATTTTAAATAGAAAAACAATAATTACATTTATAATTGTGTCAAGTTTACAATGTATTATTTATAATCATGGTGTCTTAGTCCGTTCAGGCTGCTATAACAGAATACCATAGACTGGGTAGCTTATAAACAACAGACAGTTATTTCTCATAGTTTGGAGGCTGGGAGTCCAAGATCAAGGTGCTGGCAGACTCAGCGTCTGGTGAGGACCTGCTTCCTTGTTCGCAGACAGCTGTCTTCAGGCTGTGTCCTCACATGGTAGAAGGAACAGGGGAGCTCTCTGGGGTCCCTTTTGTAAGGGCACTAATTCCATTCCTAAGGGCTCCCCCTCATGACCTAATCACCTCCCAAAGGCCTCACCTCCAAATAACCATCACTGTGGAGGTTAGGATTTCAACATATGAACCTTGCGGGGGACACATTCAGTCTAGAGCACATGTAGTTTGAATACATAAAAAACCTGCCAATTTGTTCAAATATCACTAAGATACCCTTAAATAAATCTATAATAAACCTAAAGCGTTTATTCAGACAACAATTAGCCAGTTTTTTGCACTTAACAAATTCCATGGCTCTGTGTGTGTGTTATAACCCCTTAAAATAAACTGCGTCCTTTTATTCAACGGTGGTTCCTTTCTTCCCCTGGAACTGAAGGGGTCCCTGGCAAGCGGAGTGAGAAGTTCTATGAGTGCTGCAAAGAGCCGTACCCGGATGTGACCTTCACTGTCACCATCCGCCGCAGGACCCTCTACTATGGCCTCAACCTTCTCATTCCCTGTGTGCTCATCTCTGCCCTGGCCCTCCTCGTGTTCTTGCTCCCTGCAGACTCTGGGGAGAAAATCTCCCTGGGTGAGTACCGGGTCTGAGCTGGGATGGGAGGGCCCTGCCTTGAGGGTGGCAGTCTGGGCTCCAGGTGCAGAGATGTCCAGGGCCCACTCCATGCACCCCAGCCCAGGGTGGCTCCCTGACACCACAGCCCGCTGTGCGGGATGGCCAGGCCCTCTTGAGATTCCACAGGCTCCTCTGATCCTGCAGAGAGGATGGGGATGCCCAGGGAAGAACCAATTCTTCCCTGAGGGGCCTGTGCCTTCTCCACTCCTGCCACCCCACCCCACACCTTGGTGGCAACCAGCTGGAATTCATTGTGGGCAGGACACAGTTTAGTTTGATATAGTATCAGCTTGCATTTATATATGGCCACACACAGTGTAATTCCTTATGATCCTCCAATAGGCAGATAAGAAAGCTATGATTTAGATTGGTGAAATGAGCTCCTCAACATCTCAAAGAGTTACTAAAGATCCTATTTGGTACACATAGAAATCATTCTCAAACCTATAACTTCTGACTGTGAGTGTCAACTGAAAAAAAATGCTCAACCAAAAAGTTAAGAATTATGTTTTATTTGGTGGACTTTCTGGGGACTTCAAGCCTGAGACATAGCATCTCTGATAGTTCTAGGGACGGCTCTGAAGAGGTAAAGGAGGAGCCAGGGTATATAGGAGTTTTTGCCACAAAGACCAGGTAGTCAAAACATCAAAAGATTACTGTTGATTAAAGAAAGCCAAACACCTCAAGTTAATGAATTTAGTGCTTTTCTGTGTATGGGAAGATGCAAGAGTCTGGGCTCACTGAAATCATTCCTTTGATATGCACCTTAGCTCTCTGGGGCCAGCATCCTGTGTTTGCTCATCCCAAGTCCCCTCAGGGTGCACCATTGGGGAGGCTGTAATATGATGGCTTGATGGCTGCAACATCCTTTGTTTACTGATATGGCAGGTGATATTTTTCATTCATACAAGAGCCTCAGGCACATTAAATTACCTATCCAAGGTCACACAGCTAGTAAGTAGAAAAGTCAAGAACAAAAGCCAGGTCTTCAAACTGTATGTTTTCTTTTTCCTGCTACATGAAACTACCTCTCGATACTAATGTAATAAAGAAAATGAGAGATACATGTGCTGAGGTCAATGATTTATTTTGAGTTGTTCTTCTAAAGTTCTGGCTCCTGAGTTTGTTTTCCCAGGGACTCCTCTGGGACTCTGGTAAATGACCCGGACTGTCCCCAGAAAGATGCCCATTCCCATCAATATAGAAAACCGTGCATTTGGTTTCAGGAATGTCATGGCCACCACCATCCCTCCCTCCACACCTCCTTTGACTCTTGGGCTGGATGGAGTTCAGGCCTTACCATCTGTTCTGTCTCAGGGGCCACTGTATGTCTCTGTTCCAGGGATTACAGTTTTACTCTCTCTTACCGTCTTCATGCTGCTGGTGGCTGAGATCATGCCTGCGACCTCTGACTCAGTGCCCTTGATAGGTAAGCAAGCATCCAGCTCCTCTAAAGACATGGGCTTACAGAGTGCCTGGGATTTTGCAGCACAGGCAGGGAGCAGAAACGTGTCCCACAGGACCCTGGAGAGCTGCATGGCCCCCCTTTTCGGCTGTGAGGAGATGACTTGCTGTAACTACTCAGAGTTGACCCATGGCCTCTGCTCACCTGGCACATAGAAGCGGGGGGGAGTCTGGCTTTGTGGTTTGGCCTTAAGATGCAGAAATGCCCCCTTTTCTCCCACAATGCCCCCCTCACACTTGTTATGGAACCAGAGATTTTTACCATTAAAGATTCATTATTTTAGCTTGAGTCACTGTTTTTCCACAAATTATTTGTTACACATTAACTCTCAGCCATTGTTTCTTGAGATAACTCGATGTCTCTGTAGAAAGTTAAAGCTTGTGAGGGAAGGTAAACAGGACAAATATGTTTTGGCCACATGTTGGGCTGCACCCCTCAGGCCTGCAAGCCCTGTACTCGCCCAGACTCGAGACTGAAGAAAGAGTCCAGAGACAGGACATCAGTTGTTTGGTAGATGGGAGATCTTACACATCTGAAGCAAAAGGGTCCTGGAGTGACACCCCACCAGTTATCTAGGGGAATTGAAGTCAGATTGGCCCATCGGTTACCAGGGAAACTAGCAGAGGGGCACAGCCCTCTTAAGCCCCTTGGGCTAAGTACCTTCAAGGGGCGGAGATCTCCCCTTTGTTAAACTATCAAAGGGGAGCCATTCTGAATTAAAGATTAAACAATCACTAGCTTCGGGGCAGCGGGACAAGGATGTAGGTATTTACTGATTAGGCTCCGCAATTAGGGGGGAAAGTCAGTCATGTGAGTAGGGTGTAGGTGAAGCAGGGACTGGTCCAGCAGGGGATGCACAAACCACACACAAAGGCAGGTGTAAGGATGACCTTCTGCCCAAGGAAGGATGACAGAAACAGGAGGCAGCGTCACCTGTTGCTGTGAACCTCCCTGGACTGGACTGGAATAAGCAAGAGCGTGCCGAGGGGCGCTCAGTGGCCCAGAGGTTAGGACCCAGTACCCTGGCCACTGCAGCCAGGGTTCTGTTCCTGGTCAGGGAACCAGACCTCCAAGCCAGTTGTGAGGACGGGAAGCAAACATTCTGCCAATAGATCTTAGTTTTAATGAGAATCCCCACTCCTATTTGGCAGTGGAGGTCAGAAACAGGAAAGCAGTATACCGGTGGCAGTCCTATGTGGTTAACCAGGGGTAAGTAAGAGTGGGGGGCCTTACATGATATCGCCAGGCTTCATGAATTAAGAAGCCAAGGCCCTTCTTATTGGAGGTTTCTGGATGTGTAATATTTTGACCAGAGAGACTGTTGGTATAAAAAGCCTCTGGGAGTGTCATATTTCTCTCCGTACCATCCTGGGAGCAAGGAACCGTCTTTCAACCTGACATTCTGAACCCATCCTTTCTACCTTCTAGCACAATGCTTTCAATAGAGACCTGCAGCAGAAACCACCCTTAAAGGGGCAGTCAGCAGGCCCTGTTGTGTCTGATGAACCCACAGCCTTGGTCAGTGCATAGGCCACATCTAGAAGGATGGGATGCTGTTGGCCTTTGACCTCTGCTGTTGAGATTTCAGCTGTGGGATCCAGTCAGCCTGGATCCCTCCATAGGTCATTGTATTAGTCGGCTAAGGCTACCACAATAAAATTTCACAGACTGGGTGCCTTACACAGGAAAAATTTATGTGCTCACAGTTTTGGAGGCTCCTGAGGTCTCTGTCTTTGTGTTGCAGATGGGCACCCTCTGCTGTGTCCCCACATGGTCTTTCCTTTGTATCTTCACATCCCTGTGCCTGTTTGTGTGTCCAAATTTCCCCTTCTTATAATAAGGACACCAGTCAGATTGGACCAGGTGCCACACTAACAATCTCATTTTAACTTAATTCTCTCTTTAAATGCCCTCTCTTCAAACACAGTCACATTCTAAGGTACTTGGGGTCTACAGCTTCAACATATAAATTTTAGGGGGACACAGTATGCAGCCCATAACAGTCACAGTTTGTTCCCCCCTCCCTTCCCTTCCCAGAGGTCCCTGATGCTGATGTTAAGTCTCAAGTGTCCACCTCTGGTAGCTCCTTGTAGGTTCCTCTTGGTCTCCATGGGAGAGCAGTGAGTTCCTGCCTGCCTGGAGGGCAGGAGGTGTTTTTAACCAAGTGCGTGGCTACATACTTAGCCTCGTACCAGGATGCTTTCTTTAAGAGCCCAGCCCCTTGGTGGTTGGCCACACTGAAGCTTTGTTTGTTTGTTTGCATTTATGTTAGGATAATTTATTCTGTTGCTTAGAGAGGCATTGTGTGTATATATTTTTTGTTTCGTTATTTTTTAATACTCTTTTTACACTTGAATCCATCTTTGCTTCTAATCCCTTTTTATTTTATTTATTTATTTTATTGATTTACAATGTTGTGTTGGTTTCAGGTATACAACCTGATTCTTTTCCCTTATAGGTTTTTACAAATAACCTACAATTATTACAAAATATTGAGTATTGTTCCCTGTATAGTACAGTAGGTCCTTGTTGGTTATCTATTTTATATATAGTCGTGTGTATGTTAATCCCAACCTCCTAATTTATGCCTCCCCCACACTGAAGGTTTACTAATCAGAGTTGGCAATTAAGGAACGCTCACCCATGCCAGCTTTCTCCTATACCCTTGGCCCATAAAATTACTAATCCTTGCACCAACCCCGCAGAGAAGGCATTTCCATCCCTGTTATACTGGTGAAGAAGCTGAGGCCCAGAGAGGCTGAGTGGTCTGTCCAAGCTCACAGACGGCAGCCAGTGGACCGGGGGGGAAGCTCCATGCTGCTTCTCACCTGGTCCAAGGTGGAGAAATGCATCCTTGCCCATCAGAGCTGAAGCTGATGTTCTCAGCCTGAAAAGACACTGCAGCTTAACTCTTCTTCCGGCTGGACAGCCGGCACTCCCCACCCCTGTGGCTCTCAGTAAGTAGATGGGGCCAGACTCTCTCATTAGTAGAGTCATTTTCCAGGTCTGATAAGTCAGCCGGTGGCACCCGGGTCTGCCCTTGCTAGATCCCCGAAGCCTGTCCGTGGCCTGCAGTCATCACAGTGGTGATCACTCCCTCTGTGTCCAGGTGGTTTCAGTTCTGACAATGGTGCTTTCTCATCGGACAGCCTTATCACCATCCTGTGAGGCGCAGTTAGCTTTCACGGAAGGGTGAGGCAGGCAGGGTTCCCAGCAGTGCAGTCAGCTGGTGAGGCCGCGCAGCAGGGTGGGAGGAGGAGGTCTGTGTGCTCTGGATTGGCATCTGCCCGCCAGGAATGTGCGTGGTGGGCTGCAGGCCCGGAGGAGGTCCTGCTCTGCTCTTGGGCATTGCTCCCCAGCCCCTGGTGGTCAAGACACAGTCTGGGTCCCCTGCACTGTGCCATGGTGACTCGCTGTGACCAAGGCCCCAGGTCTCCCCTGCCATCTGCTCTCTCTGCAGCCCAGTACTTCGCTAGCACCATGATCATCGTGGGCCTCTCCGTGGTCGTCACGGTGATCGTGCTACAGTACCACCACCACGACCCCGACGGTGGCAAGATGCCCAAGTGGGTGAGTTCCTCCCCAGCTCCTCCACCAGAGGGGGGGTCAGGGCCCCTCCCCAGAGGAGGCTCCGAGGATGACTTATCTATTTTAAAAAATCCCACAAACAGCTAGCATTCCTAAACAAAAAGCTGCAATTTCTTACCTGTCTGCATATCTCTGCATCCAGGGCAGTATGGTGAATGCTCTTAGGGTCCCACGGGGCTGTCCTTATAATCTGACATCCCAGAGCAGGGCTCACGTCGAACACTCTGCACCTTTCACTGGACGGTGTTTCTAAACCTCCTTTTTGCAAGTACGCTATTAGAAGCAACACACAAGATGAGCACACAGCTGCGGGCTGGATCTTCAAAACAGAATGGGGAGTGAAAAGAGTAAGAAATAGAGTGAACAGTGTACAAATATTACAATCAGTTGTCAATGAAAATAATCAATAAACTATCAATAAGAAGAATAGAAAAGAGTTTTATTTGAGTCCAACTGAGGATTAGCCTGGAAGCCAGCTTTCCAGATTAATCTGAGTAGCTGCTCTGGAGAAGCAGGGTTTTCAGCACAGTTTTATATCCTGTCAGAACAAAGAACATGAAATGAGTCTGGGTTACATTTCTTCAAGATAAAAAAACCAAAACAAAACAAAAACACAGATTAGCACGTACACGGCAAGTCAGCATGGCCTTGGCGCCTGAGAAGGGAGTCTTATCATTGGAGGACCAGCATTGGTGTTCCAGGAAGAGAGGCATTTAATCTTTATTTTTATCATGGACATTCTTTACTTCTGGTCAATGTGCCCTTTTCTCTAATAATTAAAGCAGATGTATGTTTGATAGGCCACGAACAGGCTATTTTAGTTAGCATCAAATTCAAATTAACTCATGTATAAGCCAGAATGACTTCCCTATATCTCAGTATGTGAAACTTTCTTTTATCACAATACACATAGGAAAGTGATTTAACCAAAAGCCTATAAAATAAACGTGTGAGTAGTTAACAGTGGGGAAGGAGGATGGGATAAAAGGAAATGGATGGATGGGACTTCCCTGGTGGTCCAATGCGTTAGACTCTGTGCTCCCAATGCAGGGGGCCCGGGTTTGATCCCTGGTCAGGGAACTAGATCCCACATGCCGCAACTAAGAGTTCGCATGCCACAACTCAAGATCCTGCACACGGCAAAGAAGATCCCGAGTGCCACAATTAGGACCTGGCGCAGCTAAATAAATAAATAAAAAAAATTTTTTTTAAAGGAAATGAAAAAGAAAAAAAAAAAAAAGGAAATAGATGGTAAATAAATGTTTGTCATTTGAGCCCAGGTCAGGCCACATGGTCCCAGTGCCTCCCAGCACTGATGTGTTGTGACGTGTGCTGATGCTTCCCCAGCCATGGGCTGTGCTCCATCAGAGTCCAATGTCCAAAGCTCTACACCACCTTCGCCCGACACTTGGGAAACCTTGGTTGGGGGACAAGCAGGGTCTGGACTTTCCCCATCTCACTTGGTGTGACCAAACCCACAGCAGGGCAGAGCTGCCCCCCCACCCCTCACCCCACTTCTTACTTGGGCCCCACAAACCCTCCAGTCTTCCCATCGAGAGAGCATGGCTTAGGGACAGTTGGGAGCTAAAGAAGCCCTCTCATGCCAAAACAAGCCTGTCTTTGCAGACCCATAAATCTTGCCTCCAAGTTCAGAGTCAATTTAGGACTCACCAGTGCACTAAATGTAACTGCAAGATGTAAGATGCATTCCCTTAATCTCCAGGAGCAGGGAGTTCCTGGCCCTTCTAAAAATATCCATTGTGCAATAATTTACAGTTACCCAAAAATTAACTTAAGAAAGACCACTTTTTTTTTTTTTAGGAAATTGGCTTTACAGAGTGACTGCCCTTGAATTCTTTTCCACAGCAAATCCTTACACTTAATAATTCTCTCGTGGCATCAGTAGTGGGCTCCCCAAAATGGTGCCACCTCCCACATGGGTCACATCACCAGAGTCTGCGGGCTTGTTTTGAGAAGTCCCTCCCCCCTCAAAAAAAGAAGCTGAGACACATTTGCACACATTGACCTACATTCTCATCTGACTTCCTTATAACTCTGATACACTTTCTTGTCTATTCACCCATTTGTTTGAAATAACATTTACATGTTTCAGAAGTCAAAATCAAAGAATTATACAAAGGAACTCCTGCTCCCATTCCTGCCCCTCCCCCTACTTCCACCACCAATTGATAACCATTTCAATTAATTTCTTTTTCCTTCCAGTGTTTATGCAGATGCCAAAATATAAACACATATTCTTATTTCTTCTGTTTTGACTGATGTAAAGACAAGGGGATTAAGGCAATAAGAAACAAAACCATTTTTAGTGACCTTTTCCAGAAAAATCTGAATTAAGAGCATATGCTGATTATTCACCTTTCTGCGCAAGAGCATGTTAAAGCCAATGGTGCAAAGCAAATATGAAACTTGTATTTCTCTTTCACTTTATATAACACACTGCGTTTTTTTTTCTTTCCATGTGTATATGAAACATAAACAGCCTCTGAGGGGCTTTCATTGTGATCTGTTACCATGAAGAAGACACTGCCGGTGCGGTGGCATTATGTAACATTCACACAGCTGGAAACAAAACCATAACCTAACAGCAGAGGTCACAAGCACAGTCTGAGAAGTGCCAAGAGGATAATCTCATCTTCTGAGATGCTTTAGCCTTGAAAGCTAATGATTTAGGCCATGAAATTCAAAATAGATTTAGCTTGAGCTATGCCCCAGGGGATGTGCAGACCCCCACTTGGCAGGCAAAGCCCTGGATCTGAGGCTCAGCCCTCCCTTCCAGGCTGCCTCTGGGTTTGGGCACACTCATTGCCCCATGTGCTCCCTTGAGCTCTGGCTCCAACTTTCTGGTGCCTTCTGAGTGGGGGTTTGGCTAAAGTCACAGGGGGCTTGCAGAGAACCTAGCAGACCCTTTTATAGATGAGGCTGTGGAAGTCTGAACACATTAGGTGACTCAAACTCACTGTATGACCTTGACCCAATTTATTTGCCTCTTTGAGCCTCGGATTCTTTTTTTAAAATTTATTTTATTCAAGTATAGTTGATTTACAATGTTGTGTTAGTTTCTGGTGTACAGCAAAGTGATTCAGTTATACATATACATATATATTCTTTTTCAGATTCTTTTCCATTATGGTTTATTACAGGATATTCAATACAGTTCCCTGTGCTATACAGTAGGACCTTGTTATTTAACCATTCTATATATAATGGTTTGCATCTGCTCACCCCAAACTCCCAATCCATCCCTCCCCCACTGCCTCCCCCTGACCCTCAGCTTCTTTATCTGTAAAATGGGGGAATTATACTCATTTCACTGAACCCTGAGATGCCCAGGTGAGATGGCTTGTCTTGAGCCTCATGTGGAGTGTCCACGTGGGGCTGTGTGTTTCTGCTCCTTACTGATCCTGGAAAACAGAGTCTGTAGGCTGGCTCTTCCAGGCTCTGGAGGTATGTCCATAGGGTGTGGGCAGGATAAAAAGTGCCGCCTGTGATGGACAGAGGGTGATCTTTACAGCTGCAGCAAAACTGCTCTTACGCCTTCTTGTTCTTTTCATTGCTGTCTCCAGACCAGATAACTGCAGTGATCTTTGATAAGTGTCATAAAAATGGTTACCAAAAAAAGAGTGGCAGACACGAATTTCACAACTTGCTGCCTGCACTTACAGATGGGAAACATACCTGCTACACTGCTGATGGAATTTGCCTACAATCATAAACCAAAATTCAAATCAATATCTGGATCATTTCAGGGAAAGGGCTCACTTTTCTTGCACTTGTCTAAATAGGCTTGCAAGAATTTTTTAAAAGCTGGATTGAGGTTTCACAAGGTTCCCTTCTTTCTATTAGAAGGGAGAAACAAATCTCTCTAGCATCGTCTAAGCATGCAGGCAATGTATGTTTATAAAACACTTTAGGCCAGAGGTTGGCAAACTATGGCCCTGGTGGCCAAATCCAACCTGCCAACTGCTTTTGCAAATAAAATTTTATTAGAAAAAAAAGCCTGTTTGCTCTTTTGCATGTATGGCTGATTTTGCACTATATCAGCAAAGCTAAAATATTTACTGTCTGTCCCTTTAAAGAAAGTCTGCCAACCCCAGCTTCAGACTTTTCACAGCATTTTGTCTCATATCATCTCCTTCAGTCTTCACTGAAGCCTAATGAGTTAGGTTAGAGGTTCCTAAACTCCCATGGTTCACAGCACCTTTCATGTCTCAGGGTTTTTTTGTTTTTTTGTTTTTTTTTGACAGAGCACCTAGGACAAGAGGAATACCTAATGGTTCTATTATTTAAACAGGTCAAAACAACTTACTAAGTACTTATACCCCAACAGCTTAGCACCTATTGGCACAGCAAACTTCTCTCATCTTGGGAGCATGCTACCCTCCTTGTCTGTTCCACGATGACTTTCTTGGCACTTGCCTTTTATCAGGACAAGTTCCAAAATCTACTTTGCACGGATAGGACATCATGCAAGGAATGCAGTGATCTAATATGACAGTCTGAACTGCTTCAGGCTAGGGGTGCACACAGTGTCTGACACATGTCACAGGGTTGCTCTTGAAACTTTAACATCTCCAGGGATGCCCTTGTGAGTTTGTCACCTCACACTGGCGTACCTCACAGGGAGTTAGAGTTGGTGGTCCCTAGTTCCAGATGAGGAAGGACCAGAGCGGGTGACTTGCTCTGTTCCCCAGCTCAGGGCTGTCTTTAGAAGACAGCCCTCTCCTCCCACACAGGCTCTCCTCCTTGAGGTGGCAGTGTGCGCATAGTTCCTTCCCAGGGTGATTTTCTGTATTGCTTTGTCATTGCCTCACATTCGATTCAACCATTGTACCGCGTTGGCACTGCTTGCCTGTGTAAGCTCGCCTGGGAAGGCCTGGGGACCTGTCACCCCTAGGGTCCACCCCCACGAAGTCTAGCTGGTATCACAGCATCCCCTTGGACGGATCAGCCGTGCGCCCCTCCCGGCCACCCTAACGGTGTGCTGTCTCTGCAGACGAGAGTCATCCTCCTGAACTGGTGTGCCTGGTTCCTGCGCATGAAGAGACCGGGGGAGGACAAGGTGCGGCCGGCCTGCCAGCACAAGCAGCGCCGCTGCAGCCTGGCCAGCGTGGAGATGAGCGCCGTGGCGGGGCCGCCGGCTACCAACGGCAACCTGCTGTACATCGGCTTCCGTGGCCTGGACAGCGTGCACTGCGCGCCCACCCCCGACTCGGGGGTCGTGTGTGGCCGCCTGGCCTGCTCGCCCACGCACGACGAGCACCTGCTGCACGGCGGCCAGCCCTCGGAGGGGGACCCGGACCTGGCCAAGATTCTGGAGGAGGTACGCTACATCGCCCACCGCTTCCGCTGCCAGGACGAGAGCGAGGCCGTGTGCAGCGAGTGGAAGTTCGCGGCCTGTGTGGTGGACCGCCTGTGCCTCATGGCCTTCTCGGTCTTCACCATCCTCTGCACCATCGGCATCCTGATGTCGGCGCCCAACTTCGTCGAGGCTGTGTCCAAAGACTTCGCTTGACTCAGTCCTGGCTCCCAGCATGTAGGAAACGCAGAGATGGGCGATGACGTTGGCTTAGGGAGAACTTGGGGGCGCTGATTCCACAGCACCGTTAAACCCGAGGACGCAGATGTACCCTATCGCTGTCATGTCGGTTTCAGTTTACTTGTTACTTTCAGTAATAGGATCTCAGCACGTTTCTGTTTAACCCTCTTTGATGGGCCACTCGATATCCTCCGAGCATCCTTATGGTCAGCAGGACCCTGGAGAGGTCATTTTGCCCATTCTCCACTGCCTGGTGTGCCCTTCAAAGAGGTTCGGGTAGCTCAGGACTGACTGCCAGGTGAGGCCTGGGTAGCTGGTCTGCATGCCTGCATGTCACTTGCTGTGAGGGCTTACATGAAAATTCATATCTGCTTTGCCTGTGTACAAATCTAGATTGAAGCTAATCATCATAATAAACCACACTCAGTAAATCCATCAGATAATTGACTGATGAAACAAAACTAAACTAAAACTTAAAACCCAACTGCTGGTTTTTCTTCAATTCAGACTTTAATTTTCTCTACCAAAGACAGTTGGTAGAGAGAAACAGTTTTATGCTGTGTCTACATTTAAAAAAAGAGACAGTAATAGTTCGTCTTGTAAATTATGCTTTTGCCAGCCTGATTTTTGCCAACCTACCCTGTGAGGGGAACCAGGAGGGACACAGGTGTGTGTTGATTCTGAACCAGGAGCAGACCCAGTCAAGTTAAGGGGATTTCTGTGGATCCCAGGCACTCCCAAGCTTTCTGTGCTGCCCCCAGACACTGGCAGGTTGAGTCGGTCTGTTCTATTCGACAAAGCCCAAAGGACAGGTAGAATTCTATAAGAATTACCACCCAATGTAATAATAGCTGAAGCTAATTTAAACCATCTATGTGTTTGGTTTTTTTTAATGTAAGTAATAGCTGAAGCTAAATTAAACCATATGTGTTTTTGTTTTGTTTTTTAAATAATGCATTAGACACTTCACATGTATTGGAGTTGATTAGCCTTACAAATTTGTGGATCCATACAAATGCACAACATGAAGTCACCAAAGTATTCTATGCTTTTTCTCCATGTGTCAGGGCCAAGGGGCAGGGGTTTGGGCCTCTTCTGGCTCCCTGTGTGGCAGGAACAGGGGAGGGGGTGGCATGGCTGATGGCTTTCCTGAATGGCAGGCCAGCGGTGGTTAGCAGGAGGGGCTTACAGACTAACAGTAGCTGCACACCCAGTAATTCCAGTTTCTGGTTTGGGGGGATCTGCTTTCCCACAGCTCACACACACAGCTTCAGCCCAGAGAGCTGGCTGAATGGGTGGATTCACTGGAGGTGTGTGCTTTGAAAGCTAGGGAAATTTTTATTTTAAATCCAGGTGGTGATGCAGTTCTCCACTTAGATTGTCTAGCTGACAATCATCCCTTTGCTTCTCCCATCCTTACTGTTTAATGTGATCAGAGGAAGACACAAGACAATCTCTCCTGTTCTGTTGTTTCATCTAGTAACTCTCAGAGCTCAAAACTGCAGAAGGTGTCTGAGCTCCTGGGGATCTTTAATTTGCTTCTAACCCCTGAAATGGATACATCATGAGGGAAGATTTGATTTTCAGAGCAAAAGAAATTGCATGCACTTCTTCAGTCATTTATTTCGCTCATTTCTGGGTGGATCTGTGTGCACTAAAGAAGATGGAGGCTTGTGTATGGTGTGTGTGTATGTGTGTGAGAACACGTGTGTGTGAGCACCTTCAGAAAAGGCCCCTGGTTTACAACAAGAAGGCTGATAAATAAGGACGTTCCAGCAACATACCATTTGGAGCAGGGTCGTCCTCAGAGTACACTCATTCTATGTAGAGTGGACGAAAAATGCACAATCTTTTTTTTTTTTTTTTCTATTAAAGTGTCTTTAGAAATAACTAGAAGTGTTTTGGTATATAAAGAGAGTGCTTCATTTCTTACTGCTATTCGAAGTTGATCCCTACTACATTTTCCTTTAATAAAAAACCTTTCTGGTTTTGTATTTTACACAGAAAAATGTAAAAGGGCAAACAAAAGGGGTTTGTATTTTGACCACCCAAATAACTACTCTGCGATTTAAAAAGTAGTAATAAGGAAAAGATGCACACATAGGAAGACAAGTGTGAAGGGCTGAAAATAAGCCCCCACCCACCCCAGCCCCTGCCTTCTCTCCTCACAGGGGACCATCAGTGAGCTTCTGGGGAGGGATGGGCATTTCCAGAAAAAAAGGAAGGGAGAGAGGCTGAGCAGGGAGGAAGAGGACGTGGAGAGAGACCTTCCTTTTCTGTATGTTTCTAGCACCCATGCTGTGCTCAGCGCCCTGCACTTTGCTTTTTTCACTTGGTGTTAAGAGATCTTTCCATAACAACATATAAATATCTACCTCATTCTTAATAGCTGCTTAGCGTTCCATTGTCCCCGTGCACTATAATTTCTTTGATTAGTCTTTTATTAGTGAACCTAGAGAGTATTTCCTGCCTTTATTTTTATACACAGATCTAAAATTAGCATCCTTGTACTTATATCATGGCATACTTGTGTGACTGTATCTTGATATCAATTCCAACTTGAAAATGGAGTTGCTGGATTTAAGGTTATGTGCATTTAACACTTTTGTCAATATTGCCAGATTATTCTTCAAAAATTGACCCGTGGCCACACTTAAGAGTATAATGAAAAGGTCGATTTCTCATTTTTCACAAACAACCTTTTTTTTTCCAGTCTGGTGAAAAATGATATTACAGTATCATTCTGATTTAGTTCACTTTATTAGGAGTGAAGTTGAACATCTTTTCAAATGTTTCCTGGTAATTTTTTGGTAAATTGATGTCCTTTACACAATTTTGGCTTTTTCTTAATTAATTTGGCTGTGTATTTTGAAACCTTTCTGTCTTATGTCTTGAAATATTTTTGTCTTTTGACATTCTCTATTGATTTGCTTATTAATGGTCATATATATGTATATATATATGTATATATATATATATATATATGTATATATATAAAGTTTAAAGTTTTATGTTGTCAACTTACCCATATTTTCCTTGTTAGATGCCAGAATTTGTTTCCAGTTCTAAAAGACCTTTCTCATTCTGAGATTATAAATAAATTTACTCATATTTTTTTCTAAATCCTTATGGTTTCATCTGTTTATCTTTACATCTTCTAACTCCCAGGAATTCATTTATTGCAGGAAATGGAGGTAAAGATGTGTTTTTTTCCCTCCAAATGGTTGGTCAGTTGTGCCAGCAAAATACATGACAGTGCATTCTGGTATATAATTGTAGTCTTTTCCCCATTTGTTCAAAATGACACCTTATTTGTAAACTAAATTCCTCCAAGTGTTTGGGTCTACTTCTGTTTTATTGATTTGTCTCCCTATGAATTCCTTTAATTTCTGAGGCTTCATTCCAATTAATATAAAATATTCATATTAATATAAACATTTTCAATCAAGGTTCTTCTCTACACTCTCTCCCTCTCTTCCTCTCTCTCTTTTTTTCTGTAACTCTTTCTTTCTCATATACACACACACAACTTTTTAAAAAATTGGGATCACAATGAATTTCTAGATTGTCTTCCTAGACAATACTGCAAGAATACTGCAATCCAGGCTTGTATTCAAATCTAATTTTATATCACTCATTGAGTTTTATGGTTTCAGATAGGTCCTATGAATTTGTTATTGTCTATTTCTAGATATCATTTGGCTACCATTTTTAATGGAATGATTTTTTTACATTTTGTATTCTCACTGGATATATAGGAAAGTAGTCGATTTTGCATATCAGTGTTGTAATCAAACACCCTAACTATGATTTCTTACTGTTTCTAAGATTTTCTTTTGCCTCCCCCTTTCCACTAATTTCCCTTATTTCTTTCTCTTAGCCAACTGCATTTGAGAACAGTGTTAAATAATAGTGACTCAGGTGGCATACCTGTCTTGTTCCTGACATCAATGGGATGGTTTAATGTCTCACCGTTTAACTTGTATGAAGACATGTATTTTCCTTGACATAATAAAAAGTATCTGTGTATTCTCAAACTATTAAGGCTTTCTGGGGGAAATGCAGATGTTAGTTTTTTGTCACAGCCTTCTCAGTATCCATGGAGATGATCAGAAGGGTTTCCCCTTTGCTCTAGTAGTATGTTGTATATTAATAGATTGCTTCAGACCAAACTACTATTATGTTCCTGAGAAGATCTCTACTTACGATTTTTGCTATCAATTTCATATATGAGATGAATCATTCTGCAGCTTGCTTTGTGTGCAAAACCAAAAGAAACCAAAGAATGCTCTATATTCTGCAACCATTTACTTGGTTTTAGAATCATCTACTTAAGTGTCAAATGTCTCACCAGGGCTGGGGGCTGTCTGGGAATACACTGGGGTGCTTCTGAATTTCTCCCACTGGGCACGTTAGGTCCTAGGGCACTTCTGGAGTCAATTTTAGTTACATATTTTTTAAGAAAATTAATTTTAATCCATTTTTCAGTATATTTACGTAGTTCTGCAATATGGGAACTTAGGATTTTAAAATTTCCTCTATATTCATAATTATGTCTCCATTTTTCATTTCTAATTGTGTGCATTTCTCCTTTTGTCTTTATTGATTTGTCTCGCCAAGGATTTTATTTTTCTATATTTTCAGACACTGAAACCTTAGACTTATTCATCAGTTCGGGGACCTGGCTGCAGCCCCTGTTGCCCCCGGGCTGATGCAACCCTTCCTGGGACAGCAGGCAAGCAGTACAGGGGGAGCCACAGCAGGGCTCCGGCACCAGGACTGGAGCTTCACTTGGCAGTGAGAGCCAGAGGGTCAGCCAGGCCAGGCAGTGGGGATGTGTCCAACAAGGCTGGTCATGTCACCCCTGTGACCACAGTTAGTTGGAGAACAGACCCACCGAAGCTTTAACCAGAAGCTGTCTTGAGGCTCTGGACTCCCGGAAGCAATCCTTTCTCACATAATAATTTCTGTTCCCTGGTTACTTCTTTCTTTCTGGCCCAAACCTTCCTTTCCGGCCCAATCCTTCTTAGACCTGACCTTACTGCTCCTGGCTCCTTTTCAAATTATCACTTACTTCATTTGCATGTGGGTTTGTCTTTTTAATATCAGAGCTTATCATGTGATGGAGACTGTCTGCAGTTTCAGGCTTTCTGAACTCTTGTGGTCAAATCTTGCTGTGTCCGCAGTACACCCCACTTGGGGAATCACAGGAATGCAAAACATTCTAGCATTCTGCCCTGTTCTTTGCCCTTTCTAGTCTCTCTCTCCAATGTCTCATTTAAAAATTTACATTCTTTCCTAATTTTTTTCTTGCTAGAGCCTTATTGCCAATCTCTCCTCTGCTGTGTTAGACTTCTGTAATTCTACCATCTGACAAATACTGCACATCAACAAATTCTGCTGTTGTATTTTGTAATTCTTAAATTTCTGCCTTGATTTTTAATATTTCAGTCCTCCTCTACTCTTATTTTTGTATTTTTTATTTTTCAGGCTTTATTTTTTAGAGCAGTTGTAGATCCACAGCAAAACTGAGGATGGTATGGAGATTTCCCAGGTACTCCCTGCCCCCGCATGCCTAACCTCCCTCATGATGGACATTTGTTACAAGTGGTGAACCTACACATAGTTATCAACCAAAGTCCAAAGTTTACACAAGGGTTCACTCTTGATGTTGTGCATTCCGTGAGTTTGGACAAATGTATAAAGATGTGTACCCAGCGTTATAGTATCATACAGGGTAATTTCACTGCCCTAAAAATCATCTGTGCCCCCATCTATTCATTCCCCACTCCCAACCCCTGGCAATGATTGATCTTGTCACTGTCTCCATAGTTTTGCCTTTTCTAGAAAGTCATATAGTTGGAATCACACAGTATATGGCCTTTTCAGATTGATTTCTTCCACTTAGTAATATGCATTTAAGGTTCCCCAGTGTCTTTTCATGGCTTGATAGCTCTTTTTTTTTTTTTTTTTTAGCACTGAGTAACAGTTCATTGTATCATTTACTTCATTATACGGATCCTTGCTCCTTTTCTAATTATCATTTACTATATTTACATGTGGGTTTGACTTTTTAATATCAGAGCTTATCATACCATAGTTTATCCATTCACCTACTGAAGGAGTTGGCTGCTTCCAAGTTTTGGCAGTCATTAATAAAGATGCTATAAACATCTGCATGCAGATTTTTGCCTGGATATAAGCTTTCAACTCCTTTTAGTAAATACCAAGGGGTGTGATTACTAGATTGTATGGTAAAACTATGTTTAGTTTTGAAAGTAACTGTCTTCCAAAGTGGCTGTACCATTTTACATTCCCACTGGTAATGAAAGACAGTTCCTGTTTCTTCCCTTCCTTGCCAGTATTTGGTGTTGTCCATCTTCCAGATTTTGGCCATCTAATAGGTATGTACTAGTATCTCGTTTTAATTTTAATTTCCCTGATGGCATATGATGTAGAGCATCTTTTCATATGCTTATTTGCCATCTATATATCTTCTTTGACAGGGTGTTTGTTAAGGTCTTTGGCCCATTTTTTAAATCAGGTTGTTTGTTTTCTTACTGTTGGGTTTTAAGAGTTCTTTGTGTATGTTGGATAACAATCCTTTATCAGATGTGTCTTTTTCAAATATTTTCTCCTAATCTGTGACTTGTCTTTTCATTTTCTTGGTATTGTCTTTCAAAGAGCAGAAGTTTTGCATTTAAATGAAGTCTAGTCTATTATTTATTTCTTTCATGGACATGCCTTTGCTGTTGTATCTAAAAAGTAATCTCCATACCCAAGGTCATCTAGACTTTCTCTTGTTATCTCCCAGGAGTTACATAATTCTGTGTTTTAAAGTTAGGTCTGTGATCACTTTGAGTTAATTTTTTGGACAGTATATACTCTGCGTCTAGATTTGTTTATTTATTTTTGCATGTGGATATTTAGTTGCTCCAGCATTATTTGTTGAATAAATTATCCTTTCTCCATTGAATTGACTTTGCTTCTTTGTCAAGGATCAGTTGACTATATTTATATGAGTCTATTTCTGGGCTCTTTATTGTCTCCCATTGGGTACCATCTGGGTTCTCTATTCTGCTCTATTTGTCTATTCTTTCGTTAATACTATATTGTAATGATTACTATAGATCTATAGTAAGTCTTGAAGTCAAACCCCTATTTAAAAAATGTTATATATATTTTTGAATTGTGGTAAAATATACAGAACATAAAATTTACCATCTTTAGGTGTACAGTTTGGTGGCATTAATTGCATTCACATTTTTGTACAACCATCACCAGAACTCTTTTCATCTTGCAAAATTGAACTCTGTATGCATTAAACACTAATTCCCCATTTCCCATCCCCCAGACCCTGGCAACCACAATTCTACTCTGTCTCTATGAATTTGATTATTCTAGGTACCTCACATCAGTGGAATTATGCAGGATTTGTCATTCTGTGATTGGCTTATTTCACTTTGCATAAGGCCCTCAAGCTTCATCCAAGTTGGTGCTCCTCTTCTGCTTTTACTGTTTACTTTATTGTTGTTGTGGTTCTAACTTATGCAGTTGATACCTAGTTCATTTATCTCCATTTATTCTGATTTAATCATATAAGTACTTTTGGCTCTGAATTTTCTTCTCATTAGAGCTTTAACAGCAACCTATATGTTTTGATATGTAGCATTTTTATCTTCACTTTCTAAATATTCTATAAATTCAGTTTTGAAATATTCTTTGAACTGATATTTTTTGAATATTTTTAAATTTCCAAAATTCTTAAAAGTTAAAAATTAATTTCCTATTGTATTACATTGTGCTTTGAGCACCATGTATTGTGTACTACTTCTAATATTTATAATTTATTGATGTATATTTTGAATTTTTTAATATAATCATTTTGTGCAAATGAGCACTTTCCAGAGTATGGCCTTGGAGTTCTGGCCTTTGAGACTGACCAGTGGGAGCCAGGCAGGAGGGGCTACACTCCTTACTAGCAGTATTTCTCCTCTAGTTTTCCTTCCTTTTACTATATGACATTTAACAATTGATATCATTTGTTGATTCTATATTTTCCTTGAATTCGCACTTTACCCATTTTTTTTTTAAACATCTTTATTGAAGTATAATTGCCTTACAATGGTGTGTTAGCTTCTGCTTTATAACAAAGTTAATCAGTTATACATATACAATATGTTCCCATATCTCTTCCCTCTTGCATCTCCCTCCCTCCCACCCTCCCCATCCCACCCCTCTAGGTGGTCACAAAGCACCGAGCTGATCTCCCTGTGCTATGCGGCTGCTTCCCACTAGCTATCTATTTTACATTTGGTAGTGTATATATGTCCATGACACTCTCTCACCCTGTCACATCTCACCCCACCCCCTCCCCATATCCTCAAGTCCATTCTCTAGTAGGTCTGTGTCTTTATTCCCGTCTTGCCACTAGGTTCTTCATGGCTTTTTTTTCCCTTAGATTCCGCATATATATGTTAGCATACTGTATTTGTTTTTCTCTTTCTGACTTACTTCACTCTGTATGACAGACTCTAACTCCATCCACCTCATTACAAATACCTCCATTTCATTTCTTTTTATGGCTGAGTAATATTCCATTGTATATATGTGCCACATCTTCTTTATCCATTCATCTGTCGATGGACACTTAGGTTGCTTCCATGTCCTGGCTATTGTAAATAGAGCTGCAATGAACATTTTGGTACATGACTGTTTTTGAACTATGGTTTTCTCAGGGTATATGCCCAGTAGTGGGATTGCTGGATCGTATGGTAGTTCTATTTGTAGTTTTTTAAGGAACCTCCATACTGTTCTCCATAGTGGCTGTATCAATTTACATTCCCACCAACAGTGCAAGAGAGTTCCCTTTCCTCCACACCCTCTCCAGCATTTATTGTTTCTAGATTTTTTGATGATGGCCATTCTGACTGGTGTGAGATGATATCTCATTGTAGTTTTGATTTGCATTTCTCTAACGATTAATGATGTTGAGCATTCTTTCATGTGTCTGTAGGCCATCTGTATATCTTCTTTGGAGAAATGTCTATTTAGGTCTTCTGCCCATTTTTGGATTGGGTTGTTCGTTTTTTTGTTATTGAGCTGCATGAGCTGCTTGTAAATCTTGGAGATTAATCCTTTGTCAGTTGCTTCATTTGCAAATATTTTCTCCCATTCTGATGGTTGTCTTTTGGTCTTGTTTATGGTTTCCTTTGCTGTGCAAAAGCTTTTAAGTTTCATTAGGTCCCATTTGTTTATTTGTGTTCTTATTTCCATTTCTCTGGGAGCTGGGTCAAAAAGAATCTTGCTGTGATGTATGTCATAGAGTGTTCTGCCTATGTTTTCCTCTAAGAGTTTGATAGTGTCTGCCCTTACACTTGGGTCTTTAATCCATTTTGAGTTTATTTTTGTGCATGGTGTCAGGGAGTGTTCTAATTTCATACTTTTACATGTATCTGTCCAATTTTCCCAGCACCACTTATTGAAGAGGCTGTCTTTTCTCCACTGTATATGCTTGCCTCCTTTATCAAAGATAAGGTGACCATATGTGCGTGGGTTTATCTCTGGGCTTTCTATCCTGTTCCATTGATCAATATTTCTGTTTTTGTGCCAGTACCAAACTGTCTTGATTATTGTAGCTTTGTAATATAGTCTGAAGTCAGGAAGCCTGATTCCCCCAGCTCCATTTTTCGTTCTCAAGATTGCTTTGGCTATTCGGGGTCTTTTGTGTTTCCATACAAATTGTGAAGTTTTTTGTTCTAGTTCTGTGAAAAATGCCAGTGGTAGTTTGATAGGGATTGCACTGAATCTGTAGATTGCTTTGGGTAGTAGAGTCATTTTCACAATGTTGATTCTTCCAATCCAGGAACATGGTATATCTTTCCATCTATTTGTATCATCTTTAATTTCTTTCATCAGTGTCTTATAATTTTCTGCATGTAGGTCTTTTGTCTCCTTAGGTAGGTTTATTCCTAGATATTTTATTCTTTTTGTTGCAATGGTAAACGGGAGTGTTTTCTTAATTTCACTTTCAGATTTTTCGTCATTAGTGTATAGAAATGCAAGAGATTTCTGTGCATTAATTTTGTATCCTGCTACTTTACCAAATTCATTGATTAGCTCTAGGAGTTTTCTGGTAGCATCTTTAGGATTCTCTATGTATAGTATCATGTCATCTGCAAACAGTGACAGCTTTACTTCTTCTTTTCCGATTTGGATTCCTTTTATTTCTTTGTCTTCTCTGATTGCTGTGGCTAACACTTCCAAAACTATGTTGAATAATAGTGGTGAGAGTGGGCAACCTTGTCTTGTTCCTGATCTTAGTGGAAATGGTTTCAGGTTTTCACCATTGAGGACAATGTTGGCTGTGGGTTTGTCATATATGGCCTTTATTATGTTGAGGAAAGTTCCCTCTATGCCTACTTTCTGCAGGGCTTTTATCATAAATGGGTGTTGAATTTTGTCGAAAGCTTTCTCTGCATCTATTGAGATGATCATATGGTTATTCTCCTTCAATTTGTTAATATGGTGTATCACATTGATTGATTTGCATATATTGAAGAATCCTTGCATTCCTGGGATAAACCCCACTTGATCATGGTGTATGATCCTTTTAATGTGCTGTTGGATTCTGTTTGCTAGTATTTTGTTGAGGATTTTTGCATCTATGTTCATCAGTGATATTGGCCTGTAGTTTTCTTTCTTTGTGACATCTTTGTCTGGTTTTGGTATCAGGGTGATGGTGGCCTCGTAGAATGAGTTGGGGAGTGTTCCTCCCTCTGCAATATTTTGGAAGAGTTTGAGAAGGATAGGTGTTAGCTCTTCTCTAAATGTTTGATAGAATTCACTTGTGAAGCCATCTGGTCCTGGGCTTTTGTTTGTTGGAAGGTTTTTAATCACAGTTTCAATTTCAGTGCTTGTGATTGGTCTGTTCATATTTTCTATTTCTTCCTGGTTCAGTCTCGGCAGTTTGTGCATTTCTAAGAATCTGTCCATTTCTTCCAGGTTGTCCATTTTATTGACGTAGAGTTGCTTGTAGTAATCTCTCATGATCTTTTGTATTTCTGCAGTGTCAGTGGTTACTTCTCCTTTTTCATTTCTAATTCTATTGATTTGAGTCTTCTCCCTTTTTCTCTTGATGAGTCTGGCTACTGGTTTATCAATTTTGTTTATCTTCTCAAAGAACCAGCTTTTAGTTTTATTGATTTTTGCTCTTGTTTCCTTCATTTCTTTTTCATTTATTTCTGATCTGATCTTTATGATTTCTTTCCTTCTGCTAGCTTTGGGGTTTTTTTGTTCTTCTTTCTCTAATTGCTTTAGGTGCAAGGTTAGGTTGTTTATTCGAGATGTTTCCTGTTTCTTGAGGTAGGCTTGTATTGCTATAAACTTCCCTCTTAGCACTGCTGTTGCTGTGTCCCATAGGTTTTGGGTCGTCGTATCTCCATTGTCATTTGTTTCTAGGTATTTTTTGATTTCCCCTTTGATTTCTTCAGTGATCACTTCGTTATTAAGTACTGTATTGTGTAGCCTCCATGTGTTTGTATTTTTTACACATCTTTTCCTGTAATTGATATCTAGTCTCATAGCATTGTGGTCGGAAAAGATACTTGATACGATTTCAATTTTCTTAAATTTACCAAGGCTTGATTTGTGACCCAAGATATGATCTATCCTGGAGAATGTTTCATGCGCACTTGAGAAAAATGTGTAGTCTGTTGTTTTTGGGTGGAATGTCCTATAAATATCAATTAAGTCCATCTTGTTTAATGTATCATTTAAAGCTTGTGTTTCCTTATTTATTTTCATTTTGGATGATCTGTCCATTGGTGAAAGTGGGGTGTTAAAGTCCCCTACTATGATTGTGTTGCTGTCAATTTCCCCTTTTATGGCTGTTAGTATTTGCCTTATGTATTGAGGTGCTCCTATGTTGGGTGCATAAATATTTACAATTGTTATACCTTGCTCTTGGATCGATCCCTTGATCATTATATAGTGTCCTTCTTTGTCTCTTATAATATTCTTTATTTTAAAGTCTATTTTGTCTGATATGAGAATTGCTACTCCAGCTTTCTTTTGATTTCCATTTGCATGGAATATCTTTTTCCATCCCCTCACTTTCAGTCTGTATGTGTCTCTAGGTCTGAAGTGGGTCTCTTGTAGACAGCATATATATGGGTCTTGTTTTTGTATCCATTCAGCCAGTCTGTGTCTTTTGGTGGGAGCATTTAATCCATTTACATTCAAGGTAATTATCGATATGTATGTTCCTATTCCCATTTTCTTAAATGTTTTGGGTTTGTTATTGTAGGTGTTTTCCTTCTCTTGTGTTTCTTGCCTAGAGAAGTTCCTTTAGCATTTGTTGTAAAGCTGGTTTGGTGGTGCTGAACTCTCTCAGCTTTTGCTTGTCTGTAAAGGTTTTAATTTCTCCATCAAATCTGAATGAGATCCTTGCTGGGTAGAGTAATCTTGGTTGTAGGTTTTTCTCCTTCATCACTTTAAGTATATCCTGCCACTCCCTTCTGGCTTGCAGAGTTTCTGCTGAAAGATCAGATGTTAACCTTAGGGAGATTCCCTTGTGTGTTATTTGTTGTTTTTCCCTTGCTGCTTTTAATATGTTTTCTTTATATTTAATTTTTGACAGTTTGATTAATATGTGTCTTGGCGTGTTTCTCCTTGGGTTTATCCTGTATGGGACTCTCTGTGCTTCCTGGACTTGATTAACTATTTCCTTTCCCATATTAGGGAAGTTTTCAACTATAATCTCTTCAAATATTTTCTCAGTCCCTTTCTTTTTCTCTTCTTCTTCTGGGACCCCTATAATTCGAATGTTGGTGCGTTTAATGTTGTCCCAGAGGTCTCTGAGACTGTCCTCAGTTCTTTTCATTCTTTTTTCTTTATCCTGCTCTGCAGTAGTTATTTCCACCATTTTATCTTCCAGGTCACTTATCCTTTCTTCTGCCTTAGTTATTCTGCTATTGATCCCATCTAGAGTATTTTTAATTTCATTTATTGTGTTTTTCATCGTTGCTTGGTTCCTCTTTAGTTCTTCTACGTCCTTGTTAAATGTTTCTTGCATTTTGTCTATTCTATTTCCAAGATTTTGGATCATCCTTACTATCATTATTCTGAATTCTTTTTCAGGTAGACTACCTATTTCCTCTTCATTTGTTAGGTCTGGTGTGTTTTGACCCTGCTCCTTCATCTGCTGTGTGTTTTTCTGTCGTCTCATTTTGCTTATCTTACTGTGTTTGGGGTCTCCTTTTCACAGCCTGCAGGTTCGTAGTTCCCATTGTTTTTGGTATCTGTCCCCAGTGGGTAAGGTTGGTTCAGTGGGTTGTGTAGGCTTCCTGGTGGAGGGGACTATTGCCTGTGTTCTGGTGGATGAGGTTGAATCTTGTCTTTCTAGTGGGCACGTCCACGTCTGGTGGTGTGTTTTGGGGTGTCTGTGGCCTTATGATTTTAGGCAGCCTCCCTGCTAATGGATGGGGCTGTGTTCCTGTCTTGCTAGTTGTTTGGCATAGGGTGTCCAGCCCTGTAGCTTGCTGGTCGTTGAGTGAAGCTGGGTCTTGATGTTGAGATGGAGATCTCTGAGAGATTTTTGCCGTTTGGTATTACGTGGAGCTGGTAGGTCTCTTGTGGACCGGTGTCCTGAAGTTGGCTCTCCCACCTCAGAGGCACAGCCCTGATGCCTGGCTGGAGCACCAAGAGCCTTTCATCCACACAGCTCAGAATATAAGGGAGAAAAAAATAGAAAGAAAAAAAGAGGATAAAATAAAATAAAATAAAGCTATTATAATAAAAATAAGGAAAAAATTATTAAGAATAAATGTAATCAGAAAAATTTTTTTTTAATTTTTAAAAATAGATTTATTAAATTTTTATAGTAAAAAAATAAGAAAAAATTTTTAAGAAAAAATTTATTAAGAAAAAAAATTTTAATTTTTTAAAATAAAAAATATGAAAAAACTTATTAAAAAATTTTGTAATTTCTAAAAATAGAAAATACGAAAAAAATTATTAAGAAAACATATATTAGGAAAAAAAAAATTTTTTAAGTAAAAAAAAAAAAATGGATGTACCTAATCCTAGGACTGATGGTGAAAGCAAAGCTATACAGACAAAATCTCACCCAGAAGCATACACATATACACTCACAAAAAAAGGAAAAGGGAAATTAATATATCCTGCTCCTATAGTCCACCTTTTGAATTTGGGATGATTCGTTGTCTATTCAGGTATTCAACAGATGCAGGCACATCAAGTTGTTTGTGGAGCTTTAATCCCCTGCTTCTGAGGCTGCTGGGAGAGATTTCCCTTTCTCTTCTTTGTTCGTACAGCTCCCAGCGTTCAGCTTTGGATGTGGACCCGCCTCTGCATGTACGTCGCCTGAGGGCGTCCGTTCCCCGCCCAGACAGAATGGGGTTAAAGGAGCAGCTGCTTCGGGGGCTCTGGCTCACTCAGGCCGGGGGAGGGAGCTGTAAGGAGGAGGCGGGGCGAGCCTGCGGCGTCAGAGGCGTCGTGACGTTGCAGCAGCCTGAGGCGCGCCTTGTGTTCTCCCCGGGAAGTTGTCCCCGGATCACGGGAGCCTGGCAGTGGCGAGCTGCACTGGCTCCCGGGAGGGGCAGTGTGGAGAGTGACCTGTGCTCGCACACAGGCTTCTTGGTGGCGGCAGCAGCAGCCTTAGCGTTTCCTACCAGTCTCTGGGGTCCGCGCTGATGGCCGCGGCTCGCGCCCACCTCTGGAGTTCGTCTAGGCGGCGCTCTGAATCCCCTCTCCTTGCGCGCCGCGAAACAAAGAGGCAAGAAAAAGTCTCTTGCCTCTTCAGCGGCTGCAGACCTCCTCTCCGGCTCCCTCCCGGCTCGCCGCGGCACGCCAACCCCTTCAGGCTGTGTTCACGCCGCCAACCCCAGTCCTCTCCCTGCGATCCGACCGAAGCCCGCGCCTCAGCTCCCAGCCCCGCCTGCCCCAGCGGGTGAGCAGACAAGCCTCTCGGGCTGGTGAGCGCTGCTCGGCGCTGAGCCTCTGTGCGGGAATCTCTCCGTTTTTCCCTCTGCGCCCCTGTTGCTGTGGGATCCGCGCTGATAGCCGCGGCTTGCACCCGGCTCTGGATTTCGTTTAGGCAGTGCTCTGAATCCCCTCTCCTTGCGCGCCGCGAAACAAAGAGGCAAGAAAAAGTCTCTTGCCTCTTCGGCAGCTGCAGACTTTTTCCCGGACTCCCTCCTGGCTAGCACCAAAGCCCGAGCCTCAGCTCCCAGTCCCCGCCCGCCCCGGCGGGTGAGCAGACAAGACGCTCGGGCTGGTGAGTGCTGGTTAGCGCCGAGCCTCTGTGCGGGAGTCTCTCCGCTTTGCCCTCCGCACCCCTGTGGCTGCGCTCTCCTCCGCGGCTCCGAAGCTTCCCCCCTCTGCCACCCGCAGTCTCTGCCCACAAAGGGGCTTCCTAGTGCCTGGAAACCTTTCCTCCTTCACGGCTCCCTCCCACTGGTGCAGGTCCCGTCCCTATTCTTTTGTCTCTGTTATTTCTTTTTTCTTTTACCCTACCCAAGTACGTGGGGATTTTCTTGCCTTTTGGGAGGTCTGACGTCTTCTGCCAGCGTTCAGTGGGTGTTCTGTAGGAGCAGTTCCACGTGTAGATGTATTTCTACTGTATCTGTGGGAAGGAAGGTGATCTCCGCGTCTTACTCTTCCGCCATCTTGCCCCTACCTATGAATTCGCACTTTAAAATCAGGGCCCCAGATTTTTTTTCTGAGCTTATGCCTAGTATATCCTTAACCGTAATTTTATTTTTAACCTTCTTTGAGTCACTTTGTTATAGGTTTGTCTTGAATATGCATTTACATTTTAATATAACTGCTATGTTTGGTTCTAATATCATTTTTCCTTAAATAATTTCTGTATATGAAGTTCATATTTCTTTTGCATCTTATGTTTTCGGTTTTCTTTCTTTTTCCTCCTTTGGCGTATATGTATTCCTTTTGTTAAAATGTGTTTCAAGTGGTCACCTATATACTTTTACATAATATAATCAAACCTTTATTTCATGATTAATCAACCTGAACCTGTTCTCAGTGTTTCCACATGTTCTGAAATGGTGAGTTTTTGGTCCACTGTTTGTTTCCAAAGTTCTGCAACTTACCACTTATTTTATTTGTCCATCCTGTCTTTTAGCACTTATTTTATATAAATCCAGTTCTCATTCTCATACAACATTTTGGAGAATTTTCTTCTGTTTGTTTGGTTCTTCCTTTACAGAAAGGGAACTTCCCATCTCTGCCCCATGCCAGGGTCCACACTTTCTCTTCTGTTCTCCCGTGGTGTGTTTGAGCGAATGCCTTCCCATTTATGTTCATCTTGCTTCTGCTTATTGGGCAGCTCTGTGTGGACCTTCTTTTTCCTCTAAAGAGAAGGTCTCTGAACCTCTTCCCAAATTCTCTATCCTCCCATTCAAGCTGGAGATGAAGGCTCAGACCTCCCTCTTCTTTCTGTTCTTTTGCCCTGAGGTTCTGGAAGGAAGGTTGGAGGATTTGGGTTTGTATGTTTTTACTCTTTTGCTGCAGTTGTTGGTCTGTTAAGTGCCCCTCACCCTCAGGTAGAGGAGACCTGCATTGACATTTACTTCTCTAATTTAGCATGAAACCCTGGGGCCTCCCATCAGCTGGTTATTTTAGCTTCATCTCCCCAGCAGCATTGCCAACCCCTATCCTTAACCCACCTCCAGTCAGGACAGAAAGAAGATAACCATGGATTGGGTGCTGTGCTGGCAGTTCGTAGGATGGGGGAGCATGATCTTTTGCTCTGATTGTGCCTTGGAAGTGGTTACAGTCACATCCCCGTTTCTTTCTGCCCATCTGGAAAAGAAAACACGAAGACCTTGGGTGGGTTTCCTGCTTCTATGGAGACCCTCCAGGGCTCCGTAGGGGATTCTGCACTTGTGAGATTTTTATAAACTTTCCCCTCCACATTACAGCTTCCCTTCCCAGTCACCTCACTCCACGTTGGTGGGGATGGAGTGGGGACAACGGAATCAGGTCCTTCAGTAGGATGTGTATGTAGGGGTGTCTCCCTGAGGCAGGGTTTTCCCCACCACGATTGACTCTCTTTTCTTGGCTGCAGCATTTTGAAGAGTGTGGCATGTGACTCCGTCAAGTCACTTATTTCGCTGCTGCTGGTTAGTAGTTTTGTTGTTTGGGGCTGGAGCATCTCTGGCCCTGATTTCCTCCACCCATGATTTTTAAGGCCCTTGACCTATGTTAAAAAAGATGAGTATCAGTGGACAGTGATATACTCAAGCACCAAGGCTAGTGGTAAATTATATTATCAATAATTTGAGAGTATCATGGCAGATGTTTTCAACTTTATGTTGAAGCTGTTGATCTTTATGTTGAAGGAGCCTCTGTAGTTTTGGGCTTAGGATTTCTCCACCTATATTTGTCCATTTTTCTCTCTATGGTAGATGAAAGTAACCAAGCATCAGCCATTTCTCTGTAGTACATATTTTTATTAATACTATCTGCATAGCTGTTTTCTAAAGCATGTTGCTTTGAACTATCACTTAAGATAAGGATAGTCTGGCAGAAATAAATACTTTAGAGTTAAAATGAGTGTTATGTTTCTGCCTGTGCATTTTGGTAGTTACTATACATTAGGAACTGCTGTTACATTTTTCAAACATGATAAGGCTCAGAAAATCGCCACCCACTTGAAATGACAATCTGAGCTAGTCCCATCCATACTGCAGTGTGCTCCCTATACACTGTCATCCTCAGTCTCTGGCTTCTATGTGACAGTATTATACTCCCTTTAGCACCCTAATTTACAGAGCCCTGCATACTGAGACAGGCTGGGACCTGGGACCCTTTGCTGCAGTGCTTGCACCTGGACAAAGGTCTCCTCGAGCAACAGAATACAAAGAAACTATAATGGACTAAAAATTACTGCACACATGCACAGTTGGGGAAAATTACGAACAAGGTACAAAAAGATCAAAAATCCAACTGTCACTTCTGAGGAGCCAGGAGCAAAAGCAGGGCACTGCACATGCCCTGCACACACAGCACCACCAAAGGGATGGGCAGACCACCTAAGCCACGCCTCCAGCCCGACCCCTGGACACACCCCTACCCCTGGACACACCCCTACCCTTAGGCCATATAAGGAACCAGCTCACCCCTCCCCTCAGGGAGCAAACAAGGGAATCTCTTACTTGTTTTAGCTCCCCCCTGCTGCAGCAGGAGTCCCAATAAAGCCTTGCCTGAATTTCTTGTCTGGTCTCTTATCAATTTCTATTGATTAAGGAGGCCAAGGATCCTGGTGGGTAACAATACTGTTTAAAGAGGGAGGCCTGGTGACTCATTTGAGGAGGCAGTGCCTCAAATCCTTCATGGATAGGGGCAAGTTCACTATATTCAATTAGATTCATAATTTCCAAAATAGACAAAAGCTTAGAGCTCATCTCTGCCATCCATTTCCAAACTTAAAAAAAAGAAGAGGGAAAGGACTGTTTCTTCAAACTGAAGAGAACAGACTATCAGTTCCAGAGTGGGAGTCTGGGGGGCCTGGTTTGCCCCTAAAGAGAAGCTGTGAAGGAAACATTTTGAAAAGGGTCTTAGTAAACATTAGGGCATCAGCCAAAACAATGTGGGCTCAGGAAGCGGTGGACCAATGAGGGGGTCATGGGGTCACTTCCAACTGCGTCTGTGTTTGGGGGAGGTGGGGACCCCACTCTCAGGATGGAGCAGTGGTGGTAGCCAACATTTGGTGCTTTCCTTCAAGGGGGCTTTCTGAACTCTCCTGAGAGTCCTCCAGACTCCTAGAAATAAACGGGCAGAGGAGAGCAAAAGCCACTGGCTGAGACTAACCTACCACATAAATTCAGATTTCGTGACCCCACGGGAACCATAGTCTGAGATATAATACATTCACTTAAAGTATTTTGGGCCGTGTTACAGGCTGAATTGTGTCCCTCCACCCCACCAAATCCATATGTCGACATCCTAACCACCCCAGTACCTCAGAATGTGACTGTATTTGAAGATGAGGGCTTTAAAGAAGTGATTAAGTTAAATGAGGTCGTATGGGTGGGGCCTAATCCAATATGACTAGTGTCCTTACAAGAAGAGATTAGGACACAGGTGTGCACAGAAGGAAGACCCTGTGAAGACACAGGGAGAGGATAGCTATTTGCAAACAAAGGAAAGTGACCCCAGTAAAAAACTAACCCTGCTGACATCTTGATTTCAGATTTCCAGCCTCCAGAACTGTGAGCAAATAAACGTGTGTTTTTTAAATCACCCAGCCTGTGGGACTTTATTGACTGCCCTCTCAGACTAATGCACCACCTACAACAGGGCATCTCCTCTGCCAGGCACTGGGTGGGTGCAGGTACAGTCCTGTGAAAGAATGACACCTCAGCTGCAATGAGCTCTTTCTCAGTAAGGGGCTTAGATATGTAAACAGACAAGGGCCACCCAGTGAGGAATCCCAGCCTTGAGAAATCCTGGCCAGCCTCCCAGAGATGGTGGTGCTTCAGCTAGAACCAGACAGCAGGATTGAGGCCCACACCAGCAGCTTGCTCCGTCTCTCACAAATGGCTGTTTTTGAAAGAGAATGAGAAAATGTCCCGACAGTGCTCTCATTTACTTCCAACATCTCTGCCCTCCCACCCCCTGTGGCAGTGGCAGGGAACGGTGCGTGGAATCCTGAAATGATCTGGAATGCAAGGGAAACTGGAGAGGCTGCCTTGTTCACCCCAGCTTTGCTTTCATGCAAGTATTGTTTTTGTCACTGGTATGTGCTGTCTTCATTAGCTGTGAATGAAATTTTTGGCCAAAACAATTTTTCTTTGAAAGTTAATACTTCAATACCATGATGGTGGAAGACCCTCATGGTCCCTAAAACTGCCTTTAGCTGGGGCTTGGGCAGTGGCGGGGCAGGTGAGAATGAATGTCCTGAGGACCAGGCAGTGAGAACTTCCTGAGTGCTTCAGGGCCCTGTGAACACATCACAAAGGAATAAGCTTGGAAAGGATGTATATATATGTATAACTGAATCACTTTGCTGTACAGCAGAAATTAACACAACATTATAAATCAATGACACTTCAATAAAATAAATTAAAAAAGAAAAAAATAAGCTTGGGTGGGCAGTGATTAAGAAAACCTCTCCAAGATTTTCTTTAAGGTTGGCAAGTCTGTTCCCTCCACACACCTTCCCTCCTTTCTCTAGTGCAGAGATGAAAAGTGGCCGCCCCAGGTTGGCTGCCACACCTGCAAACCCATTTCTGCCCCTACTGACCTCCAGCATGCTCCTCACCTTATCCAAACCTCAGTTTCCCCATCTTTTAAGAGCAAACAACTAATACTAGTACCCACTGAGGCAGGAGCCTGGATACAGCCCAGAACATGGGAAACACTCAGAAAATGTCAGTTAAGTTAATTTCCATCAGGATCAAACCTCAGCCTTCCCACACAGGGAACACACTATTCTTGTCTTAAAAGGCTTTACGACAAACAAACAGGCTGCCTGGTCCTGTCACAAGTGTCCCTTTCAAGTTTAGCAAACTCTTCCCACCACTGTTGGCAATGACATCAAGCAGCAAGTTCTCTGGTGAGAATAAGGAAAACTTAGAGAGACACTGTCAACTGTCTTTTTCTAGGGATATTTTCTGGGACCCCAAACTGAAAAGCACAAGTCAAAAATGAAGAAAGGGACTTTGGCAGTGAGTCCTGGGAGAATCTGGTGGGGTCCTTAGGGAGGGGCCATTACACTTGGAAACCAGCAGAGACCCTTCACAGAATGGCTGTCTGTTGAATGCCTTCTACATGCCTGGCACGTTCCCAAGATAAATGGGGAGAGAGGCTTATCCACATGGAGCTGGAGTCTGGTAGAGAGGGTGGTAAATTAATAAACAGACTTGGACATGAATGTGACAGAGTGAGTGATGGGGTGAAGGCCTGGGAGCAGGGGAATAGGTTCAGGCCAGCTCCCCCTGCAGGCAATGTGTGCAGCAGACAGTGAGAGCTGATTAGAAGTTACCCAGCGGGAAGATTAGGAAGGGCAAGGGCAGCAGCCAGTTTCCCTGCCACTGTTCCTTCCTCCCTAGGGTCTCAAGCCAGCCCTCTGTCCTCCGACCAGCTTTCAGAGTCCTCTGATTGCTGCTGGTGTTATTTGAGGTGTCCAGCTGTGCTTAGAGCAGCAGGCAGGGGTTCCCCTACCTTGCTGGGATGGACCAGTGGTGAGATGGAGGCAGCTTTCATCTTTATCATAGACTGTCCTTGAGGTGGGAGGATGCACTGCCAGGGGCTGCTGAGAAACACTCCAGAGTAAAGGAGGGTTACGTGGTGGACAGATATGTGTGGGGCTGTGGACAGAGAGGCAGCAGAAGTGAGGGGGCTGCCTGCTGTGAGGAAAATGAAGGGGGTGCCTGGCCTGATGAGGACAGACTCGGCCTCCGTTGTCTCCTGGGGTTTGGTTTAGTGGCTGCCACAAGACCGTTGCATCTTTGTATATTGCAAGATTAGGCTGTCTTTAGCCCAAGACCTTTCTGTTACTTTTCCTTTCTGCATCCCATGTTTTAAAATAGCATATCTACCCCATTAATGACTCTATTCCAGTGTTTCTAAAGAAAGGAATATGATGAAGCATTATTCCATAATAACCCTGCAGTAAACAACGACAAAGCGAGTGCTAAACTTGGTCTTATTTTGCAGTTATTATTGTTTCATAATGAGAAAGAGGAGAGCTGTCCCGACCGACCGGCCGAGCTGGCCCGGCGCTCATAGCTTGGTGTCTCCTGATGAACCTGAACAACCTCACAGAACATCATCAGGCAAGGCCACCCAGTGAAGGTGACAGGTCAGGACGAGAGCAAGGTCACAATGTCATCACGTCTGAACACAGACGAAACAGGAAGCCACACAAAGGGCCAAACATCCACCTTGCCGCAGGTAAAGGGAGAGGGGCTGCTTCTATACAGTGAAGACTGCTGCCTCGCTTTCATCTGCACGTCTTCTAGACATGATTTATTAAGATGTCCAAGCATAGGATTCCCCTCTTCCTGACAGCATCACAGCATCCAATCTAGAGCAAAGCCCAGCTTCCTGGACCCCTCTCCCCAAATCACCCAACACAAGCCTATAATGAGCCCCTTCTGGCTCCCTTTTACTGGGATGCCCCTGGCTCCCCCTCGGGTGACTTGTGTGTAGTCTCTCTTGCTCTGGCAAATAATAAGCCCAACTCACTCAACTGCAGGGCTGTTCCTAGGGGTCTTCAGTTGGAGAACATTTTCAGTTAAAATATATTCACATAGGATGGCATTCACGGGCTAATTTCCATGAGAGCTTTTGAAACACATAAAACAGCTTATATATTCCACCCACAACTGGCCACCAACTCCATGATAGTATAATTTTTACTAAACCCTAGGATTCTGGAACACAGGATATTATGTCTGAGCTGAGAACATCCTTGCATTTTTTGTGGTGTCTAAATGACACCAGGAGTAACTTCATGAAAGTGGAGATCATATTTTCTCCATTCATTCATCTAATGAGTCTACTAGTGACTAATGGGAACCACCCAGACCTTTAAACTCTTCTTCCCAGCTCTCCTGCTGTCTGTTCCTAAGACGCACACTCCATTCATTTTCAATGACTGTGTATCTGCTTTCAAAGAACATCTTTCAGAAAACCAAAAGAGACGTTATAATGGATGTTCAGCACCGGTGTAGTTCACTGAATGGCATGAAAATTAACTTCTCACACAGTAACATAGAGACATAAAAAATAAATAAATACAATCTACTTAAAGTTTCTGGTTACAGACTTTTAGCAAAATGGCACTCAAAGTATATTCAAAGTCAGGGAGGCTTTGCGTGTAATATGGAGCCTTTGACCGTACATCTGAGCAGCCTACGCATCTCTTTGTCTGGAGTTGACAATGGAGTTTGGGAAGCTTCAAGGAGACATCTTGCTGAGATCTGCACAGCAATTCTTTTCACCCCTTTCAGGAGTATGACATGGCAGAGACATATGATCTGAACCCATGCAGTTCACACCGTTGGATGACCCTGCCTTCATGGAATTCATGGTGTGGGCTGGCCCCCTAAATAGTTGCCACGTTATTCTACTTCCCACATCAATTTCAACAAAATGAAAATCTTTTAATCAGGTTTTACTGATACTATACAATCGTGATAGGATTTTGGACAATAGCTCCTTGGGTTCTGGGGAAAGGGAGTGGGGGAAGGTAGGGCTAGTATATTTATCAAATAAAAATAGAGAATGAAATAAATATTACATGAGACCTACTTATACTCCCCAAGAGTAGTTTATCTGAAATTCAAATTTAACTGGGCATCCTGTGTTTTATCTCACCACCCCAGGGGGAAGGAGAGTGGGAAGGACATCACAAAAATTAATATTAAAGACGTGGTAGGTCGAAGTGGAGTTCTAAATTAAGAGAGGCTTGGTCTGTGATGGAATTCAAGGCATGCTCTGCCAATGACCTAGGGGCTTTGGGCATCTGTCTTAGGAACTGGGAACTTAGTGGATGGCCAAAAGAGGACTTGGGGACTGTGTGTGTAGCAGGGGATTGATGCTGATGGGTTGTGGAGAAGTGCTGACTACAGAAGGTCTAGTTACAGACCAGAGCCTAGACCAGCCCCAGGAGGCTGGGTTACATGCTGGTCTCAACTGAGTCAAGTTCCCTGCCTGGGAAATCAGCTGGCTCTGGTCCAGGTGATGTTCTAGGGGTAAGGGAATGAGGAAACCCATGTCTGTTTCTCTACCCCTCACTTCCCCAAGAGGGCTCTCTGCTCAGCCCTCAGGGCTTCTGGAGGGCTCTCCTGGAAACCCAAGACAGCCACAGGTTTGCATGCTCCATGTGAACAAGGGAAGATGTGGGCCTCTGACGGAGGGCCCACGTGCCCTTACTCTCCCTGCCCGACTGTGGTTCCACTCTGGGTGGCAGTGCCACTATCTGGTTGGAGCTTGCCTGTTCCAACAGATACCCAGTCTCAAGTCAGCAGTGCTGCTTTGAATGCAGGAGTGTCCTGCTGTGGATGATAAATTATATGATCATCCTATTCTTAGCCCAGGGGCCTCTGTGCATTGAACTGGCTGCATCTGCTTTGTTTTAACCACAGAACCCAGCTTTACAATTGGTTGGCAATAGGATTTTGGCAGACAGAGTGAGGATGAGGAAAAATGGAACAAAAAGGACACAGATTGAGACAGCTAGCAGAGAAAATGGTAGGGATGGGGAGGAAAAAACTCTACTCTTCCTGCTGGGCCTCCTGACCTGGGCAGACCCCCTAAGGAACAGGAATGGACCCGAGAAAAAGATTACAGGAAGCTGTATCTGAAGACACTGCGACCCGCCTCTTGGGGAGACTGAGCCTGGCTGGCTCTATCCTAGATCTGCATTTGGCATTCTTCCCAGAGATGCTTCGGGGTGGGAGGGTGAAGGAAATGGGGACACATACGACCTTAGATTGTGTCAGACTGACATTGAGCTGCTCTGTGCCAGGCCCTTAACGTGTGCCCTGTCAGTGCTGGTGGAGTAATGGGTATGAGTCCAAACCACCTTATTAGAATTACAGATACTTCTCTATAAATTATTAAAGGATTTCCCTTACTTTCTTAGAAATATTTTTACTTTAAAACCCACCTGTATTAGTTTTCTATGGCTGATATAACAAAATACCATCAACGTGGGGACTTAAAACAATATGCATTATTCCCTTATAGTTCTAGTGGTCAGAAGTCTGCAATGAGTCTCATGGGGACAGCACCAAGGTGTAGGCAGGACCCCAATGTTCATAGCAGCACTATTCACAATAGCCAAGACATGGAAGCAACCTAAATGTCCATTGACAGGTGAATGGATAAAGAAGCTGTGGCATATATATACAACTGAATATTATTCAGCCATAAAAAGAATGATATAATGCCATTTGCGCAACAAGGATGGACCTAGAGGTGATCATACTAAGTGAAGTAAGTCAGAAGAGAAAGACAAATGCCATATGATATCACTTATATGTGGAATCTAAAATATGACACAAATGAACTTATTTATGAAACAGAAATAGACTCACAGTCATAGAACACAAACTTACGGTTACCAAAGGGGAAAGGGGAGGGATGAATTAGGAGTTTGGGATTAGCAGATACAAACTACTATACATAAAATAGATAAACAACAATGTCCTACTGTATAGCACAGGGAGCTATACTCAATATTTTGTAATAATCTGTAAAGGAAAAGAATCTGAAAAAGAAAAAAGTATATATATATCACTTGGCCATACACCTAAAACTAACAAAACCTCGTAAATCAACTGTACTTTAAAAAAAAAAAAAAGGTATAAGCAGGATTGGTTCCTTCTGGAGGCTCTAAGAGAGGAACTGTTTCCTTGCCTTTTCTAGCTTCTGGAAGCTGCCTACATTGTTTGGATCTGACCCCTTCCTTGCACACATGACTTTTTCATCCCCTACTTCCTTGTCATATTGCCTCTGTCCTTTCATAGTCAAATCTCCTTCTGCATCTCTCTTACAAGGACATTTATGATTACATTTAGGGCCCACCTGGATAATCCAAGATAATCTCCCCATCTCAAAGTTCTTAATCACATCTGCAAAGTCCCTTTTGCTGTGTAAGGTAACATACAGGTTCCAGGGATTAGGACATGGACATCCTAGGGGCCCATTATTTGTCCAGTCACACAACTCTTCTCTCAGATTGAACTGGTGGCCTTGTCTGTTCCTCTTTCAAGGCAGGGAAAGGAATTCAGGGCCCCCGCTCTTCACAATGCTATCTGTAGAGAGTATCTTTAATGTGCATCTAACGTGATCTTCAAAACAACCCACAAGCCAGGGGGTGCTGTCATCATCACCTTGCAGGTAGGAAATTGGGAAGGGAACTAACATGTACTGAGTTAAATCCAATATCAATGGAGCATCACCGTATACAAGATCCTGTACTTTCATCACTTCATTTAATCTTCTTGCAATCTGGGAAGCAATTTTTTTTTCTGTGTTTACTCTCATTTTACAGGTAGAGAACTTGAAATTAGAGTGGTTAAGTGCTGGAACTAAGACTGCAAAATCAGAAATGGAGGCACTGAACTTGAACCCAGATCCATGATTTCCAGCCCTCACGTCTTCCCCAGCCCTATTGCGCACTGTGTGTTCTCCTGACCACAGTCCTGTGATGGTCTGAGGATGGGGTGGCTGATGGCTGCAGGGGACCCTGTGGGTGCTCCTTTGTGATATACACTGACATCTTTAGATGTTTCCAAAGCCACAGAACATTAGGGCAGAGATGAGTCTCAGTGCAAACCTATCCCAAATGATTCTCAAAGTATAATACAATGTGTACAGAACTATCTGGAATTTTATTAAAAAGTAAAATTTCCTGAGCCTCATTCTGGGAGATTTTAATTAGCAGGTCTAGGGTGAAGACCAGGAATCCAGTTTTTAATGTGAACGGAAGCTGATTCTGATGCAATTGGACAGAAAAGAAAGATACCTGGATGAGCGGGGTAATACATTTTCTCTGGATTGTAGGATTAGCCTTTCTTTCAGTGGGGCAAGGGGGTGGGGTAGGTTTGTGTGTTAGGAAGCCAGTCACGGTGGCCACACCATTAGAAAATGCCAAAGGATTCTTAACAGATTTCTGGTTCTTTCAGTAGATTTGGTCAGGTGAAGAATTTTGGCTCAGTCTGGGCTCTGATTTGAGTGAGAGAAACAGTGAAAGGTGGATTCCGTGCTGTGGAATGTAACATTTGGAGATGCCTACAGTCTAAGCTTGTGCATTTGCCAGAAAGAAATCCAGAGTGGTCCCTGCATTGTCTATGTTACAATCTGTCTAACTGGACTTTCCAGAATATGGGATCTACTAACTACTAAGAAATATTCCAAATCGGGAAGTAGATGGGCAGCACGCATTCACCAGAGACGTTAATGCAGACTTAACTGAGGTTTGTTATTGCTTAGAATATTGAGAAATGGAGCATCAGAACGTATTATCAGCTAGGGGAGAGCGTATTCAGACCAGGTGCCTGGACATCTGGTGGTCTCGGGCACATTCACCCCGTAGGCCCCTGCTTTCTTTGGATTTATAAACTTTGCAAGTTGCCTGTTATGCTGTGTTACATTTCCCAAGCCAAATTTCCAGGGACAGATGCATGGTGAATTTGCTTGTCTGGCATATTTGTCACATTACAAACAAGACGTTGCAAGAGTGATGATTCACAGCTTATCACAGATAATATAACTGTTATCACACTGGGGTCTGGACTCTGCAGTTCACTTGGGCTTATTACCAGCTGATTTCCTGAAAGAGCTCAGATTCCTGGCTCAGCATGCCTTTGCTAGAAGAGCGTGCTCTGAATGGAAGAGAAGCAATAGTTACACATTTCTCTCAGTGGGTCACTTCTAAAGTGAAGTCAGAGTTTTAACCAGGGTTCAGTGTCTCCCTTTAAAATCCCCCACTCTCCATTTTTCAGTGTGAAAGGATCCAGGCCGTTTTCTGTAGACAGTATTTTTTGATGGCATGGCCAGCAAATTGTGCTAAGTGTGTGTCCTGTGATCTCCATAAAAGGGAATCATTGAATTTTCTGTCCACTTAGTGGTGTCTTTTGTTAATCATAGGCAGGGGACTTGCATTATTTATGGAGCACTCGGACAGCTCAGCAGTTTATGGAGTATAGTATATGAAGAAAGGGAGCTCTTTACCATCTAATAAAATGCTGCATTAGAACCTCAGTATTGAACTTTTTTTTTTTTTAATTTTATTTATTTATTTGTTTATTTATGGCTGTGTTGGGTCTTCGTTTCTGTGCGAGGGCTTTCTCTAGTTGCGGCAAGCGGGGGGCCACTCTTCATCGCGGTGCACGGGTCTCTCACTATCGCGGCCTCTCTTGTTGCGGAACACAGGCTCCAGACGCGCAGGCTCAGTAGTTGTGGCTCACGGGCCTAGTTGCTCCGCGGCATGTGGGATCTTCCCAGACCAGGGCACGAACCCGTGTCCCCTGCATTGGCAGGCAGATTCTCAACCACTGTGCCACCAGGGAAGCCCTCAGTATTGAACTTTTAAAGAAGGAATCCTGGATTATTGTGTGCACAAGTACACAGGACATACTTTGGTCTCACATTCAAGCTAACCTACAACCTTTGTGACTCTGTGTATCTTCTGGCACAAGTGAGGTATTACTTCAAAGATAAGGAGATTTATTATAGATTCTTCCCAAAGCAAAGAGCCATCTTATTAAAATTCTGTAAGTTCCTCCATGTGGGATTTGGGTGAAGGCAATTTTGGACAAGCCACTGTGTACCAGTAATGAAAACAGAAATGAATTCAACCTTCTAAAGGGAAAGTGAAAAGTAAGTAAATTAGTCTCCAGGTTATCCAATTTTAGAAAATTATCTAAGGTAATATATGACCAAAAATTGAAATAGAAAGTTAAAAGTGTTTCCAGGTTTCCGATGGATAATTTGTAATTTAAAATGATTGGGGCAGGGGTGCCCAGGGCAAATCTGAATATCAGGATTTGCCCCCAGCCTCTCTGATTGCTGCTTCTTACACTTTTACTGAACCTCTTCCTTTTCTACTTCCTCTTAAGTGTGGGAAAAATTCACATGTATCTTTTACCAGCATAAAGTAACATACTGTGCTTGCTGTCTGACACTGGCCAGAGAATGACTTTGTTTTGTCTTTTACACCTCTGCTTAACCACAGGAAAAATAGATATTGTGTGTTTAGTCTAGGAAATGTGACTAGCATTAAGTTATATCTTAAGGAAAGGGATGGGGAACAGACAGTCCTGGGCACAGTTAAGAACTCTCTTTTGCCTTTAGAATGGAGTTTCCTTGAAGAGCTAAAAAAAAAATGGAGCTACCATATGATCCTGCAATCCTACTCCTGGGCATATGGTTTCCGGAGAAAACTATAATTGGAAAAAATACATGCACCCCAATGTTCATAATAGCACTATTTACAATAGCCAAGACATGGAAGTAACCTAAATGTCCATTGACAGATGAATGGATAAAGAAGATGTGGTACATATATACAATAGAATATTCCTCAGCCATAAAAAAAATGAAATAATGTCATTTGCAGCAACATAGATGGACCTAGAGATTATCATATTAAGTGAAGTAAGTCAGACAGAGAAAGACAAATATATGATATCACTTATATGTGGAATCTAAAAAATAATACAAATGAATCTATTTACATAGTAGAAACAGACTCATAGGCATTGAAAACAAACTTATGGTTACTGAAGGGGAAGCAAGGGGAAGGATAAATTAGGAGTATGGGATTAATAGATGCACACTACTGTATATAAAATAGCTAAACAACAAGGATGTACTGTATAACACAGGGAACAATATTCAATATCTTGTAATAACCTATAATGGAAAATAATCTGAAATATATATATATCTGAATCATTTTGCTGTACACCTGAAACTAACATGATATTGTAAATCAACTATACTTCAATTAAAAAAAAGAACTCTCTTTTGCCTTGGAACTCTCATACCTTTCTCTTTTCCATCATGTGTTGTTCTCCTGCACTAAGATTCTGAGACACTCATGGTATCCTCTAGTTCTAAAAAGTCCTCCCCCAAGTCTCGCTTTCCTCAATGTGCAGCATGCCCCAGAATTGGAGCTTGACCCTCCTGCCCCGTACTTAGTCCTACTTCCTCATATAAGGCAGGCTTGTCAGAATGCCGGCCTCTCTGCGCACCCAGGAGTGCTGGCTTTTACAAGTAGCATTATTGCTCTGGCCTTCACGACAGCATGAAGACAAGCACATAGAAAAGAGGTGGATGTGAGGCTCCTGTAGGTCCCCAGCTCTTGCTCCAGATCAGTGGCCCAATAAGCCATGTGAGGTCCTAGTTCTTAACTCAGGGGCTCAGCCTAGAACTTGTGTCTGGAGCTGGGCAGCTGAGACAAGGGTGAGCCAGGACTGAGCTTGGTTTTAAGGTCCTTAAATCTCCCTCTTCCTGACAATCTACAGCTTCAATGCAATCCTTATTAAAATACCAATGGCATTTATTGAAGAGGCTGTCTTTTCCCCATTGTATATTCTCGCCTACTTTGTCATAGATTAATTGACCATACAACTGTGGGTTCATTTCTGGGCTGTCTATTCTGTTCCATGAGCTATATGTCTGTTTTTGTGCCAGTACCATACTGTTTGCAGTACCATAGCTTGGTAGTGTAGTTTGAAATAAGGGAGCTTGATAACTCCAACTTGGTCCTTCATTTTCAAGATTGTTTTGGCTATTCAGGGTCTTTTGTGTTCCCATAAAAATTTTAGAATTATTTGTTCTAGTTCTGTGAAAAAATGTCAAATGCTATGTATGTATATGTCTATCATCTATCTATCTATCTATCTATCTATCTATCTATCTATCTATCTATCATCTATCTATCTATATCTATCTATCTATCTATCTATCATCTATCTATCATCTATCTATCCATCTATCTATCTATCTAGAGATGAGGGAGGGGAAGAGAGAGGATATTTAAAAATATAAGAAGATAGTGTAAAAATTATACCAACACATTTAAATGTCTAGGGAAAATGGACATTTTTTGAAGATGCGATCTATGAATTATCAGTTCTAAGTCACAAAGAGACAAAATCCAAACAAATAAAGTATCAAAACCAAAACTGAAAGGGTAATAAAAAGAAAGAAAAATCTATCCATAAGAACGACACCAGGTTCAGATAGTTTCTTGAGTGAATTTTACTAAACCTTATTTGATAGATGATCATTGTATTATCGACACACTTGCATAGCATAGAGTGCATGAGAAGCCTAATGCATATCAAATGGCATCTGTGTTACATTGCACAGTTTTGATCGTACACAACCATATTCATACCAAACTGTTTGATTACCCTCAGAAACCAACAATGCAGCTTCTGAGTCCTGCAGGAGTGATAAGATAGTTGCCTCTACAGAAGGTTGTGGGTTACTGTCACCAGGTTCTGAATGTGACTGAACATGGGCAATCAACCCAGGCGAACTGCTGGCCAGCATCCCTGTGCCAGGGTTTTGGGATGACATACAACTCATTGCCCTCACCCCCAGCAGCACCCCTGGGCCCAGCACCCTGGGCACTACAGGTGGACGTGGCCCATGGTCCTTGGACTCAGCCCCTCCTCAAGAGGCACCACTGCCAATGTCACAGATGCTGTAGCTGCCCTTCCAACTGGATGTGTGTTTACTGTGGGTTATATAACTTCTGGTTCCTTTAGTCAAGATGCCTAATCCAACTTTTGTTTCTCTGATTAATCCAATGTATAAATCCAACATTGCATGGCTCGTGCATAACTATTCTAAAGAATCTTATTTTATGTACTATATGTATCAGAATAGTGTACATTGCCATGTAATGTGAAAAGAAAAGTCTACATAAATAATGCGGCCAACTATCCAAGTGTCCTACCAGCTAAAATACCAACTAAACCTTGAATAGTGAAAAAACAAAACCAAACAAGAAAACCCCATTGTTTAACCACTTTGGACTGCCCTCCAGGGACCATGCACAGGCAATGAAATCACCGGGGCCCAGGTCCCCCCAAGTGCTACACGCACCTGCTGTGGGTCATAGGAAGGGCAAAGACATCCAACCCCCCTGTGCCGACAGTGTGCCAGGGAGCCCCTGAAGGGAGACATCATCACCGCTCGGACCCTGGTTGGAGTGGAGAGTGCCTGGCAGACACGGTGCAGACGCCCCCCACCCAACCCCTGCAACAGGATGCACCTAGGCCTCAGCCACTGCAGAGCCCTTGCTTCCCCTGGTCTCCACCCCAAGTTACACTTCCCATCCTGGGCTTCCTGGCCTGTGTCCCTCCAGGAACCAGGGGGCGACTCTCACTCCAGTCTGCAGCACTAACTGACACCCCCACCCCCCGAAGCAATAATTAGCAGTGAGATGACTGTGAGTCCCACCCATGATCTGACATCAGTGTGGATCCATCTGGACCTTTCTCCTCTCTGTGCACTGCCCCCCACACTGTGCTCTTACTGGGTACTGCTTCTCACTTTGTCCCAGCCCTCTCCTCCCCTAGCAGGGCCTCCAAATACTTGTCACCTCCCTGCCTTGTCTCCTGGACCATAGTGACTCTTATTTCAGTGTGCCTTTTGCTAAATATGCCCTTTTTTCTATAAATAAAAGAGAATTCCATGAGGCTAATATAATACTAACTCCCACACTATACAAGGCTGACGACAGAAATCTAAAAACTATCAACCAATCACACTAATACATAGATATGGACAAATTAAATACAAAATATCTCAGCAGATTTTACTCAGTAATGATTTTTGTGATTCACATATCAGGTCAAAACAATACTTAGAGTGCAGACATGATTCAGTAGTTTCAAAATCTATTAATTCTCTGTGTCTACAAATTAAAGTAGGGAAAGAAGATAATCTCAATAAATATTAAGAAAACATTTCTAAAATTCAACATCTATTTGTGATAAAAATATAAATAAAATAACACAGTAAAGTTAGAAATAAAGCTTTAACTTGATATAAAAAGTATCTCCTAGAAAACTGAAGCAAACATAATAGCTAATGGTGAAATATCAGAAGTACTCATATTAAAATCATAAACAAGAAAAAGACACCGACTATTGTCATTTTTACTTACATTATTACATTATTCAATGTTTTGAATAGAAAATCTTAGTAATAAATTAAAAGAAAAAAGAAGTATAAGAAATGAAACTGAGTTATTTGTAGTGAGGTGGATGGACCTAGAGTCTGTCATACAGAGTGAAGTAAGTCAGGAGGAGAAAAATAAATACCGTATGCTAACACACATATATGGAATTAAAAAAAAAAAGGTTCTGAAGAACCTAGGGGCAAGCCGAGAATAAAGACACAGACCTACTAGAGAATGGACTTGAGGATACGGGGAGGGGGAAGGGTAAGCTGGGGCAAAGTGAGAGAGTGGCATGGACATATATACACTACCAAACATAAAATAGATAGCTAGCGGGAAGCAGCCGCATAGCACAGGGAGATCAGCTCAGTGTTTTGTGACCACCTAGAGGGGGGGCATAGGGAGGGTGGGAGGGAGGGAGATGCAAGAGGGAAGAGATATGGGGACATATGTATATGTATAACTGATTCACTTTGTTATAAAGCAGAAACTAACACACCATTGTAAAGCAATTATATTCCAATAAAGATGTTAAAAAAATAAAAAATAAAATAATGGAATAAAAGAGACAAACCTGCCATTTAAAAAACTTTTATCTGATAATCTACCCCAAAACTCCAGAGAATTAATTGATAAAAAATATTAACTAAAAAGATGGTCTTGAAATGGAGCAGGACCCTATGGTCCTTCCCCCCCATGTCCTCTGCCTGCCTTTTGTCTGTGGAAAAACTTTAGCCAAAGAATAAGTTTAATCAGAGAAGTGAGAAAATGCAGAAGCAAAAAAAAAAAAGAAGCAGTCAAACAGGACAAAACAATAATAGGTTAGTCAGTAAGCAAAGTCAAGGACTTTTAGTTCCTCCTCAAGGGCTATAGATAATATTCTGAGCCATGTCCTGTGAGCTGTCTTATAGATACTGAAACCCCCACCAGGTGGAAGAAGTTAACTACATCATGACCAGACTGTAGCCATGACATAAGCTGCCACAATTCCAACAACTGGCCTCAAGAAAATGGGAACAAACTGACCCTGGAACTGAAGACTAACTGTACCTAAAACAATCAAGATGTTGCTGGTCAGACCACCGCTTGACCGATTTCAAGATGACTGTCAGAGCTGACTGTGTTGTTTCTTCATGTAGCTCCCTCCCTCTGCCTATAAAAACTCTTGCCCCCTGATTGTTAGAGGGGAGTCAGCCTTTGGACAGGCATCTGCCCTCCCCGCTGGCTGCCGGCAGCCAAAATAAAGCAAACTTTCCTTTCCACCAACCTGGCCTCTTTATTGGCTTTTGAGCGGCGAGCAGCCAGACCCCACTTTCGGTTACAGTCTGATGTACAATAAACATTTAAAACATACTTACCAATAATAACCAATCAGAAAACGCAATGGAAAAAAATGGATTCCATTGTCAATTGTTTAAGTAAACACAAAATACCACGAAATAAACTACAGGTTCTGGGTGGGCCACAGGGCAGCCTTAACTAGGCCCAGATACCTAAAGTCTCACTTGACAACGTGAGGTGGTTCCAGGGAAGTGCAGAGGTTCTGCTGCACCAGACATCCTGGTGCACAGGTAACCATGACTCTGCTGTCTTCCACACCTTGCCTCCAAGCTGGCCGGAAGAGGAGAGGAACACAGAAGAATGTGCACTGAAGTGCTTTATGAGCCGGGCTGAAAGTGGCATTCACTCTCCAGCGGCCAGTGCTCAACCACACAGCCACGTGTGAGTGCAAGGCAGCCTGGGTAAGGAAGAGGAGGGACAGATTTTTAGGAACTTCTGCATTAATCTTGTCGTGAAAATCTGTCTGCACCCTTCTTCCCACATATGGAACTCATTCAAGTCCTTCCCCAGGAGACCAACCCCAAGTTTCATCCAGCTCAGTCTGGGATCTGGGTGAAGTCTTCTCTTCTCCATCCATCTGGATGTGGCTCGCCATCATCCAGCTGCCTGTAAACTAAATGCTGTGGTGGAACAGGCAGAGAGTAACCCCAATGAAACTGCCCTTAAAAGGGAGACGTACAGGGGGAAATACCAGGAAACATACAGCAATCACCATCCCCAGCAAGAGTGGACTCTTATCAGGTCAGCATCTTGGAAGAAGGGCCTTGATTAGACTTTGGATTTGGGCTCCAGGAGAATCTCCTTTGCCCTTGGTTCTACCCTTTGGCAAGGTTTATTTTTTCCTTCCATTTTCTTTCATGACTATATTTGAAGTAGGCATTGGAGAATATGCCACCCTTGGGGTAGGGGTGTGTGTACAGTTTTCCTGCTGGTGCCGATTTGGGGACCCAAATTTATTTTACATTTCCAAGGTTTTTTTTTTTTTTTTAAGCTCATGGTTTCTTTGGTAATATAACTTCCTCAGAAATTTTGTAGACTTCTGATCTTCTGTCAGTCAATTTCACGTGCCAGCAACCACATCCATACTTCCATGAAGTCTTATTCATTGTTTACTTGAAATTTAAATCTAACAGGGTGTCCTATATTTTTATTTGGTAAATCTGGCAAGCATAAAGTTAGCAGGAAGAGTTGGACCAAACGTCCACCACTGCTGGCTGGGGCCTCTCTCTTTCTGGATCTTCCTGTGCCCAACACCCAAGCACTAAGTTAGGCCATGAATTTCAATCCTTGTCTATAGCACTGCCCCTCTTCAAGGTGGAGATTTCTATACTGATTATACAAGATTTAGCTGTGGTAACAGACTTAAACATCTAACAGTTCTACCCAAGAGAAGTTCATTTCTCACACATCTAACAGCCCCAGGCAGCAGCCCACGTTCTCCATTCCATCATTCCGGGCCCCAGGGATCCCCTGACAGGGTTCTGCCATCCTCATCAATTTCTTCTAAGAACCCTCTGGGGATTATTATTCCAGGCAGGCAGGAGAGGGAGAGAGCTTAGGAGAAAGTGGGGGTGTGTTTAGGGGTCTGGCTTGGAAGCAACACCCATTACTTCTGTTCACCTTCCACTGGCTAAGACATGAGTTATATGACCCAACCTAATTGCAAAGATTGCTGTAAGTTTAGCTGCTTGCCCAAGAAGAAAAGTCAACTAGATTTTGAAGAACTGCTAGCAAATTCTGCTCCAGACCTAACAAAGAATGCACAAGCCTTATATGAATAAAACTTCAAACTTTGTTAAAGGACATTAAAAAAAAAAACTAAATAAGAGGAGAGACATATTATGTCCTGATATGGAAAGATATAGGCATGTAAAAATGTTAATTCTCCCCCACATTAATCGAAAAATTGCATAAAATCTTAGTCAAAATCGGAATGTTTCATGGAAACTGATAAAATGATTTTAAATTTCATGTGGTAGAGAATATCTAATTTTTTTAAGAGAGCAATATAGTGTGATTATCACTACAGATCAATTATAATTAAAACATGGTGGTATCGGTACAAAAGTAGATAAATAGAAGAGATAAACAAACTAGAGAATTCAGGAAATATTCTTCATAGTATTCAACCTTAAGAAAAAAAAGGAAATCCTGTCACATGCTACAGCATGGACGAATCTTGAGGACATTAAGTGAAATTAGCTAGTCACACACACAAATACTGTATGACACTGCTTGTATGAGGTACCTAGAGGAGTCAAATTCATAGAGACAGAAAGTAGATGGTGGTTGCCAAGGGCCTGGGGAGGAGGATGGGGAGTTGTTTAAGGAGGTACAGAGTTTCAGTTTTTCAAGATGAAGAAGTTTTGGAAATCTTTCCCACAACAATGTGAATATACTTAACACTACTGGACTCTACACTTAAAATGGTTTATGTTATTTTTTAACCACAATTGAAAATTTATTAAGTTAAAAAATATTTATATTATTGTATTGATAGGATAGTAGCTTATTAAAATTAAAAAAAATTCAAGTTTCAAGTGTTTCAAGTCAGTGGTAAATGGATAACGCATTCAAGAAATAATTTCCTTCTGGAAAAAAATAAGTTCCCTTACATTATAAAAACAATAAAATTTTGATAAAAAGCAGGACTGTAAACTTAGAAAAAATGTTAGAGTGTTTTCCTAATATTGAGGTGTTGCAAAGGCCAAATAAAAATCAAAACTGTACACTTAGAAAATATAGAGAGTTGCTTCATTATATTGGAATGGTGTAAAAGTATTTCTAAGCAAAGTGTAAAACTCAGAATCCATAAATAAATCTAATGAAATGTTTGCCTTCATATAATCTGAAATCACCTTTAGAAAAAGAAAGTCACCATAAAGTTAAAAGGCAAGTAAGTGACTAGTACAAGATATTGCAACATATTTAATCAATAAAGAGTTAATAACTAGAATATATAAAGAGATCTAAAAATCAATAAGAAAGGAAAACATTTTACTAGAAAAATTTAAACTATGAACATGACCCTCACAGAAGACTGGAACATAGCCAATAAACATACGAAATGGGGTTAATTCTTACTCAAAATCAAGAAATAGCAAAATAAAACCATACTGAAATATTTTTCCTCATTCATTAGTTTGGGATTAGTTTAAAGGCTGCAGAATAGTGGATGTTCTCATTCATCGCTCTTGGGAGTCGCATGTTCTTTCTAGTTTTTCAGAAAAACTGGATGCATTTGTCAAAATTGTAAATGTGTATGTATTTTTACTCATGAACTTTCCACTAGGAATCTATCTTAAATATTCCCATATGTGAAAAGGGATGCATATATAAAAATATTCACTGCAGCATTGTTGATTTGAGGAAACAGCGGAAGTTAAATATTCATCAACAGGGTTTGGCTAAATAAATTGTGTTACATCCATACCATGGAATAATACTATGTAACCCTTACAAAGAATACTGTTGGCTTATAGGTACTGACATTGGAGGATCCCTAAGACATATCATTAAAAAACAAAAACAAAACCAATGCATCCACGTAATCAACTCTGTAGGTGCCTGATAAAATCATGGGAAAGATGCATACTGCCTTGGTTAGATATCGCCACAATTCTGTTGTGTCACAAACTCAGTGAACCTGAACAACCATCTCTTATTGTGATGACTCTCTGGGTCATGGAGCAGCTCTGCCTCAACATGTAAGCCGTGTTCTAGTCTCTTCTGTGTGTTTCTCACCCTCCTTGGATCAGCAGGCTGGCCAGGACATGCAGTTCTCACGCTGGGGGCAGACCCTCAAGAGCCTAAACAGAAACATGTAAGACTTCTTAATGCCTGTCTTGGAACTGGAACACAATTGCTTCTGCCTTCTGCCCTTGGCCAAGGCAAGTCCCACAGCCCACCCAAAGTCAAGACACTCAGGCCAAAAATCCATGCACAAAGGAGTGGACAACTGAGGCCAGTGTGTCAACCTACTATATAGACCAAAGTGTTAACAATAGTTATTCCTCAGAAGAAGATTTTGCATGATCATTTTATGCATTTATTTGTTAAATATTGACTAGCCTTACTAATTACGAAGCTCTGTTCTTGGCACTGGACCATGAACAGTGAACAAAAGACATCACCCCAACAAACACCATTCCCGCATGGACCTTACATTCTAGTAGAGGAGACACCTTAAAGGAGGTAAATAAGGAAAATGTGTAGTGTGTTAGATAGTGATAAATGCTAAAGAGGAAAATATAACAGAGAAAGGAGACATACATTTGGTCTGTAGGGAGAGGGAATATAAACATTCAGATCATGTGTCAGGGAAAGCCACCGACTGAGAAGATGACTTTTAAGTGAAACTCTGAAGGAAGTGAGGAAATGAGCCATCTGGTTATTGGGGAAGGGCCTTCCAAGGGATGGAGAAACAGCAAGTGCAAAGCCCTGAGACAGGAGCATGACCAGCAAGTTCAAAACAGAGGAGGGGCCATAGTGGTTGGGGCAGAATGAACAAGGGAAGGAGGAGAAGGTTTTCTCCAGAGATGCCACAGAACCCAGTCATGTCCCTGACAGGTGCCTCCCTAGGGACTGCAGACACCAGCCCAAGACCCACACCAGATGAGTACTTGCCTGCTTTCCTGCTTTGGATTTTCAGATATTTTCAGAAACTCACTTCCTGTTCCTATGCTCTGGCACTTTTTCGTGCCTGCTGAGCTGGACTTCCTTCCAATGACAGGAGATCCCTCAGAATCATCTCCTGGGTTCTGTGGGTCTCTTGTCCCAGTTCCTGGCCCCATCCAACAGCCTCTTCTCCAGTTAACCAAGGTATGACAGACAGATCAAGAGCTCTGTGGAATATGCAATGACTGGCAAGTGGATGGGTCAAGCAAGGATCAGGAAAATTATGATCAAGATGATGCCTGAAAGGCCCAATTAATTATAAAATGGATAGATAGTTTAAGTACCCCTAGCCATGGCTCCCAATTCTAGAGCTTGGAAGCTCCTTTCAGAGGACACAGAGGGATTGAACCCAAATAAGAAGAACCATTAAATCTATTGGGCACAGAATGGTACCTGTTATTTCCGATATCACAGAAATAGCCAGAAAACCAAAACCACTGGTGGAGTACATAGCATGGAAAAAAATGAAGCTCTCTTGCTATAGAATTCAAACAAATTAAATTATATAGAAAATAACACACACACACATACACACACACACACAGCCCCCAAATGGTCCAGATGTAAAACATTTTTTCTCACTCTTTTAAGTATCAAAGAAGTGGGGGTCGGTGGGGACAAGTTCCCTAAAAGACAAAATATTTTCCCATTGCATTAATGGTAGTGCATTTCAGCTAATTCATGTAATTACTATTGATGCAATAAATGAAGAAATCTATTAAGTCCTTGAATTTTAATAAACTTGATGCTACAAGTCACAGTAACAAATTAAGATTGCTTCTCTGAGCAAACACATTAACCAGGTTTGCCATTTTGGACCTCACACAGACCACAGGCTGCATCCAGCCAATATCATTAGGTAAGGACCCTGAAGATTAGACGTAGACAGATTCCCAATACACAGCCATGAGCCCACAGATGTGGTGGTTGTGGTGTAGCCAACCCTCTGGGATACTTCCAGGATGTATGTTTCAAAGATGAGATGGGGATGAAGTCAAAAGAGCACTAATAAGTACTAATGATGAGTTTGTATGGTTGTGTACTTAATAGTTACTGTCAGGAAATCTACAATGACCAAAACATACCCCTACCTGTATCCAGGAAGTAGTGTTTAAACACCTATTTTTTGAAGTTTAAAAATAAGCATGGACCCCATTAGCAATGGGCTCCTCCCCCAGAGATGTCCCCCCGCCACTTGACTTTTTTAGGAGTGAAAAATATGTATAAAATACAGCCTGTTACTAATGTCTGATGTGGGATTTCAGGACTGATTTGATGATGTCCTTCACCTTGAATGCAATGCTGAGTAGAAAATGGGATTCCAATAATCTACAGCGTGCAGTGGCATTAGGATTCAATTACCACCTGGGGTTGCTAAGGAAGCAATGCCTATTGACACGAGTGCCTTGGGTGCTGTACTTGACATTCACAGTGGTGACAACAATGACAAGGCCGGCAGGGAGGCATGGGAAAGCCACATGTGACTGCACAGGAGGGCAGTCACAAGCCGGCATGACTGACTGACATGCTTTCAGTACTTTAACCCCTTGGCTCCTGTCACGATCAGAGAATCAGACAGCTTCTGCAGTGACACTCAAGACAAAATAGGATAAAACATTTTCTTTTCTTAAAGCAACAGGGCAGATATGGCTGTAACACAGACTCAGAATGTAACTGAGTAGGTGGTATCATTACAATGTAACTTGCCGATACCCTTGTATACAAGTGAGGCTGGATTGTGGTGCAGGGGCTCCCTGAGATTTGGAATTGGGACACGTGTGGATTCCAGAAAAGCTGGGAATTTTGAATTCTCCAAAATGCCCTGTTCCACCCTTGCTGGAAGAAGTGGCCCATGCACCTTGTGTGAAGAACCTTCCCTTATCTGAAGATCCTTTAATAACTTTCATGGGAGAGACCCCTCACAAGGTGATGCTTATGATCCTCCAACCCACCCCCTCAAATGATACTGCCTTGAAACTCATAATTAGGGTCACAACTATCACGTAGGGTTCACAGGGACAAATGCAAAATCTGATCCATGAAGAGATTTTTACACTTAGTGGGGGTGAGGGAGAGAGAGGGAGTGAGAGAGGAATAGGGAGTAGGGTGGGAGAGAGAGAAAGAGAGGGAAAGAAAGAGGGAAAGAGAGAGAGAGAGAGAAAGCGGAAGGGAAAAGATAAAAAGGGAAAGATTTGCTAATTCAAACCACCAGACACAGGTAAAATGGCCATGGGTTTTAAGAAGGTTAAACCATGAAGTGCAGAATTCAGTACTAGATAAGGCTGAATTTACCCAGGCGAGGGCCCTTCCAGAGTGATAAAAGAAATGTTCACAATTGAGATATAGGGAAGTGATTCTGGCTTATACGTGAGTTAACTTGAATTTGATGCTAACTAAAATAGACTCTTTGTAGCCTATCAAACATACATTGTACATCTGCTTTAATTATTAAAAAAAAAGGGCACATTGGCCAGAAGTGAAGAATGTCCATGTTAAAAATAAAAAGATTAAATGTCTCCCTTCCTGGGATATCAATGTTGGTCCTCCTTTGATGATAAGACTCCCTTCCCAGGTGCCAAGGCCATGCTGGCTCGCTGTGTACATGCTGGGCTGTTCTTTCTTTTTTTTTGAAACCTTGAATAAATGTAACCCTGACTTGTTTAATGTTCTTTGTTCTGACAAGATATAAAACTGTGCTGAAAACCTTGCTTCTCAGGAGCAGTTTCTCAGAGTCATCTGGGAAGTGGGCTTCCGGGCTAATCCTCAGTTTGACGCCAATAAAACTCTTTTCTATTCTTCTTATTGATTGTTTATTGATTATTTTCATCGACAAGAGATTCAGGCCGAGTGACTTAATGGAGCTCCTTAGGGGAGCTCTCAGCTTGCTTGGTTGCTGGGGTGAAATCCAGACTGGACGTTGGCCCACATCTGATAAGGCCATCTCTGCTCTCTGTGATGGCCTGTGTGCAGAAATCTCTGCATTCTACAGAAGACCACGCTCATCCACTACACCCATGATATCAAGATGATTGAACCTGGTGAGCAGGAAGAGCAAGAGCCTTAAATGTCATATTGAGACACGTGTGTGGCAGAGGGTGAGCGAGAAACCCCATGAAACTACAGGGCCCAGACCGTGGGGAGGTTTCTAAGGACCAGGTGGTCTGAAGCATGTTGGAACATTCTTTCCAAAGTGAAAGAAAAGTTGCTATTTCTTTGATTGCCTACTGCTCAAAAATGGACAGTTTTGAGTGGGTCTCTTTGGAGGCAACATATGCCATATTTGAAAGGGCTGCCCCAATCCATTTACTGAAAATCTTCAAAGCTCCAGATTTTGAGTGGGGCCTGGATGAGGTGTCTTGGGCCTTGTGGAACAGCATCACAGTAATTGAAATGGCTGTTTCCAACAGGGATTCTGTGTATAACAATGAAAATATCTAGGTTTGGGGTGCAAAGTTATTATTTTAAGAATCAACTCTTGCTATGCAACTGAACTTTGTAGCAGAACGGGGACTCAGTGACCCTGTGACTGAAGCTGATCACCACGAATTGGCTATGCTCTGACACATGGAGCCAAAGTGCAGAAGTTGTTTGTAAGAGAACAGGTTTGCAAGTCTGGGAAGCACAAGTAGATTTCATGAGCAGGTGGCTCAGACTCTTATCACATCTTCTGCTTCTCTATCTTTTTTACCCACGATTTACATGTATGACCTCATGGGGAATTCCTTATGACAGGCTGGTTCACAGATGGCTCTGCCTGAGATGCTGGCACCAACTAACTCTAAGTGGACCGCTGGACCACAACAGCCTCACTCAAGTGAGGCCCTAAAGAACAGGGCAAGGGATATCCTCCAAGTGGGTAAAACCTTGAGCAGGACATTTAGTTTTTCGCTTTGTCTGGAATGCCACATTTGCTATGGTGTTATTTCATACAATACTGCTTCTGATCAAGGCATTCACTTCACAATCAAAGGAACAGGGTAATAAGCTCATGAAATTCACACATCCTACTCTATTCCCTGTTACCCAGAAGCAGTGGTCATTATATGTTGGTAGGATGGCCTGAGAAGACTCCATTATGGTACCCATTGGGAGGCAACACCCTATATGTGGTATACGTTTTGAACCAGCAAGCAATCATCAGAATACGTGAGTCTAGAAATCAAAGAAGCATACTTGGAAATGGTTTTTCTCACTAGTATGCCTAATATCTCTTCTGCAGAATTGTTGCCTCCCATCCCTAGAACTGTGTGCTTTGCTGGTTTGGAGGTCCTAGTTCTAAGGGGAGGGATACTTCTGTCAGAGAACTCAACGATGTGTCCATTGGATTGGAAGCTGAGGCTGTATCCTGTCACGTGGGACTCTTTATTACACTGTAAAGAGGAGAGTTACTGTCCTGGCCGGGGTAGATGATTCTGATTACTACAGAGAAACTGGGTTTCTGTTACACAAAGGAGGTAGGGAGGACATACCTGGAAGATGCACTGGAGTGCCTCTCACATGCCTCTCCCATGTCCAATAGGAAATGTTAGTGGACAATCTTGTGGGTTAAATTGTGTCCCCCCAAAAGATCTGTTTAAGTCCTAAACTCTGGTACCTGTGAATGTGATCTTATTTGGAAATAGGGTCTTTGCAGTTGTAATCAAGTTAAGATGAGGTCACATTGGATTAGGGTGGGGGACCAATATGACCTCCAATATGACAGGTGCCCTTATAAGAGGTAGAGAAGAGACACAAACACACAGAGGAAGAATGCCACCTGACAACAGAGTCAGAGATTGGAGTTATGTAGGAACAAAGCATGTAATGACAAGGTTTCCAGCCACCACCAGAAGATAGTGTTACCGAATTAATTCCTATGATTCTTAGCTTGGCTGAGGCCCTCTACCTTGGTGGGGGAGGGCTCTTTTCCCATTTGGGTTTGAATAGGTGAATAACGAAACTGAAGCTAATTTTAAACAGTAGAGACAAACGGAGGAGGAGTGAGGCTAATGATGGAAAGGCATATGCATTAGTCTACCGGGGAAGGAGCATTCGAGGGAGTGGGAGGGTGACCCCCTTTTCATCCTTTTTTGGTCCTTAATGTTCAGTCATGGCCATTGGTTGGTGTGTCATTTAATATACTCATATGGTAAAATCAATGTATAATGAGACTCAGGGTCTGTTGGAGGTCCGATCAGTTGCCATCTTAGTCCAGGCTGGTGCCATCTGGGTTTATGTTTGTTTGTTTGTAGCTTCCTTTTTTATCTCTGGACCCTTTTTTTTAGTTTTCTCAGAAATGGGATTTATTTTAGATAGAGAAGTTCTATTATCTTTTTTTTTTTAACATTTTTATTGGAGTATAATTGCTTTACAATGGTGTGTTCGTTTCTGCTTTATAACAAAGTGAATCAGTTATACATGTACATATATCTCCATATCTCTTCCCTCTTGCACCTCCCTCCCTCCCACCCTCCCTATCCCACCCTTCTAGCTGGTCACATGGCACCGAGCTGATCTCCCTGTGCTATGTGACTGCTTCTCACTGGCTATCTATTTTACATTTGGTAGTGTATATATGTCCACTACCACTCTCTCACTTTGTCCCAGCTTACCCTTCCCCCTCCCCATATCCTCAAGTCCATTCTCTAGTAGGTCTGCGTCTTTATTCCCATCTTGCCCCTAGGTTCTTCATGACCTTTTTTTTTTTAGATTCCATATATATATGTTAGCATACGGTATTTATTTTTCTCTTTCTGACTTACTTCACTCTGTATGACAGACTTTAGGTCCCTCCACCTCACCACAAATAACTCAATTTCATTTCTTTTTATGGCTGAGTAATATTCCATTGTATATATGTGCCACATCTTCTTTATCCATTCATCTGCTGATGGACACTTAGGTTGCTTCCATGTCCTGGCTATTGTAAATAGAGCTACAATGAACATTGTGGTACATGACTCTTTTTGAATTATGCTTTTCCCAGGGTATATGCCCAGTAGTGGGATTGCTGGGTCGTATGGTAGTTCTATTTTTCATTTTTTAAGGAACCTCCATACTGTTCTCCATAGTGGCTGTATCAATTTACATTCCCAGCAACAGTGTATGAGGGTTCCCTTTTCTCCACACCCTCTCCAGCATTTATTGTTTGTAGATTTTTTGATGATGGCCATTCTGACAGGTGTGAGATGATATCGCATTGTAGTTTTGATTTGTATTTCTCTAATGATTAATGATGTTGAGCATTCTTTCATGTGTTTGTTGGCAATCTGTATATCTTCTTTGGAGAAATGTCTATTTAGCTCTTCTGCCAATTTTTGGATTGGGTTGTTTGTTTTTTGAATATTGAGCTGCATGAGCTGCTGGTAAATTTTGGAGATTAATCCTTTGTCAGTTGTTTTGTTTGCAAATATTCTCTCCCATTCTGAGGGTTGTCTTTTCGTCTTGTTTATGGTTTCCTTTGCTGTGCAAAAAGCTTTTAAGTTTCATTAGGTCCCATTAGTTTATTTTTGTTTTATTTCCATTTCTCTAGGGGCTGGGTCAAAAAGGATCTTGCTGTGATTTATGTCATAGAGTGTTCTGGCTATGTTTTCCTCTAAGAGTTTGATACTGCCTGGCCTTACATTTAGGTCTTTAATCCATTATGAGTTTATTTTTCTGTATGGTGTTAGGGAGTGTTCTAATTTCATTCTTTTACATCTAGCTGTCCAGTTTTCCCAGCACCAGCTATTGAAGGGGCTGTCTTTTCTCCATTGTATATTCTTGCCTCCTTTGTCAAAGATAAGGTGACCATAAGTGCATGGGTTTTTCCCTGGGGTTTCTACCCTGTTCCAGTGATCTATATTTCTGTTCTTGTGCCAGTGCCATATTGTCTTGATTACTGTAGCTTTGTAGTATAGTGTGAAGTCCGGGAGCCTGATTCCTCCAGTTTCTGCTTTCTTTCTAAAGATTGCTGTGCCTATTTGGGGTCTTTTGTGTTTCCATACAAATTGTGAAATTTTTTGTTCTAGTTCTGTGAAAAATGCCAATGGTAGTTTGATAGGGATTGCATTGAATCTGTAGATTGCTTTGGGTAGTAGAGTCATTTTCACAATGTTGATTCTTCCAATCCAAGAACATGGTATATCTCTCCATCTATTTGTATCATCTTTAATTTCTTTCAACAGTGTCTTATAATTTTCTGCATACAGGTCTTTTGTCTCCTTAGGTAGGTTGATTCCTGGATATTTTATTCTTATTTTACAATGGTAAATGGGAGTGTTTTCTTAATTTCACTTTCAGATTTTTCATCATTAGTGTATAGGAATGCAAGAGATTTCTGTGCATTAATTTTGTATCCTGCTACTTTATCAAATTCATTGATTAGATCTAGTAGTTTTCTGGTAGCTTCTTTAGGATTCTCTATGTATAGTATCATGTCATCTGCAAACAGTGACAGCTTTACTTCTTCTTTTCCGATTTGGATTCCTTTTATTTCTTTCTCCTCTCTGACTTGTGTGGCGAAACCTTCCAAAACTATGTTGAATAATAGTGGTGAGAGTGGGCAACCTTGTCTTGTTCCTGATCTTAGTGGAAATGGATTCAGTTTTTCACCATTGAGGACAATGTTGGCTGTGGGTTTGTCATATATGGCCTTTATTATGTTGAGGTAAGTTCCCTCTTTGGCTACTTTGTGGAGGGTTTTTATCATAAATGGGTGTTGAATTTTGTCAAAAGCTTTCTCTGCATCAATTGAGATGATCATATGGTTATTCTCCTTCAATTTGTTAATATGGTGTATCACATTGATTGATTTGCATATATTGAAGAATCCTTGCATTCCTGAAATAAACCCCACTTGATCATAGTGTGTGATGCTTTTAATGTGCTGTTGGATTCTGTTTGCTAGTATTTTGTTGAGGATTTTTGCATCTATGTTCATCAGTGATATTGGCCTGAAGTTTTCTTTTTCTGTGACATCTTTGTCTGGTTTTGGTATCAGGGTGATGGAGGTCTCATAGAATGAATTTGGGAGTGTTCCTACCTCTGCTATATTTTGCAAGAGTTTGAGAAGGATAGGTGTTAGCTCTTCTCTAAATGTTTGATAGAATTTGCCTGTGAAGCCATCTGGTCCTGGGCTTTTGTTTGGTGGAAGATTTTTAATCACAGTCACAATTTCAGTGCTTGTGATTGGTCTTTTCATATTTTCTGTTTCCTCCTGGTTCAGTCTCAGATGGTTGTGCATTTCTAAGAATTTGTCCATTTCTTCCAGGTTGTCCATTTTATTGGCATATAGTTGCTTGTAGTAATCTCTCATGATCCTTTGTATTTCTACAGTGTCAGTTGTTACTTCTTTTTCATTTCTAATTCTATTGATTTGAGTCTTCTCCCTTTTTTTCTTGATGAGTCTGAATAATGGTTTATCAATTTTGGTTATCTTCTCAAAGAATTAGCTTTTAGTTTTATTGATCTTTGCTATCATTTCCTTCATTTCTTTTTCATTTATTTCTGACCTGATCTTTATGATTTCTTTCCTTCTGCTAACTTTGGGATGTTTTGTTCTTCTTTCTCTAGTTGCTTTAGGTGTAAGGTTAGCTTGTTTATTTAAGATGTTTCTTGTTTCTTAAGGTAGGACTGTATTGCTATAAACTTCCCTCTTAGAACTGCTTTTGCTGCATTCCATAGGTTTTGGGTTGTAGCGTTTTCATTGTCAATTTTTTCTAGGTATTATTTGATTTCCTTTTTGATTTCGTCACTGATCTCTTGGTTATTAAGGAGTGTATTGTTTAGCCTCCATGTGTTTGTATTTTTTACAGACTTTTTTCCTGTAATTGATCTCTAGTCTCATAGTGTTGTGGTCAGAAAAGATATTTGATACGATTTCAATTTTCTTAAATTTCCTAAGGCTTGATTTGTGACCCAAGATATGATCTATCCTGGAGAATGTTCCATAAGCACTTGAGAAGAAAGTGTATTCTGTTGTTTATGGATAGAATGTCCTATAAATATCAATTAAGTTCATCTTGCTTAATGTATCATTTAAAGCTTGTATTTCCTTATTAAATTTCGCCCATCTCTAGATGATCTGTCTATTGGTGAAAGTGGGGTGTTACAGTCCACTTCTATGGTTGTGTTACTGTTGATTTACCCTTTTACAGCTGTTTGTATTTTCCTTATGTATTGAGGTGCTCCTATGTTGGGTGCATAAATATTTACAATTGTTATATCTTCTTGGATTGATCCCTTGATCATTATGTAGTGTCCTTCTTTGTCTCTTTTAATAGTCTTTATTTTAAAGTCTATTTTGTCTGATATGAGAATTGCTACTCCAGCTTTCTTTTGATTTCCATTTGCATGGAATATCTTTTTCCATCCCCTCACTTTTAGTCTGTATGTGTCCCTAGGTCTGAAGTGGGTCTCTTGTAGACAGTATATATACAGGTCTTGTTTTTGTATCCATTCATCCTGTCTGTGTCTTTTGGTTGGATCATTTAATCCATTTACATTTAAGGTAATTATCGATATGTATGTTCTTATGACCATTTTCTTAATTGTTTTGGGTTTATTATTGCAGGTCTTTTCCTTCTCTTGTGTTTCCTGCCTAGAGAAGTTCCTTTAGCATTTGTTGTAAAGCTGGTTTGGCAGTGCTGAATTCTCTTAGCTTTTGCTTGCCTGTAAAGCTTTTAATTTCTCCATCAAATCTGAATGAGATCCTTGCTGGGTAAAGTAATCTTGGTTATAGGTTTTTGTCCTTCATCACTTTAAATATGTCCTGCCACTCCCTTCTGGCTTGCAGAGTTTCTGCTGAAAGATCAGCTGTTAACCTTATGGGGATTCCCTTGTGTGTTATTTGTTGTTTTTCCCTTGCTGCTTTTAATATTTGTTCTTTGTATTTAATTTTTGAGAGTTTGATTAATATGTATCTTGGCATGTTGCTCCTTGGATTTATCCTGTATGGGACTCTCTGTGCTTCCTGGACTTGATTACCTATTTCCTTTCCCATATTAGGGAAATTTTCAACTATAATCTCTTCAAATATTTTCTCAGTCCCTTTCGTTTTCTATTCTTCTTCTGGGACCCCTATAATTTGAATGTTGGTGCGTTTAATGTTGTTCCAGAGGTCTCTGAGACTATCCTCAATTCTTTTCATTCTTGTTTCTTTATTCTGCTCTGCAGTAGTTATTTCCACTATTTTATCTTCCAGGTCACTTATCCGTTCTTCTGCCTCAGTTATTCTGCTATTGATCCCTTCTAGAGAATTTTAAATTTCATTCATTGTGTTGTTCATCACTGTTTGTTTGCTCTTTAGTTCTTCTAGGTCCTTGTTAAACGTTTCTTGTATTTTCTCCATTCTGTTTCCAAGATTTTGGATCATCTTTACTGTCATTATTCTGAATTCTTTTTCAGGTAGACTGCCTATTTCCTCTTTTTTTTTTAGGTCTGGTGAGTTTTTACATTGCTCCTTCATCTGCTGTGTGTTTCTCTGTCTTCTCATTTTGCTTAATTTACTGTGTTTGGGGTCTCCTTTTCGCAGGCTGCATGTTCGTAGTTTCCATTGTTTTTGGTGTCTGCCCCCAGTGGCTAAGTTTGGTTCAGTGGGTTGTGTAGGCTTGCTGGTGGACGGGACTAGTGCCTGTGTTCTGGTAGATGAGGCTGCATCTTGTCTTTCTGGTGGGCAGGTCCACGTCTGGTGGTGTGTTTTGGTGTGTCTCTGTCCTTATTATGATTTTAGGCAGCCTCTCTGCTAATGAGTGGGGTCGTGTTCTTCTCTTGCTAGTTGTTTGTCCTAGGGTGTCCAGCACTGTAGCTTGCTGGTCGTTGAGTGGAGCTGGGTCTTGGTGTTGAGATGGAGATCTCTGGGAGATTTTTGCCATTTGATATTATGTGGAGCTGGGAGGTCTCTTGTGGACCAGTGTCCTGAAGTTGGCTCTCCCACCTCAGAGGCACAGCCCTGCCATCTGGCTGGAGCACCAAGACCCTGTCATCCACATGGCTCAGAATAAAAGGGAGAAAAAAAGAAATAAAGAAAGAAAAAGATTAAATTAAATTAAATTAAAGTTATTAAAATAAAAACCAAAAATTAATTGTTAAATTTTTTTTTTTAATAATTTAAAGAAAAGAAAGAAAGAAGGAAGAGAGCAACCAAACCATAAAACAAATCCACGAATGGTAACAAGCTCTGAAAACTATGCTAAAAAAAAACACACACACACACACAAAAGACAGACAGACAGAACCCTAGGACAAATAGTAAAAGCAAAATTATACAGACAAAATCACACACAGAAGCATACGCATACACACTCACAAAAAAGATAAATAGGGAAAATATATATATATCATTGCTCCCAAAGTCCACCTCCTCAATTTGAGATGATTCGTTGTGTTTTCAGGTATTCCACAGATGCAGGGTACATCATGTTGACTGTGGAGATTTAATCTGCTGCTCCTGAGGCTGCTGGGAGAGATTTCCCGTTCTCTTCTTTGTTCGCTCAGCTCCTGGGATTCAGCTTTGGATTTGGCCCTGCCTCTGCGTGTAGGTCACCTGAGGGTATCTGTTCTTCCCTCAGAGAGGACGGGGTTAAAGGAGCAGCTGCTTTGGGGGCTCTGGCTCACTCAGGCCAGGGGGAGGGAGGGGCACGGATGTGGGGCGAGCCTGCATTGGCAGATGCCAGCGTGACATTGCAGCAGCCTGAGGAGCGCCATGCGTTCTCCCGGGGAAGTCGTCCCTGGATCACGTGACCCTGGCAGTGGGGGGCTGCACAGGCTCTGGGGAGGGGAGGTGTGGATAGTGACCTGTGCTCACACACATGCTTCTTGGTGGCGGCAGCAGCAGTCTTAGCGTCTCATGCCTGTCTCTGTGGTCCGCGCTGATAGCTGCGGCTCGCGCCCATCTCTGGAGCTCCTTTAAGCAGCGCTCTTAATCCCCTCTCCTCATGCACCAGGAAACATAGAGGGAAGAAAAAGTCTCTTGCCTCTTCGGCAGTCCCAGGCCTTTTCCCAGACTCCCTCCCAGCTAGCCCTGGTGCACTAACCCCCTTCAGGCTGTGTTCACGCAGCCAACCCCAGGCCTCTCCCTGGGATCTGACCTCCAAAGCCCGAGCCTCAGCTCCCAGCCCCCACCCGCCCCAGTGGGTGAGCAGACAAGCCTCTCGGGCTGGTGAGTGCTGGTCGGCACCTATCCTCTGTGCGGGAATCCTTCCGCTTTGCCCTCTGCACCCCTGTAGCTGCGCTCTCCTCCGTGGCTCTGAAGCTTCCCCCCTCTGCCCCCCGCAGTCTCCGCCCGCGGCGGGGCTTCCTAGTGTGTGGAAACCTTTCCTCCTTCACAGCTCCCTCCCAGAGGTGCAGGTCCCATCCCTATTCTTTTGTCTCTGTTTTTCCTTTTTTCTTTTGCCCTACCCAGGTACGTGGGGAGTTTCTTGCCTTTTGGGAGGTCTGAAGTCTTCTGCCAGCTTTCAGTAACTGTTCTGTAGGAGTTGTTCCACATGTAGATGTATTTCTGATGTATTTGTGGGGAGGAAGTTGATCTCCAAGTCTTACTCTTCGGCCATCTTGAGGCTCCTCTATCTCTGAACCCTTTAACTTAAAGATTATGTTAACTCTTAGGGAATTCCTTGGTGGTCCAGTGGTTAGGGCTCTGTGCTTCCACTGCAAGGGGCATGGGTTTGATCCCTGGTCAGAGAACTAAGCTCATGTGGCTTAATATCATAAAAACAGACAGCCCAATCAAAAGATGGGCAGAAGGCCTAAATAGCCATTTCTCCAAAGAAGACATACAGATGGCCAAGATGCACATGAAAAGATGCTCAACATCACTAATTATTAGAAAAATGGAAATCAAAACTACAATGAGATATCACCTCACACCAGTCAGAATGGCTATCATCAAAAAACCCACAAAAAATAAATACTGGAGAGGGTGTGGAGAGAAGGGAACTATCCTACACTGTTGGTGGGAATGCAAATTGGTACAGCCACTGTGGAGAACAGTATGGAGGTTCCTTAAAAAACTAAAAATAGAGCTACCATATGATCCTGCAATCCCTCTCCTGGACATATATCTGGAGAAAAGCATGGTCTGAAAGGATACATGCACCACAATGTTCATAGCAGCACTATTTACAATAGCCAAGACATGGAAGCAACCTAAATGTCTATCAACAGATGAATGGATAAAGAATATGTGAGACATATATATAGTGGAATATTACTCAGCCATAAAAAAAACAAAATAATGCCATTTGCAGCAACATGAATGGACCTAGAGATGATCATACTAACTGAAGTAAGTCAGACAGAGAAAAACAAATATCTTATGATATCATATTGTGTATATGTGGAATGTAAAAATGATACAAATGAACTTATTTACAAAACAGAAACAGACTCACAGACTTAGAGAATGAACTTATGGTTACTGAGGAGGGAGGGATAGTTAGGGAGTTTGGGATTGACATGTACACACTGCTGTATTTAAAATGGGTAGCCAGCAAGGACCTACTGTATAGCACAGGGAACTCTGCTCAATATTATGTAACAACCTAAACAGGAAAAGAATTTGAAAAAGAATAGATACATGTATAGAGGTATGTATGTATATATGTATGTATGTATGTATGTATAGATGTATACATGTATAGATATATGTATCCATGTATAATTGAATCACTTTGCTGTACACTTGAAACTAACACAACATTGTTAATCAACTATAGTCCAATATAAAATTAAAAACTTTAAAAAAATTATGTTAACTCTTGCTAAAGGTAGGGGTTGGAGGGTGTTGAGCAAAGACCTGGAGAAGTCCTGGCAACACTAGGAGAGTGGCATGGGATGGATTCTCCCTCAGAACTTCCAGAAGAAACCCACCCTGCTGATGCATTGATTTCAGGCTTCTGGCCTCCAGAACTGTGACAAAATAAATTTTTGTTGTTTTTAAGCCACCTGGTTTGTGGTAATTTGTTCCAGCAGCCCTTGGAAATGGATACAAATGACAATAACAATTCCATAAAGGCAAGACAGCTAAGGACTTAGACCCTTCAGGAATTAAAGTTTGGGTCACCTCTTCCTTAGGGGCATGTTTGTTTGTGTGTGTGTGTGTCCATTTAAACTTTTGGATAGGAGTGTGTAAGTGTTTAGTATGAGAATGTGGCATATGTTCAGTGTGAAGGTGACATGAATTACCACCAATTTTACCAGAAGGTGCCCCCCCAACAGGGACCTAAAGAGGGAATCTCTGCCATTTCCGTTGAGTCACTTGCTTGCTCTCTCATAGCAGATGCTGGGTGAGACCCCTGTCCCCACTCATTCAGTCCCAAACTCAGTGGCAGAGTTCTCACCTCACTCATAATGGGGTCCACATTCTGTCAGAAGGACAGAACCAGTCCCGCCCCTTCTCAGCCCTCCACACATTCCCCATAAAGAAGCTCCCATGAGCTCCTTTCATCTTCTCGCTGATCTCAATTACAAGCTGTCTTCCTCCCATTGCATGAACTCCTCCAGTCCCATGAATTCTGTGATCATCACAGCTTTGATCCTAGCCACATCTTTCCTCCCTCAATACTACCCTCCACTTCCCCAGAAACTCACCAATTTCCAAAATGCTCTATTCATGTACCATACCTCCTGTGACATCCTCACATGGCTCTAACTCGCTAGTATCGTGTAATGTGTGTTTAATTCCTCTCCATTCAGTTTATGAGCTTTTGTTTGTCAATGAAAAGATATTGCCTGCCATATCAGTAAACAAAGAATGTTGCAGCCATCAAGCCTTCACATTACAGCCACATGGATGGATGGTGAGCCCTGAGGGAACTCAGGATGGAAGAGGACGCCCACCACCAAACCATCAGACACTGCAGCCACCCCCAATGGTGCACCCTGAGGAGACTCAGGATGAGAAAGCACAGGATACTGGCCCCAGGGAGCTGAGGTAAATATCAAAGGAATGATTTCAGTGAGCCCAGACTCTTGCATCTCCCCATACATAGAAAAGCACTAAATTCATTAACTTGGATGTCTGCTTTTCTTTAATTAACAGTAATCTTTTGATGTTCTGACCACCTGGTCTTTGCTGAAAAAACTCCTATATGTTCTGGCTCCTCCCTTACCTCTTTGGAACAGTCCCTCAGAGCTACCTGAGAGGCTGTGTCCCAGGCTTAAGTCTTCAGTTTTGTCTGGAAAATAAAACATATTTCTCAACTTTTAAGTTGTGCATTTGTTTTTAGTCGACAGTTTCATTACCTCATGCTCCCATATTCCTTAAGATTTCCTCCACCTGTCTTGAAATTCTTCCTTTTGTCTCCTTTGCCTGCTAAAGTTGATAGGTCACTAAGTTATATTTACTCTTCTCCAAAAGTATTTTTGTTATTGTTGCCGGCTCTACTCTTACTGGTGCTGTCAGCGCTAGTTCTACAATTACAAGAGCAATAATTGTAAAGATGATGACATATGGTAAGTGTTCACTGTCCTCCCAGCACTGTGTGGAGTACTCTCCATGGATCATCTCATAATCCTCACGCTAACCTCATGAAATAGGTGTTATCATTATTTTCAGTTTACTTATAAGGAAACTGAGGCTTTTGGAGGTTAAGCAATTTGCCCAAAGTCACAAAGCACGGAAAACTCTAATTCATCTGTGACAGAAAGAGCTTTAAACAGAGACCATCCACACCGAAGTTATTTTGGGAGGTCCAAGGGTCCTAACTAAGGGTGTAGGATGTCTAAGCTCCAGACTTACTGAACTCATTGAATTCACTCACTGGTTCTTAAAGGAAGTTTGTTTTTTGACAAATTTAATCCCACAAAATTGAAGTATTGTCCCAGTTCCTTCAAGAGAATTTGGCCTCAGGCACCACTGATTCATGTAAACGTCCACATTTTCAGATTTGCCAGCAAGCTGGTTGGTGGGAACAGGTCTTTGATTTTGTTTTTTTTAAGATTTATTTATTTATTTATTTTTGGCTGTGTTGGGTCTTGGTTGCGGCACGTGGGATCTTTCGTTGTGGCGCGCAGGGCTCTTCATTGCGGCATGTGGGTTTCTCTCTAGTTGTGGCATGTGGGTTTTCTCTTCTCTAGCTGTGGTGCACAGCCTCCAGGGCACGTGGGCTCTGTAGTTGTGGCGAGCGGGTTCCAGGGCACGTGGGCTCTTTAGTTGTGGCGAGCGTGTTCCAGAGCGCATGGGCTCTGTAGTTTGTGGCACATGGGCTCTAGTGGAGACATGAGAGCTCAGTAGTTGTGGCGCATGGGCTTAGTTACCCTGCTGCGTGTGGGATCTTAGTTCCCTGACCAGGGATCAAACCCACATCCTCTGCACTGTAAGGCAGATTCTTTACCACTGGACCACCAGGGAAGTCCCCAGGCCTTTGACTTGCAATCATAAAACCTAGTGGTTTTAAAGCAGAGCTGGATGGTGCCCAAGAGTTTTGTGATGGTGCCCAGGTGTCACCATGAAGGCCAGACTGGGAAGCAGGGGGGCAGAGACCGAGCTTCAACCACCACAGCTGCACTTTTGCATATGTATATGCATGTGTCTGTGTATATGTACATGTGTGTATGTGATATGATATGCACATGTGCATACACATAGGATATGTGTGTATATGGCTACATGTACTTACATATGAAATGTGCATGATATGCACGTGCATGTGTGCATTTATATGAATATACATGTGTATACGTAAATGTGTGTGTATATACTGGGTTAATTTTCACCTGGAAACAGCATTCAGATGCCTTAGAAACATAGTTTGAGATCCACAGCTTTAGGACTACCTACTCATTGTAACAGAAGACAACAATAAAAAAACAAAGAACTGAGGGTCAGAGAGATTAAATCTATAGCAAAAGAAACATGAATATTTAATGACAACTACTAAAATGTTTCCCCATTGTGATCAGATGATTTTTCCCTGGGGTCTTCTCTCTCGAAGGCCAAGAGTAGGAACTCCTTGAGGATAAGGATGAGTCATTGACACCCTTCAGGCCTGGGGCTGGCTGTGGCTGTTAGTCTGGGGCTCAAGAACTCAGAACTCATCAGCCAGTGAGGAGTGACCACAAGGCATGGAAAAGGTCAGAGCAGTGTTTCCTGATGCAGTGACTTTTCATACCCTCTCACTGGGGCAGGTGGGGGCTTGTACTATTTTTGTTGCTGATCTCCAGCTAGACTGGGGGTCACAGTGTCTGGGGACTGGATTGTATCATGCACCTTTTATCCTCTGGATAATTTTTATGATTCTGCTTGTTACTTTATAGGGTGAGTTCAGTGGCCCCTGTGAACCCAGCCATGACCTGCAAATTTAGTCTTAAATGATGACCTTATTAAGGAACAGGTCCCACAGAACTAGCATAAGGATAACAGAAGCCATTATTTCAAATTAGTAAATGTTTAGTTTTTTTCCTCTCACCAAAATTTACCTCTCACAGACCCCAAGAGAAGAGAAAAAAAGAAAGATGAAAAGATGCAACCAGCAATGAAGATGATTCTCTTACTTCAAATTATGCCTAGGATAATTTGACCTTTAGCTAGAAATGGCCAGTTTCATCTGGATTTAGGCTCAGAGAACCAAAAGGCAGGGGCTTCATGTGGGGAGGGAGGTGGGTGAACCTTGCCAAGGCCTGCCATCCCATCCAGGACTATGGGAGGTTCTGCCCTATGCTACAAATTAGCAAACTGAGCTCCTGGATTCACTTGATTCTTCCTAGATTGCAGCATGCCAAGTGGTGTCCATAAAGTGGCACTCAGGCAATATGGCTTCCTTCAGACTGCGGACAAAGAATGTCAGTAAACAAAGAACACTGTGGCCATGGAGTTATCAGCTACTGCAGCTGCCCCCTAAAGTGCACCCTGAGAATTCAGGATGGAGAAAAACAGGATACTGGCCCTAGATAGTTAAGATGCATATCAAAGGAATAATTTCAATGAGGCCAGAATCTTGCATCTTGTCATACGTAGAAAAGCACTAAAATCATTAACTTGAGATGTCTGAGGTTTTTTTTGTGATCAGCAGTAATATTTTGATATTAGACTACATGCTTTTTTTTTTTTTTCAAGAAAAACTTCTATATGGCTCCTCCCTTACCTCTCTGTAACAGTTCCTCAGAGCTATCTGAGAGGCTGCCTTCCTGGGCTGTAGTCCTCAGTAATGTCCTTGAATAAAACATGATTCTCAACTTTCTGGTTGTGCAGTTTTTTCAGTCGACAAGACTCAAAGAGCAAACACAAATTAAAAGGCTAGTGCAGCTTTCTTTTTAACAGATTACTAACAGAGACTTATGTTCTTTGCAAACATTTATTTTAAAAAAATCTTGTTCTAGTCCTGATCTGGAACAGAAATTTTTGTGTGACATAATGCATAAACCTTATCCTAGGAAGAAATTAGAATTCTGGATTAAGTGCTTTAGCATTTTTACAAAGGATTTTAATGGACTAAGAATTCTTCCAAAATATGACATAAATGAAACTATCTACAAAACAGAAACAGACTCACAGATATAGAGAACAGACTTGTGGTTTCCAAGGGGGAGGGAGGGTGAGGGAGGGATGGAGTGGGAGATTGGAATTAGTGTATGCAAACTAGTATATATAGAATGGATAAACAACAAGGTCCTACTGTATAGCACAGGGAAATATATTCAATATCCTGTGATAAACCATAATGGAAAAGAGTATGAAAAATAACATATATGTATAACTGAATCACTTGGCTGTACAGCAGAGATTAACACTACGTTGTAAATCAACTATGCTTCAATAAAATTTAAAAAAAAGAATTCTTCTAGACATTAGCTGCATACCTGCTCTGCTGACCATCAGCTTTGAGAGGGGTTGACAACCCTGACTGGGTTCCTAGGACTGGACAAAGATTCCACTCTGCCTTCAGCAGGTGTGCTGTTCCTTGCATCCACACCTTCAACCATTTAACCATTGTTTTCTATAAAATTTCTTACCAAAAGTCAGTCTTTGAATTGGCTTGCAGGAAGTCTTAACCCTCGTAACATGCCTAAATAAAGTTATAAGAAATGTATGACATACTGAAAGGTGAGTGGAAGGCATAGTAGATGTAGATTACTTTTTCCCTGATGTTTTCAATTATTTGCAAATACCCATTATCTCCTTTGACAGCATCCACGTATGGTAGGCATCACTGGCCCCATTTTAGGGGTGAGGAAGTATAGAGTTAAGAAGGTGAAGGGATCTGCCATAAAACTCATGACAAAGAAAGGTTCAGGTTTTACTTAGACCCCCATTTGTTTTTTAACTGTGATGTTCTTGGGTCTTTCCTTGACACCAGAAGTGCATTCAGAAGGATGCTTATAAATCACCATTGACTGCTGGAGTGGAAAGAAGGGAGTGCAAAGACCAACACACAGATTTACGGGGAATCAAACCTGCCTGGAATATACAAACCTGCCTTGCAACTCTCTTTTTGCTCAGGAGCCAAGGACAAATGCCAAGGCACCTCTGTGCCTATGGACACACAGCACCTGAAAGACACGTGATGTTGTGGGAATTTGAAAGTGAAAAGTCAGGGTGCTTTTCCCAAAGCTTCCTTTGTTTTTCATCAGCAATAGCCATGAGGGTGCAATCGGGTATGTTTTCTCTTCTCTCCCAGCAATCCCTCCATCTGTGGCCGCCCGCCTACCTCCTTATGGAAAAGAACTTGCAAAGGGTTGTAACCGAGCAGGACCCTATGAGGCCTTCCCAGAATAGACCCCCACCTCTGCCTGCCTTTTGTCTGTAGAAAAACTTTAGTCAAAGAATAAATTTAATCAGAGAACTGAGAAAATGCAGAAAGAAAGGAATACAGTTAAGCAAAACAAAATAATAATACTTTAGCCATTAAACAAAGTCAAGGACCTTTAGTTCCTCCTCAAAGACTATAGATAATATTCTGAGCCATGTCCTTTGAGCTGTTTTGCAGATACTGAATCCCCCACCAGGTGGAAGAAGTAAACCGTATGCTGCTGACAAGCATGTAGACCTCAGACAAACTGGAACCAGAAGGTTGATGATACTGACTCTGGATTACCTCACCACCAACCAATCAGAATAATGTCCACAAGCTGACCACACCCAGCTCCTTGAACACTATAAGATGCCTCACTACCCCCTCTAGGGTGGCTCACACAGTCTTGAGGACATTAGCCCGCTGTAGCCCCCTTTGCCTGGCAAAGCAATAAAGCCATTCTTTTCTACTTCACTCAGAACTCTGTCTCTGTGTTTCTATTTGGCACTGTTGAACAGCGGCTGAATTTCAGCAACAGGGTTGCAGACTTTTTACTCTTGTTGTTAGTAGATGTATTAATAGCACATAATTTCTGAAGAATTGGCTCTGGAAATTCCAGAATAAGAGCACAGATACAATTAAGAAACTAAGTCTTCCGAACATAATACTCTAAGAGATTTTTAACAGAGGAGAAAGACATTGAGTCAGCCTTTTCAAGGCTTTTCAATTTGTGCTTTGAACTTTATGCTGGGTGTGGAGAGGAGCACAATATTCTAGAAAGGCAGAGTGAGCATATCTGATTCCCTTCCACAGACTTGGAAACTGAGAAGAAATGAACCAGACTTTGGAGACGCAATGTAATTGCAGTTTTCTGTGAACCAGCTTTATATCCCCATCGTTTGTGTGCAAAGGGTGACAGCAGCAAGAAGGACCTTTAAGGACCTTGATATTCAGGCTGGCCAACTTCATAGTAAGAATGCTGAATGAGGCAGAACTTACTTGGAAAAGTGTTGAATCAGTGAATTTCAATGAAATGGCCCTCAGAAGCATAATATTTAATGATTTCAGCCTGCATTATTTATTGACTTGTGGGGAGTTTGTGAGTTTAACATTTTATTAATATGGCACCAGGTCATCTGAGAAAGTTGTAGCCACTGGGAAATCTCCCCAGAAACACATTTTCATATTATCCACAGTGCACTTTGAGAACAGAACAGAAGCTCTAGTATGTCTCTGGGGACAGATATAAAGTGTCAGGTCTTCTATAAGCCTTCTCTTCTCCAAGGAAATCAAATGGGAGTGAGGAAAATCCACACCTACTTTATTTCTCTCTTGATGACCTTGTGATTCTTTATTTTGTGGCTTCGAACCCATCAGGGTTGGGGAAGCTGCAATCTCTATCACCTAAGGTACCTTTGGCATCTAAATGAGTCCTTTCTGTTATAAATCATTTAATGACCCCAGGGTATCAGGCATTATATAAAGCTTTCAGAATTGAGAATATAGCATCAAGAACAAACACAATCCATGTACAAGGGAATCTTAGAAAGGAGTCAATCTATAGCATGAGATTTAAATGAGGAACAATTCATTAATTTTCAGAACAAAAGGAAGACTCAATATTCAGAATTGTTCCCTCCTATATTACATTACATACTACTTTAAGAAAGTGACAAATATAGAACAAACCACTATCAGATATTCTCCTCAAAGAGATTTTTAGAGATTTGCTTTAGAGATTTCATTGAGTCTCCTCAACTGTTAACATTTCTATAAATTTATATTGATTAATAATACAACATTCTAAAATGCCATTTAAGGGATCAAGTGAGAAGTAAAGTTGTTAAGAGTGGTGAGAGTGGTCTTCTGTTTAATTAGTTGAACATTTTTATACATATACATATTTAAACATATATATGTATGTATGTATATATATGGCTGCCAGAGCTAACACTGTGCCTGAAACACAGTAAGTGTTAAATGTGTATTTGTTATTATTTTCCTGTGTTCATGTGTTTATTAATTCTTTTTTGGACCTCAAGTGCAAAAATATCATATAGCTCACATCAGTGCCCTTAGAGCACAGCATCTCTTTTTTTTATACCTTTTATCCCCATCCCCTACTCCATTACATCTGCCTATTGCAGGCCCCATTTTAATTACTCCCTTGTATGTGCTATTGTAAAACATGTAAACTTATTTTGTGTGCATATGTTTTAAATCACATGAATGGGATTTTGCTATATATCCCGTTCAGCTTCTCACTTTTTCCCTCCGATATGTGTCCTTACAGTATCCTTGTTGATATGTGCACATCTTTTCTGTAGTATGCATATAACATATTTTTAACATATCTATTACTGCAGTTGTTGTTGATTGAATTGTGTCTCCCCCAGAAGATATGCTGTACCCATGACTAGACCTTATTTAGAAGTAGGGTCTTTGCTGATGTAATCAAGCTGAGATTAGGTCAAACTGGATTAGGGTAGACCCTACTTCCAATGACTAGCATCCTTATAAGGAGAGAGATTTAAAGACACACAGGAAAAAATTATATGTGAAGACAGAGGCAGAGAATAGAGTCCTAGTGTCACAAAACAAAGAATGCCAAGGATTGCTGGCAACTACCAGAAGCTACAAGGGGCAAGAAAGTATTCTTTTCTAGAGGCTTTAGAGGAAGCATTGCCCTGCTGACACCTTGATTTCAGACTTCTGGGTGCCACAACTGTGAAAGATTAAATCTATGTTGTTTTAGCCACCCAGTTTGTGGTAATTTGTTACAGCAGCCATAGAAAACTAGTACAAAGTCTCCAACTGTTACTGTATAATTGTCTATTTCTTCCTTTAATTCTGTAAATGTTTGTTTCATACATTTTCGGACTCTGTTGTTTGACACATATATGCTTATAATTGTTATATCATCTTGATGAATTGAAAATTCATACTTAAAAGTCTGTTCCTCTAGAACTGCTATCAGTACCAAAATCCATATTAGAGTTATCCAGAGAAACACAACCAATAAACGTGTGTATAGATTGAAAAAGTTTTATTATAAGAAATTGGCTCTCATTATTGTGGTGATTGGAATCCAAATCTGCAGTATGGGCTGGTAAGCTCAAGACCCAGCAGAGCTGATGTTGCTGTTCTGGTCCTGAGGCTGGCAGACTGGAGACCCAGGATAACTGATGGCTCAACTGAAGTCTTAAGGAAATATACTGTAGAATTCTTACTCTGGAGCAGATTGGTCTTTTTATGTTCAGGCCTTCAACTGACTGGATGTGGTCCACCCACATTACAGAGGGCAGTCTGCTGCACTCTACTGTACACTACTTTACTGATTAAAACGTTAATCTCAACCAAATATACTTTGCAGAGACACCTAGAACAATGTTTGACCAAACATCTGGGCATCCCATAGCCCAGTGTGTTTCATACATAAAATTAACCATCACATCACTCTTGCCAAGTCACCAAGTCAGAATGCTGCCACTTCAGCTGCCAGCTCTAGGAGCACATGATGTAATAATGATGCTTCAGGGACTTCTAGTTTTAGCCTCAACATGTAAAGAGATTGGAAGTCAACCAAATTTACAATAAGAAAAAAGCTGAACAAACTTAAATTCAAAGACTTTTTTTGAACCCAAGAGAGAATTGAAGTCACAGGGAAAATTGTTCCCTGAAATCTAGAAATACAGGTGAATACAGAGAAAAAGAGTGCAGATAAATTTGCGAGGAACAAAAGTTTCTGGAACCATAAACTGGTAGAATCTCATAAATAGTAATTTTGATGAATTTATAGACAAAGAGTATACAATAACTTGAGAGCAAGAAACTTCTGGGGGCCACAGTCTTACAGGGTTTCCACACTTTTGTGAATTTTACCTCCAGGCACCTCATCAGGTTCTTATCATAAGAAGCCAAGAAAAATCACCTCATTGCCTAGGCAGGGAGAGGGGAAAAGTAACCATTTTGAAATGCCCAGAATATTCACTATAACAAAGACCTACTCTCCACAGAAAAAGACTTTGTCTCACTTAGGTGGAAGGGCGATTATCCAACTCCAGCCCCCTCTAACCTTCCTGTCTCACTTAAAGTACCTTAAAGTTACTGCCAAGAGACTGAGGCCCACTAAAAAAAAAACAAAAAACAAAAAAAACCCAAAAAACCACTTGAGATTGAATCATAAGATTATAGAACACTTCCCTGCCTGTCTTACCACTATGTCAACAGGGCTCCAATAAGTTAACAGTGGATTACAGCTAAAAGAGTTGCAAGGCTCAGACTCTACTTAAGAAGTTCTTAGAGAAACTCAGACAACAAAGGAGACAAAAACAAGAAAACTAGAGGAATTTGAAGCCCCTGGCACCTACACCTACAATAAGCATTAAACACTTCTAGCCAGATTAACATAATACCTCAGAGTAAAGGCAAATTTATCTCAGTTTGTATTAACCTATCATGTTCAGATATCAAGAAAAATAACATTATAAGGCATGTTAAAAGGATGGATAAAACAGAATGTGAAGCAAAGCAAATATCAGAACAAAACTCACATATGTCACATATTTTGGACTTATCAGAGAGGAAATTTAAGATAATTTTGATTAATTTGTTAGGAAATCTAATGAAAAGAAGTAAAATATGAAAGAATAGATGGATAGTTAAGAGATGAAAGCTCTAAGAAAATTAAAAGAAAATGATAGAAATAAACATACACACAAACTGTTAACAAAATGAAAAATGCTTTTGATGGATTGATGAATAGATTGGACAACAGCAACCAAGGAAAGAATCAGTAAGCTTGAAAGTATGTCAGCAGAAGCTTACCAAACTGAAATGCAAAAAAAAAAAAAAAAAAAAAAAGAAAAAAGGGAAAAAAGAACAGTATATCCAAGAAAGAACTTTGAGAACTTTGGGACAATTTCAAAAGGTGTAACACATGCATGCAAAATGGAATACCAGTAAAAGAAAAAAGAAAGAATGGAGTAGAATAAATATTTGAAGTAATAATCGCTAAGAGCCTTCCAGAGTTAATGATGGCCACCAAACCACAGATCTAAGAAGCTCAGAGAACACAAAGCAGGATAAATAACAAAGAATCTGCACCCAGGCATGCCATAATATTCAAACTATTGAAAGAAAACCCCCCCCACAAATATAAAATTCTATATCCAAAAAAATGAACCTATTTGTAGGGCAGGGGTAGAGACATAGATATTGAGAACGGACATGTGGACACGGGGGGGAAGGGGAGGGTGGGGTGAATTGGGAGATTAGGTTTGACATAAATACACTACCATGTGTAAAAAGATAGCTAGTGGGAACGTGCTGTATAGCACAGGGAGCTCAGCTTGGTGCTCTGTGATGACCTAGATGGGGGGGAAGGGGGAAGGGGGAAGGGAGGTCCAAGATGGAGGGGATATAAGTATACATATAGCTGATTCACTTCATTGTACAGCAGAAACTAACACAACATTGTAAAGCAATTTTACTCCAATAAAAAAAAGTGGGAAAAAACCCCACAAATATAAAGTTCTATATCCAAAAAATATTTTTCAAAAGAGAATATAAAGAATTTTTCAGATGAACAAAAACTGAATGAATTCATCCTCCCACAAGAAATGTTAAAAGACGTTCTTCAAGAGAAGGAAAATGATAGAACAGAAGCTTGGGTCTACATTTTAAAAATAAAAGGGAAACATTGGAGATGGAATAAATGAAGGTAAAATAAAATCTTTTAAAAAGTTCTTATTGATTCAATAGATACAAATTTGTTCAAAGCCATAATAGTAACAATGCATTATGTAATTATATAAAATAGACAAGTGAAATAAAACACAGCAATTTTATAAGAGGAGGCAGGGAGAGATTGGGAATATTCTGTTACAAGCTACCTGTACTACCAATGAAGTGGTATCATGTTATTTGGAAGTAGACTTAGATTAGTTGTAAATGTATATAGAAAACTCTAGAGCAACCAGCATAATTGCTATGCTAAGAAAGAAGAAAAATATAATTATATTTTGTGGTACATTAGAACCAGAGAAGATAGAAAAAGAGGGGAAAAAAGAAAGAAGTGTATGAATAGAAAAACTGTTACAAACATGGTAAATATTATTCCAACTATATCAAAAATCACATTAAATGCAATAGTTTTACATATACCAATTAAAGGGCATATATTGTCAGAACGGATGAAAGAAACAAGACCCAACTGTATGTTGTCTACAACTTACTCACTTTACATACAAAGACACAGACACATTAACAGTAAATGGGTGGAAGAAGATGACAGAGAAGGAAGCATCAGGAAACTGTCTTCCCAACTAGACAACAATTGCACTGGCAGAATCTGTCCAATATAACTATTTTGGACTCCAGGAGTCTATTAAAGGTTTGCAACTACCAGGGGAAGAGTTGAACAGTAAATTGCAGTTAACTTCAGATGATTTCAGCTTTCATCAGAGTAGCAGCTACCCATCTCCTACCCCTTGTCCCATGCAGGCAGCTGTATACATGTTTCACCAGATATCTGCACACAATTTACAGGAACAAGAGTGGAAGAAAAGAACACTGTTCTTCAAGTATAAGGAATCTGTGTTCTGATTGTTGCTTCTGATCACAGAAGTGCAGACAAAGAGGCAGGTGGCCATTGTTGTTGCACCTGCCCCCTGTGTTGCAATCCCCTCCCCTTCTGGCTGAAATAACTTTCAGGGGATTTAAAGAGCAGACACCCTTTCCCCTTCCCATTAATTTTTTTTCTTTTTTTCCTTTTGGGATCCAAGCATTAAAGACTAGAACATTAAAAAACAAACAAACAACAAAACAACAACAACAAAAACTTCATATATATGGAAAATTAAAAGGTAGATGCACCTGCCCAGGGAAAGGTGCAGGCTTAGAAAAGATCTGACCAGACCTTAAGTCTACACCTCAGGCTGATCTTTAACACAGAGACAGACTTCAACAATTAAAAAAGATAAACAACAGCAATAATAAAACCCAGTGAACCCTGAGAAAGGGGGAGAATCTCATTTTCAGTGTTACCACACTATTAGATTCAAACGTCCATTTCTCAACCACAACAAATCATGAGGCATGCAAAGATACAGGAATTTATAGCCCATCCAAAGGGAAAAAAAATAAATCAATAAAAACTGTCCTTGAAAAAGACCTGATGGCAAATCTACTAGACAAAGAATGTAAAACAACTGTATGCAAGATGCTCAGAGTACTAAAGAAAGATGTGAAGAAAGCCAAGAAAATGATGTATGAACAAAATGGAAATATCAATAAAGAGACAGAAAACCTAAAAAGAAACAAAATTTCTGGAGCCACTAAGTACAATAAATGAAATGAAAAATACACTAGAGGAATTCAAAGGCAGATGTGAGCAAGCAGAAGAAAGAAACAGCAACTTAGAAGACAGGACTATGGGAATTGTCCAGTCTAAGGGACAGAAAGAAAAAAAATAATTGAAGAAAAGTGAACAGAGCCTAAGGGACCTGTGGGACATCATGAAGCAGATCAATATATGCATTATGGGAATCCCAGAAGGAGAAGAGGGACCTAAAGGGGCTGAGAGATTATTTGAAGAAATAATGACTGAAAACTTCCTAAATTTTATGAGAGACATGAATATAAACATCTAAGAAACAACAAACTTCATGTAATATGCAGAAGCAGTACTAAGAGGGAAGTTTATAGCAACACACAGGCCTACCTTGAGGAACAAGAAAAATCTCAAATAAACGGTCTAACCTTACATCTAAAGGAACTAGAAAAAGAATAACAAATGAAGTCCAAATCAGTAGAAGGAAGGAAATTATAAAGATCAGAGAAGAAATAAATAAAATAGAGACTAAAAAGACAATAGAAAAGCTCAATAAAACTAACAGCTGGTTGTTTGAAAAGATAAACAAATTTGACAAACCTTTAGCTAGACTCACTAAGAAAAAAAGAGACAAGGCTCAGATAAATAAAATCATAAGTGAAAGAGGAGGAATAACAATGGACACCACAGAAATGCAAAGGATTATGAGAGAATAAATATTGATACTATGAAAACTATACACAAACAAATTGGACAACCTAGAAGAAGCAAATAAATTCTTAGAATCAAGGCAACCTTCCAAGACTTAATCCTTGAAAGAAGAATTGATAAGTTGGACTTTATTAAAATTAAACACTCCACTCTTCAAAATATATTGTTCAGAGAATGAGAAGACAAACCACAGACTGGGAGAAAACATTTGCAAAACACGTATCTGATAAAGGACTTATATTCAAAATACACAATGAACTTTATAATGCAACAGTAAGAAATCAATCAACCAAATAAAACAAAATTGGATAAAAGATCTGAACATAAATTTCATCAAAGAAAATATACTGATGGCAATATGAAATATTTTCTGAAATGATTTTGTCAATTGGAAATTGCAAATCAAAACAACAATGAGATACTACTATACCTATATTACAATAGCTGAGATTTATAAAAGTGACACTACCAGTTGCTGGAGAAGATGTGGGATCAGGAACTCACATCATTGCTGGTGAGAGTAAAAAATGGTACAGCCACTTTGGAAGGCAGTTTGACATTTTCTTACGAAGCTAAAAATAGTCTCACCATAAACCCAGCAATCACATCCCTCAGTAATAGCTGATTTGAAAATGTATGCTCACACAAAAGCCTACATGCAAGTGTTTTTAGCAGTTTTATTTATAAACACAGAAACCTGGAAGCAACTTAGATGTCCTTCAATAGGTGAATGGATAAAGAAACTGTAGAACATCCAGACAATGGAATATTATTTTGGCAATAAAAGAAATGAACCATCAAGCCAAGAAAGGCCATGGATTAATTTCAAATGCATATTGCTATGTGAAAGAAATCAATTTGAAAAGGTTAAATATTGTATGATTCTAATTGTATGGCATTCTCAAAAATGCACAATAAGAGTGAGTAAAAAGATCAGTAGTTGCCAGGGGCTAAGGATTGTGGGAAGGTTGACTAGGTGAAGCACAGGGGAATTTCAGAGTGGTGAAATTTTGGGTGTGCTTAAATCCCCACTACTTAAGTGTGAGCTGAACATAGTGACTCCATTACTAAAAGTAAAGTATGGAAAGCAGGAAAAAAAAGAGTAACTTGATAGTGAAGAACCCTGACAAACACTACCCCAGCCAGGTGGTCAAAGTCAACATTGACAGTGATTAGTGATGTTGGTAGAAATTATCCTTGATGTGATGAGGTAAAAATGACACTTTACCTCTGTGGTCCTTGTCCCCAAAACCTATAACCCCACTCCAATCATGAGAAAAATTTCAGACAAATTCCATTTGAGATGTATCCTACAAAATACTTGACCTCTACCCTTAGATATGTCGAGATTGTCAAAAACAAAGAATCTGTCACAGCCAAGAGGAGCCTGGGAGACATGACAAGTAAATATAATGGGACCCTGGATGAGATCCTGGAGCAGAAAAAGACATTCTGTACAAACTAAGAAGATCTGAGTAAACTAAGGATTTTAGTTAATAATAATGATAGTAAAAAATCCTATTGGTTTATTCATTTTAACAAATGTTAAATGGTAAGATGGTAAAAATAGGGAAAGCTGAGTATGTATTATGGGAGCTCTCTGTAGTAGCTTCTCAATTTTTCTGTAAATGTATTTCTGTAATGTAAAATTTTTAGAACAGAATTCTGTTCTAAAAGTTAAAATATTTTATTTAAAAAATGATGTTTCATGCTGCCTCTATCTCCTTTAACAGACATCCAAAGCCAAGTCATACATGAGAGCTTCTAATTGGTGAACCTAAGTCATGCTTGTAACCAAAGGAGTCTAGAAAAATGCAGTTTCCAGCTTTCCAGCCCCTGAAGTACAGAGAAACATACAAGAGGAACGTTGAAAATGATATTGACTGAGCCGTTCCACAGGAATGACCTACAGGTGGTTGTATTAACATTCATTAACCATCCCCTTATTGGTGGACCTCTGAACCTTATCCAGTTTTTCTCTTTTATCAACAGTGCATCTAAGTAAAAGTTTCTAGAAGGTAAATAGAAGGCAATTAGAGGTCACAGGCTATGCATAGTTATCATCCAGAAAACAACGATTTACATTTTCATCCAAACTATTGCCAACACTGGTTATTATTATTCATAATTCTGTGAGTCTGTTGGGTAAAAATATTCCATGTTATTGTTGTTTCACTTACTGTTTCTCTGATATCCAATGAAGTGACGGTTCTGATCACCTCTTATGTTGGTGAGGGAGAGATCCCTTGCCCTAAATACGATGAGACACATGACACCTGACACTGGGACGGCAAGATGTGCAGAAGTTTATTACTCACCTATGTTCACAGTCTGGCGGAGGAGGACATGGCACACACACAGGTCCACACCGGAATTGCGCTTGGGAACAGAGTGAACAAACAGGGTCTGTGGGAGGCAGGCTTTGCAGTATCAAGGAGTTGGGTTGCCTTCCATCCACACTGGGGGATGTGATTGGCTTGCTTGAATAACTTCATGGGCTGGCAGGGAAATCAAGCCCTTTAAGGTGAGGACCAGGTGGAATGCAGCTGGTCCTGCTGATAGGGGACTAGTAGGCAGTGGGGAGACTTTCCCACTAGGTGGGGGCATATCTGGAAGGCAGGAGAACTCATGCTTAGACCTTGGGGCCTGTGAGGCTCGAAGATGTCAAGATGGCACATTCAATTTTAGGCCTTACAGTATGGTCACCATCTTTTCAATGTTTATCAGTCAATTATATCTCCTTTTCCTCAAAATTGCCTATTTATGTTTTCCAACCAATTTTATTTGTATTGTTTTCAGGATTTTTAAAAAATTTCTGCTTATCAATTCTATTTTTTTTGATACTCACATTACCAGTATTTTTGCCCCATCTGCTGTTTTTTTCATTAAGAATGCCCTTAAAATTTTTTCTGCTCTCCCTTTTCCTTTCTTTTTTTTAAAAAAAATTTACTGAAATATAGTTAATTTACAATGTTGTGTTAGTTTCAGGTGTAAAACACAGTGATTCAGTTATATATATATATATATATATATATATATATAAATAATATATATATGTGTGTGTGTATATATATATATATATATATATATATATATATATATATATATATATACTGTTTTACATTCCTTTCCATTATAGGTTATTACAAGATATTGAGTATAGTTCCCTGTGCTATATAGTAGGCTCTTGTTGGTTATCTATTTTATATACATTAGTTTGTATCTGTTAATCCCAAACTCCTAATTTATCCATCCCCCCTTTAATAACCATAAGTTTGTTTTCTATGTCTGTGAGTCTATCTCTTTCTGTAAATAAGTTTATATCATTTTTTTGGATTCCATATATAAATGAAATCATATGGTATTTATCTTTCTCTATCTGACTTACTTCACTTCGTATGATAATCTCTAGGTCCATCTATGTTGCTGCAAATGGCATTATTTCATTCTTTTTATGGCTGAGTAATATTCCATTGTATATATGTACCACATCTTCTTTATCCATTCATCTGTCAGTGGATATTTAGGTTGTTTCTATGTCTTGGGGATTGTAAATAATGCCCTTTAAAAAATTTAAATCTGACATTGTCCCTGTGCTGGTTAGAACACTTCAATGACTTTTTAAGCAAATTCCAGAATTTGTGCTGTAGTAGTGTATCCTGCGTGAGCTCCCTTATTATCTGTTGCTCATGCTCTTTCTGTCTTTACTTCTTCCCATGCTCCAACCAGCTTCCCTGCTCTTCGCAGATTGGATTCTTACACCTTGGGGCCCCCTGCTGGAGATTCTCTTCTCTTCCTGCATTGACATGAAAGACTCATGGACACACAGTGAAGAAGAAACAGTAGCAGTTGCAGTGGAGCTAAGATGGTCCTAAATCCAAGTGTTGTGGGACTTTATCATGTTTCTTTTCTTCTCCGCTGAATTCTGAAATAGCCATTTAATTTATTAATTTTAAACTGGAAACACATGCATGGTACAAAATACAAAAGAATAGAGAATCTGTAGTGAAAAAAAAGTCATCCTTCCTCCCTGTGTTCCAGGCATTTCTTTTTCCAAGGGGCAACCTCTGTGATTGGTTTCTTGGTTCTTCAGGCCTACATCGTGCTCACACAAGATACATTGTCTTCCACCTCATCACTTTGCGGTTTTCACTTGTTTCATTCTTTTGTGGTGTATGTAGAGCTTTCTCCTTCTTTTCTTTTGCTGTATAATATTAAATTTCATGGATCCTTTGCAATTCAAGTCAACAGCTCTCTAATGATGGATATTTATGCATTTCCAACATAGTGCTATTACAAACAATGTTGCTATAAGTAATTTTGTTCACACCTCATGTAGTCCGGTGTGAGTTTGTGAAAAGTAGATGTGTACTTTTATGTGAGAGTATGTGAACTTTTAATTTCTGGTAAGACAGGACCTTACTGTTTCTTATAGTGGTTGCACCAAAGAGCACTTCCACCAGCAAAGTATGAACTATATCTTCTCCAATCACTTATCAAATCTGATAAGTAAAAACTATACTATTGGTTTTAGTCTGCATCTTTAAATGAAGAAAGGGGCACGACAGTTGTTCTTGTGTTCTTTTCTTATGCACTGAAATGTTTTCTTATCTTTTGCAGGTTTTTATTGGGGGTTTGGTCTTTTTTCTCATTGATTTATAGATACTCTTTACATAGTATGGGAATATATAATCACTCTTTTACAATCACATAAGTTGCAAATATTTCATTTCTGTTTTTCATTTCTCTTTTGACTTTATTTTTTCAAGCAGAATTTATCATATTCATATAGTTAATTTCTCAATACTTTTATGGTTTTGGGTTTTGTGTAATAGTTTAAAATGAAGCCTTCCCCATTCCACTTGCTAATAAAAATGTCATTGCTTTTCTAATATTTTTATGTTTTTCTCTTAGAATTTGAGACTTAGATTGTTTAGGATTTATTTTGTGTGCCATATCAGGTAGTGCTCCAAAACTCTTTTCAGATGGACACAAATTGTCAACATTATATTTTGAATAACCTAAAATGTTGCCACGATAACTAACTGTCAAAAGTTCAGAAATAATGGAAATAAAACCAATGAATCACTGAAGCAGTAATTAGTAAAAGTTTATTGTGTACACACCAAAAAAAGACAGTTCACAAACAAGGAGTCCTCAAACCAAAACATGGAATGAAGCTCAGGGGAAGATTGTTATAAAGCAGCTTATATAGTGAGAAAGTGGTGACTGTTTATTCTTCACAGTAGTTGGTTACAATATTAGAATTTTCTTAAATGATAGGGAATTGGTTAGTAGTTATATCGTATCAATTTTGGGAAAGAGGTTAAATTTTGCTTATGTTTTCCAGAAGCATAAAGAAGAAATGACCCAGGTCAAGTTAGCTTTACAAAACAAGCTAAATTAAGCAGATAAAACTGGTTTCATCTGCTCAGGGAATTTTTACAGTTGGTCTCCATTTTTTTTTATTTTTAACATGACTGTTATTTTTATTTTTAACAATGCCTTTATATATATATATTGTGTGTATATATATAAAATATATATACTATATTATATAGAATATATAGTATTCTACTTATGGACTTTTCATTCTGTTTTGTTGATTTCTTGATTTTGTACCAGTACCACAATCTTGTATTCAGTGTACATTTATAGTATAGTTTAATATCTGAATGGGCTTCCCACCCTCATTATTCTTCACATGCAGAGTTTTCCTAACTACTTTCCTTTTGTGTTTTTCTCTTTAGAATCTAGAATCAACTTATCTGGTTCCAAAGGGGGAAGAAAAAAAAAGATAAATTCTATTAGCACTTTTATTGGATCTCAAATACAGGTAAATGCAATTGACATCTAATTACTCTCATTCAATCCAAGAGTATTGTATGGTTTTCCATTTGTTTAAGACCTTTTAATAAAAGTCTCTCAATAATATTTTATAGTTTTCCTAAAAGTCTTACAGATTTCTTACTTAAATCCAGGGTAATTTTTTTTTTCATTCTTGTTGCTATCACTTCTGATTGTTGCATGCAAGTTGATGGCTTTTATATATTATTATTTTTTATGCAGTCCCTTTACTGAATTCTTTCACTTGTCTTATATCAGTTGATTCTCCTGGTTTATCCATGTATACAATCATATTAACTACAATCAAATATAACTTTACCTCTTTGCTTCCAGTTTCCATATGTCTTACTTCTTCCTAAAATTTTCAGCCAGTACCACTATAGCAATGCTCAATGGTAATAATGATGCTAGTCTGGTCCCTGCCTTTAATGGCAATGTTTCTCGTTTTCTTCCATCAAGCATAAGAATGGATTTGGGGTCAAGATATATATATTCTGTCAGTCACAATTTTAATAAGTCTATTATTCAAATCAAGAATGGATATTGAAGGTTATTAAAATATCTTTTCTTCATTTGTAAAAGTGATTCTACTTTTTCCATTTTTTACTTAATATAATGCATCATGTGAATATATAATGAACTAGATAAATAGGTTTTGCAATATTAAACCACCCTGGTATTACTGAGAAAATGCTACACTGCTGCCTTTTGTGTCTAATATTTTATTTATAACATTTACATTAATATTCATAATAAAGATTGATCTGTATCTTTTTGTGCCATCTTGGTTGGGATTATTATAAATTTTGTTTGTTTCATTAAAAGAATTTGGGAAATGTCCTTCTTTTACTAAGCTGTGAAGCTTAAATATAGCATTTATGCAGTCCTTAAAGATTTGGTAAACTTTTTTATGTGAGAGTGTCTTAGCCTGGTGTTTAACTTGCTTACTGACAATTTGTTTTTCTGAATTTTCTAGAAAAATCATTCTGTTTGAATTTTTAGTTTCCCCTGGGATCATTTCTGGTATTTTTTTCCAAGAATTTCCTAGAAATCATCCAGTTCATCCAGGTTCTTCCATATATTTTCATAAAACTGAGCAAATTAGTCTTGTTTATTAATGTTCTCTTTTTTGGTGTTTAAAAACTTTCTTCCCCCTTGATTATGTTAGCTAATGGTTTTAAATTTTATTTAAAACATCTGATTCTAGAATTATTGGTTATACAGTTTTTATACTTCTAGGTCATTAAAAAAATTTTATCCTGACTAATGTCTTTCTGCTCCAGTTTATTTTGTTGAGTTTCATGAATTTTACCCTGAGCATAGTTTTAGCTGTATCCCATAGGACCTGATATGTGTTTCCATGATCATTTCTTTATATTATGTAACATTGGATTTAATTTGCTTTTTTTTTTGGCTGCGCCACTTGGCTTGCAGGATCTTAGTTCCCCAACCAGAGATCCAACCTGTGCTCCCTAGAGTGGAAACATGGAGTCCTAACCACTGGACTGCCAAGGAATTCCCAGGTTTAATTTACTTTTTAACCCAAGAGTTCTTGATTTCTATCTTTTTTAAAAATAAGTTTATTTATTTTATTTATTTATTTTTGGCTGCGTTGGGTCTTTTTTGCTGCACACGGGCTTTCTCTAGTTGCGGTGAGCAGGGACTACACTTCCCTGCAGTGTGTGGGCTTCTCATTGCAGAGGATTCTCTTGCTGCGGAGCATGGGCTCTAGGTACACGGGCTTCAGTAGTTGTGGCACGTGGGCTCAGTAGTTGTGACTTGTGGGGTCTAGAGCACAGGCTCAGTAGTTGTGGCGCACAGGCTTAGTTGCTCCTCAGCATGTGGGATCTTCCCAGACCAGGGCTCGAACCCATGTCCCTTGCATTGGCAGGTGGATTCTTAACCACTGCGCCACCAGGGAAACCCAGATTTCTATCTTTTTGATTTTTGCTTTTGATATTTTTGCTGTAAAACTTTAGTTTTACAGGAATGGGATTAGAAAATATTCCTTCTATTTTATTCTCAGGAACTTTTTGAGTTTTTACTCTGTGGCTTAATATGTGGTTATGTTTTGTGTATGTTTCTTGGTCACTTGAAATAATGATGGCGTATTATCTATAAGTGTGGAGTATGATGTATATATATATATATATATATATATATATATAGTGAATTATATACATATATAGTGAATTATACATGTATATGTATCAAGTGAATTATACACACACATATATATACATATTTATATGTATACATCCATATCCATATACACACATATACGTTTAAGTCACTGATGTATACATGTGTATATAAATACATTTATACACACGCCCCCTAAACTCCACATTGATCAATAATAAAAATGAGTCACCTGGTCAATTATGTGGTTTAAATGTTTCTAGGCTCCTTGGTGGCAACACTTCCTTCTCAAGGACCAAGTGCATTCAAGTCTCCCACCACTCTTCCTTGTATTTTCTGTAGTTTTCATTTTTTAATTGTTGATTTATTTCATTAGGTGCAAGTTTTCATGACTGGTACACTTCACTGAGAATTATATCCTTTCCTATTTTAAGGAGCCCTCCTTTGGATCCGATGAAATTGAACTTGTTTTCTCTTAGATCAGAGCCACGGCAGCCAGGGCATTGGATGTGAAGCATGTCATGAAAGTGTCAGAGTGAAAACACTGGGATTCCCTGGGGAAGGCCATCCCGTGTGTTCTGTGGTCAGTGAGGGCAAGCGCGAGGTCAAAGGGGACTCTGCAGATGACCACTGAACTGTGGGATTTAAAGGGGAAGGAAATTTAGAGATGAGTTGTTGTCACTGCAGCCGCTGAAGGCATGAGAATCAGAATTCATGAGGGAGGTTTCACAGAGAAAACTACACAAGAATATATTTGGATAAAGCAAAGGATATTATATATCTGGCAGGGAGAGCAGGGAGGATGATTGCAGTCAAACAGCTTAACCCAAGGAAAGGTACAAAGTGATGGCGATGGGCCAGCATTTTCTTGCCCTGCCAAGGCCAGCAGTGTGAACGGTTAGGCCGAGGGTAGGGGTTAAAAGCAGCGGGGTGAGAGTTGTGTCACCCTTGCACGCTTGCCTCTCTGCCACCTTTTTTATAAACACATATTTTTAAATTCTTTAGTTCTTCTTAATACTTAAAAGATTTCTCCCAGATCTATCTGTCAATACCTAATTGTAGCATCTGCCTTTTTCCCCCTTCATATAGATTTTTCATTTCTGCAGTGTGCTTCCTCTTTTCCATTTTCTCCTGGAGCCTGGTTTTTCTCACATCCTTCCCCTTTGTCATATAGCCTCTTCTTTGAAAATCCTAACTCTCACGTGAGCTCTTGTTCCAGGGGTGGAATACTGTCTGCTCTACATATCTTTTGGCAGCAGTGAAGAATGATTGTTCACAATTCCCGTTCCCTTGAATAGTGCCTCTTGTGACATATGCCCTTGATATGCCCTTGACTTGTCTTCTTGTCTTTCCTCCCTCCACTTGACTGCTTGATGGCAGTGGTTTTTGTTTTTTTTAAATTTTATTGGAGTATAGTTGATTTACAACCTTGTGTTAGTTTCAGGTGTACAGCAAAGTGATTCAGTTATACACATACATGTATTCATTCTTTTTCAGATTCTTTTCTCATATATAGGTTATCACAGAATATTGAGTAGAGTTCCCTGTGGTATACAGTAGGTCCATGTTGGTTATATATCTTATATATTGCTACATTTATATACTGTGTGTGTGTATGTTAATCCCATACTCCTGATTTATCCCTCCCCCAACCACATTTCCCTGTGGTAAACATAAGTTTGTAAGCCTGTTTTTGTTTTGTAAATAATTTGTATCTTTTTGCAGTGTTTACACTTAAGGCCAGGCTCTTTATTTCTGTATGACTCATTTTTGAAGGGGTCAGTGAGTAGCCCCATTCAGTTAGTGGGAGGGTGAGGTGGAAGTGGGAAAGTGGCAGGAAGTGGGTAAGGGACCCTGTCTCCCCCTTCCACATACATTTTTCCTTTGAGGTCCTCCAATAAAATCTGCTTTTTTTTTGCCCTGAGGATCTTCCTCCCTGCAGGCATATCCTCTCAAGCCCTTTACAGGATGTCCACTTGATGCTGGCAATAGCTGTCACCACCCTTTGTGTCCTGTACACCTCTGACACTCTTCCAGTAGTGAAAACAGCTGGGGCAGGAACATGCAGATGGACCAAAGACCGTGGACCCTCCCTTTTAGGAGCACCTCTGGGCTGGCCTGAGGTTCAGGTGGCAGAGGTTAACTTTTTATGTGATCTGTAACTCCTGTCAAGATGTCACAGCTTTTCTTTTGAGGTTGTGGCCATTATCTTGTTTTATATGATGGATAGATCATTTTCCCTATTTAAGATGGATATATCTTTTTCTCTATTTCTCTTTTGTTGTTGTTGTTTGTATTTTTGGGGTGGGCTTTGAGGGAGAGTGAGAGCAAGGAAAGTCATCTTTAAACAGAAGTCAATTTATTCTTTTTAATGAGTAAATTCTTATCCTCATCCTTGAATTTTCCTTCCATGAAATGGAGGGGGGATAAGATTGTAAGAAATCAGAAACACTCACCTAGCTTTACCCACTTTTAAAAGAGAATTTAAAGCTTATTTTTTAGGACATTACCTGTTTTGGGAAGAACTTAGGACATGTCAAGGACCTTTAGCTCAACATTCATGATCTATTAGAAATCTGAGTGACTTTTCAGATAGGTTTTACCCCATGTTCCTCTGGGGCTACCTCACTGGGCAGGGAGATGATAAGGATAGAAGGAAATTGCCAGATTGGGAGAGAAACAGGAATCAGAGTTCAGGAAAGGAGCTTAGCTATAAGCAGAGACAAGAAGATGATCACATTCAGGGTTTTCCACTGGCAAAGTTACGAATTGCATTCATGATTTGCAAGCTTCCTTTACTTTTTCTACTTAAACACAACAATGGGGACAGGGAATATTTTGTCATGATGATGATTATCAAAATAATGACTATTACTATTCAAACTTGCAGAGAGCTGGCTTTCATCAAGCTCTGGCTCCATAGTTCAATTACAAGAGATGATCCACCAGCCCCAGCACCTCATGGATGATAAAGCCCACGGATGATTTGTTGTTGCTCATTTGGAGCAACTCTCTGCCACATTTAAATAAAAGCCCAATTATATTTCCATAGCTACAAATGCTATTATCTCTTTGGCTATAAAAGTTAACAAGTTTCCTATTGCTTTGCTTTGTAAAGTTTAGAAATAAAATGCTTCAGATGCATAAAGTGAGATTCACTCTACTTTGCTCTTTTTTTTGGGGGGGGGGTGGGGAGAGATGCAGAGCCTCAATTACTTTACCCTTTACTGCTTTCTATTTTAGAATATGGCCTGCTTTGCATTATTTTTCCTACTTTTTGGGCATAAGTATAAAAAAGACATAACCAAATGGCATTGAAGGAAATTGCATCAAATCAGCTGAAGAGAACTGGAGTATGTTTTTATGAGCTACATGTTTTTGGAGGAGATACACAAGGCTGACAGCCTAAAACAGTTTCTAATAGTGTGTGCTCATCCAGTTCTGTGAGCTCTCAAGGTCTTCTGCAACAAGGATGGGCCTGGGAACTTGAAGGCCAGACTCTCAACTATTAATCACCAACTAACCTCTGTGTGCTATCAGTCTCATTGACATGAACCTGAGTTTGGTTTTATTTCTCCCTGCAGAGCTAGATTTTTAAGAATTCAGTTATTCTAGGGGTGGAAAGCCAAAATAATTGTCTACAAAACTTGAGAATTTTTTTCATATTTTGAGACTCATTCTAAAAGTGAGATAGAATTTATGTTTTTTCCTCACTGCATTTGGTGAAGTCAGTTCATTTTACAGAATAAAAAACTGAAGCCTAAAACCAATGCCAGGTGCCCAGGTGCAGGTCTGGGCACTGCACCATGGTGGCACCTCCCATGGGCATCTGGAAGAATGGACTTGAACCTCACTGTGGAGAATGAGTCCACTTTCAGCGGACGTGTGCATCCAAAAACCAACAGGGCTTTGTCAGGGTTAAATGAGAGGCAAAAACACAATGCTTTTCACATGCATTGTTTCCTGACTCTCATGAAGGAACAGGCACAATCGCAGGGGTGGGAAGTTCAGAAACAAAGACTTTGACCCACCGTCCAGGGACTCCCCTTCCAGAGATGGGCAGTGGGAGTCAAAAGCAACAAGCGAACTTCCAAGACCAAGATAAGGGGTGGAACTTCCAGGAATCCTTCCTGGGGGCTTACGGCTGAGGAGAGATTTGAGGCTGAGTTGACAGTGGTGGGTGGGTGAGAGGGCAGGAGCCAGGTACAGGCTCACCAAGCTCCGTGCACTGAGGCTGGAGGGCCAGCTGCTGACTAGATGTCCTATGTGAGTCTGTGTCAGGGTGACAGCTGGTAAGGCCCGAGGCCGGACAAGTGGGCAAGGCACATTCATCAGCCTGCATTTCTGGGTTTTGATGGTGTCTCACAGGGAATGGAGAGATGGGGAGGAATTTTAGTGGTGGGATCATGTAATTTGATTTACATTTTATCATCATTGACTGCAAGTAGCAGAAAGATTGAAATATTTTAAGATGGAAAGCAGAAGACCTGGGAGGAATAGGCCAGACAAAAGTCTATGAGGTCATAGCAGAGAGGCTGGGAGAGAGAGAGATCGTTGATAGGGAGCCTTTCTCTAGGTGTGCTGAGGTCACTGCTCTGCTCCCATCCTTGGTCAGGAACAGTGAGCCTCTAAGGACCAGCCATCTCCTTGACCTAGGTGCCCTCTCATTCTGCAATCAGGGCTGAGCCCGGGAATGCTCCTTTGCCATTTCCATCATCTTCCCTATCACCCCCTGCCTTGCTTAGGCTCACCTGTGCAGAGACTGGTGAAAAGATAAACTTACCCTTAGTGAGAAGTCCTAGAGTCCACACCTAAAGCCTCTCTTCAGGGGTATGCACCCTGGCACCAACCTCACACCTACCTCTGGGTCCTGGAGACCTTCCTTTAGGTGAAATGGGAATTTATTACCCAAATATTTACTGAAAACACACTCATGCACGTAAACTCTGCTTCCGTCTCAAGGCTGTTCTTCTCTATAAAAATTCAGTTTCCTCTAGACCTTTCTGAGTGATTGATCAAAAGATCATTTTATAATACTGTGGGGAAATCTGAGTTCAAGATTATTTTAAGTGTATGGGTTGACATCAATGCTCTTTCTTTTTTTTCTTTTTTAAAATTATTTTTAATTGTGGTAGAATACACATAACATAAAATTTACCATCGTAACCATCTGTTAGTGTCCTGAAAAGTTCTGCAGCGTTAAGTACATTCGCATTTTTGATCCCATTCCTACCATCCATCTCTAAAACTCTGTCATCCTTGTACATTGAAACCCTGTCCTCATTAAACAGTAATCCCCCCACCCCTTACCCCAGGGGACCACCATTCTACTTTCTGTCACAATGAATTGAGCTACTCAAGAACTCATATAAGTGGAGTCATACAGTATTTGTCCTTTGGTGAATGGCTTATTTCACTTAACATGATGTCCTCAAGGTTTATCCATGTTGTAGTTTGTGTCAGAATGTCCTCCCTTTTAAAGACTGATTAATATTGTATGGAGAGACCACACTTCCATGCTTGGCTTATCCATTCATCCATGGATGGACACTTGGATTGCTTCCTTCTTTTGGCTGTTGTGAACAGTGCTGGTGTGAAGGAGGACTACCCTTCCTTTTCAAATGTGGGTGTTGGTCCTCATCCTGGAGACTCATGAAATCCCTCTTCCTTATGTTTTTCTGGCACCTGTCCCTTTCTCTGTCCTTACCAGGAGTGGTATTTTGTCTCTGCTAAATGAGAAAGCATATTGGATATATTTCATTTAATGAAATGATAAACACAAACCTTGAGCAAAACACTATTTATTTACAATATAGTCTTCTCATCTATAAAACAGAAATGCCATCACCTACTTCCTAGGCTTATGGGAGGATAAAAGGAGACAATGTCTGTGGAGAGCTTACCACACAGCCTGTTACATAGTGAGTGCCCAGCACATGGAGGCTGGTACTTCCTTCCTTGCAGTTAGAAGCAGAGGGCAAGGCAGAACTCGTACATGTGGGGCAGGGGGAGAGGCCAGGGACACATGTCCACAGTTGGAGATACTGTAAGGGCCGGTGCATGCTTATAGATCCTCACACAGAAAGACTAGCCTTTATCACTGGGTACTGGGGGGTCCCTGATGAATTGCAAAATGTATAGGGGGTATGTATTGCAAGAGAGAAATCCCAAGCTTGGCAAAAAAGTCCATGATTCCTCAGCTTCCTTAGCCCTGGTACCCTTCCTGGGATGGTTATGGGTAGCTCAGCCCCCAGAAGGGAATCCACTCTGTTATAGGTTGAATTTATATGTATCCCCACTCCAGATTCTTGTGTTAAAGTCTTAACTACCTGTACCTCAGAATGTGACCTTATTTGGAGATGGGAGTGGAAAATGAGAACATTAGGAAAGACCTAATAAAAATGGCTGTTGTCCTTAGAAAAAGGGACAATTTGGACACAGAAATACATACAAAGAGGGAAAGCAATGTGTGGAGATGCAGAGAGAAGATGATCATCTACCTTCTACCAGGCAAGAGAATCACAGCCCTCAGAAAGAAACCAAACCTGCTGCACCTTGATCTCAGACTTCCAGCCTCCAGAACTGTGAGACAATAAATTTTTGTTGGTTAAGCCACCCAGTCTGTGGTACAACAGTCCTAGAAAACCAGTACATACCCCCAAATCTTTTCAGGAACAACAAAGGAAAACTCTGCTGAAAGAAACAGTCAGCAGAACTAAGGAGGCAAATTGACTGATATTAAGGACAGCTTAACACTTGTTTGACATACAAGTAAATATGCAATTTTGGGGGAGGGGGCAAAAGCATTTTATTAAACTAAGTATGTGATTTGCAAATGGTTTTATAAGAAATTTTAAAGGCAGAGTTATAAAAAGTTCTTAATAAAACTGTACAGAGCTGACAGCAAAATTACTTTGTCTTTATTGTACAAATAAAAACATTTTGTTTCTCATATACTGGCTGAAAGTTTTGTAATATATTCTCCACAAGATACCTGCAATATTGCATTTTAATGAGTAGCCTCACAGTTAATTCAATCATTCTTAAAAACAGGTTCACCATTTGAACCAGAAGAATCACTCAGTTTAAAAAGAAAGATAACAAAATTTGTCATATATAACGTGAACTCATAAAGGGCTCTTCTGGATGCAGATGCATTCTGGCCCTGTTTCTTTATTAAATTCTTTATGCTTTTAAGTCAAGGATGTTTCTTTACTTTAGCAGGACTTTCCAGCAGCCTGGTCTAATTTCAGAGAGGCTGAAGCTGTGGTTGTAGGTATTTAACAGAGGCTGGCTTCCTGCCATCAACTATGCCCTGGCTGTTTTCCTTGGTCCATAATCACAGAGAGGCAAGACATACGAACATTCTCTTAAATTCTTCAGTTTGTGCTGTAATTCTGTCATCCAGTGTTCTCTAGCTTTGTCGCCATGCAGCCCATGGAGGTCTGGAACATTCTGTGTCAGCAGGGAGGAACGTTTTCTGAAAAATCTCTGCATTGGCAATGCAGCTGGCTTCATTCGTCTGCTCATGGACACTTCCCTGGGGGGCATAAAACATGGCAGCACTCCCACCCCCCATTTGATGGGCTTCTTTGCCTTGTTGAAACCTTGCATTCTCTTCTGCTTGCAGCCATCCTACTCAGGGGAATGGACTACTTTGTTTATCTCCAGTCTTTCCTTTGTTTCTCTTTAGACTTCTACGCAGTAGAAGTGATGTTCACATTTGGTGAAGAACTCTTGTGCAACAACAGTTCTTTTGGGGTCTCCTTTAAGAGCACACTTTAAATGTGTGTCCCAAGAGATGGCTGTGGTCCTTGAAAATCTCCACCAGAGAATTTTGGGAATATCTTGGAGAGCTGATGCTTCTTTAATTCAGTGACACCATCTTTTACAAACATTATGTGGCTCCCTTTTCAAATCATGTTTTTCCTGTGAGGCAATTACTTCTGACATTATTTCTCTGAGTGATACTTTTTAAGTTTGAGTATTCCCTACAGATGGCCAACAGGCACATGAAAAATGCTCAACATCACTAATTATTAGAGAAATGCAAATCCAAACTACAATAAAATATCACCTCACTCTGGTCAGAATGGCCATCATCAAAAAGTCTACAGATAATAAATGCTGGAGAGGGTGTGGTGAAAAGGGAGCCTTCCTACACTGTTGGTGGGAATGTAAATTGGTGCAGCCTCTATGGAAAACAGTATGGAGGTTCCTTAAAAAACTAGAGTTACCATATGATCCAGCAATCCCGCTCCTGGGCATATATCAAGACAAAATTCTAATTTAAAAAGATACATGCATCACTATGTTTATAGCAGAACTATTTACAATTGTCAAGACATGGAAACAACCTAAAAGTCCATTGATGGATGAATGAATAAAGAAGATGTGGGAGGAGAGAAGATGGCGGAAGAGTAAGACGCGGAGATCACCTTCCTTCCCACAGATACAGTAGAAATACATCTACACGTGGAACTGCTCCTACAGAACACCCACTGAACGCTGGCAGAAAACGTCCGACCTCCAAAAAGGCAAGAAACTCCCCCCGTACTTGGGTAAGGCAAAAGAAAAAAGAACAGAGACAAAAGAATAGGGACGGGACCTGCACCAGTGGGAGGGAGCTGTGAAGGAGGAAAGATTTCTACGCACTAGGAAGCCCCTTCGCGGGCACAGACTGCAGGTGGCAGAGGAGGGAAGCTTCGGAGTCAAGGAGGAGAGCGCAGCCACAGGGGTGCGGAGGGCAAAGCGGAGAGATTCCCGCATGGAGGAGCAGTGCCATCCAGCACTCACCAGCCCAAGAGGCTTGTCTGCTCACCTGCTGGGGCGGGCGGGGGCTGGGAGCGGAGGCTCGGCTTCGGTCGGATCCCAGGGAGAGGACTGGGGCTGGCGGCGTGAACACAGCCTGAAGGGGTTAGCGCACCACAGCTGGCTGGGAGGGAGACCTGGAAAAAGTCTGCAGCTGCCGAAGAGGCAAGAGACTTTTTCTTGCCTCTTTGTTTCGCGGCGCGCAAGGAGAGGGGATTCAGAGCGCCGCCTAGACGAACTCCAGAGACGGGTGCGAGCCGCGGCGATCAGCGCAGACCCCAGAGACGGGTGTGAGACGCTGGGGCTGCTGCTGCCACCTCCAAAAAGCCTGTGTGCTAGCACAGGTCACTCTCCACACCGCCCCTCCCGGGAGCCGGTGCAGCTCGCCACTACCAGGGTCCCGTGATACGGGGACAACTTCCCCGGGAGAATGCACTGCACGCCTCAGGCTGGTGCAACGTCACGCCGGCCTCTACCGCCGCAGGCTCGTCCTGCCTCCTCCGTGCCCCTCTCTCCCCCCAGCCTGGGTGAGCCAGAGCCGCCGAAGCAGCTGCTCTTTTAACCCCGTTCTGTCTGGGCGGGGAACAGACGCCCTCAGGCGACCTACATGCAGAGGCGGGTCCAAATCCAAAGCTGAACCCTGGGAGCTGTACGAACAAAGAAGAGAAAGGGAAATCTCTCCCAGCAGCCTCAGAAACAGCGGATTAAAGCTCCACAAACAACTTGATGTGCCTGCATCTGTTGAATACGTGAATAGACAACGAATCATCCCAAATTCAAGAGGTGGACTTTGGGAGCAGGATATATTAATTTTTCCCCTTTTCCTTTTTTTTGTGAGTGTATATGTATATGCTTCTGGGTGAGATTTTGTCTGTATAGCTTTGCTTTATAATAGCTTTATTTTACTTCACTATATTATAGCCTCTTTCTTTCTTTCTTTCTATTTTTTCTCCCTTTTACTCTGAGCCGTGTGGACGAAAGGCTCTTGGTGCTCCAGCCAGGCATCAGGGCCATGCCTCTGAGGTGGGAGAGCCAACTTCAGGACACTGGTCCACAAGAGACCTCCCAGCTCCACGTAACACCAAACGGCAAAAATCTCTCAGAGATCTCCATCTCAACATCAAGACCCAGCTTCACTCAACGACCAGCAAGCTACAGGGTTGGACACCCTATGCCAAACAACTAGCAAGACAGGAACACAGCCCCATTCATTAGCAAAGAGGCTGCCTAAAATCATAATAAGGCCACAGACACCCCAAAATACACCACCAGACGTGGACGTGCCCACCAGAAAGACAAGATCCAGCCTCATCCACCAGAACTCAGGCACTAGTTCCCTCCACCAGGAAGCCTACACAACCCACTGAACCAACCTTAGCCACTGGGGACAGATACCAAAAACAACGGGAACTACGAACCTGCAGCCTGTGAAAAGGAGACCCCAAACACAGTAAGATAAGCAAAATGAGATGACAGAAAAACACACAGCAGATGAAGGAGCAGGGTCAAAACACACCAGACTTAACAAATGAGGAAATAGGTAGTCTACCTGAAAAAGAATTCAGAATAATGATAGTAAGGATGATCCAAAATCTTGGAAATAGAATAGACAAAATGCAAGAAACATTTAACAAGGACGTAGAAGAACTAAAGAGGAACCAAGCAATGATGAAAAACACAATAAATGAAATTAAAAATACTCTAGATGGGATCAATAGCAGAATAACTGAGGCAGAAGAAAGGATAAGTGACCTGGAAGATAAAATGGTGGAAATAACTACTACAGAGCAGGATAAAGAAAAAAGAATGAAAAGAACTGAGGACAGTCTCAGAGACCACTGGGACAACAATAAACGCACCAACATTCAAATTATAGGGGTCCCAGAAGAAGAAGAGAAAAAGAAAGGGACTGAGAAAATATTTGAAGAGATTATAGTTGAAAACTTCCCTAATATGGGAAAGGAAAGAGTTAATCAAGTCCTGGAAGCACAGAGAGTCCCATACAGGATAAACCCAAGGAGAAACACGCCAAGACACATATTAATCAAACTGTCAAAAATTAAATGTAAGGAAAACATATTAAAGGCAGCAAGGGAAAAACAACAAATAACACACAAGGGAATCCCCATAAGGTTAACATCTGATCTTTCAGCAGAAACTCTGCAAGCCAGAAGGGAGTGGCAGGATATACTTAAAGTGATGAAGGAGAAAAACCTACAACCAAGATTACTCTACCCAGCAAGGATCTCATTCAGATTCGATGGAGGAATTAAAACCTTTACAGACAAGCAAAAGCTGAGAGAGTTCAGCACCACCAAACCAGCTTTACAACAAATGCTAAAGGAACTTCTCTAGGCAAGAAACACAAGAGAAGGAAAACACCTACAATAACAAACCCAAAACATTTAAGAAAATGGGAATAGGAACATACACATCGATAATTATCTTGAATGTAAATGGATTAAATGCTCCCACCAAAAGACACAGACTGGCTGAATGGATACAAAAACAAGACCCATATATATGCTGTCTACAAGAGACCCACTTCAGACCTAGAGACACATACAGACTGAAAGTGAGGGGATGGAAAAAGATATTCCATGCAAATGGAAATCAAAAGAAAGCTGGAGTAGCAATTCTCATTTCAGAGAATATTGACTTTAAAATAAAGACTATTACAAGAGACAAAGAAGGACACTATATAATGATCAAGGGATCGATCCAAGGGGAAGGTATAACAATTGTAAATATTTATGCACCCAACATAGGAGCACCTCAATACATAAGGCAAATACTAACAGCCATAAAAGGGGAAATCGACAGCAATACAATCATAGTAGGGGACTTTAACACCCCACTTTCACCAATGGACAGATCATCCAAAATGAAAATAAATAAGGAAACACAAGCTTTAAATGATACATTAAACTAGATGGACTTAATTGATATTTATAGGACATTCCACCCAAAAACAACAGACTACACATTTTTCTCAAGTGCTCATGGAACATTCTCCAGGATAGATCATATCTTGGGTCACAAATCAAGCCTTGGTAAATTTAAGAAAATTGAAATCGTATCAAGCATCTTTTCTGACCACAACGCTATGAGACTAGATATCAATTACAGGAAAAGATCTGTAAAAAATACAAACACATGGAGGCTACACAATACTCTACTTAATAACGAAGTGATCACTGAAGAAATCAAAGGGGAAATCAAAAAATACCTAGAAACAAATGACAATGGAGATACGACGACCCAAAACCTATGGGACGAAGCAAAAGCAGTGCTAAGAGGGAAGTTTATAGCAATACAAGTCTACCTCAAGAAACAGGAAACATCTCGAATAAACACCCTAACCTTGCACCTAAAGCAATTAGAGAAAGAAGAACAAAAAAACCCCAAAGCCAGCAGAAGGAAAGAAATTATAAAGATCAGGTCAGAAATAAATGAAAAAGAAGTGAAGGAAACAATAGCAAAAAACAATGAAACTAAAAGCTGGTTCTTTGAGAAGATAAACAAAATTGATAAACCATTAACCAGACTCATCAAGAGAAAAAGGGAGAAGACTCAAATCAATAGAATTAGAAATGAAAAAGGAGAAGTAACCACTGACACTGCAGAAATACAAAAGATCGTGAGAGATTACTAAAAGCAACTCTATGCCAATAAAATGGACAACCTGGAAGAAATGGACAGATTCTTAGAAATGCACAAACTGCCGAGACTGAACCAGGAAGAAATAGAAAATATGAACAGACCAATCACAAGCACTGAAATTGAAACTGTGATTAAAAGCCTTCCAACAAACAAAAGCCCAGGACCAGATGGCTTCACAGGTGAATTCTATCAAACATTTAGAGAAGAGCTAACACCTATCCTTCTCAAACTCTTCCAAAATATTGCAGAGGGAGGAACACTCCCCAACTCATTCTACGAGGCCACCATCACCCTGATACCAAAACCAGACAAAGATGTCACAAAGAAAGAAAACTACAGGCCAATATCACTGATGAACATAGATGCAAAAATCCTCAACAAAATACTAGTAAACAGAATCCAACAGCACATTAAAAGGATCATACACCATGATCAAGTGGGGTTTATCCCAGGAATGCAAGGATTCTTCAATATACGCAAATCAATCAATGTGATACACCATATTAACAAATTGAAGGAGAAAAACCATATGATCATCTCAATAGATGCAGAGAAAGCTTTCAACAAAATTCAACACCCATTTATGATAAAAGCCCTGCAGAAAGTAGGCATAGAGGGAACTTTCCTCAACATAATAAAGGCCATATATGACAAACCCACAGCCAACATTGTCCTCAATGGTGAAAAACTGAAACCATTTCCACTAAGATCAGGAACAAGACAAGGTTGCCCACTCTCACCACTATTATTCAACATAGTTTTGGAAGTGTTAGCCACAGCAATCAGAGAAGACAAAGAAATAAAAGGAATCCAAATTGGAAAAGAAGAAGTAAAGGTGTCACTGTTTGCAGATGACATGATACTATACATAGAGAATCCTAAAGATGCTACCAGAAAACTCCTAGAGCTAATCAATGAATTTGGTAAAGTAGCAGGATACAAAATTAATGCACAGAAATCTCTCGCATTTCTATACACTAATGACGAAAAATCTGAAAGTGAAATTAAGAAAACACTCCCGTTTACCACTGCAACAAAAAGAATAAAATATCTAGGAGTAAACCTACCTAAGGAGACAAACGACCTGTATGCAGAAAATTATAAGACACTGATGAAAGAAATTAAAGATGATACAAATAGATGGAGAGATATACCATGTTCCTGGATTGGAAGAATCAACATTGTGAAAATGACTCTACTACCCAAAGCAATCTACAGATTCAATGCAATCCCTATCAAACTACCACTGGCATTTTTCACACAACTAGAACAAAAAATTTCACAATTTGTATGGAAACACAAAAGACCCCGAATAGCCAAAGCAATCTTGAGAACGAAAAATGGAACTGGGGGAATCAGGCTCCCTGACTTCAGACTATATTACAAAGGTACAGTAATCAAGACAGTTTGGTACTGGCACAAAAACAGAAATATAGATCAATGGAACAGGATAGAAAGCCCAGAGATAAACCCACAAACATATGGTCACCTTATCTTTGATAAAGGAGGCAAGCATATACAGTGGAGAAAAGACAGCCTCTTCAATAAGTGGTGCTGGGAAAATTGGACAGATACATGTAAAAGTATGAAATTAGAACACTCCCTGACACCATACACAAAAATAAACTCAAAATGGATTAAAGACCTAAGTGTAAGGCCAGACACTATCAAACTCTTAGAGGAAAACATAGGCAGAACACTCTATGACATACATCACAGCAAGATTCTTTTTGACCCAGCTCCCAGAGAAATGGAAATAAGAACACAAATAAACAAATGGGACCTAATGAAACTTAAAAGCTTTTGCACAGCAAATGAAACCATAAACAAGACCAAAAGACAACCCTCAGAATGGGAGAAAATATTTGCAAATGAAGCAACTGACAAAGGATTAATCTCCAAGATTTACAAGCAGCTCATGCAGCTCAATAACAAAAAATCGAACAACCCAATCCAAAAATGGGCAGAAGACCTAAATAGACATTTCTCCAAAGAAGATATACAGATTGCCAACAGACACATGAAAGAATGCTCAACATCATTAATCATTAGAGAAATGCAAATCAAAACTACAATGAGATATCATCTCACACCGATCAGAATGGCCATCATCAAAAAATCTAGAACCAATAAATGCTGGAGAGGGTGTGGAGGAAAGGGAACCCTCTTGCACTGTTGGTGGGAATGTAAATTGATACAGCCACTATGGAGAACAGTATGGAGGTTCCTTAAAAAACTACAAATAGAACTACCATACGACCCAGCAATCCCACTACTGGTGCATATACCCTGAGAAAACCATAGTTCAAAAAGATTCATGTACCAAAATGTTCATTGCAGCTCTATTTACAATAGCCAGGACATGGAAGCAACCTAAGTGTCCATCGATAGATGAATGGATAAAGAAGATGTGGCATATATATACAATGGAATATTACTCAGCCATAAAAAGAAATGAAATGGAGGTATTTGTAATGAGGTGGATGGAGTTAGAGTCTGTCATACAGAGTGAAGTAAGTCAGAAAGAGAAAAACAAATACAGTATGCTAACGCATATGTACGGAATCTAAGGGGGAAAAAAAAGGCCATGAAGAACCTAGTAGCAAGACGGGAATAAAGACACAGACCTACTAGAGAATGGACTTGAGGATATGGGGAGGGGGTGGGGTGAGATGTGACAGGGTAAGAGAGTGTTATGGACATATATACACTACCAAATATAAAATAGATAGCTAGTGGGAAGCAGCCACATAGCACAGGGAGATCAGCTCGGTGCTTTGTGACCACCTAGAGGGGTGGGATAGGGAGGGTTGGAGGGAGGGAGATGCAAGAGGGAAGAGATATGGGAACATATGTATATGTATAACTGATTCACTTTGTTACAAAGCAGAAACTAACACACCATTGTAAGGCAATTATACTTCAATAAAGATGTTTAAAAAATAAAAAATAAGATGTGGCACACATATACAATGGACTATTACTCAGCCATAAAAAAGAATGAAATAATGCCATTTTCAGCAACATGGATGGACCTAGTGATTATCATACTATGTGAAGTAAGCCCGATAGAGAAAGACAAATATCATATGATATCACTTATATGTGAAATCTTTAAAAAAAGATATAAATTTATTTATTTATAAAACAGACATAGAGCACAGATATAGAAAACAAACATATGGTTAGCAAAGGGGAAATGGGGGGGAAGGATATATTAGGAGTTTGGGATTAACATACATACACTACTATATATAAAATAGATAACAAACAAGGACCTACTGTACAGCACAGGGAACTCTACTCAGTATTTTGCAATAGACTATAAGGGAAAAGAATCTGAAAAAGAATATATATATATATTCTTAGCACAGTGATTCAGTTTTATATATATGTGTGGTATATATGTGTGTGTATATATACATAAAAAAGTGAATCACTGTGCTGTACACTGGAAACTAACACAATATTGTAAATCAACTATACTTCAAAAAAAAGTTTGAGTATTCCAAAGATCCAATAAGAGTAGCACATCAGGGGCTGCTAAATTCTTCAGTAATATTTGGTTCCCTGAGATGATGTTTGTTCAGGATTATCAGGATAAATATCCCCAACAAGGGGAGGGTCTCAAATTAGCATTTTATAGGACACTTCCTGTCCTTGATGCTTTTAGACACAAATCACGGGCAGGAAATTGGCAAAGAAGGGATGCATTGGTAAATGCATTTATATTATTTTTGTCCAGAAATGATTTTGTCTTGTATAATTGTAGTGAAATTATTTGTAGTTAATCTAAATAAATAAAGCTATATAAAAAAAATTATAAAGTATGGCTGCATCCATATAATTTCTCCACATACAGAGCTCTTCTGCTGCATCTTTTAAAAACTGATTTTAAAACTTAATTGTTGAAGATGGCAGAAGAGTAAGACGTGGAGATCATGTTCCTCACCACAAATACATCAGAAATACATCTACATGTGGAACAACTCCTACAGAACACCTACTGAACTCTGGCAGAAGACCTCAGGCCTCCCAAAAGGCAATAAACTCCCCACGTACCTGGGTAGGGCAAAAAAAAAAAAAAAAGAAACAGCAGCGTCAAAAGAATAGGGATGGGACCTGCACCTCTGGGAGGGAGTTGTGAAGGAGGAAAGGTTTCCACACACTAGGAAGCCCCTTCGTGGGCGGAGACTGCAGGTGGCAGAGGGGGGAAGCCTCGGAGCCATGGAGGAGAGCACAGCCACAGGGGTGCAGAGGGCAAAGCGGAGAGATTCCCGCACAGAGGATCGGTGCCCAGGAGGCTTGTCTGCTCACCCGTTGGGGCGGGTGGGGGCTGGGAGCTGAGGCTCGGGCTTCGGAGGTCAGACCCCAGGGAGAGGACTGGAGTTGGCTGCGTGAGCACAGCCTGAAGGGGGCTAGTGCCCCAAAGCTAGCTGGGAGGGAGTCTGGGAAAATGTCTGGAGCTGCCGAAGAGGCAAGAAACTTTTTCTTACCTCTTTGTTTCCTGGTGCGCGAGGAGAGGGAATTAAGAGCACTGCTTAAAGGAGGTCCAGAGATGGGCGTGAGCTGTGGCTATCAACACGGACCCCAGAGATGGGCATGGGACACTAAGGCTGCTGTTGCCGCTACCAACAAGCCTGTGTGCAAGCACAGGTCACTATCCACACGGCCCCTCCCGGGAGCCTGTGCATCCCGCCACTGCCAGGGTCCCGTGATCCAGGGACAACGTCCCCGGGAGAAAGCACGGCGCGGCTCAGGCTGGTGCAACGTCATGCCGGCCTCTGCCGCCACAGGCTCGCCCCGCACCCATTGCCCCACCTCCCCCAGGCCTGAGTGAGCCAGAGCCCCCAAATCAGCTGCTTCTTTAACCCCGTCCTGTGGGGACAGGGAACAGACACCCTCAGGTGACCTACTCGCAGAGGTGGGTCCAAATCCAAAGCTGAACCCCAGGAGCTGTGTGAACAAAAAAGAGAAAGGGAAATTTCTCCCAGCAGCCTCAGGAGCAATGGATTAAATCTCCACAATCAACTTGATGTACATGCATCTGTGGAATACCTGAATAGACAACTAATCATCCCAAATTGAGGAGGTGGACTTAGGGAGCAACGATATATATATTTTCCCCCCTTTTTCTCTTTTGTGAGAGTGTATGTGTATGCTTCTGTGTGTGATTTTTGTCTATATACCTTTGCTTTTACCATGTGTCCTAGGGTTCTGTCTGTCCGGTTTTTTTTTTTCTTCTTTTTTTAGTATAGCTTTTAGAGCATCTTATCATTAGTGGATTTGTTTTCTGGATTGGTTGCTCTCTTCATTCCTTCCTTCTTTTTTTTTTATTACTTAAAAAAATTTCTTTAAATAATTATTTTTTATTTCAAAAACATTTAATTTCATTTTATTTTATCTTCTTCTTTCTTTCTTTTTCTGTCTTTTATTCGGAGCTGTGTGGATGAGAGGCTCTTGGTGCTCCAGCCAGGCATCAAGGCTGTGCCTCAAAGGTGGGAGAGCCAACTTCAGGATATTGGTCCACAAGAGACCTCCCAGCTCCACATAATATCAAACAGCAAAAATCTCCCAGAGATCTCCATCTCAACACCAAGACCCAGCTCCACTCAACGACCAGCAAGCTACAGTGCTGGACACCCTAGGACAAACAACTAGCAAGAGAAGAACACGACCCCACTCATTAGCAGAGAGGCTGCCTAAAATCATAATAAGGCCACAGAAACCCCAAAAGACATCACGAGACATGGACGTGCCCAACAAAGACAAGATCCAGCCTCATCCACCAGAACACAGGCACTAGGCCCCTCCACCAGGAAGCCTACACAACCCACTGAACAAACCTTAGCCACTGGGAAGACACCAAAACAACGGGAACTTAGAAACTGCAGCCTGCGAAAAGGAGACCCCAAACACTGTAAGTTAAGCAAAATGAGAAGACAGAAAAACACACTGCAGATGAAGGAGCAATGTAAAAACTCACCAGACCTAACAAAAGAAGAGGAAATAGGCAGTCTACATGAAAATTAATTCAGAATAATTATAGTAAAGATTATCCAAAATCTTGGAAATAGAATGGAGAAAATAAAAGAAACTTTTAACAAGAAACTAGAAGAACTAAAGAGCAAACAATCAGTGATGAACAACACAATAAATGAAATTAAAAATTCATTAGAAGGGATCAATAACAGAATAACTGAGGCAGAAGAACGGATAAGTGACCTGGAAGATAACATAGTGGAAATAACTATTGCAGAGCAGAATAAAGAAAAGAGAATGAAAAGAATTGAGGACAGTCTCAGAGACCTCTGGGACAAAATTAAATGCACCAACATTCGAATAATAGGGGTCCCAGAAGAAGAAGAGAAAAAGAAAGGGACTGAGAAAATATTTGAAGGGATTATAGTTGAAAACTTCCCTAATATGGGAAAGAAAATAGTTAATCAAGTCCAGGAAGCACAGAGAGTCCCATACAGGATAAATCCAACGAGAAACAAACCAAGACACATATTAATCAAACTATCAAAAGTTAAATACAAAGAAAAAATATTAAAAGCAGCAAGAGAAAACAACAAATAAAACACAAGGGAATCTCCATAAGGTTAACAGCTGAACTTTCAGCAGAAACTCTGCAAGCCAGAAGGGAGTGGCAGGACATATTTAAAGTGATGAAAGGGAAAAACCTACAACCAAGATGACCCTACCCAGCAAGGATCTCATTCAGATTCAATGGAGAAATTAAATCCTTTACAAGCAAAAGCTGAGAGAGTTCAGCACCACCAAACCAGCTCTACAACAAATGCTAAAGGAACTTCTCTAAGTGGGAAACACAAGAGAAGAAAACGACCTACAAAAACAAACCCAAAATAATTAAGAAAATGGTCATAGGAACATACATATCGATAATTATCTTAAATGTAAATGGATTAAGTGCTCCAACCAAAAGACATAGATTGGCTGAATGGATACAAAAACAAGACCCGTATACATGCTGTCTACAAGAGACCCACTTCAGACCTAAGGACACATACAGACTGAAAGTGAGGGGATGGAAAAAGTATTCCATGTAAATGGAAATTAAAAGAAAGCTGGAGTAGCAAATCTCATACCAGAAAAAATAGACTTGAAAACAAAGACTATTAAAAGAGACAAAGAAGGCCACTACATAATGATCAAGGGATCAATCCAAGAAGAAGATATAACAATTGTACATATTTTTGCACCCTACATAGGAGCACCTCAATGCATAAGGAAAATACTAACAGCCATAAAAGGGGAAACTGACAGTAACACAATCATAGTAGGGGACTTTAACACCCCACTTTCACCAATGGACAGATCATCCAAAATGAAAATAAATAAGGAAACACAAGCTTTAAATGATATATTAAGCAAGATGAACTTAATTGATATTTATAGGACATTCCATCCAAAAACAACAGAATACACTTTCTTCTCAAGTGTCCATGGAATATTTTCCAGCATAGATCATAGCTTGGGTAACAAATCAAGCCTTCGTAAATTTAAGAAAATTGAAATTGTATCAAGTATCTTTTCCGACCACAATGCTATGAGACTAGATATCAATTACACGAAAAAATCTGTAAAAAATACAAACACATGGAGCCTACATAATACACTACTTAATAACCAAGAGATCACTGAAGAAATCAAAGAGAAAATAAAAAACTACCTAGAAACAAATGACAATGAAAACACGATGACCCAAATCCTATGGGATGCAGCAAAAGCAGATCTAAGAGTGAAGTTTATAGGAATACAATTCTACCTTAAGAAACAAGAAACATCTCAAATAAACAATCTAACCTTACACCTAAAGCAATTAGAGAAAGAAGAACAAAAAACCCCCAAAGTTAGCAGAAGGAACGATATCATAAAGATCAGATCAGAAATAAATGAAAAAGAATAAAGGAAACGATAGCAAAGATCCATAAAACTAAAAGCTGGTTCTTTGCAAAGATAAACAAAATTGATAAACTATTAGCCAGACTCATCAAGAAAAAAAGGGAGAAGACTCAAATCAATAGAATTAGAAATGAAAAATGAGAAGTACCAACTGACACTGCAGAAATACAAAGGATCATGAGAGATTACTACAAGGAATTCTATGTCAATAAAATGGACAACCTCAAAGAAACAGACAAATTCTTAGAAATGCACAACCTCCCGAGACTGAACCAGGAAGAAGTAGAAAATATGAAGAGACCAATCACAAGCACTGAAATTGAAACTGTGATTACAAGTCTTCCAACAAACAAAGCCCTGGACCAGATGGCTACACAGGCGAATTCTATCAAACATTTAGAGAAGAGCTAACACCTATCCTCTCAAACTCTTCCAAAATATAGCAGAGGGAGGAACAATCCCAAACTGATGCTACGAGGGCACCATCACCTTATAACAAAACCGGACAAAGATGTCACAAAGAAAGAAAACTATAGGCCAATATCACTGATGAACATAGATGCAAAAATCCTCAACAAAATTCTAGCAAACAGAATCCAAAAGCACATTACAAGGATCATACACCATGATCAAGTGGGGTTTATCACAGGAATGAAAGGATTCTTCAATATAGGCAAATCAATCAATGTGATACACCATATCAACAAATTGAAGGAGAATAACCATATGATCATCTCAATAGATGTAGAGAAAGCTTTTGACAAAATTCAACACCGATTTATGAAAAAAACCCTCCACAAAGTAGGCATAGAGGGAACCTACCTCAACATAATAAAGGCCATATAAGACAAACCCACAGCTAACATAGTTCTCAATGGTGAAAAACTGAAACCATTTCCACTAAGATCAGGAACAAAACAAGGTTGCCCACTCTCACCACTATTATTCAACAAAGTTTTGGAAGTTTTAGCCACAGGAATCAGAGAAGAAAAAGAAATAAAAGTAATCCAAATTGGAAAACAAGAAGTAAAGCTGTCACTGTTTGCAGATGACATGATACTATGCATAGAGAGTCCTAAAGATGCTACCAGAAAACTACTAGAGCTAATCAATGAATTTGGTAAAGTAGCAGGATACAAAATTAATTCACAGAAATCTCTTGCATTTCTATACACTAATGATGAAAAATCTGAAAGTGAAATTAAGAAAACACTCCCATTTACCACTGCAACAAAAAGAATAAAATATCTAGGAATAAACCTACCTACGGAGACAAAAGACCTGTATTCAGAAAATTATAAGACACTGATGAAAGAGATTATAGATGATAGAAACAGATGGAGAGATATACCATGTTCTTGGATTGGAAGAATCAACATTGTGGAAATTACTATACTACCCAAAGCAATATACAGATTCAATGCAATCCCTATCAAATTACCACTGGTATTTTTCACAAGACTAAGACGAAAAAGTTCACCATTTTTATGTAATCACAAAAGACCCCAAATAGCCCAAGAAATCTTGAGAAAGAAAAATGGAGCTGGAGGAATCAGGCTCCCTGACTTCAGACTATACTATAAAGCTACAGTAATCAAGACAGTATGGTACTTACACAAAAACAGAAATATAGATCAATGGAACAGGATAGAAAGCCCAGAGATAAACGCACACACATATGGTCACCTTATCTTTGATAAAGGAGGCAAGAATATACAGTGGAGAAAAGACAGCCTCTTCAATAAGTGGTGCTGGGAAAACTGGACAGCTAGATGTAAAAGAATGAAATTAGAACACTGCCTAACACCATACAGAAGAATAAACTCAAAATGGATTAAATATCTAAATGTAAGGGCAGACACTTTCAAACTCTTAGAGGAAAACATAGGCAGAACACTCTATGACATAAATCACAACAAGATCTTTTTTGACCCACCTGCTAGAGAAATGTAAATAAAAACAAAAATAAACAAGTGGAGGAGGAGCTTCAAGACGGCAGAAGAATAAGATGCGGAGGTCACCTTCCTCCCCACAAATACATGAGAAATACATCTACATGTAGAACACTCCTACAGAACACCTACTGAACGCTGGCAGAAGACCTCAGACCTCCAAAAGGCAAGAAACTCCCCACATACCTGGGTAGGGCCAAAGAAAAAAGAAAAAACAGAGGCAAAAGAATAGGGATGGGATCTGCACCAGTGGGAGGGAGCTGTGAACGAGGAAAGGTTTCCACGCACAAGGAATCCCCTTCTCGGGAGGAGACTGCGCGTGGTGGAGGGGGGAAGCTTCGGAGCCATGGAAGAGGGTGCAGCAACAGAGGTGCGGAGGGCAAAGTGGAGAGATTCCTGCAGAGAGGATTGGTGCTGACCAGCACTCACCAGCCCGAGAGGCTTGTCTGCTCAACAACTGGGGCGGGCAGGGGCTGGGAGTTGAGACTCAGGCTTCGGAGGTCGGATGCCGGAGAGGCCAGGGGTTGACTGCGTGAACACAGCTTAAAGGGGGCTAGTGCACCACAGCTAGCCAGGAGGGAGTCCGGGAAAAGGTCTAGAGCTGCTGAAGAGATAAGAGACTTATTCTTGCCTCTTTGTTTCCTGGTGCCGTGAGGAGAGGGTATTAAGAGCATCGCTTAAAGGAGTTCCAGAGATGGGCGTGAACCGCGGTTATCAGCGCAGACCCTAGAGATGGGCATGAGACGCTAAGGCTGCTGCTGCCATCACCAGGAAGCCTGTGTGCAAGTACAGGTCTCTATCCACACCGTCCCTCCCGGGAGCCTATGCAGCCCGCCACTGCCAGGGTCCCGTGATCAAGGAACAACTTCCCTGGGAGAACGTTTGGTGTGCCTCAGGCTGGTGCAACATAACCCTGGCATCTGCAGCCCCAGGCTCGCCCCGCATTCCATACCCCTCCCTCCCCCCGGCCTGAGTGAGCCATAGCCCCCGAATCAGCTGCTACTTTAACCATATCCTGTCTGAGCGAAGAACAGACGCTCTCAGGCAACCTACACGCAGAGGCGGGGCCAAATCCAAAGGTGAACCACAGGAGCTGTGAGAACAAAGAAGAGTAAGGAAAATTTCTCCCAGCAGCCTCAGGAGCAGCGGATTAATCTCCACAATCAACTTGATGTACCCTGAATGTATGGAATACCTGAATAGACAACGAATCATCCCAAATTGAGGAGGTGGACTTTGGGAGAAACAATATATTTTTCCCTTTCTCTCTTTTTGTGAGTGTGTATGTGTATGCTTCTGTGTGTGATTTTGTCTGTATAGCTTTGCTTTTACCATTTGTCCTAGGGCTCTCTCTGTCTGTTTTTTTTTATTACTTAACAAAACTTTTTTATTAATAATTATTTTTTATATTTTATTTTATTTTACTTTATTTTATTTTATTTTATCTTCTTCTTTAGTTCTTTATTTTATCCCTTTTATCCTAAACTGTGTGGAGGACAGGCTCTTGGTGCTCCAGCCAGGCATCAGGGCTGTGCCACTGAGGTGGGAGAGCGAAGTTCAGCATACTGGTCCACAGGAGACCTCCCAGCTCCACGTAATATCAAATGGCAAAAATATCCCAGAGATCTCCTTCTCAATGCCAAGACCCAACTCCACTCAATGACCAGCAAGCTGGACACCCTAAGCCAAACAACTAGGAAGACAGGAACACAACCTTATCTATTAGCACAGAGGCTGCCTAAAATCATAATAAGGCCACAGAAACCCTAAAACACACCACCAGATGTGGACCTGCCCACCAGAAAAACAAGATCCAGCCTCATCCACCAGAGCTCAGGCACTAGTTCCCTCCACCAGGAAGCCTACACAACCCACTGAACAAACCTTAGCCACTGGTGAAAGACACCAAAAACAATGGGAACTATGAACCTGCAGCCTGTGAAAAGGAGACCCCAAACACAGTAAGTTAAGCAAAATGAGAAGACAGAAAAACACACAGCAGATGAAGGAGCAAGGTAAAAACTCACCAGACCTAACAAAAGAAGAGGAAATAGGCAGTCTACCTGGAAAAGAATTCAGAATAATGATAGTAATGATGATCCAAAATCTTGGAAATAGAATGGAGAAAATACAAGAAACTTTTAACAAGGACCTAGAAGAACTAAAGAGCAAACAAACAGTGATGAACAACACAATAAATGAAATTAAAAATTCTCTAGAAGGGATCAATAGCAGAATAACTGAGGCAGAAGAACGGATAAGTGACCTGGAAGATAAAATAGTGGAAATAGCTACTGCAGAACAGAATAAAGAAAAAAGAATGAAAAGAATTGAGGACAGCCTCAGAGACTTCTGGGACAACATTAAACACACCAACATTCAAATTATAGGGGTCGCAGAAGAAGAAGAGAAAAAGAAAGAGACTGAGAAAATATTTGAAGAGATTATAGTTGAAAATTTCCCTAATATGGGAAAGAAAATAGTTAATCAATCCAGGAAGCACAGGAGTCCCATACAAGATAAATCCAAGGAGAATCATGCCAAGACACATATTAATCAAACTATCAAAAATTAAATACAAAGAAAAAATATTAAAAGCAGCAAGGGAAAAACAACAAACAACACATAAGGGAATCCCCATAAGGTTAACAGCTGATCTTTCAGCAGAAACTCTGCAAGCCAGAAGGGAGTGGCAGGACATATTTAAAGTGATGAAAGACAAAACCTACAACCAAGATGACTCTATCCAGCAAGGATCTCATTCAGATTTGATGGAGAAATTAAAACCTTTAGAGACAAGCAAAAGCTGAGAGAGTTCAGCACCACCAAACCAGCTTTACAACAAATGCTAAAGGAGCTTCTTTAGGCAGGAAACACAAGAGAAGGAAAAGACCTACAATAATAAACCCAAAACAATTAAGTAAATGGTAATAGGAACATACATATAGATAATTACCTTAAATGTAAATGGATTAAATGCTCCAACCAAAAGACATAGATTTGCTGTATGGATACGAAAACAAGACCCATATACATGCTGTCTACAAGAGACCCACTTCAGACCTAGGAACACATACAGACTGAAAGTAAGGGGATGGAAAAAGGTATTCCATGCAAATGGAACACAAAGGAAAGCTGGAGTAGCAATTCTCATATCACACAAAATAGATTTTAAAACAAAGGCTATTACAAGAGACAAAGTAGGACACTATATAATGATCAAGGGATCAATCCAAATAGAAGATATAACAATTGTAAATATTTATGCACCCAACATAGGACACCTCAATACATAAGGCAAATACAAACAGCCATAAAAGGGGAAATCGACAGTAACACAATCATAGTAGGGGACTTTAAGACCCCACTCTCACCAATGGACAGATCATCCAAAATGAAAGTATATAAGGAAACACCAGCTTTAAATGATACATTAAAGAAGATGGACTTAATTGATATTAATAGGACATTCCATCCAAAAACAACAGAATACACATTCTTCTCAAGTGCTAATGGAACATTCTCCAGGATAGATCATATCTTGGTTCACAAATTAAGCCTTGGTAAATTTAAGAAAATTGAAATCATATCAAGTATCTTTTCCAAGCACAACGCTATGAGACTAGATATCAATTACAGGAAAAAAGCTGTAAGAAATACAAACACATGAAGGCTAAACAACACACTACTTAATAACCAAGAGTTCACTGAAGAAATCAAAGAGCAAATGAAAAAATACCTAGAAATAAATGACAATGAAAACAACGACCCAAAAACCTATGGGATGCAGCCAAAGCAGTTCTAAGAGCGAAGTTTATAGCAATACAATCGTACCTTAAGAAACAAGAAACATCTCAAATAAACAACCTAACCTTACACCTAAAGCAATCAGAGAAAAAAGAACAAAAAAACCCCCAAGTTAGCAGAAGGAAAGAAATCATAAAGGTCAGATCAGAAATAAATGAAGTAAAGCAGAGCAGAGATCAATAAAACTAAAAGATGTTTCTTTGAGAAGATAAACAAAATTGATAAACCATTAGCCAGAGTCATCAAGAAAAAAATGGTGAAGACTCAAATCAATAGAATTAGAAATGAAAAAGAAGTAACATTTGATACTGCAGAAATACAAACGATCATGAGAGATTACTACAAGCCACTATATGCCAATAAAATGGACAACCCAAAAGAAATGGATGAATTCTTAGAAGTGCACAACCTTCCGAGATTGAACCAGGAAGAAATAGAAAATATGAAAAGACCAATCACAAGCACTGAAATTGAAACTGTGATTAAAAATCTTCCAACAAACAAAAGCCCAGGACCTGATGGCGTCACAGGTGAATTCTACAAAACATTTAGAGAAGAGCTAATACCTATCCTTCTCAAACTCTTCCAAAATATAGCAGAAGGAGGAACACTGCCAAACTCATTCTATAAGGCCACCCTCACTCTGATATCAAAACCAGACAAAAGTGTTCACAAAGAAAGAAAACCACAGGCCAATAACACTGATGAATATAGATGCAAAAATCCTCAACAAAATACTAGCAAACAGAATCCAACAGCACATTAAAAGTATCATGCAGTATGATCAAGTGGGGTTTATCCCAGGAATGCAAGGATTCTTCAATATACGCAAATCAATCAACGTCATGCACACTTTTAACAAATTGAAGGAGAAAAAACATGTGATCATCTTAATAGATGCAGATAAAGCTTTCAACAAAATTCAACACCCATTTATGATAATAACCCTCTGGAAAGTAGGCATAGAGGGAACTCTCCTCAACATAATAAAGGCCATATATGGCAAACCCACAGCCAACATCATCCTCAATGGTGAAAAACTGAAACCATTTCCAGTAATCAGGAACAAGACAAGTTTGCCCACTCTCATCACTATTATTCAACATAGTTTTGTAAGTTTTAGCCACAGCAATCAGAGAAGAAAGAGAAATAAAAGGAATCCAAATCGAAAAAGAAGAAGTAAAGCTGTCACTGTTTGCAGATGACATGATACTAAACATAAGGAATCCTAAAGATGCTACCAGAAAACTACTAGAGCTAATCAATGAATTTGGTAAAGTAGCAGGATACAAAATTAATGCACAGAAATCTCTTGCATTCCTATACACTAATGATGAAAAATCTGAAAATGAAATTAAGAAAACACTCCCATTTACCATTGCAACAAAAAGAATAAAATATCTGCAAATAAACCTACTTAAGGAGACAAAAGACCTATATGCAGAAAATTATAAGACACTGATGAAAGAAATTAAAGATGATACAAATAGATGGAGAGATATACCATGTTCTTGGATTGGAAGAGTCAACATTGTGAAAATGACTCTACTACCCAAAGCAATCTACAGATTCAATGCAATCCCTATCAAACTACCCCTGGCATTTTTCATGGAACTAGAACAAAAAATTTCACAATTTATATGGAAATACAAAAGACCCCCAAAAGCCAAAGTAATCTTGAGAAAGAAAAACTGAGCTGGAGGAATCTGTCTCCCTGAGTTCAGACTATACTACAAAGCTACAGTAATCAAGACAGTATGGTACTGGCACAGTAACAGAAATACAGATCAATGGAACAGGATAGAAAGGCCAGAGATAAACCCACGCACATATGGTCACCTCATCTTTGATAAAGGAGGCAAGCATATACAGTGGAGAAAAGACAGCCTCTTCAATAAGTGGTGCTGGGAAAACTGGACAGCTACATGTAAAAGAATGAAATTAGAACACTCCCTAACACCATACACAACAATAAACTCAAAATGGATTAATGACCTAAATGTCAGGCCAGACACCATCAAACTCTTAGAGGAAAATATAGGCAGAACACTCTATGACAAAAATCACAGCAAGAGCACAGATTAACCAAGATGGCGGAGTAGAAGGACGTGCTCTCACTCCCTCTTGTGAGAGCACCAGAATCACAACTGGCTTCTGGACAATCATTGACAGGAAGACCCTGGACTTCACCAAGGAGGATACCCCACGTCCAAGGACAGAGGAGAAGCCACAGTGAGACAGTAGGAGGGGCGCAATCAGAGTAAAATCAAATCCCATAACTGCTTGGTGGGTGACTCACAGACTGGCAAACACTTATACCACAGAAGTCCACCCACTGGAGTGAAGGTTCTGAGCCCCATGTCAGGCTTCCCAACCTGGGGGTCCGGCAACGGGAGGAGGAATTCCTAGAGAATCAGACTTTGAAGCCTAGTGGGAATTGATTGCAGGACTTTGACAGGACTGGGGGAAACAGAGACTCCACTCTTGGAGGGCACACACAAAGTAATGTGTGCATCGGGACCCAGGGGAAGGAGCAGTGACCCTGGGGAGACTGAACCAGACCTACCTGCTGGTGTTGGGGGGTCTCCTGCAGAGGCGAGTGGTGGCTCTGTTTCACCGTGGGGATAAGGACACTGGCAGCAGAGGTTCTGGGAAGTTCTCCTTGGCGTGAGCCCTCCCAGAGTCTGCCATTAACCCCACCAAAGAGCACGGGTAGGCTCCAGTGTTGGGTTGCCTCAGGCAAAACAACCAACAGGGAGGGAACCCAGCCCCACCCATCAACAGTCAAGTGGATTAAGGTTTTACTGCGCTCTGACCGCCACAGCAACAGTCAGCTCTACCCACCACCAGAGCCTCCCATCAAGCCTCTTAGATAGCCTCAACCACCAGAGGGCAGACAACAGAAGCAAGAAAAACTACAATCCTGCAGCCTGTGGACCAAAAACCACAGTTACAGAAAGATAGAGAAGATGAAAAGGCAGAGGGCTATGTACCAGATGAAGGAACAAGAAAAAAACCCCAGAAAAACAACTAAATGAAGTGGAGATAGGCAACCTTCCAGAAAAAGAATTCAGAATAATGATAGTGAAGATGATCCAGGACCTCGGAATAAGAATGGACGCAAAGATTGAGAAGATGCAAGAAATGATTAACAAACACCTAGAAGAATTAAAGAACAAACAAACAGAGATGACCAATACAATAACTGAAATGAAAACTACACTAGAAGGAATCAATAGCAGAATAACTGAGGCAGAAGAACGGATAAGTGACCTGGAAGACAGAATGGTGGAATTCACTGCTGCGGAACAGACTAAAGAAAAAAGAATGAAAAGAAATGAAGACAGCCTAAGAGACCTCTGGGAAAACATTAATTGCAACAACATTCGCATTATAGGGGTCCCAGAAGGAGAAGACAGAGAGAAAGGACCAGAGAAAATATTTGAAGAGATTATAGTCGAAAACTTCCCTAACATGGGAAAGGAAATAGCCACCCAAGTCCAGGAAGCGCAGAGAGTCCCATACAGAATAAACCCAAGGAGAAACACACCGAGACACATAGTAATCAAAGTGGCAAAAATTAAAGACAAAGAAAAATTATTGAAAGCAGCAATGGAAAAACGACAAATAACATACAAGGGAACTCCCATAAGGTTAACAGCTGATTTCTCAGCAGAAACTCTACAAGCCAGAAGGGAGTGGCATGATATACTTAAAGTGATGAAAGGGAAGAACCTATAACCAAGATTACTCTACCCAGCAAGGATCTCATTTAGATTTGATGGAGAAATCAAAAGCTTTACAGACAAGCAAAAGCTAAGAGAATTCAGCACCACCAAACCAGCTCTACAACAAATGCTAAAGGAACTTCTCTAAGCGGGAAACACAAGAGAAGAAAAGGACCTACAAAAACAAAGCCAAAACAATTAAGAAAATGGTCATAGGAACATACATATCGATAATTACCTTAAACGTGAATGGATTAAATGCCCCAACCAAAAGACATAGACTGGCTGAATGGATACAAAAACAAGACCCATATATATGCTGTCTACAAGAGACCCACTTCAGACCTAGGGACACATACAGACTGAAAGTGAGGGGATGGAAAAAGATATTTCATGCGAATGGAAATCAAAAGAAAGCTGGAGTAGCTATACTCATATCAGATAAAATAGACTTTAAAATAAAGAATGTTACAAGAGACAAGGAAGGACACTACATAATGATCCAGGGATCAATCCAAGAAGAAGATATAACAATTATAAATATATATGCACCCAACATAGGAGCACCTCAATACATAAGGCAACTGCTAACAGCTATAAAAGAGGAAATCGACAGTAACACAATAATAGTGGGGGACTTTAACACCTCACTTACACCAATGGACAGATCATCCAAAATTAAAATAAATAAGGAAACAGAAGCTTTAAATGACACAATAGACCAGCTAGATTTAATTGATATATATAGGACATTCCATCCAAAAACAGCAGATTACACGTTCTTCTCAAGTGCGCACGGAACATTCTCCAGGATAGATCACATCTTGGGTCAAAAATCAAGCCTCAGTAAATTTAAGAAAATTGAAATCATATCAAGCATCTTTTCTGACCACAACGCTATGAGATTAGAAATGAATTACAGGGAAAAAAACGTAAAAAAGACAAACACATGGAGGCTAAACAATACGTTACTAAATAACCAAGAGATCACTGAAGAAATCAAAGAGGAAATAAAAAAATACCTAGAGACAAATGACAATGAAAACACGACGACCCAAAACCTATGGGATGCAGCAAAAGCAGTTCTAAGAAGGAAGTTTATAGCTATACAAGCCTACCTAAAGAAACAAGAAAAATCTCAAGTAAACAATCTAACCTTACACCTAAAGCAACTAGAGGAAGAAGAACAAAAAAACCCCAAAGTTAGCAGAAGGAAAGAAATCATAAAGATCAGAGCAGAAATAAATGAAATAGAAACAAAGAAAACAATAGCAAAGATCAATAAAACTAAAAGTTGGTTCTTTGAGAAGTTAAACAAAATTGATAAGCCATTAGCCAGACTCATCAAGAAAAAGAGGGAGAGGACTCAAATCAATAAAATCAGAAATGAAAAAGGAGAAGTTACAACAGACACCGCAGAAATACAAAACATCCTAAGAGACTACTACAAGCAACTTTATGCCAATAAAATGGACAACCTGGAAGAAATGGACAAATTCTTAGAAAGGTATAACCTTCCAAGACTGAATCAGGAAGAAACAGAAAATATGAACAGACCAATCACAAGTAATGAAATTGAAACTGTGATTAAAAATCTTCCAACAAACAGAAGTCCAGGACCAGATGGCTTCACAGGTGAATTCTATCAAACATTTAGAGAAGAGCTAACACTCATCCTTCTCAAACTCTTCCAAAAAATTGCAGAGGAAGGAACACTCCCAAACTCATTCTATGAGGCCACCATCACCCTGTTACAAAACCAGACAAAGACACTACAAAAAAAGAAAATTACAGACTAATATCACTGATGAATATAGATGCAAAAATCCTCAACAAAATACTAGCAAACAGAATCTAACAACACATGAAAAGGATCATACACCACGATCAAGTGGGATTTAGCCGAGGGATGCAAGGATTCTTCAATAAACGCAAATGAATCAATGTGATACACCATATTAACAAATTGAAGAATAAAAACCATATGATCATCTCAGTAGATGCAGAAAAAGCTTTTGACAAAATTCAACGCCCATTTCTGATAAAAACTCTCCAGAAAGTGGGCATAGAGGGAACCTACCTCAACATAATAAAGGCCATATATGACAAACCCACAGCAAACATCATTCTCAACGGTGAAAAACTGAAAGCATTTCCTCTAAGATCAGGAACGAGACAAGGATGTCCACTCTCACCACTATTATTCAACATAGTTCTGGAAGTCCTAGCCACGGCAATCAGAGAAGACAAAGAAATAAAAGGAATACAAATTGGAAAAGAAGAAGTAAAACTGTCACTGTTTGCGGATGACATGATACTATACATAGAGAATCCTAAAACTGCCACCAGAAAACTGCTAGAGCTAATGAATGAATATGGTAAAGTTGCAGGATACAAAATGAATGCACAGAAATCTCTTGCATTCCTATACACTAATGATGAAAAATCTGAAAGAGAAATTATGGAAACACTCCCATTTACCATTGCAACAAAAAGAATAAAATACCTAGGAATAAACCTACCTAGGGAGACAAAAGACCTGTATGCAGAAAACTATAAGACACTGATGAAAGAAATTAAAGATGATACCAACAGATGGAGAGATATACCATGTTCTTGGATTGGAAGAATCAACATTGTGAAAATGAGTATACTACCCAAAGCAATCTACAGATTCAATGCAATCCCTATCAAATTACCAATGGCATTTTTTACGGAGCTAGAACAAATCATCTTAAAATTTGTATGGAGACACAAAAGACCCCGAATAGCCAAAGCAGTCTTGAGGCAAAAAATGGAGCTGGAGGAATCAGACTCCCTGACTTCAGACTATACTACAAAGCTACAGTAATCAAGACAATATGGTACTGGCACAAAAACAGAAACATAGATCAAAGGAACAAGATAGAAAGCCCAGAGATTAACCCACGCACCTATGGTCAACTAATCTATGACAAAGGAGGCAAAGATATACAATGGAGAAAAGACAGTCTCTTCAATAAGTGGTGCTGGGAAAACTGGACAGCTACATGTAAAAGAATGAAATTAGAATACTCCCTAACACCATACACAAAAATAAACTCAAAATGGATTAGAGACCTAAATATAAGACTGGACACTATAAATCTCTTAGAGGAAAACATAGGAAGAACACTCTTTGACATAAATCACAGCAAGATCTTTTTTGATCCACCTCCTAGAGTAATGGAAATAAAAACAAAAATAAACAAGTGGGACCTAATGAAACTTCAAAGCTTTTGCACAGCAAAGGAAACCATAAACAAGACGAAAAGACAACCCTCAAAATGGGAGAAAATATTTGCAAATGAATCAATGGACAAAGGATTAATCTCCAAAATATATAAACAGCTCATTCAGCTCAATATCAAAGAAACAAACACCCCAATCCAAAAATGGGCAGAAGACCTAAACGGACATTTCTCCAAAGAAGACATACAGACGGCCCCGAAGCACATGAAAAGATGCTCAACATCACTAATTATTAGAGAAATGCAAATCAAAACTACAATGAGGTATCACCTCACTCCTGTTAGAATGGGCATCATCAGAAAATCTACAAACAACAAAGGCTGGAGAGGGTGTGGAGAAAAGGGAACCCTCTTGCACTGTTGGTGGGAATGTAAATTGATACACCCACTATGGAGAACAATATGGAGGTTCCTTAGAAAACTAAAAATAGAATTACCATATGACCCAGCAATCCCACTACTGGGCATATACCCAGAGAAAACCGTAATTCAAAAAGACACATGCACCCGAATGTTCATTGCAGCACTATTTACAATAGCCAGGTCATGGAAGCAACCTAAATGCCCATCAACAGACGAATGGATAAAGAAGTTGTGGTACATATATACAATGGAATATTACTCAGCCATAAAAAGGAACGAAATTGAGTCATTTGTTGAGATGTGGATGGATCTAGAGACTGTCATACAGAGTGAAGTAAGTCAGAAAGAGAAAAACAAATATCGTATATTAATGCATGTATGTGGAACCTAGAAAAATGGTACAGATGAGCCAGTTTGCAGGGCAGAAGTTGAGGCACAGATGTAGAGAATGGACATATGGACACCAAGGGGGGAAAACTGCGGTGAGGTGGGTATGGTGCTGTGCTGAATTGGGCGATTGGGATTGACATGTATACACTGATGTGTATAAAATTGATGCCTAATAAGAACCTGCAGTATAAAAAAACAAACAAAACAACTAATACTAATCTTTCATTGGGTTATTTGTATGGAAATATGTTAATATAAATGTTTCAGACATTACATGATATTTCTAAAAATCTTATATTTGTATTTGTATGGAAATATGTATGGATATATGTTAATATAAATGTTTCAGACATTACATGAAATTTCTAAAAATCTTATATGTTCTGGTATAATGTTGTAAGTAATAATCCTAGTTATTACTTTAAAATGTATATCTCAGAAATAACTAATTTTCTTGTCAACTGCATTATTATGAACTCTCATCAAATCTTTAACCGTGGTCATTTTTAAGTCTTTTGTCATTTACAGACAGTTCTGGGTGTACTCTGATGATTTTGCAAATATGTTCCTATAAAAGTGTTTCATCTTCAAGAAATTCATGGAAAAGACTCTGACAAGTACAGGTTTCTGGTAACTGACTGTACTGCTGAACTGAATGAATAAGCATTTCCAGAACTCTAATGAAAAACTGATGAACTCATAAAAGTGCTAACAAAAGATCAAGATGAAAAAAAAAATTAATTACATGGGACTGAGTGAACTGATGAGGATGAGTATAATTTTTGTGACTTTCTGTCTGAATTAAAAAAAAAAATCCCACAAGGACTCAGAGGCAAAGAATATACAAATCAATTTTCACTGCAAAGTAAAGGAGCTGTTACAGTGGAGGATTACTGGACTGAATGTGAATATTATGACATAGTATGAGTGTGTTTCATGTTTGGTAATTGCAATCATTGTTGCTTTTGTTGTGGTCATCCATTTACAATGCTTGGTGTCAGTTTATTTATCGCTTGTAAAAATAAAATACAGTGTGTGTGTGTGAAAAAAAAATCACAGCAAGATCCTTTTTGACCCACCTGCTAGAGAAATGGAAATAAAAACAAAAATAAACAAATGGGACCTAATGAAACATAAAAGCTTTTGCACAGCAAAGGAAACCATAAACAAGACGAAAAGACAACCCTCAGAATGGGAGAAAATATGTGCAAGTGAAGCAACTGACAAAGGATTAATATCCAAAATTTACAAGCATCTCATGCAGCTCAATAACTAAAAAACAAACAACCCAATCCAAAAATGGGCTGAAGACCTAAACAGACATTTCTCCAAAGAAGACATACAGATTGCCAAGAAACACATGAAATAATGCTCAGCATCATTAATCATTAGAGAAATACAAATCAAAACTACAATGAGATATCATCTCACACTGGCCAGAATGGCGGTCATCAAAAAATCTACAAGCAATAAATGCTGGAGAGGGTGTGGAGAAAAGGGTACTCTCTTGCACTGTTGGTGGGAATGTAAATTGATACAGCCACTATGGAGAACAGTATGGAGGTTCCTTAAAAAACGTAAAATAGAACTACCATACGACCCAACAATCCCACTACTGGGCATATTCCCTGAGAAAACCATAATTTAAAAAGAGTCATGTACCAAAATGTTCATTGCAGCTTTATTTACAATAGCCAGGACATGGAAGCAACCTAAGTGTCCATCATCGGATGAATGGATAAAGAAGATGTGGCACATATATACAATGGAATATTACTCAGCCATAAAAAGGAACGAAAGTGAGTTATTTGTAGTCAGGTGGATGGACCTAGAGACTGTCATACAGAGCGAAGTAAGTCAGAAAGAGAAAAACAAATACAGTATGCTAACACATATGTATGGAATCTAAAAAACAAAAACAAAAACAAAATGCTCATGAAGAACCTAGGGGCAAGATGGGAATAAAAATGCAGACCTACTAGAGAATGGACTTGAGTATATGGGGAGGGGGAATGGTAAGCTGGGACAAAGTGAGAGAGTGTCATGGACATATATACACTACCAAATGTAAAATAGATAGCTAGTGGGAAGCAGCCGCATAGCACAGGGAGATCAGCTCGGTGCTTTGTGACCACCTAGAGGGGTGGGATAGGGAGGGTGGGAGGGAGGGAAATGCAAGAGGGAAGAGATATGGGGATACATGTATATATATAACTGATTCACTTTGTTATAAAGCAGAAACTAACATACCACTGTAAAGCAATTATACTCCAATAAAGATGTAAAAAAATAAAGAAATAAATAAATGTTAAAAAAAAAACAGAAAACTTAATTGGCACTGCAGTCTTTAACTATGGGAGTAGAAAACTCACTATTTTTGTTTTTAGCCTCAAAAATATGAACAATCGCATTGGGTTCTATCACCAATTATATAATTTGGCCAATCTGGAAATAATCTAAATGCTTTAACAGGAACTATTATCGTTTATACGTCAATTATATTTCAAAAACAAACAAATAAACAAACAAACTCAAAGATAAAGAGATGGGATTTGTGTTTACCAGAGGTGGGGGTGGAAGAAGGGGAAATGGATGAAGCCAGTTGAAAAGTAACTTTTAGTTATATGATAAATAAATACTAGAGATATAAGGTACAACATAATAAATATGATTAACACTGCTCTATGTTATATACGAAAGTAGTTAAGAGAGTAAATCCTAATAATTCTCATCACAAGGAGAAAAATTTTTTTATTTCTTTAATGTATCTATATGAGATGATGGATGTTCACCAAACTTATTGTGATAATCATTTCATGACATACATAAGTCAAATCAGTATGCTGTACACCTTACACTTATACAGTGCTGTATGTCAATTATATCTCAATGTAACTGCAAGAAAAATAAGTTAAAAACAGCTGAAAAGAGGAGGAAAAATCAGCAACCTGTTAACCGGTAAAAGTTAATTCTCTCTCAAAATCAAATTCAGTGGAATTATAGTATATAATGTGGTAGATTTTGTTCAAGAAGGAAGGTGACGAAACAGACACAAAAGGAGTTCTTTATAAGAAGAAACCTGCTAACCATCACAGATTCTTTAATTTTTTTATGAATCACTTTTTCCAAACTCAGATCGATATGAAGCACATTCTCCTCAACTGTTAAAGACCCCGAATCAATGCCAACAGAACCAAATACTTCATTATGCTGAAAAGCCATTTCAGCTGGTAATGGCAATTCCAGACAGTCTCTGATGAGAGACTGGCCATCCCTGTCATGACAATCAACATCACACTTTCATCTTTTTTATTTACTCCAGATGACAAAGCACTCCAGGCCATTAGAATAGTCTCCATTTCTTGTTCATCTTCATTCATAAATTATTCTCTGTTTATCTGAAATCTCACATAATCCTTTGGAAGATTTTCAGTTTTCTTTATTTCAAAAGGGTCAGTAAAATTAATTTTCTCATTTAGTTCAAGGTATGTAGGAATTGATACAGGGTTTTCAAATATCAGACAAATTTGAAAATTATATACCAACTCCAGTGTCTGTTGCTATTAGATTTTTTTCTCCATTTTATACTTGTCTTTAGCTGTTGTAGCTTTCAGATAACTAGGAAAGATTGCTTGACGCTATGTAGAACTGAAAGTTCTGCCTAACTTTTAGGAAGTGGTTTGCTCGTATTCTTTACCTACACCTGTATTCTAGATCTACAGCAGTATCAGGGAATACATGTGCTATTAATTCAGGTTTTTCAGGAGTTACACCGTTTTTTTCTGCCTGCTGAGTTTTCCCTGTCTGCATCATAGGTAGGCTGTGCACATATTAGTATTATTCAGTCAAAACTGAATGTAACTTAAGAAATTTAAATTTAATGAAGAGGCAGAACTTTCTAAATTTTCATTGTTCTAATCCATATTTTTTTGTAGAAAGAATGGGAGTCATAATACTTACATGCTTGCTTGAGTCACTTAATCTATTAATATTTATAAAGGCAAAAATGAATCTATGTGGTCATTGGAAAATTTTGATTGCTTAAAGGCATTCTGTATTAAGGATTCCAATTCTTCAGTTAGCTACACGTCCAAAAATGAATCCATTTTTGAATCTTCATCCTCTCCTTAAGAAAGATACTTTCCATTATTTCACTTCCCGATGCAATTTCTTGGTTCTCAAAATCACCTAAACTCTTGGAGAAGACTCTTCTTTCTGACAATCCCAATAGAAAATCCATTACATTTTCAACTCAGAGGATTGTTGCGAGTATTAAATGAGATAATCCATGGAAAAATGCTGTGCACAGGCCTGGCATTTAGTAAGCACCCAGCTCTGTTCCCCATGAAATCATATTCAGAAAGCATCGGGTGGTCTATATCCAGGTCCAGGTCAGAAAATGTCTGTGAGACTGGTGAAGTGCTCCAGCTGACTGATTTCATCTTGTCCATCCTAGGTTTTAGAAAGACTAGATATGGTTGCCTCCTCGTCACTAGCAAAACCTGCTTGATGACTTCCTTGGAGTTTGCAGTCTTCTAATAAGACTTCCTCCAAGATTCTTCCTTCTCTTTGTCATTCTGACTTCCAAAACCTAAAATGCTTCTCCTTTTTACTTATCTTTTCTTTCTTTTTTTAACTGAAGTATAGTTGATTTACAATGTTGTGTTAATTTCTGCTGTACAGCAAAGTGATTCAGTAATACATATATATTCTTTTTTTAATATTTTTTTCCATAGTGGTTTATCACAGGATCACTGTGTCCTTTCTTTCTTTCTTATGATGTTTCATACTGAAGACGTACCTGAAAGAAAATAGATTTATATTGCTTTACAATCCAATGGTGTTAGGACTTTTTAATTAAATGTGCTGTGTCATATCTCTCTCCACCTTCTGAAACTGCAGTGTCTAATACGGTAACCATCAGCCAGATGTGCCTTTATGGGAAAACATTCAGAAAATAATAAAATTCTACCTTCTCTCTGGGGTTGATGCCCTCAACATGCTAAATGAGACCACAGTGTTATCTGTAAATGTGATCCTTCCTGTTACACAACATAATATTTTTCTGTACCTGGAACACTCAGGTCTATATTCAGGACATCTTTTTCCCCATAAATAAAGTACCATGTGTCAGACACAGACATGATCTCATTTAATCTTCCCTTAAGCAAAACTGTTTTGTAGCAACATGATACTGTATCCTGGAATCATAGACTCCTAGAGACAGACAGGACCTTAGCAGCATCCTCAGTTTTCACAGTCAGTGGAGGAATTCCAACATGACCTCTGTGGTAGATTTCCACCCAGAAGTGGAATTCCCACCTCAGTGACAGACAGCTCCACTTCTTGAAGTATTTCTTTCCCCTTTTTATGGTTCTTCTGCTCTCCAACTTTCACATTATGTAATTTTCAAACATGGAGAAAAGTTGGAAGAATAGTACATTGACAAACTCTGTATTAGTTAATCATTAGAATCAACAATTGTAAATGTTTTTCTTATGTTTTCTTGTATTTTTATCTTGCTGAGCTATTTGACAATCTCAATCACATAAGCTCAGAATCAAACAAAATTGAAAGTAATTCCCTAATATCATCTAATACACAATTCATATTCAAATTTTTCAGTTGCTTTAAAAATGACTTTTACAACTTTTATTAAAACCAGAAAACAATCTATGTTCATGTATTACATTTTGTTATTACATCTCTTTAATGTAGAGTGTGCTTTCCTTTTCTCTTTTTCAATTTTCCTTTTAAATTTTCCCAGCTTTATTAAGGTATAAATGACAAATAAAATTGTATATATTTAAAGGGTACACTGTCATTATTTGGTATATGAATACATTGTGAAATGATTTTCACAATCAAATTAACACATCAGTCACCTCACATAGTTACTTTCTTTCCCCCCTCCCCGTGGTGAGAATGCTTAAGATCTACTCTTTTAGCAAATTTTGAGTACACAATACAGCATTATTAATTGTAGTCACCGTTCTGTATATTTTATCCTCAGAACTAATTCTGAAAGTTTGTGCTCCTTGACCAGTATTCCACTATTTCTCCCACCATCCAATCCATGGCAACCAACATATAACACTCTGTTTCTATGAGTTCGAAGGGTTTTTTGTTTTTTAGATTCCACATGTAACTGATAACATGCAGTATTTGTCTTTGACATATTTTGCTTAGCATAATGAACTCAGTGTTCATCCATGTTTTCACAAATGGCAGATTTTCTTCTTTTGTATTGCTGAATAATATTTCATTCTTATATGAATCACACACATATATACATAATGACATATAAAATATATATAACATTTTCTTTATCCATTCATCTGTCCACAAACACTTAGGTTATTTCTATGTCTTGGCTATTGTAAATAATACTGCAATAAATATGGAGTGAAGATATCTCTTTGAGATACTGATTTCATTTCCTTCAGTTATACACCCAGAAGTGGGTTTCCTAGATCATATGATAGTTATATATTTAATTTTTTTATAAACTTCCATACCATTTTTCATAGTGGCTGTACCAATTTTATTTTTATGTGATTGTTAATGGGATATTTTCTTAATTTCTCTTTCTTTGTTATTAGTGTATAGAAATGCAGAAAGAATAGTCACTAATAATAGTGATGAGTCGATTGGAGATTCATGCAGAAAAAATGAAAATTGATGCTTATTTCATGCCTTATATAGAAACACACACATGCACACACTAATAATGCCCATGTGGAATTTAAATCTATGTGTGAAAGGTAAACAATAAACATTTTAGAATACATTCTAATGGAGTATATAATGACATAGGTGTAGAAAAAGACTTCTTAAATACTATACAAAAAGCTTTGAACATAAAAAAGATTGAAGAATCAGATTACACTAAAGCTGTGAACAAATCTTCACTGAAATATAGCACTAAAATAATGAAAATGTGAGTCACAATATGGGAGAAAGTATGTTAGGCACACACAACAGAGAAAGGCCCCCTCTCTAGATTATATAATGTGCTTCTACAAATCAATAAGAACAAGACTCGTTTAAAAAATTGGGAAGACATTTGTGCAAGTGCTTCTCAAAAGGGAGGTTTTCAAATGATTGATGTTTATATAAAAAGTTGCTCAACATCATTAGTCATCAGGAAATGTACATTAAAACAACCAAGACACAACACTACAAACCCATCATGATGGCTAAAATTTCAAGGCTGTCAGGAACTGCATTCTATTGCTGCTGCAAGTATAAATTGACACCACCATTTTGGAAAAATATTTTGCAGTATGCTGAGTTTAAACAAAAGTACATCCCTACGACCTGGCAATTTCAGCTCCAGGTCATGGGTAACAAAAGCCATATACAAGTTTTATTTTGTACACACCTGAAGATGAGGATTAAAAGTCAAACCTGCTACACAAAATTAGTAGTCAGAAAGTTTCTTGATGAGTCAAGAAGCAAAGCAGTGTGTCATCTTTCATTCCTCAGCTGTCATGGATCAGTTGCCTCTGGAGGATGAGGCCGGTCGGCCAGTAGCTGAGAGGAGGCAGGTATGAGAGCACAAGAGCAGTGGTCCAGCTGTCACTGCTGGAGGAAGTCCAGTCTACTGAGCAGAACATCCTTTATCCAGAGAGAAATCAATATGTGGTAACCTAACACTGTGATGGAGTGCTGAGTTGGGGAGAGGATCTGATACCCCTTTATAGGGTTTCTCCAAAAGCAGTTGGAGCCTGGGATAAGCAATTAGGTTGTTGAAAGGCTCAGCACTCCAAGCAAGAAGTCTGCATGGTGATGTCAGCCAGAAGAGAGGCTACGGAGGAGGAGCTGGATTCGCTGAGCTTAGGGTCAGATGTTCAGACCTCTTGATAGGAACTTGGCAAGAGAACAGCAACATCTACCAGAAAGGAATTAGGATTCCAAGAGAGAAACTCTGCCACATCTTTCAAATTGGGACCACTAAGTGAGGATTCGTTCAGTGAGAAAGTGGCCTCAAGCTGTGGTGGACTTTGTCAGCATTCCCAGGTCTCCTCCCCATTCCCAGCTCAGGCCAGCATCCCCACAAGTGAGAACAGTTGCCTGCCCCATAACGACTACCTGCTGATAAAATGAGAAGAGCAGGGGCAGAGTGCCAGGTATACAGAGAGCTTTCCCTCTCCCAGCAGCATGACATTTCCCAGGAGGAGCTGTTTCTTCCAGCCTGGATCCTGGAGCCCAGGAGACACGTGGGTCAGACCTGTAGCCAACATGTAGGCATCATATAACCTGTGCAGGAATTACTGTTTGTTGGTGGAAGCCACTGAGATTTTAGGGTTGTCAGTTCCCACAGCAAAGCTGACTACACAACACTGAATTCTTGCATGAACCGGTGGAGCTGCCCCAACAGAACTGCCCTGAAAGTGCAGGGAAGCCTGGAGCACATGGTGGAGGGTGGAGGGCAGGTGACTGGAGGGGGGTGGGACCTGGACACAGGGAGGCCCCAGGGAATTGTGTGCTTTCAGTGTGTTCCATGTGGTTCATAACAATCTGGAAAATTATCCCAGATCCATGTGGGTACAGAGAACAAGACTACCGGCAAATCTTACTACCCAATTTCTATTTAATAAGTGTCAAATGCAACTTAGTGTCACAGTTGATTTTTATATTGGTAATGTTTTCCTGAGGTGGCTCTTTTCATATACTTGAGAGTCCTCTAGTTTCATATCTTCTTTGTATTTGTGTAGATTACCTAACGATGCTGATGGTTTATTCAATTTTTATATTCCAAATCCTTCCTATCCTTTAAGGACTAGATCCAATGTCATTATCTTTGATAAAACCCCCTTCAGTCTCCCTGGTTGGAAGGAGAAAGTCTCCCTCCTTGAGTTATAGTGATACTAATTTCCTCCTTGCTTGAGGGTCTTGTGTTATAGGGATTTATGCCATCAACTTTTTAGGGGTATATACATTTTATTATGCCCCTTCTTAGCTGGTATTATGTTTAGATTTCTGTAGTAATCATTTAAGAATTATTCATTTGTATTTCATGGGTCCTATAAAATATTTTTTGAGGGAAAATTCTCTCAACCTTGTTTTCAAGTTCTGTTTGACTGCCAGGACTCTATTGCTCTCTGAGCCTGTAACATGAAACTGACTCTAAATAAAGTATGTTTCTTGAGATACTGCCAGGGTTTTTATTAAAATTATTTTTGCCCAAATAAAAATGAGTAGCAAAAACTGAGTAGCTCAAACCTTAAAAAAACAAGTAAAGGAGTTGTGGTAACTCAACTTCCCTCAAATTCATAGGAAATATATTTTGTCATAGGAAGAAAAAAAACACACTAATTACTGGATACACTTTGTTCTTTTTTCATTTACCAGCCATAAATTCATCTATTGCTACCAAAATAGAGAATTATCTATACAAATGAAGGAAAACAGAATCTAAAACACTGTTAGAAGCCTCAGGCCATTTACACATTCCACAAGTTGCACTGATAACAAGGAACACAGAAGCTGTCTAAATATTTCAATACTTAGGCAAGTTAAGTTTGTAAATAAAAATATTTTGGAATTGGGGCAGAGAGTCTTTCTCATGGGAAAGCACTCCCAGACAATAATATTTACCAGTGTCATACCCCCTAGTGTGATTGACCCCTTTATCATTATGTAATGCCCCTCTTTGTCTCTTATTATAGTCTTTGTTTTAGAGTCTATTTGTCTGATGTAAGTATAGCTACCCCGGCTTTCTTTTGGTTTCCGTTTGCATGGAATATGTTTTTCCATCTCTTTACTGTCAGTGCGTGCCCTTATATCTGGGGTGAGTCTTTTATAGGTAACATGTAGATGGTCTTGTTTTTTATCCATTCAGTCACTCTGTCTTTTGATTTGAGAATTTAGTCCATTTACATTCAAAGTAATTATTGATAGGCATGTACTTATTGCCATTTCGTTAATTGTTTTCTGGCTGTTTTGTAATTCCTCTGGTCCTTTCTTCTCCTGCTCTAAACTTTTTTCAAGGCTTGAAGACTTTCTCTTTATGCTTAGATTCCTTTCTTATTATCATTTGTGCATCTACTTTAGGTTTTCATTTTGTGGTTACCATGAGGCTCACATATAACAGCCTATATATATAAAAGTCTATTTTATGTTGATAGCAACTTGAGTTTGAACACTTTCTAAAGGTCTACATTTTAACCTCCCCCACCACATGTTTTATGTTTTTGATGTCAATTTTTACTTTGTTTTATCTTGTGTATCTCTTGATTAACTACTGTAGTTATATTTATTTTACTACTTTTGTCTTAACCTTCATGTTAGCTTTTTAAGTGATTAATCCTCTACCTGTAAAATATATTTATCTTTACCAGTGAGATTTATTTTTTTGTACGTTTTCTTGCTACTAATTACTGCCCTTTCCTTTCTGCTCAAAGAAGTCTCTTTAACATTTCCTGTAAAGCCAGTTTAGTGGTGATTAACTCTTTTAATTTTAACTTATCTGGAAAACTCTACCTCTCCTTCAATCCTGAATGATAACCTTGCTGGCTAGAGTATCCTTGGTTGGATTTCTTTTTCTTTCAACAATTTGAATATATCATGCCACCCCCTTCTGGCCTGCAAATTTTCTGCTGAAAAATCTGTTGATATTCTTATGGGGGTTCCCTTGTAAGTAACAAGTTGTTTTTCTTTTGCTGCTATTAAGATTCTCTCCTTGTTTTTAACTTTCAGCATTTTAATTATTATGTGTCCTGATGTGTATCTCTTTGAGTTCATCTTATTTGAAACTCTCTGGGTTTCCTGGATCTACATGTTTGCTTCCTTCTCCAGGTTATGGATGTTTTCAGCCATTATTTCTTCAAATAAGTTTCTGCCTCTTTATCTCTTCTCCTTTTGGAAACCCTACAATGCAAATGTTAGTCAGCTTGATGTTGTCCCGTAAGTACCTTAATTTATCTCTCTTTCCTTCTTCCTTCCTTCCTTCCTCCCTCCCTCCCTCCCCCTCCCTCCCTTTCTCTCTCTCTCTCTTTCGTCCTTTCTTTCTCTGCTATGATTGGTGAGTTCCTCTACTCTGTCCTTGAGTTCACCAATCCTTTCTTCTCTTCATCTCGTCTGTTGAATGCCTGTAGTGTATTTTTCAGTTAAGTAATTGTAATGTTCACCCCTGTGACTTCTATTTGGTACTTTCTTGTATTTCCTCTGTTTCTTGAAGTTCTCACTGTGCTCACCCATTCCTTCTAGGTTGGTGAGCATCTTTATAACCATGATTTTGAACACCTTATCAGGTGAATTACTTCTCTCTGTTTCAAGGCTTTTCCCCAAGGTTTATCTTGTTCTTTCATTTGGTATTTATTAATCCGTTTCTTCACTTTGCTTGACTCTGCATTTGATTCTATGTATTAGATGAAATGCCACCTCTCCTAGTCTTGCAGGAGTTGCCTCATGTTGGAGATGATCCTTATCACTCAACCCTGTCCTAGCTTTTGGTTGTCTCTCAGACCTTTGTGCTTGTCAAAGCAGCCTATTTTATTTTTAATGGCTCCCAGTAGCTGAGGGTGTGCCAAGACCTGTCAGTGTCCCAAAAGGGCAGATCTCAGTCAGCACCTAGATTCAGATTCGTTGGAAGCCAAACCCTCAGACAGCAGCTTTTAAAGTATGCAAATATGTACAGTCCTGTGGGACTGCAAATGTAAGCCCTGCAGGGCACCAGACCAGGCAATCTGGAGGTGTCCCCTGGCTGGCGATCACAAATATTGAGGCTCCAGATGAGTGTGTAATCTCCTTTCTGGGTGAGCTGTAGTGAGGCAGAGGGAGAGAGCAAAGATGGCATCCCCTGGGCCATGTTCCCTGAGAGCATCTCTATAGGCCTCTAGATATGTGCAGACCTGAATCCTACCCTTCAGGCTGAAGCTGCAGGACTAGCACACAGGCCTCTTCTACAGAGGGTCTTGGGGTGTGTCTGCTGTCTGTGCAGTACCCTAGGTGTGGTAGCCTGCTGAGAACTGTCTCTCTGATTGTTAGAGTCCTGTGGGAATCAGGAACACAAGCTCCACCTGCCACCAGAGCCAGGCATTCAAGGGTCATCCCCTGGGTGACAGCTGACAAAACCAGGACACCAGGCATAAAAACCAGGGCACCAGACATGTGTAAAAGGTCCCCCCTGAGAGATATTGGTGCTCTGGACCACTACAGAAGGAGAGCATGAATATAGCACCCATCTTTTGAGATATCTGATAAGATTTACAGTAAGCCCTTAAATGTGTATTTAACTAGAACCCTGCCCCTCAGGCTGCAGCTACAATGATGAGCTAATAGCCCTCTTTCCCAGAAAGACTGACTTCCTGGGTCAACAGACCCTCTTGCTCTGCCCTGGGGGTGGTAGCTGTTTGAGAACTCTCCTCTGTTGGTTACAGTTTTGTGGGACCTACAGGTGTAAGCCCAACTGGGCACTAGAACTGGACAATGTACCAGTGTCTCCTGATAGTAGCTGCAAAAAAACAGACAAGGGTATAAGCTCCATTCTGGTAAATACCAGTGAGCTGGAGTGAGTCAGAGAGAGAGCTCAAAGATTGTGTCCACTGACCTCTGTTCCCTGAGAATCCCTCAGTGGGGATTTTTTCTTTCTTCATGGTATGATTTTTTCAGGATAGTGATTTATTTTCTTTTTTTATGATATTGATCTATTGAAGAAACTGAGCTTATGGAATATTCCATATTCTGGATTTGTATGGTTGATTCTTCTATTTTCCATATTTCATGCAATTTGGAAATTAGATTTAGACTAAAGACTTTTGGCAAGAATACAGCTTCTGTGTATTTTATATCATATCATATCAGGAGGCATATAATATTAGGAAGTCTCTGTTAGTGATGCTAATTTGATCACATAGCTAAGTGTAACGACCTGCGTGTTCCAACACAAAGGTATGCTTTTCCCTTTCTAATTAGCAAGCACTCTATGGGGTGATGTTATGGACCTGCAGGACTGTGTCTTTCCTCACGTTTCTTTTAGTGCTTTTCAGCCTCCCTCGATGATCGTTGTCTGAATCACTTAGTTTACTGAAGTTTACAAAATGGTGATTTTTCTAATATGTTCTTTCTTTCCTTCTTTCTTTCTTTTTCTTTCTTTCTTTCTTTCTTTTTCTTTCTTTCTTTCTTTCTTTCTTTCTTTCTTTCTTTCTTTCTTTCTTTCTTTCTTTCTTTCTTTCTGTCTGTCTTTCTTTTTCTTTCTTTCTTTCTCTCTTTTTTCCTTCCTTATGACAGCTACTGAAATGCAGCTATTAAAATGTCAACTATCAAAATCTTTTAAACCTGAACTTTTTCACCCCCAGGTTTGCTTTCCTGCACCCTAACAGTGAGTTTATAGGATAATCCATGTCCATGAGCATGGCTCTGTACACAGAAGCCTGGCTATGCTTCTAAACCTTGGTTCCAGAGACAACTTGTAAGTCTGCGCCCAATTTTAGTGGCAGACTTGGACCCAGAATATGATGAATTTATATATTTTTTAACTTCTTACATTGAGATACTTATAGATTCATGTGCAGGCCTAAGAAATAATAAGGATTCTGTATACCCTTCACCCAATTCCTCAGTGATAACTTCTTTTATAACTATAGTTATGATGTCACAAGCAGGAGATTGGCATTTATACAATCCAGAAAACTTGTTCAGATTTTATCTATTTTACATGCACTTACTTGTCTATGTGTGGATATTTAGTTCTACATAATTTTACCTTATTTATAGATTTGTGTGACCACGGCCAAGATACAAAACAGGTCTATCCTGTTCCAAAGTTCGTTAGCCTTTGTAGCCACAGCCCTCTCCCTCTGTTCCTAGCCAATGGCAACCACTAATCTATTATCTGTGATTTTGTCATTTCAAGGATGCTATATTAGTGGAATCATATAGTATATAGTCTTTTGAGATTGCTTCTTTTCTTTTCTTTTTTCATTCAGCACAATCTCCTTGAGATTCAACCAAGTTTTTTAGTATAAGAATAGTTTGTTCCTCTTTATTGCTGAAAGTATTCCATGGTATGGATGGACCATAGTTTAACCTTTCACCTCCCGAGGGATATGTGAGTCATTTCTAGTGCTAGTAATTATTAATACAACTACTGTGAACGTTTATATACAGGTTTTTCGGCGAACATATGTTTTTATTTCTCTGGGGTAAGTGTCCAAGAGTATAATTGCTGGGCTGTATAATAAGTATATTGTAAATGTTTTGTAAGAAGCTTCCATACTCTTTTCCAGAGTGACTGTGCCATTGTAAATTTTTACATTTCCACCAGCAATGTATGAGTGATCCAATTACTCTGCATTCTTTCCAGAATTTGGTGTTATCACTGCTTTGGTTTGCTTATTTGTTTGTTTTTGTTTTCACACCATTCTGATAAGTATGTAGTTATATTACACTGTGATTTGTATTTACATTTCCTTAATGGTTAATGATAATACTATCTTTTCAGGTGCTTACTTGTCTTCTGAATATCCTCTTTAGTAAAATGTCTTTTGCCCTTTTTCTCATTGGATTGTTATTGTCGCTCTTGAGTTTCAAGGATTCTTTATATATTATAAACACAAGTCATTTGATGGATATGTAGATTGTGTATATGTTCTACCAGCTTTTCATCCTCTTCTTATGGGCTTTCACAAAGCAATAGTTTTGATGATGCCCAACTTACCAATTTTTATTTTTATAAATCATGCTTTTGATACCAAATCTAAGAAATCTTTGCCTAAACATATATCCTGATTTTCTCTTATGTACTATATATATATATATACACACTCACACATACATATGTATATATATTGCATATATATTGCATTTATGGCTGTGATCCATTTTGAGTTAGTTTTTGTATAAGCTGTGAGGTTTAAGTCAAATTTCTTTTTGGGGGGGTGCTATGGATGTACAATTGCTCCAACACCGTTTGTTGAAAAGACTGTCTTTCCTCCATTGAATTGATCCAGCACCTTTTTCAAAACTCAGTTGGGCTTATTTGTGTGAGTCTATTTTGGGACCTCTATTCTGTTCCATTGATGTATGTGTCTACCCCTCTGTCAATACCATCATGTCATGATTACTGTCACTATATAATATTTCCTAACATATTGTGTGGTATAACAAAAGCATATATATTTGATATTTGTCCCCACTTCATGGCATGGGGCCCCTAAAATTCTTGCAATTTCCTGAATGATAGAGTGTCTTTTGTTTTTTTCAATGAACCTCTTTCAACCATACGTGAGACCTGAGTTTACACTAATGAGGTGATTCTTGGTCAGGGTGGGGGGCGATAGTAGTTTGGGGATAGGGGTTGGTTGACAGAGGAACCAAACACTTGATTTAGGGGTTAGAACTATTAGCCCCATCTCTTGACTTCATGGAGGGGAGAGGAACTCAGCTTGAGTTCAATTCCCAATGGCCAATTATTTCATCAATTATGCCTGCATAACAAAACTTCGATAACAATTCTTGAACAGCAAGATTTGGGTAGCTTCTGAGTTGGTGAATACATCAACATGCTGGGAGGGTGGTGCACCCAGAGCAAGCATGACTGTTAGCTTTATGCCAACCTTCCCCCCTGCATAACTTGTCTTACACATCTCTCCCATTTGGCTGTATATATATATATATATATATATATATGAATATATATATTCAAATACAGATTTATGGAAAGTTTGAACAACTAATCATTTTAGAGAAGATTGGTTTTTCTTAAATACTTTTTTGAAAACAATCCTATTTCATCAGGAAATGGCAAGTCCATTGTTCCACTCTCTCTTAGTTATTTCTCTTTAAAACTACCTTAAAGGCTATAGCTACGAGAAATAAAAAGCTCACTTGAAAATATTATTCAGCTGAGATACTTGCCTAAGGAAATTATTTTGTAAAACAAACAATATTCTCATTGTTTTATATCATCTCTAAATATGCCCAATCATTTATTTTCCCAGGAAACTTCCGACAACAAAATATATGGTCAACTCAATTTTACTTGCTAATAATAATCAAGGAACAGACACAATTAGAAACAACAACAACTCCCCAAGTCCCCAAGATATTAGTTCCCCCAACCCCAAACTTTTTGCTGCTTATTGCAGGTAAAGGCCAGGTGAAAGGATGGCACCAGAGGGAAATGTGGGTGCCCGTCCCAGACTGGCAATGTCCACAGAAGCCCTGAGTTGTGCCAAGCATTTCAGGGGCTGCTGCCTCCTTTGCCACATCAAAACTTGATTTTCTCCAAAATCAGTCTCATAACTGAAGAAAACCCACAAAAACACACAGACAGGAAATCAATATACAAAAGAAAATAATTATTCATTTTATAACAAAACACCAGTAACTAACACAGAACTGCATGTTTATTCATTTTTATTGCAGCATAGTCAATTTACAATGTCGTGTTAGTTTCAGGTGTACATCAAAGTGATTCAGATATATATATATATATATATATATACACACACACACACACATATACGTATACATATACGCACACATATATTCTTTTCCAGATTCTTTTTCACTATAGGTTATTACAGAATATTGAATATAGTTCCCTGTGCTATACAGAAGGTCTCTGTTTATCTATTTTATATTGAGTAGTGTGTATCTGTTAATCCCAAACTCCTAATTTATCCCTCCCCCCTTTTCCCCTTTGGTAACCATAAGTCTGTTTTCTATGTCTGTCTGTGAGTCTATTTCTGTCTTGCAGATAAGTTCATTTGTATCATTTTTTTAAGATTCCACATGTAAGTGACATCATATGATATTGTCTTTCTCTGTCTGACTTTCTTCACTTAGTATGATAATCTCTAGGTCCATCCATGTTGCTACAAATGGCATTATTACATTCTTTTTTATGGCTAAGGAATATTCCATTATATATGTGTACACATCTTTATCCATTCCTCTGTCAATGGACACTTAGGTTGCTTCCATGTCTTGGCTATTGTAAATATAGACAGAACTGCACATTCAGATTGACTGAAGGAAAGTCAAATGATAATCTAAAAGTTTTATGGTGAAAATGGAAAATACATGCTGGACTCTCTCCTTCTGAGTGACACATTATTCCTTCAGTGGATTGATACTATTGACTGGAATGCAGTGGTGTCTTGTTCTTGCCTGGAACTGGTCTTTTCCTTTAGTGTAACTTTGCATACTCATTCCTTAAAAGTGTAATTAATTAAACTTGCAAAACTCTGGGGTGCCTTGCTTTTATGCTTACTTATACTTGCTTCAGGTATGCTAAAAAGTCACATAATAATACATTTTCTCTCTGTGTTCTTTTTTGCTTTTATAATCTGGAAGAACTAATGGCACAAAATGAAAAGCAGGAAGTAGAAGAGTAAAAGTGCTAACGACTTGGCCAAGTGGTAGTAATTTCCTCATCATGGCTATGATGTCCAAATTCTTTGATGGGCATGGAGATAAGTTTAATAACAATAGATTTGAAATATCTAAAATGATCAGGCTGTCTTCATGTCACTGGTATCATGTGCTCTAAGCCCTGTCAGAATAACTTTCTGATCAGCTTGTTAAGTGTCTCACTTCTTCCCACTTGGATTCATATCTTGAGATTGACTGCAGCTTCAGAATGAGTCTTGAAGAACTCCTGTGGCTATAACTCTCAGATTATTCCCTGTCTGATGGGGGCTGAGTCCTTGCCTTGTCTTTCAGTTCTAGTGGAATGTCCAGTCCCTGCCCAGTCCTTGCATTGGTGGTCCAGATATGTCCCTTTAGCCAGTTGTGTTAAGGTTAGATTTAAACTGACTGTCATAGACTCTAATCATGTCTTTTTATTGTACCTGCTTTATTTAGCTCCTAGATAGTATTTTTAATCTCATCTGCTCTGCTCCTCCTGTGTATTAGTCGGCTCAGGCTGCCATAACAAAATACCACAGACTGGGTGGCTTAAAGAACAGAAATTTATTTTCTCATGGTTCTGGAGGCTAGAAGTCCAAGGTTAGGTGTTGGCAAGGTTGATTTCTGAAGCCATCTCATGCATCTTTTGTGAAAAAATTACTCCTGATGATGTACTACAGTAAGACTAATATAAACCCAGGACAGAAGAAGGCATAGAACCTGAGAGAGGGGAGTCCCATCCTGGAGACAAAGAAGGATGGTCTTACATGACGGCTGAACAGCAGGCTTGGAGAGCAACTGGTCTACCAAAGAGCAAGGCTGGGAGTGCTGGGGAGAAATATTTTAAGAAGAAATCAGATTCATGAAATAAACAGCGTGATGATAATGATGGAAAATCTCGGTGATAAGCTGTAGTCAGGTTCCAAATACAAAATGAGAAAGACCTTCAGGAACTCCAAGAAAATCCCAAATATGTACAAGAGGATGATGCTCTAGTTCAAAGCAGCAACCATGTGGCTTGGACCAACATCATCAAGGAGTGCCACCTGGGAACTTGTTAGAAATCCAGATCCTCAGACCCACCCCAGACCTACTGAATCAGAAACTATGGGGGTGGCAAACCTCCCAGGGGATTCTGAAGCTCATTAAAATTAGAGGACCACTGCTTTAAACCAGGGGTTGGTTGTGGCTAGTTTTAGATGACAGTTTTTGTTTTCAGGTTTTTTGGGCACAGCCACACACATTTTATCATGTAGTTTCTATGACACCTTCTGTGCTGCAACAGCAGAGGGTAGCAGCTCTGACAGAGACCACATAGCTTGCAAAGCCTAAATAGTTATTGTTTGGCTCTTTACAGAAAAAACATTTGCTAAACTTTGCTTAGGGCATTGAATAGGCTACACATTTTTTTGAGACTTCATTTGACCTTGCTTTTTGGTATGTACTTCCCAGATTTATAAATTCAGGAATCCTATCCTTCTATCTGCATCCAGCTGCACTGCTCATGTTTGCACTGACAGCCATTAAGGTCCCTCTAATATTGTGAAAGCTGCTTCTGAGATTTTGGTCAACATCTAGAGCAAACACAGACTCAGGACTAAGAAACAGAAATATAAGTGTGAAAGTGTCATAAACGTGAAAGTCATGTACAGCAGCAGAAGTTAGAGGTGGGAGGGAAGTGCAGGGATAAATATTTCTTCATCTCAGATGAAAGGGAGACCAACTGATGTGATCAGAAAGATAGGCTCACATAACTTACAAAGTTATAAAGGTAACCAGCAGAAGAACTAAAAACCATACCATTACTATGAAGAATAGGGAGAAAGTGGAAGGAGAGAAAAGGTGAGGAGTCATAGAAAGTGTTTAAATCAAGAAATGTGGGATAACCAGATCCTTCAGAGGAATAAAATAAGAAGGATTAAATAATAGCTGCCTTTGAGCAGGTGTCCTGGAAGTTGGATAGATGTGGGGCAGACTTTTACTTTCACTTCATTCCTTTCTGCTGTATTTAATTTTTGGTGTAAATGTACATTTTACTTCAGTAATACTATATATATATTTCAAAAGTTGAGGAAAAAGCATTTGGGAGAATGTGGCCTACAGAATTAGGGGAACCTCGATCCTCACCGTCCTGCCTGCCTTCCTTACGAGGCCCCTTTGGGTGACCTTCCTCCTGTGGGCCTTTCCCCTTCTTGTCTGCCCAGGTGTAGTTTGTTCTTGACCCCAGGGCTCAGTTGGAACCATGATTCTGTGTGTGGACACTCTGCTGCCCTGCATCTCATCCACCCCATGCCTGGCACGATCCACACCTTCCGAGGCTATCCTTGTAGCTACGGCTCCCACGAAGCCCACACTGTCCCCAAAGGTTCCCTCTTAATTTTCCCATCACCTGCTGTTCTCAATTTCACTGGAGTAAGAAAACAAAATAAAACCATGTGTGCCTCCTCCAAAGCCTTACCCACGGCTGCACAGCTACGTGCCCACTCCTCAGGGCTTCTGCTCCTGCCACCCAGCTTTCCATTTTCCAGTTACAGGTTTGCCCCACAGCAGGGACCGGTGCCCAGGGCTATGGTCTCTGGCTGGCTCAGGTCCATCTCTCCCAGTACCATCTAAAATCTCACTTCCCTTAGATACCCTTTCTGGACACCCCACCTCCACCCCAGTCCAGGAAAACATCCTGGAATCTATTTTATTATAACACACACTTCTCTTTCCTGGTACTTATCACAAGTGTAGCTATTAATGACTTATGCAGTTATGTACTGAGTGTTCTCTAATGTAGCGAGACTGAAGACTGGGACCTCGGTCTGGCTCTGAGCCCCTGTACCTGTCATGCTTGTCCAATGCCTGTCATCAAGTGAATGCTCAATCAAAACTTGTTACAGGAATGAGTGAAACCTGATGGCAGGTCTCCACAAAGCCCCTGCCCTTCTCCTCTGCTGCAGGCTCAGTACCTGCACGGAAGCTCAGGGAGAGAGGTGGTCAGAGTGTTTTGGGGGAAGATGATCTTTGAATGTCGGGATTAGCTTGTCAGGATTGCTAATAACTATGGCTGGGGAAAGGGGGGGCTGTAGGCTGGCCTAACAAGGCTGGGTCTGTCTGCCTTCCTAGTAACATCTGCAGATACCTCCTGTCACACCGTCCACATGGGCTGGGGAAACTGCAGTTTCCAGGAACATGCCAGAGGCGCTGTTTTGTAATTTAGTGAAAATTATCTCTGAGCTCCAATGCTGAGTTGAGAAATAATTTGACAAATATCAGTGAGGACCAATGTGTCAGTGCTTCAATGACAAGTTAGATGGATCCCTGGGGCCTTAACAGAAGAAGAAGCTGGGATGGGCCACACCAGCCCCCTGCTGTGCAGTGTGGATGCTGGGTGGTCCTAGTAAACATCACCTTAGTCTCATTTTAGAGATCTACTTGGGTAAAATTATGAAGGAAATGAGCTGGGAAGCTGCATAGACTTTCACTATGCAAACTGCATACTGCAAACAGACCTTCCAACTCTATGCAGCATTGGTTACTGTTCTCATACAGAACCTTCTGCACACAGAGAGTTCAAACAAGGTTGTTGAAATGGCTTAGGAAAGACCAGCAACAAGCAGAAAAATTGATTTGAGGGTCACATGCAGAGGGAGGCGAGCTTTAAGCCAGGAGAGAAGAAAAACTCTCAAAGAGAAAGGGGAGACAGAACCTTGAAAACTCCACCTGTGATCCTGGAGAAGATCAACTCACCACATGTCCCAGACTGCTGAACACAAACCCTGGAACAAGGAAATGACAGTTTTTCTCAAATCACAGTGACTGTGAGGTTGAGGGTCCACATTTCCTTAGACAGAAGAGCACACTCCACCTTCCCGCTTCTGAAATGTAATGACTGATGATCCCAGGTAGGACTTAGCTCATCCTTTGGGCCTCACAATTTGACTGAAAGAGGTCGTAAAGCTAAAAAAAAAACCCAAAATTTCTTCAGCCTTTACAAACCTCCAAATCTTGCACTCAATCCAGCAAAGATAGGAACAAAAAAGTGAGAATTTGTGAGCGACTTTCTAAATCTGCTCAGTCAACCTCATAGCAAATTAACTGAATTCAAAATGGAAAAATGAGGGCTTCCCTGGTGGTGCAGTGGTTGAGAATCTGCCTGCCAATGCAGGAGACACGGGTTCGAGCTCTGGTCTGGGAAGATCCCACATACCGCGGAGCAACTAGGCCCATGAGCCACAGAGCCTGCGCAACTGGAGCCTGTGCTCCACAACAAGAGAGGCTGCGATAGTGAGAGGCCCCCGCACCGCGATGAAGAGTGGTCCCCACTTGCCACAACTAGAGAAAACCCTCGCACAGAAACAAAGACCCAACACAGCCAAAAATAAATAAATAAATTAATTAATTAATTAATTAAAATGGAAAAATGAGAAAGAGGCTCTTCCACACGAGTCATAGATGAAGATTTTAAATGTGAGTTTTTAAAAATTCGTGGAGAACTTCAAATGTTCTTTCTCAATTCTGTCAGCCACAGGTCTTTCAACACCAACTAAGCAAATGCCACTTGATTTTTACAAGTCTGATCTCACATTTTCAGCAAATCTTGTGCCTTTGATGGATTGCTGATAAGTTTACTGTCCCTATGGTGACAAGAAAACTAAGATTCTTATGGGATTTTAAAAGAATGCCATTTGGAGGATATTTTGATTACCAAATATATTGTAATTGTAGAATGCCCTGATTGAAAAAAAGCAAGCATGATCCCACGGTGACTAGAGCTAAGCTCCTTAGCCACCAAAGGAAGGATGTTGGGGATGGAAGCACCTCTGTCCAAGTTAGCCCTTAAACATAAACAATCCTTTAAAGCAATTGAAGTAAACAAAATTAAATATTTTATGTTGTTTTCTCCAACAGATGGTACTGTTTGGGTAAAATAAACAGACAAACCAATACAGTGAAACCACAGCAACCTCGCCCTCACTGTGAAATCCATTCCCTTTCTGATGCTTTGTCCTTTCAGCAGTTCTGAGAGCCTCTTCTGGACCAGGCAGGAACAGAGGTTTTAGGAATAAAGAGCTTGGTTGGGGTTAAGCTTTGCAGACAGGAGCGGCAGTGGGAAGTGCTCTCTGGTGGCAGCCACCGATGGATCTGAGGTTGAGTGAACGGGGGAAATTTATCAAAGGAGCCTAGAAACTTCTTCCTGCCACCTCTTCTTTTCAAGACAAAAGTAAAAGAGACATCACAATAACACTGATAATCGGATCTGACACTTAGTAAGCACTACCACCACCTACTTATTAAAAGGCTGAGATTCCCTGGGACCCTCTGGTCTTCCTGGCTTGCTTCAAGACCCCTCCTGACCAGACCCCACCCCAGTGGTCCAGAAGGGGCCCCTGAGACCTGGTTGGTGACCTTTTTGATGTTGAGATCAGTGCATGTTCCATATGGTTAAGGACTTGGGGAGGTACTCTGTTGGGGAGCTGGTGTTCAGACAAACTGAAGAGGAGGAGGTAAGGAAGGGAGGGCAGAAGCATTAACAGGTAGAAAGGGATGGAATAGAAAAGTAAAAGGGTTGAGAGCTCCCCAGGTTGAGTTGTTTGAGACCTGGACTCAGTCTTTGGTGCCAGCTTGTGCTTGCAGCCAAGGACGGTGAGGCCAGCAGAGGAGAAACTTGTTTTGTCGTTCTCCAGAAAACATCCATCTATCCCACTTGTCTATGGTATAGCCCACATTGGGGTGGGATATATCTATTTCTTTTTTAATTGAAGTATAGTTGATTTACAATGTTGTGTTAGTTTCTAGTGTACAGCAAATTGATTCATATATATAAATATATAAATATATATATTCTTTTTCTTGTTCTTTTCCATTATGCTTTTTTAAAAATAAATTTATTTTATTTATTTATTTATTTTTGGCTGTGTTGGGTCTTTGTTGCCGTGTGCAGGCTTTCTCTAATTGCGGCGAGTGGGGGCTACTCTTCGTTGTGGTGCGCGGGCTTCTCGTTGCGGTGGCTTCTCTTGTTGCAGAGCACGGGCTCTAGGTGTGCGGGCTTCAGTAGTTGTGGCTCTCGGGCTCTGTAGTTGTGATGCATGGGCTTAGTTGCTCCGTGGCACATGGGATCTTCCCGGACCAGGGATCGAACCCATGTCCCCTGCATTGGCAGGCGGATTCTTAACCACTGTGATACCAGGGAAGCCCTCCATTATGTTTTATTACAGGATATTAAATATAGTTCCCTGTGCTATACAGTAGAACCTTGTTGTTTATCTGTTTTATATATAGTAGCCCAAACCTCCTAATTTATTCCTCCCCCACCCTCTTTCTCCTTTGGTAACCATAAGTTTGTGTTCTATGTCTGTGAGTCTATTTCTGTTTCAGAAATAAGTTCATTTGTGTCATATTTCAGATTCCACATATAAGTAATATCATATGATTTTTGTCTTTGTCTGACTTACTTCACTTAGTATGATAATCTCTAGGTCCGTTCATGTTGCTGCAAATGGCATTATTTCATTCTTTTTTATGGCTGAGTAATATTCCATTGTATATATGTATCACATCTTCTTTATCCATTCCTCTGTCAATGGACATTTAGGTTCCTTCTATGTCTTGGCTATTGTAAAATGCTGCTATGAACATAGGGGTGCATGTATCTTTTCAAATTATGGTTTTTGTCCGGGTATATGCCCAGAAATTGGATTGTTGGATCATATGGCAACTCTATTTTTAGCTTTTTAAGGAACTTCTATACTGTTTTCCATAGTGGCTGCACCAATTTACATTCGAGGCTGGATAGATATATCTAAATGTCTCCAAGTTACCATATGCACAGCAGGTTCTCATGAAACCACCTGTAGGAAGGAATATGAGCCTCCTTCAAGATAGCTCCCCAGGGAGAAAGAGAGACCCTTCCTGCACAACACCAGACAGTGCAAGTGTGGAAAGAACCTGAACACACGTAGATGCGCAGGAAAGGTGTTCTCTACTGGGTTGTGTTGGGTAAACCTGTCAATGTCTGTGTCCATAGACCTCCGTCTCCCACAGTGGGGAGAAAGCTGCTAGGAGGGGAAGAGGAAAGGAAAAGAGGAATGAGGAGAAAAGGCAATGACAGAAAAAGAAAGCAGATTCTAGGCAGAGTGACCTAGGGCATGGCCTTCTGGAATAGGTATGAGAACAAGTGCTAAGGAGGTGAAGGAAGGAAGGGGCATGATGTAGAAATGCAGGTGGGGTGGGGAGGTGGGAGAGAGAAACCTTAAAACTAGAATGGTGATTTTTACCACATGTTAAACTGTCCATCAGGTAGACAGCCCTAAATCTGTCTGTGTATCTGGGACACAGGAAGGACAGCCAGCATTTTGACAGAAGAAATTGTGAGGGAGCAGAAGCAAATGCTGGGAAAAAGCACTGGATAAGGAGGTGAGGGTTGGGGGGAGCTCATTTTCACCTCTGCCTCTGACTAGAATCTTGCCTTGCTCCTGTCACATGGCTGTGGGCAGAATCACAGGAGATGTAGAAAAATTGTTCTTGCAAACAAAGTACTTATTATTATTTCCAGTGTAGATTTTTCCCAAATATAAAAAAATCCCTGGATTCCTGGAATGTCATTTCTGTGATTCTACTACCCTTCCCCAAATTTAACTCTCTCCTCCTTGTCAGGTTGAAGACCAGTATGTGACAGCTGCTAGCAGAGCCCATAGTTGCCCCTGGAGTACTAGCCACTTCTCCCAGGATGCTGTCTGAAAATGTTAGAAGAGCCATCATGGGGAAGGCAATTGTTTGTTCTGGCAACTCCGGAGGCTGGGGCTAGGAGCCATGTGTTGAAATCACAGGGAGGAAATCTTTAGCTCCACACATGCGGAGCTTTGATTCTTGGAATTTTCCAATCCTGGACAAGGAGGTCTCTTTAACTGATGAGCCCCATCTCAGGAGGGGGTGTCACTTAGAGGACACACAAGTCTATGGCCTGAGTTTTGTGTTCACACCATCAACAACAAAAGCTGATGGCAAGGATTAGTGTTGGGGTGGTGGAAAAGAAATTTTCTGCACTTTCACTAATATTGTAAATGGTATTTTTTTTTCTACAGAAGAAAGAAGGCTGACACAAATACTTCAAGACTGGGAAATAGAGTCTGGTTAAGAATAGGGCCAAGACAGTAGTGGGTGTGCAGGAACCAAGAGCTGCATTTGACTGCCTGTCTATTGTTCACCATCTGGGAGGCAATGGCAGGGCATTTTGCTACATTCACTCTGGGTTTCTCATAACATAGGGTTCAAACAGCTTAATTTACAATGTTATTATATAGCTCAATTAAGATTATGCTTGTGAAAGCCCTAAGTAAATAATATAAAAGCTAAGTGTGCTTCATTTACCACCCAGCGCTCCTAGGATATGGGATATGCATACTACCTAGTCACTTACAAAGGTCTCCTGATTAATGATTTTTATCAACTGGAGGTGATTCTCCTCTACTCTTAACCTACTGAAACTTTTTATCATGAATGGGTGTTACATCTTGTCAAAAGCTTTTTCTGCATCAATGGAAACAATCATACGATTTTTTGTTTTTAGCTTGGTGATATGGTGGATTATATTAATTTGATTTTCAAATGTTGAAACAGTCTTGCACACCTGGAACTAATCCTACATGGTCATAGTATATAATCCATTTTACTCACTGTTGGATTCAGATTGCTAATATTTTGTTAAGAACTTTTATCTCTAATTTCATGAGAGATATTGGTGTTGGAGTTTTCTGTTTTTGTCCTATCCTTGTTTGGTTGTAGTATCAGGGTAATACAGGTCATATAAAGGGTTTCAGGAAGTAGCCTTGCCTTTCCTATTTCCTGAAAGAGGTTGTAGAAAATTGGTGTTAATTCTTTTTTAAATGTTTGGTAGAATTCATCAGTGAAAATATCCGGGCTTGGACATTTCCTACTTATGAGCTTTTAAGTTATGAAATCATTTCTGTATGATCATTAGGGTTATTAAGATTTTTGATCTCATTTTGGATGAGTTTTGGCTCTTTAGGAATTAGTCCATTTCTTTGAAGTTGTTGAATTTATGAGAGTAAAATCATTAGTAGTTATTTCCTTAGTATTCATTTATTATCCTTTTGATGGCTTCAGGATCTATGGTAACATTCCTATTCCATTTCTGATGTCAGTGCTGTGACTTTCCTTTTTTTATTTTTGTCGGTCTTGCTAGGGTTTTATCATTTAAAATTTGTTTGAAGGACCAACTTTTTGTTTTATTTATTTTTCTATTGTTTTCTCGTTTTAAATTTTATTTATTTTTTCTGTCTATTATTTTTCCTTATGATTTCTTCTGATGTATTTTGTTTTCCTTTTTAAAAATTTATTGAGGAAGAAAGACAGATTAATGATTTGAGACCTTCACTCTTTTCTAGTATAAGCATTTAGTGCTATAAATGTCCCTTCAGCAATTCTTTAACTGAATCCCACATATTTTGATATGTTGTATTTTCATTTCCATTCATTTATATGTAATTTTTAATTTCCTTTGACACTTCCTCTTTAACTCATGGATTCTATGGAAGCATATTATTTAATTTCCACTTTTAGATATTCTACTGTCTTTCTGTTATTGACTTTATTCGATTTCATCATGGTCAAAGGACACTCTATAATGGTATGTAGAGAATTATATTCTATATGATTTCAATTCATTTACATTTTTTCAGGTGTGTTTTATGGCCCAGGATATGGTTTATCTTGTGAATGTTCCATGATCACTTGGAAAAAAATGTATTCTCTTATTTGGTGAAGTGTTTTATATATTTCAGTTAGATCTTACTGATTGTGTTGTTTTGATTTTCAGTATCCTTGTTGATTTTATGTCTAGTAGTTCTGAGCTTCTGAGACTGAGTTGTTAATGTCTCCAATAATAATAATGAAATTACCTATTCATATTTTTTAATCTATACCAATTCTTCTTTATTTGTTTTGAGGTTCTGTTGTTTTTTGCACACATATTTAAGCTCACTATGTGTTCCTGGTGGGTTGATCCTTTTATCATTATATAATATCCCTCTTTTGACTCTATTAATTTTATTTGCTCTGAAATCATATATTAATATTTCTACTCACACTTTTATTGATTAAAATTTTCCTGGCACATATTTTATCAACCTTTACTTTTTAATTGTCTATGTCGTTTAATTTGGAGTTTCTTGTAAGAAGTACATGGTTGGATTGTGTGTGTGTGTTTTAGTTCTCTCTGCCAAACTCTGACTTTAAAAATTGAGATATAATTCATATACCATAAAATTCACCCTATTAAAATGTACTTTTAAAAAATAAATCCAGGAGGTTTTGCATCCGTCACCACTGCATAATTCTGGAACACCCTATTTTCGGGTTTCTAATCCCCAAAAGAAGCATCACATCCCTTAAGCAGTCGACTCCCCTTCTGTCCCTCTCCCAGACCCTGACAATTACTAATCTATTTTCTGTCTCTATGGATTTGACTATTATGGACTTGTCATGTACATAGCTTATGGACATATAAAAGGAATCAGACAATGTGTGGCCTTTGTTCATTGTAAGATGTCCTTCTATGTCTCTAGTCACAATTTTTGTATTAGAGTCTATTTTTTCTCTAATATTAGTTAGCTGCTCCAACTCTTTTTAAAGTACTGTTTACCTCATATAGATATAGATATAGATACATAGATATATAGATATAGATAGATATATATATATAGATATACATAAATAGATAGATATAGATATCCTTTTACTTTCAACTTATTTGTTTTTTGAAATTAAAGTGTGTTTCTTCTACACAGAATTTTGTTGACTCCTGTTTTTATAAAATCTATTTTACCAATTTCTGCTTTTTAACTGGAATCCTTAATTCTTAATGTAATTACTGCTAAGATAGGTTTAACATCTGTCATTTTGTTGCTTTCTCTACGTGTTTCTCTTATGTCTTTAGTGGTTTTTGTTCCTCTATTCCCCCATTACTGTTGTTCATTTTACTACACTTTTTGAGCTATAGTCAAAGTGGTTATACTGAGGATTGCAATTAACATCTTAACTTACAAACATCTAGTTTGAACAGTACCAACTTAATTTCAATAGTAATCTAAAACATTCTTTCTATATAGTCCCATTCCTTCTCCCCTATTTTTTTTTTGCTGTAACTGTCATAAAAATTACATTTTTATACATAGTGTGTCCATCAACATAGATATTATTGTTTTGTGCAGCTGTCTTTTAAATTATATATGAGAATAAATGGGTTATAAACAAAACTTAATTTACATTGTTAATATTTTATCATGCACTTACCTTTACAAGTGTTCTTTAATTTTCATGTTAATTAAACTTACTACCTAGTGTCCTTTCATTTCAAACTTCTAGTATTGCTTGTAAGATAGGTCTGCTTGTGATACATTATCTTAGTTTTTGTTCATTTGGAGATATCTTTCCCCCTCATTTATTGAAGGGTAATTCTGTTGGATATCAAATTCTTGGTTAATAATTATTTTCTGTCAGATATTTGAATATGTCTTCTGGCCTCCATTGTTTGGGAGAGAAATCAGCTGTAAACCTTATTGATATTCTCTTGTGTGTGACAGTCACTTCTCTCTTGTTGCTTTTTACAACTTGATTTTAATGTGTTCATGTGAGGATCTCTTTGGGTTTATACTCCTTGGAGTTTGTTGAGTTTCTTGGATGTATAGATTATTTCTTCACTGAATAGTTCTTCAAATATTCTTTCTCCCCCTTTCTCTCTTTCCTCTTCTAGGATTCTCAGTATGTGTATATTGATATGCTTGCTTGGTAATGTTCTACAAGTCTCTGATCTCAGTTATGTTTTCTTCATTTTTTTTTCTTCTCAGTTCATCAAACTGGATGGTATCAATTGACTTATCTTTACATTTACTGATTCTTTTTTGTGCCTGCTCAAATCTGCTGTCAAGCCACCCCAGAGAATTTTTTACTTCCAATTTTGTACTTACAAACTCTAAAATTTCTGTTTGGTTTTGTAAAAAAAAAAATTTCTGGCTCTTTATTGATATTCTGTATTTGGTGAGATGTCATTCTCATACTTTCCTTAGGTCTTAAGGCATGGTTTCCTTTCATTCTTTTAATGTGTTTTAAAATAGCTGATTTAAATTCTTTGTCTAGTAAGTCTAACTTCTGGGCTTCCTCAGGGCAGTTTCCATTAATCACATTTTTTTCCTGTGTATAGGCAAAGCTTCTTTTTTTGTATGTCTCATTTTTGTTGTTGTTGTTGAAAATTGGGCATTTAAAATAATATAATGTGACAATCCTGAAAATCATATTCTTCACCCTCCCCAAGGTTTGTTGCTTTTGCTGTTTGTTATTTTTGTTTGTTGGATTTATTTTTATGACCTAATTCTGTAATATTTGGTCACTGAAGTTGCTGCTTAGTTAGCTTAGTGGTCTGCTAATAATTGAATGGAGATTTCCTTAGATGCCTGGAACCAATACATCTCTTAGTCTTTACAAAGAGACTCTGTAAAGATTGGGACATGTCTTAAACACTTAGCCAGGCAGTTGACAACTCTGCTTTAGCTTTCACTTCCTACTTGCAGACATCCTCAAGGCCAGCCAGAGATGAAAGCTTAGAACCTTTGCAGGACTTTCCTGAGCATGTACATAACACTGGGCATGCTCAGAGTTCTATACATGCTTATGGTCATCTAGATTCCTAGGTATATGTCAGAGATTCAAAGTCAGTAGAGAAATCTCACTACTTAGTTTTTCCTTTTAGGTATTTTAGTTAGACTATTGTTTTCCCCAAATGTTATCCTCTGCCTCAGGCATTCAAGAAGTTAAACTATTTTCTCTAGTTATTTTCAACAATCACCCTTAGGAAAATGTTTTTCCTACTTGGTGAACTCCAGGTTAAGTCAAATAGAAACATCCTTGTGAATGCAGTCTTCTGGGGAAGCACCGGACAGGTCACATAAGGACAAATTCTCTGAGAACGGGGCTTTGAAGGCACTCCATCCACCTTTTATTCTTTCAGCAGTGTTGCCAAGCTGTTGCTTTTCATTGTGATTGTGGGCCATTTATTGTCAAGGCTACCACAAAGTTAGATAAGGTCAGAATGGGAATAGTGCAAGTTAAAATACTACAAAACTCACTTTTCTTACTAATATTCATCTGTTTTCCTTGAATAAACACTCCCCTAATTGGTTCAAGCCTTTGACTAATTTCCAGAGTCCTGAAAAAGATGACTCTGACAAGTTTTATCTGTTTTCTCCTATTTTTATAAAGGAGAGAATTTTCAGAAGTCCTATTCCATCATTTTTGCTACTGTCACTCTGATTTCTACCCTTTGGTTGGGCAATTAAACACTTAATATTTAAGGTAAATATTGATGTATTAAGTCTTAAGTTTTCCATTTTACTCTTTGTTTTCTGTTTTTTTCTCTTCTTCTTATTCCTCTGTTTCTCTCTTCTTGTCTTCCTGTGAGTTATTTGAAAACTCATTAGGATTTTTATCTTGATGTATTTATAGTATGTTTGAATGTATCTCTTTGTATACAGTTGAATTTTTTTTAACTATTGATCTGAGCATTAAGTATAGATATGTGACTTTTTACAGCCTATGGTATCAACTCTGACCATTTCCAGGGAAGTATAGAAATCCACATCCATTTAAGGCCCTTTACTTCCCACTTTTAAATGTTATTGTCTTGAGTATCAGATGATATTATAATTTATGCTCCAATCATCAAGTATAATTTTAAAAACTCATGAGGAAATAGTCTTTTGTATATACTCATATTTCTTCCTTTTTGTTTTTTTTCTCCTCCCTTCTTGATGCTCTGAGGTTACTTCTTTCATCAATTCCTGTTTGACAAACATCCTTAGCCAAACTTTAAGGTAAGTTTGCAAGTAACAACCTCCTTTAGGTTCCTTTACTGAGGGTATCTTTATTTCTCCTTTATTTCTGAAGAATAATTTTGCCATATATAGAATATATGTTTCATAGTTTTTCTTTGAGCACTTGAAAAATATTGTACTACTTCATGGTTTCATATGATAAGTCTGCTGTTATATAAATTTGTGTTTTACTATAGGTAAACTCTGGTGGCTTTCACAATTTTTTATTTTCTTTATTTTTCAAAAGTTTAACTATAATGTGTCTTGGTGTGGATTTCTTTGGGTTTATTCTATTTGAATTTCATTAAGTTTCTTGGACTTATAGACTTGTATCTATTGCCAAATTTAAAAAGCTCTCAGCCATTATTTGAACTCTATTCTTTCTGCCTTACTCTCTCCTCTCACTTTGGGAATCTAATTATATGAATTTTGAATATTTTGCACTTACTGCAAGTTCTTGAAGCTCTGTTAGATATTTTTCAGTGTTCTTAGAAAGAAAAATTTTTCTCTCTGTTGTTTACTTTCAGTGAATTTTGTTGATCCATCCTCAAGTTCACTCCGTCATCTCCATTCTACTATTGGGCCCATTTGACAAGTTTTCTTTCTTTTTATATTTCAGTTTTAAAATATACACTTTTAAAATAACTTCTATTTCTTTTTTTTGTTTTCAGGGAATCTGTAATTTATTGTTGAAGTTTAACTTATGAGATGCCTTGAAAATCCTTATTGGTGTCAGTTAATACTTTTTTTTTCATTCAAGTTGTATATTTCTTTGTTTTGGCTGATGGGTGATTTTTTATCATGTCCTTTATATTTTGTCTGTTATGCTAGGAGTTTCTGGGTCTTGTGTATATTTTTCATTTTAGCAGGTAGTCATCCTGTGTCAGTTCAGAATGCAGGACATAGTCTACTTATGTGGGATATCGTTCTTGTGGAAGTCTAATTTTCTTAAAAATGTCTGTATACATCAAATATTTATTGAGAACTAAAATTATAAGAGAGTAAATTTCCTGTCACAATAGGGATTCAAGTGAAACTAAACAACTACTTGTCAGGGATACTATTAAAATTCTTCACACTTCAGCCAGGTATTAGCTCTAGGGGACCTTTAAGATCCTTAGTCATACTGAGATTCTATGTTTGAAACATATTTTCTTTATCAAAGATGGCACCAATGAAAGAGCAATCGCTTTTTGAAGACTCTCAGAACACCCCATCAGCTCTCTTTTAGTAGAGCCCTAAAGGGTGGTGTGAGCCTGTTTGGTCTGAGAGCTCTGACTGTCTTGTGCATGAAGAAGAATAGGATATTAGTGGGTGTAAAGAACATCATATTTCCAAGACAAAAGCAACAACAAGGACTGGGACCCAAAGATGATTCCCAACAGACCTACCTATATGTTTGCTAACTGCCATGTTTTCAAAAGAGCCCCACTGGAAGGGCACACCAATGGTTGAACAGTATTTCCTGATCTTTAGCATCCAGTGGAATCAAACCCAACTCATTTTGAATTGGAGGACAGGGCTAGACAGGAAGGGATGGGGCAGGGAGAAAAAGGAGGATGGCTTGTTTCACATACATTTTATTTATAATGCATCTGTGTGTATGGGAGTCCCTATGCTTTTCTGATAAAAGTTGCAGGTATACAAAAGTATAATTTCAGGCTGCTTGGAATGACTAGGCTGGTATTACAAAATTAATTGGATGCAATTATACTGTCTTCACAGCAACAATCACATGCATAGGGTTTGACAATGTTCCAAGCACTTCCATGTGTATTCTTTCATTTTACCTTCACTACCACCTTAGGGAGTAAGCTTAATTACGATTAGTTGTTATTATCGTCATATTAATGTCCAGGAAAGTGAGACGTCAAGAGGTTAGCAGACTTGGTCATCTAGAAAGTGGAGGAGCATAGACTGAAGCTCCAAAAAATAAAAAGCATGTATATTCTATTTCACAATTAACCATGTGAATCTTAACAATAAAAAATCTTAAATTTATTACTATAAAGTAAGACCAACACCCCTGAGATGTGGCCCTTGCCTCTAATTCTTCTCCATATACTTCCCAGCACAAAATGCAAGAGGGTACCCTGACACCAATATCCTCAATATAAATTTTGGTCTAGTGTCAATTGTCTTTCATGGAATTCCTTAGTACTCCTCCCATTGGTGCCATTTTCCTCATGTTGGCCATTTTCCTAGTACATATTTAATCCCTTTCTAAAACTTTTGGAGAATCACCTAATCTCTTCTCTCTCCATATTCTCAAAGAATTTATTTTTTAGCATCTTTATTGGAGTATAATTGCTTTACAATGGTATGTTAGTTTCTGCTGTATAACAGAGTGAATCAGCTATACATAAACATATAATCCCATATCACCTCCCTCTTGCATCTCCCTCCCAACCTCCCTATCCCACCCCTCGAGGTGGACACAAAGCACCGAGCTGATCTCCCTCTGCTATGTGGCTGCTTCCCACTAGCTATCCATTTTACATTTGGTAGTGTATATATGTCTATGCCACTCTCTCACTTCGTCCTAGCTTACACTTCCCCCTACCCGTATCCTCAAGTCCATTCTCTACGTCTGCGTTTTTATTCCTGTCCTGCCCCTAGGTCCTTCAGAATCATTTTTTTTTTCTTTTTTAGATTCCAAGTATATGTGTTAGAATACGGTATTTGTTTTTCTCTTTCTGACATACTTCACTCTGTATGACAGACTCTAGGTCTAACCACCTCACTACAAATAACTCAATTTCAATTGTTTTTATGGCTGAGTAATATTCCATTGTATATATGTGTCACATCTTCTTTATCCATTCATCTGTTGAGGGATGCATAGGTTGCTTCCATTTCCTGGTTATTGTAAATAGACCTGCAATGAACATTGTGGTACATGACACTTTTTGAACTATGGTTTTCTCAGGGTATATGCCCAGTAGTGGGATGGCTGGGTAATATGGTAGTTCTGTTTTTAGTTCTTTAAGGAACCTCCATAACTGTCCTCCATAGTGGCTGTATCAATTTACATTCCCACCAACAGTGCAAGAGTGTTCCCTTTTCTCCACACCCTCTCCAGCATTTATTGTCTCTAAATTTTTTGAAGATGGCCATTCTGACTGGTGTGAAGTGATACTTCATTGGAGTTTTGATTTGCATTTCTCTAATGATTAGTGATGCTGAGCATCCTTTCATGTGTTTGTTGGCAATCTGTATATCTTCTTTGGAGAAATGTCTATTTAGGTCTTCAGCCCAGTTTTCGATTGGGTTGTTTGTTTTTTGATATTGAGCTTCATGAGCTGCTTGTACATTTTGGGAGATTAATCCTTTGTCAGTTGCTTCATTTGGAAATATTTTCTCCCATTCTAAGGGTGGTCTTTTCTTCTTGCTTATGGTTTCCTTTGCTGTGCAAAGGCTTTTAAGTTTCATTAGGTCCCATTTACTTTTGTTTTTATTTCCATTTCTCTAGCAGGTGGGTCAAAAAGCACCTCTAGGAGTTTCGGTGATGTATGTCATAGAGGGTTCTGCCTATGTTTCTCTCTAAGAATTTTATAGTGTCTGGTCTTACATTTAGGCCTTTAATCCATTTTGAGTTTATTTTTGTGTGTGGTGTTAGGGAGTTTTCTAATTTCATTCTTTTACATGTAGCTGTCCAGTTTTCCCAGCACCACTTATTGAAGAGGCTGTCTTTTCTCCATTGTATATTCTTGCTTCCTTTATCAAAAATAAGGTGACCGTATGTGCGTGGGTTTATCTCTGGGCTTTCTATCCTGTTCCATTGATCTATATTTCTGTTTTTGTGCCAGTACCATACTGTCTTGATTACTGTAGCTTTGTAGTATAGTCTGAAGTCAGGGAGTCTGATTCCTCCAACTCCATTTTTCTTTCTCAAGATTGCTTTGGCTATTCAGGGTCTTTTGTATTTCCATACAAATTGTGAAATTTTTTGTTCTAGTTCTGGGAAAATGCCATTCATAGTTTGATAGGGATTGCATTGAATCTGCAGATTGCTTTGGGTAGTATAGTCATTTTCACAATGTTGATTCTTCCAATCCAAGAACATGGTATCTCTCTCCATCTGTTTGTATAATCTTTAATTTCTTTCATCAGTGTCTTATAGTTTTCTGCATACAGGTCTTTTGTCTCCCTAGGTAGGTTTATTCCTAGGTATTTTATTCTTTTTGTTGCAGTGATAAATAGGAGTGTTTCCTTAATTTCTCTTTCAGATTTTTCATCATTAGTGTATAGGAATGCAAGAGATTTCTGTGCATTATTTTGTATCCTGCTACTTTACCAAATTTATTGATTAGCTCTAGTAGTTTTCTGGTAGCATCTTTAGGATTTTGTATGTATAGTATCATGTCATCTGCAAACAGTGACAGCTTTAATTCTTTTCTGATTTGGATTCCTTTTATTTCTTTTTCTTCTCTGATTGCTGTGGCTAAAACTTCCAAAATTATGTTGAATAATAGTGATGAGAGTGGGCAACTTTGTCTTTTTTCTGATCTTAGTGGAAACGGTTTTAGTTTTGCACCATTGAGAATGATGTTGGCTGTGGGTTTTTCATATATGGCCTTTATTATATTGCGGTAAGTTTCCTGTATGCCTACTTTCCAGAAGGTTTTTATCATAAATGGGTATTGAATTTTGTCAAAAGCTTTCTCTGCATCTATTGAGATGATCATATGGTTTTTCTCCTTCAGTTTGTTAATATAGTGTACCACATTGATTGATTTGTGTATATTGAAGAATCCTTGCATCCCTGGGATAAACCCCACTTCGTCATGGTGTATGACTCTTTTAATGTGCTGTTGGATTCTATTTGCTAGGAGTTTTGTATCTATGTTCATCAGTGATATTGGCCTGTAGTTTTCTTTCTTTGTGACATCTTTGTCTGGTTTTGGTATCAGGGTGATAGTGGCCTCATAGAATGAGTTTGGGAGTGTTCCTCCCTCTGCTATACTTTGGAAGAGTTTGAAAAGTATAGGTGCTTTGGAAGAGTTTGAAAAGTATATCTGCGCTTCCTAGACTTGATTGCCTATTTCCTTTCCCATATTAGGGAAATTTTCAACTATAATCTCTTCAAATATTTTTCTCAGTCCCCTTTTTTCTCTCTTCTTCTTCTGGAACCCCTGTAATTCGAATGTTGGTGCATATAATGTTGTCCCAGAGGTCTCTGAGACTGGCCTCAATTCTTTTCATTCTTTTTTCTTTATTCTGCTCTGCAGTAGTTATTTCCACTGTTTTATCTTTCAGATCACTTATCCGTTCTTCTGCCTCAGTTTTTCTGCTATTGATTCCTTCTAGAGAATTTTTAATTTCATTTTTTGTGTTGTTCATCATTGTTTGTTTGCTCTTTAGTTCTTCTAATTCATTATTAAACGTTTCTTGTATTTTCTCCATTCTATTTCCAAGATTTTGGATCATCTTTACTATCATTACTCTGAATTCTTTTTCAAGTAGACTGCCTATTTCCTCTTCATTTGTTTGGTCTGATGGTTTTTACCTTGCTCCTTCATCTGCTGTGTATTTCTCTGTCTTCTCTGACAGAAGGGGCTTCCTAGCGTGTGGAAACTTTTCCTCCTTCACAGCTCCCTCCAGAGGTGCAGGTCCAATCCCTATTCTTTTGTCTCTGCTTTTTTTTCTTTTGCCCTACCCAGTACGTGGGGAGTTTCTTGCCTTTTGGGAAGTCTGAAGTCTTCTGCCAGCGTTCAGTAGATATTCTGTAGGAGCTTTTCCACATGTAGATGTATTTTTGATGTATTTGTGGGAAGGAAGGTGATCTCCATGTCTTACCCTTCTGTCATCTTGAAGCTCCTCAAAGACTTTTTTAAAAATCGTAGCCATTTGGTTTTAATGTTTGTTTTTCTGAGGGCCAGAAATGCAGGCATTGTGTTTTATTCACTGTTGCAACATCCATGGCCTTGTTGCACCCTACAGTTCAGTCAGGTAGCTCTCAAATTATGTCTAGGAGTTAGCATGGAATTTATTTGAATTGCAGTCACATTCCCAGAAATTCTAGTTACTGGAAAATTATTACTCCAAGCGTCATCAATGCCAAAACGTGTCACAATAGGAGAAACACATCCCATGCAGCAAACTAAATTGATGACAATGATGCTAAACTAGCAAAGCAGCAGAAATGAACATTGGCAGATACAACACATGAAAATTGTGGCCCAGATCAAGATAACCTTGACATTTGGAGAACAATGTGCTTTTTTCCTAATTGTAGGAGTTTTCATCATCTGCATAGCTCATGCATCGTACGAGATTGTTTAATGTTACATTGCAACAATGACTTGCAAGATGTTGACTTGCAAAACATTGCAAGACAACAAAACATCTGCATAAACCACTGAAACAAAGTTCTCTGTGCATTCTGCTCTTGCACTAGGTCAATTGATAGGTTTATAATGTTAGAGACCCTTGAAGACACACTAGTGGGTGAGTGTAAATAATCCCAAGGTCAGCCGTAACAGTACAAGTCGAAAGCATGAGAGTCATTCACCATAGAAGCCAGAGAAATTACATTTATTATGTTTTAATTTTATTTTATATTAGAATATAGTTGATTTACAATGTTTTGTCAGTCTCAGGTGTACAGCAAAGTGATTCATTTATACATATATCAATTCTTTTTCAGATTTTTTTCCCATATAGGTTATTACAGAATATTGAATAGAATTCCCTGTACTATACAGTAGGTCTATTATATATATAGAAGTGTAGATTTGTTAATCTCAAACTTCTAATTTATCCCTCCCTGCCATGTTTCCATTTTAGGAACCATAAGTTTGTTTTTGAAGTCTGTGAGTCTGTTTCTGTTATGTAAATAAGTTCATTTGTATCATTTCTTTTAGATTCTACATATGTGATATCATATGATATTTGTCTTTGTCTGACTTACTTCACTTAGTATGATAATCTCTAGGTCCATCCATGTTGCTGCAAATGGCATTATTTCATTCTTTTTATAGCTGAGTAGTATTCCATTGTATATATTATATACACCACATCTTCTTTATCCATTCATCTGTCAATGGACATTTAGCTTGCTTCCATGCCTTGGCTATTGTAAATAGCGCTGCACAGAACACTGGGGTGCATGTGAAAAATTGCATTTAAATGTGCTCCAGCAGCCATGGGGGCCTATCTGTGCCGAGTGTGAGAAGACTGTCCTCTGAGAAGCTGTGGCAGGCAGCACACTGTCCAGTTGACCAGTGTCAACACCCACATCCCTGGGTGCCCTGAGGCTGCAGTTTCACCTGGTGAAATGTCTTTCTTACAGTTTCTTCTCCCAACACAAGTCTTTCTTCTGAGCAGCCTTAATCGCTGTTCACAGCACGCCTTTAACCAGTCATTGTTGTAACTACGATTGGCAGTATTGTGTTACTTTTTGCAATATTGCTTTGAATTACCACTTACTTCCTTTATTTATTTTGATTTTTTCTGTACATACATCTTATTTCAGCAACCAGACTGTGAGGTCTTTGAAAATGTAGGTTTTTGGGTAAAACTCTCAACAGAAAGATCTCAGAGGAGTCATTTTCCAGGTATCTCAGTAAGTGGGTATCCCAAGCCTGAAGGGCCCTAGAAATGCAAATTACCAGCAGAAATTAGAGGATGCTGATTTATCTGCCCTACTGGATGAGGAAAGGGGTTTTAGGGAAACAGAAGTCAGCAAAACTCCAGAATAACTGATTTCTAAAGGAAACCATAGTCTCCCATAGAAATTAAAAGAAAATGAGGCAGGAGATCTAGCTGGACCAAGGCCTGTGTGCCCATCACCCATTACTGTTCCCTACCCTGTAGGGAAAGCAGTGGAGCTGGGGTCCCTGAGCTCAAGAAGGGCTGCATGACCACACCCTGTCTGAGGTCCTTGGGTGTCAATCACTGAATCCTCCAAGAAGAAATCAGGACCCCTCAGTCCTTTTCAGCTCCTCATAAGCCCTCATGTATGGGTGCTGCCCACCACATTGGATGATCAGGGCAGTGAACACAGTCATTTTCAAATGTTTATTTACAATGATTCCAACACTGCAATTATCAGGTCACATTTCCAGGGATAATGGCTAAATCTGGGTTAAATGTTTTTGTATCCCTGGCTCCTCCCTCTCCCACCTTTTTTGTCCCTCTATTAAGTGGATTTTGTAAGCATGCAAAACAATCTCTATTTAAGTCATTTTCAACTAATACATCTCCCCAGACAGCATTTTTTTCTTCAAAATATATGAGTGCTCCCCAAACTAGAGGGGCTTTGGAAGGACTCAAACATAAGGTGATGAGATAATTTTGTAAAAAATACCCTTGACTTATATCTGGGTACATGTTCACTCCACCTGCCTTATCAACACTGTGAAGTGGTTACGTGCAGGCACCATGGTGGCTGTGTGCGGCCTGAGATCAGAGCCCCCTATGTGGGCTTTGTACCAATGTCCAGTCTCCTCCACAAAGAGTAATCTGGAACTACATTCTGTTATCCTTTCTGTGCCTTTGAAAATCCTGTTCTTTCTCCCTGAAATGTCTTCCTTCTCTGCTTAAAATGCATAGCTCATGGGCCACAATCTCTGTGCAGCTGCACAGACCTGCAGGAGCCAGCCCAGTGTCTGGTGGGTGCCCTTTGGATCTTGGATGTGATATCACCCACATGGAACTTAGCTTCATGTATCTTACATTACAGGTTCCTGGCTTCTTCAGTTCTCTCCTCATTCTGACCTCTCCAATTGATGCCACCTGCAGTGTGTGGTCCAATTCTGAGACCTGTGAAAGTGCACAGGTTGGGACTTGAATTCTAGCCCCTGAAGTTTACAATCACAGTAATTACTTACCCACATCTTATGACTCAGAATTCTTCCTCTCAGAGACAGACTGTTGGAAGAGGACAGAAAGACAGACAATCAATCTCTTTCTATGAGGGATAGGTGACTGATTGTCAGAGCATCTCTGAAGATGAGGACTACAAAATGAGATTAGCATCACAGCCAGTGACAACACAAAGGCAACAGGTAGAAAATCATATAAAGTATCAGGTTTTGAAGATTTTCAGACCCAAACAAGCCATATTCTTGAGAAGCAATATATAAAGAGGCATACAGAAGATGGAAGAACTCTATAGGCATCAGAATGAAGAGGGTGATGTGAACTTGGACATAATCTCCCAGGAGAATCAAGGCAGGGCCAGACTCTGTGCTGACTCACATCCTCACCCTCACCTGGAAGGAATTCCCAGCAAAGTGACACCAGAGCTCACGTACTCATCCTGTGGCACACTAGCTGCTTGACCCCAACTCCACAGGATACCTGGTCAGCTCCCAGGGCATCAGCCAAAAAGTGTTGACCAGACAGTCATGGAGCTGTTCCTCTATTCCAGCCACAGGAGGATATTCTGGCGGTCATTCCTTATTAAGCAGTATGGCCATCTTAGAGTCTCCTGGTTCTGTTGAGTCTTCTTTGCCTTTTCTGCTGTGAGAGCTGCATTGTCCTGAATCCCAAAGAGAAACCACAAATAATATTTATTGTATTGTTGTCATCTGTGTGTGTTCGCAGCCTCCTTTTTTCCAGGAAGCTCCTCTGTCAGTCTAGGATGTCCACTACCTGTGAGTGGATCAGTGATCAGCTGTTATGCAATCATGAACAAGATCCTTAATCTTTATCAGCCTCAGTCTCCTCACCTGTAAGGAGACTTGGATCAACTCAACAGTCTTTTGTTGTGTGACTGCTACGAGGCGGTCACTGGTCTACGTGTTAGTGGGAAAAGGGGGAGATAGAAGCCCAGGGATGAGGACAGACATGGCCCCGTTCTCAGGGAACTCACAGTCAGGAAATGGGATGCTTCTGCTTTAGTTCCGAGTCAAAGTCCCCATGGCAGGCCAATAGCTGAGAGTCCACTTGTAGGAATGATGCTACAGTAAGTAAGATGTACACCCCACCTCCATGGAACCCACTGCACCCAAAATTGCCACAGAGTGAGCCAGGCACTAAATAACCCTAAATGGTACTGCCTAGAATCTTACAACAAAGTTGCAAGCAAACTTAATGCAGGAAAGGAAGGCAATTGATACTGTTTTTGCACATTATTTTTTAAAAAGACATTCTGATTATACAAATAACCTGTGTCAAGTGCAGGATAATTTTCAGATGCTGGTAAACAATAAGAAGAAAAGGAAAACAACCAAATGACTGATATCCAGGAATCTGTGCTTCTAACAAGGGCTCTGTCTCTCCACCTGCATTTTCTCAGAAGCGGAAGATTCACATCCATCCTGCCTTGCAACATGCTTTGGACTTAAACATACTCTCCAGGCTCGTACAAATGAGCAAATCTCTACCGTGTCATTTTAATGAATACAGAGTGATTCGGTTTGAATTCACCATGATTTGACTTTCCTAAAGAAACTGTAATAGCCATCTTTATATCTAAATATCTGTACACATCTTTATACATTCTTAGAAATTGTATTGATGAATCAAGACCCATTTTATACATATTTCCAAATTGATTAGTTTTTGGTGATCTACTTTGTCAGGGTGCTATACTGAACCTTATTTTTTCACACCGTGCCCCCAATCTGCTCCCGTGAGTTGCCTTTCCCACTTCAAATGACCCGCTTGAACAAACTCACATGCATGACGTTGTCTCACCTACATGGTTGCACCCCAAAAGTTGTAAAGTAGATCATGTTCTCACACTAATTAGCATGGAAATGTGGTAATGTTTTATTCTCATTTTACCACACCACATTTCCAATATCTTCCTTGCATTGCAATATACTTATGCCAATCCATGTGAACTATAATAACATAGATAAAAGAGAGCTGGTTGGGGCAGGAGAGAAGGAAAATAAGAATATTCATTGAGATGTCTGCCACCACATCTTCTAAATTTTAAAAATCTTTAACAAAAAGCATTAACAATTTTTTAAGCCTTTAACACAAAACAGGGTCTAATCCTCTCTGCTGGTCCCCAGAAAGGGCACATGGCCCAGAGGCGAGGACTCAGAGCCCAGGGGGAGAGGCGGGACCCTGGGTCTTGTTTCTTACCTTAAAGCTTTGTGAACAAATTTGAGCAGCTCAATTAAGTTTTCTGTCTGGAACCTGATGGAAATGCTTGCCAGGCCTACCTCATATGACAACATAATTCTCTATGAAAATTACTATTCAATTAAGGAGTTATGATTAAGACCAGCTGGCCTACCTGCTTGGGTTTGGTGGTCCTCCAGATACGATTAATGTTTTACAAGTTTAATTAGATTTTCTTGCAGTTATTTGAAAAGGTACTTTTCTAAGGATGTTGGGACACGATTACACTTAATGTTTGGCTGTGAGCAGAGAAGTACAGGTCATGACCTGTCCGTCTTCCTATGTCCAGAGCATCATCCATCAGATATCCCCAGAAAAAAGCCAAGATAGTAGAAAAATGATCACTTGGCATTGCTAAGTCTGAAGACAGAGGCTAAAATGCACTTTTACTGCACACAGACAGATATACTGAATGTACTAGGTTATTTTAAAATCATAAATGATCCTAATTTTCCATTTGTTTCATTAGCTATCTCTGTGGACTAGGGCCAATGGAGTTAACTAAAATCCATAATGTATTTTGGTGACAGTCTCTCACTGGATACACTTTTTCCTCAAATTGCCGATAGCAAAACTGACAAATTAGCGATTTCCCATTCATCTACTGGTGGAACAGCCAATGACTAGAAGAAAAAGAGGTCTGCATAACAGGTGAGAGATGTAAGATGGGAAAGCAGAAGGATCTGAGGTTGGTGCTATAAAAGTGGAAATCACAGGCAGGAGGGGAGGGAAGGGCAGTGGGAATTGTTGGGTGCTGACCCCACTCTGGGCACCACACTCTATGTTTTAGACCCAACTTATCAGCCATCATCATCCATCCTCATTTAACAGATAAGGAAATAAAGGCTCAGAGATGAGTCACTTTTAGATACTTACAGGGTCAGTCAATAGGTGTTTGAAGTAGGGTTTTCTATGCTTTTCTTATGCAAAATACTAAACTCTTTCCTCTACCAGGATCTGGAGATCTTTAAATCATGAAGTTCAATTATTTACAAAACAGAAATAGATTCACAGACATAGAAAACAAACTTATGGTTACCAAAGGAGGTAGTGGGGATAGAGGGAGGGAAGGGGGAGAGATAAATTAGGAATTTGGGATTAACATATATGCACTACTATATATAAAATAATCAACAAGGATCTACTGTATAGCACAGGGAAATATATTCAATATCTTGTAATAACCTATAATGGAAAAGAATCTGAAAAAGAATATATATATGTATAACTGAATCACTTTGCTGTACACTTGAAATTAACACAACATTGTAAAATAACTATACTGCAAGTTAAAAAAATGTTAAACCAAAAACAGGAAGTTGCAGAATAATATGTACAATATATTGTAACTCACATGAAATTTTAAATCCAGCAAAACAATTTCATATAATGTTTATGGTTGTATAAATGTGTAATCAAATTATTAAAACCTAGATAATAAACAATGGATTCATAAGTTGTTTCCTCTAGGTAAGGTATCTGGTGGGAGGTGGTAGGGGAGGAGAATCTCAACTTCATCTGTAAAATTTTATTTTAAAGAAAAATTACCTAAAACAAATATGGTCTATGATAGCTACATGAGTGATTTTATATCCGTTTGTATATTTAAAAAAAAAATCATGAAGTTCAATACTAGCCTGGATATAGATAGGCAGAGCTGTGGCTGTTTCAAATATCAATATCAATGATGATGATGATAATAATAATATTCACTGAGCAGTGAATCTGTGCCAAGCACTAGTTCAGGCACTTTATATGCTGCTTCAGTTAAGATGGGATAGGCTACACTCCAGTGATGTAAAGTGACAAAGGCTTATTTCTCACTCCACTATGTGTCCATTGTGGATTGTCTAGGAACTGGGCTCTATGTCATTTTAGTGTCTGGCAGAGGGAGAGGAAGAACATATCACCACCTACTAAGTTGTTCACCCAAAAGCAATGCAAGACACGATGCCATGGGCCAAAGCATTGTCACAAGGTCTGGCCCAATTTCAAGGGGAGCAGCTGTGCCTAGGAGGCAGGACCAGAGATACTAGGTGCCAGCAGCAATGACCTCTGTGCATGCACCGTGTCCATTAACTCCCAAACAACTGTTCTGCAGAGAGGAAATGAGTCCCTGAGAGACGTAGAGCCTTGTCTTAGGTCACACACAGCCAGGATCTGTAGAGTTTGACCTTGATTCCATCTGACTCCTCACCATCATACATGTCGGTCTCTCTAGTTATGACTGACTGAGCGCCAGCCACTGACTAGACACCGCACTCAACATTTACATGATTTGTATCCATGACTCCTTCCAATCTTGCAGGTTTTATTCTCACATCTCACCAGGAGGGCAATGAAGATAGGTAACAAAGTCCACTCAGAATTTGAACACTTGCCCAAAGCCTACTTTCTTTGGCTTTACTTAGTAAAATCCCTAGGAGACTTAGCACAGCCCTGAGTTTAATAAATACTAATTAAGTACTTATGCTGCACAAGATATGTGAAATTCAAACACCTCTCATGTTGGCTTCTGGCAGCAGTGATATTTGAGATCAAGGAGCTGTCTGGAAGGAACAAAGAAGAGACTGAAGTGTGTGAAAACCCTTAGGGGTTGTGATATACACTGGCAATGTTCTTTCCTGAAAGACTGAACCAGTTTGCTTTTGATGGGACTTCAAAGTATGATGAACTCTTTGGCCTTTTTTTAAGATAAAATGAATAGGTAGATAGATAGATACTCACTTTTTAGAGGGATTTTTAAAATGCTATTCTCATCCTGTTTTAAAGAAACAAAGTAAAGTAATATCAAATATCAGTAATAACCTAGAAACACTTGCCACAAGAAGCAAATTGTCATATTGGGTATGAAAAAAACTCATATAGAGCCATATAAATAATATTTGAGGGCTTCCCTGGTGGCACAGTGGTTAAGAATCTGCCTGCCAATGCAGGGGACATGGGTTCGAGCCCTGGTCCGGGAAGATCACAAATGCCATGGAGCAACTAAGCTCGTGTGCCACGACTACTGAGCGTGTGCTCTAGAGCCTGCGAGCCACAACTACTGAGCCCGCATGCCGCAACTACTGAAGCCCGCTCACCTAGAGCCCGTGCTCTGCAACAAGAGAAGCCACCACAATGAGAAGCCCGCGCACAGCAATGAAGAGTAGCCCCCGCTTGCTGCAACTAGAGAAAGCCCTCACACAGCAGTGAAGACCCAACACAGCCAAAAATAAAATAAAGAAATAAATAAAATAATATTTCAAAATTATTTCTTCATGTTGCGAGTATGTGTCACAAATGGAAGCCCATTGTTAGCAACTGCAAGTCTTCCAAACTCTAAGATTTAAGACCATGGCATTGGGAAAAATTAAATAGCAGTGTATAATGAAGTTTGAGAAACTTGATTGGAACCACTTGATTATTAAAAAGAAATTTTGGGGGATAATGTATACCTCACTAAAAAAACAGATAAAGTATTTTTTTTTTTAAACATCTTTATTGAAGTATAATTGCCCTACAATAGTGTGTTAGCTTCTGCTCTATAACAAAGCGAATCAGTTATACATATACAATATGTTCCCATTTCTCTTCCCTCTTGCATCTCCCTCCCTCCCACCCTCCCCATCCCACCCCTCTAGGTGGTCACAAAGCACCGAGCTGATCCCCCTGTGCTATGCGGCTGCTTCCCACTAGCTATCTATTTTACATTTGGTAGTGTATATATGTCCATGACACTCTCTTACCCTGTCACATCTCACCCCACCCCCTCCCCATATCCTCAAGTCCACTCTCTAGTAGGTCTGTGTCTTTATTCCCGTCTTGCCACTAGGTTCTTCATGGCCTTTTTTTTTTTTTTTTCCTTAGATTCCGTATATATGTGTTAGCATACTGTATTTGTTTTTCTCTTTCTGACTTACTTCACTCTGTATGACAGACTCTAACTCCATCCACCTCATTACAAATACCTCCATTTCATTTCTTTTTATGGCTGAGTAATATTCCATTGTATATATGTGCCACATCTTCTTTATCCATTCGTCTGTCGATGGACATTTAGGTTGCTTCCAGGTCCTGGCTATTGTAAATAGAGCTGCAATGAACATTGTGGTACATGACACTTTTTGACCTATGGTTTTCTCAGGGTATATGCCCAGTAGTGGGATTGCTGGGTCGTATGGTAGTTCTATTTGTAGTTTTTTAAGGAACCTCCATACTGTTCTCCATAGTGGCTGTATCAATTTACATTCCCACCAACAGTGCAAGAGTGTTCCCTTTCCTCCACACCCTCTCCAGCATTTATTGTTTCTAGATTTTTTGATGATGGCCCTTCTGACCGGTGTGAGATGATATCTCATTGTAGTTTTGATTTGCATTTCTCTAATGATTAATGATGTTGAGCATTCTTTCATGTGTCTGTAGGCCATCTGTATATCTTCTTTGGAGAAATGTCTATTTAGGTCTTCTGCCCATTTTTGGATTGGGTTGTTCGTTTTTTAGTTATTGAGCTGCATGAGCTGCTTGTAAATCTTGGAGATTAATCCTTTGTCAGTTGCTTCATTTGCAAATATTTTCTCCCATTCTAAGGGTTGTCTTTTGGTCTTGTTTATGGTTTCCTTTGCTGTGCAAAAGCTTTTAAGTTTCATTAGGTCCCATTTGTTTATTTGTGTTCTTATTTCCATTTCTCTGGGAGCTGGGTCAAAAAGAATCTTGCTGTGATGTATGTCATAGAGTGTTCTGCCTATGTTTTCCTCTAAGAGTTTGATAGTGTCTGGCCTTACACTTAGGTCTTTAATCCATTTGGAGTTTATTTTTGTGCATGGTGTCAGGGAGTGTTCTAATTTCATACTTTTACATGTACCTGTCCAATTTTCCCAGCACCACTTATTGAAGAGGCTGTCTTTTCTCCACTGTATATGCTTGCCTCCTTTATCAAAGATAAGGTGACCATATGTGTGTGGGTTTATCTCTGGGCTTTCTATCCTGTTCCATTGATCTATATTTCTGTTTTTGTGCCAGTACCAAACTGTCTTGATTACTGAAGCTTTGTAGTATAGTCTGAAGTCAGGGAGCCTGATTCCCCCAGCTCCATTTTTCGTTCTCAAGATTGCTTTGGCTATTCGGGGTCTTTTGTGTTTCCATACAAATTGTGAAATTTTTTGTTCTAGTTCTGTGAAAAATGCCAGTGGTAGTTTGATAGGGATTGCATTGAATCTGTAGATTGCTTTGGGTAGTAGAGTCATTTTCACAATGTTGATTCTTCCAATCCAGGAACATGGTATATCTCTCCATCTATTTGTATCATCTTTAATTTCTTTCATCAGTGTCTTATAATTTTCTGCATACAGGTCTTTTGTCTCCTTAGGTAGGTTTATTCCTAGATATCTTATTCTTTTTGTTGCAATGGTAAACGGGAGTGTTTTCTTAATTTCACTTTCAGATTTTTCGTCATTAGTGTATAGAAATGCAAGCGATTTCTGTGCATTAATTTTGTATCCTGCTACTTTACCAAATTCATTGATTAGCTCTAGGAGTTTTCTGGTAGCCTCTTTAGGATTCTCTATGTATAGTATCATGTCATCTGCAAATAGTGACAGCTTTACTTCTTCTTTTCCGATTTGGATTCCTTTTATTTCTTTCTCTTCTCTGATTGCTGTGGCTAACACTTCCAAAACTATGTTGAATAATAGTGGTGAGAGTGGGCAACCTTGTCTTGTTCCTGATCTTAGTGGAAATGGTTTCAGTTTTTCACCATTGAGGACAATGTTGGCTGTGGGTTTGTCATATATGGCCTTTATTATGTTGAGGAAAGTTCCCTCTATGCCTACTTTCTGCAGGGCTTTTATCATAAATGGGTGTTGAATTTTGTCGAAAGCTTTCTCTGCATCTATTGAGATGATCATATGGTTTTTCTCCTTCAATTTGTTAATATGGTGTATCACATTGATTGATTTGCGTATATTGAAGAATCCTTGCATTCCTGGGATAAACCCCACTTGATCATGGTGTATGATCCTTTTAATGTGCTGTTGGATTCTGTTTGCGAGTATTTTGTTGAGGATTTTTGCATCTATGTTCATCAGTGATATTGGCCTGTAGTTTTCTTTCTTTGTGACATCTTTGTCTGGTTTTGGTATCAGGGTGATGGTGGCCTCGTAGAATGAGTTTGGGAGTGTTCCTCCCTCTGCAATATTTTGGAAGAGTTTGAGAAGGATAGGTGTTAGCTCTTCTCTAAATGTTTGATAGAATTCACCTGTGAAGCCATCTGGTCCTGGGCTTTTGTTTGTTGGAAGGCTTTTAATCACAGTTTCAATTTCAGTGCTTGTGATTGGTCTGTTCATATTTTCTATTTCTTCCTGGTTCAGTCTTGGCAGTTTGTGCATTTCTAAGAATCTGTCCATTTCTTCCAGGTTGTCCATTTTATTGGCATAGAGTTGCTTGTAGTAATCTCTCATGATCTTTTGTATTTCTGCAGTGTCAGTGGTTATTTCTCCTTTTTCATTTCTAATTCTATTGATCTGAGTCTTCTCCCTTTTTCTCTTGATGAGTCTGGCTAATGGTTTATCAATTTTGTTTATCTTCTCAAAGAACCAGCTTTTAGTTTCATTGATTTTTGCTATTGTTTCCTTCATTTCTTTTTCATTTATTTCTGACCTGATCTTTATAATTTCTTTCCTTCTGCTGGCTTTGGGGTTTTTTTGTTCTTCTTTCTCTAATTGCTTTAGGTGCAAGGTTAGGTTGTTTATTCGAGATGTTTCCTGTTTCTTGAGGTAGGCTTGTATTGCTATAAACTTCCCTCTTAGCACTGCTTTTGCTGCATCCCATAGGTTTTGGGTCGTCGTATCTCCATTGTCATTTATTTCTAGGTATTTTTTGATTTCCCCTTTGATTTCTTCAGTAATCACTTCATTATTAAGTAATGTATTGTGTAGCCTCCATGTGTTTGTATTTTTTACAGATCTTTTCCTGTAATTGATATCTAGTCTCATAGCGTTGTGGTCGGAAAAGATACTTGATACGATTTCAATTTTCTTAAATTTACCAAGGTTTGATTTGTGACCCAAGATATGATCTATCCTGGAGAATGTTCCATGAGCACTTGAGAAAAATGTGTATTCTGTTGTTTTTGGGTGGAATGTCCTATAAATATCAATTAAGTCCATCTTGTTTAATGTATCATTTAAAGCTTGTGTTTCCTTATTTATTTTCATTTTGGATGATCTGTCCATTGGTGAAAGTGGGGTGTTAAAGTCCCCTACTATGATTGTGTTGCTGTCGATTTCCCCTTTTATGGCTGTTAGTACTTGCCTTATGTATTGAGGTGCTCCTATGTTGGGTGCATAAATATTTACAATTGTTATACCTTCCTCTTGGATCGATCCCTTGATCATTATATAGTGTCCTTCTTTGTCTCTTGTAATAGTCTTTATTTTAAAGTCTATTTTGTCTGATATGAGAATTGCTACTCCAGCTTTCTTTTGATTTCCATTTGCATGGAATATCTTTTTCCATCCCCTCACTTTCAGTCTGTATGTGTCTCTAGGTCTGAAGTGGGTCTCTTGTAGACAGCATATATATGGGTCTTGTTTTTGTATCCATTCAGCCAGCCTGTGTCTTTTGGTGGGAGCATTTAATCCATTTACATTCAAGGTAATTATCGATATGTATGTTCCTATTCCCATTTTCTTAAATGTTTTGGGTTTGTTATTGTAGGTGTTTTCCTTCTCTTGTGTTTCTTGCCTAGAGAAGTTCCTTTAGCATTTGTTGTAAAGCTGGTTTGGTAGTGCTGAACTCTCTCAGCTTTTGCTTGTCTGTAAAGGTTTTAATTTCTCCATCACATTTGAATGAGATCCTTGCTGGGTAGAGTAATCTTGGTTGTAGGTTCTTCTCCTTCATGACTTTAAGTATATCCTGCCACTCCCTTCTGGCTTGCAGAGTTTCTGCTGAAAGATCAGATGTTAACCTTATGGGGATTCCCTTGTGTGTTATTTGTTTTTTTTCCCTTGCTGCCTTTAATATGTTTTCCTTATATTTAATTTTTGACAGTTTGATTAATATGTGTCTTGGCGTGTTTCTCCTTGGGTTTATCCTGTATGGGACTCTCTGTGCTTCCAGGACTTGATTAACTATTTCCTTTCCCATATTAGGGAAGTTTTCAACTATAATCTCTTCAAATATTTTCTCAGTCCCTTTCTTTTTCTCTTCTTCTTCTGGGACCCCTATAATTCGAATGTTGGTGCGTTTAATGCTGTCCCAGAGGTCTCTGAGACTGTCCTCAGTTCTTTGCATTCTTTTTTCTTTATCCTGCTCTGCAGTAGTTATTTCCACCATTTTATCTTCCAGGTCACTTATCCTTTCTTCTGCCTCAGTTATTCTGCTATTGATCCCATCTTCAGTATTTTTAATTTCATTTATTGTGTTTTTCATCATTGCTTGGTTCCTCTTTAGTTCTTCTACGTCCTTGTTAAATGTTTCTTGCATTTTGTCTATTCTATTTCCAAGATTTTGGATCATCCTTACTGTCATTATTCTGAATTCTTTTTCAGGTAGACTACCTATTTCCTCTTCATTTCTTAAGTCTAGTGTGTTTTGACCCTGCTCCTTCATCTGCTGTGTGTTTTTCTGTCGTCTCATTTTGCTTATCTTACTGTGTTTGGGGTCTCCTTATCACAGGTTGCAGGTTCGTAGTTCCCGTTGTTTTTGGTATCTGTCCCCAGTGGCTAAGGTTGTTTCAGTGGGTTGTGTAGGCTTCCTGGTGGAGGGAACTAGTGCCTGAGCTCTGGTGGATGAGGCTGGATCTTGTCTTTCTGGTGGGCACGTCCACGTCTGGTGGTGTATTTTGGGGTGTCTGTGGCCTTATTATGATTTTAGGCAGCCTCTCTGCTAATGGATGAGGCTGTGTTCCTGTCTTGCTAGTTGTTTGGCATAGGGTGTTCAGCACTGTAGCTTGTTGGTCATTGAGTGATGCTGGGTCTTGATGTTGAGATGGAGATCTCTGAGAGATTTTTGCCGTTTGGTATTACGTGGAGCTGGGAGGTCTCTTGTGGACCAGTGTCCTGAAGTTGGCTCTCCCACCTCCGAGGTACGGCCCTGATGCCTGGCTGAAGCACCAAGAGCCTTTCATCCACACGGCTCAGAGTAAAAGGGAGAAAAAATAGAAAGAAAGAAACAAAGAAAGAAAGAAAGGTAGGAAGGAAGGAAGGAGGAAGGAAGGAAGGAAGGAAGGAAAGAAAGAAAGAAAGAAAGGAAAGAAAGAAGCTATAATATAGTGAAGTAAAATAAAGCTATTGTAAAGCAAAGCTATACAGACAAAATCTCCCCCAGAAGCGTATACATATACACTCACAAAAAAAAAAGGAAAAGGGGAAAAATTAATATATCCTGCTCCCAAAGTCCACCTCCTGAATTTGGGATGATTCGTTGTCTATTCAGGTATTCAACAGATGTAGGCACATCAAGTTGTTTGTGGAGTTTTAATCCGCTTCTTCTGAGGCTGCTGGGACAGATTTCCCCTTCTCTTCTCTGTTCGCACAGCTCCTGGGGATCAGCTTTGGATTTGGACCCGCCTCTGCGTGTAGGTCGCCTGAGGGCGTCTGTTCCCCGCCCAGACAGGACGGGGTTAAAGGAGCAGCTGCTTCGGGGACTCTGGCTCACCCAGGCCGCGGGGAAGGAGGGGTACAGAGGAGGCGGGGCGAGCCTGCAGCGTCAGAGGCCGGCGTGACGTTGCAGCAGCCTGAGGCGCGGAGTGCGTTCTCCCGGGGGATGTTGTCCCTGGATCACGGGACCCTGGCAGTGGCGGGCTGCACGGGCTCCCGGGAGGGGCGGTGTGGAGAGTGACCTGTGCTCGCACACAGGCTTCTTGGAGGCGGCAGCAGCAGCCCCAGCGTCTCACGCCCGTCTCTGGGGTCCGCGCTGATAGCCGCGGCTCGCGCCAGTTTCTGGAGTTCGTTTAGGCGGCGCTCTGAATCCCCTCTCCTTGCGCGCCGCGAAACAAAGAGGCAAGAAAAAGTCTCTTGCCTCTTCGGCAGCTGCAGACTTTTTCCCGGTCTCCCTCCCAGCCAGCTGTGGTGCGCTAACCCCTTCAGGCTGTGTTCACGCCGCCAACCCCAGTCCTCTCCCTGCGATCCGACCGAAGCCCGAGCCTCCGCTCCCAGCCCCGCCCGCCCCGGCGGGGGAGCAGACAAGCCTCTCGGGCTGGTGAGCGCTGCTCGGCGCCGAGCCTCTGTGCGGGAGTCTCTCCGTTTTTCCCTCTGCGCCCCTGTTGCTATGGGATCCGCGCTGTTAGCTGCGGCTCGCGCCCGTCTCTGAAGTTCGTTTAGGCGGCGCTCTGAATCCCCTCTCCTCGCGCACCAGGAAACAGGGAAGAAAAAGTCTCTTGCCTCTTCGGCAGCTGCAGACTTTTTCCCGGACTCCCTCCCGGCTAGCTGTGGTGCACTAACCCCTTCAGGCTGTGTTCACGCCGCCAACCCCAGTCCTCTCCCTGCGACCGAAGCCCAAGCCTCAGCTCCCAGCCCCGCCCGCCCCGGCGGCTGAGCAGACAAGCCTCTCGGGCTGGTGAGTGCTGGTCAGCGCCGAGCCTCCGTGCGGGAAGTGCGGGAATCTCTCCGCTTTGCCCTCCGCACCTCTGTGGCTGCGCTCTCCTCCGTGGCTCCGAAGCTTCCCCCCTCTGCCACCCGCAGTCTCTGCCCGCGAAGGGGCTCCTAGTGCGTGGAAATCTTTCCTCCTTCACAGCTCCTTCCCACTGGTGCAGGTGCCATCCCTATTCTTTTGTCTCTGTTATTTCTTTTTTCTTTTGCCCTACCCAAGTACGGGGGGAGTTTCTTGCCTTTTGGGAGGTCTGACGTTTTCTGCCAGCGTTCAGTGGGTGTTCTGTAGGAGCAGTTCCACGTGTAGATGTATTTCTACTGTATCTGTGGGAAGGAAGGTGATCTCCGCGTCTTACTCTTCCGCCATCTTCTCTCCTCCCCCACAGATAAAGTATTTTAAAAGAATACTAAAGGAAGGAAGGAAGGAAAGGAGAGACTAGACATTGGTAATTACCGGCCATAATGAGGATTAGAAAAAGTCACTTTACTTCTAGGTCTCAGAATACTGTCATAATGCACTGTTCTTGTTAGAATAAGACCCTCTACTGCCATATGCTGCAGAACTGCTGTCATATACATGAAGTCTATGGTAGCTATCACATGTCCAATGCCCCTAAGGATGTGCACTACACTGCATGCCCACCCTAACTGGGTAATCTGACTGCACTCACTGAAGAGCTCCTTGGCCTGTTTCTCCATTTTCCAGGCTGGGTTCCCATTGCATCTTCCTTTTCTGGGACACACAGAAGCAGCTTTGTAGTCATCCAATAGTAATGGACAGAAATAGTTTACCAGTGCCCCACCCCCACCATGAGAAAAGGCATAAGCATCTAAGAATATGCAGGCTTCCTATCTTTTTATTATGTTGGAAGAAAGTGATTTGGGAGACTGCAGATGATGTATAGTCTGCAGATTTGAGTGTCATCTCTACAAATCACTCTGAGTGCTCAATGTCCCTAGACAGTGTGCCTCACACCAGAACCCTAATTCTACTCTGAGAGGGGGGACTTGGAAACATGCAGAGAGTTGGCATGCACCACACACTTAATGGTTGCTATGTCAATGAGCTCACTTGTGAGATCATCAGAAGTGCAAAATGAGAATTTTTTTCAGTTAAGCAATTTCAGTGATAAATCTCTGCATGTGGCCCAGTGTCTCCTTGGTGCCAGATTGTTTGTGGAACGGATAGTCTGTCTTAACTAGTCTCATGATTTCAGAAGATAAAGACTTATTATCTTAATCCACCCCCTGTCAAGTTTGAAAACAAAGTGTTTGGGAGCATTTAGATAATAACGTGTTGATTACTGTGAATGAACAACAATGATACTAATAACTAAAATTTATTGAGTGACTCCTATACATCAGTTTTACCAGATCCAGGCTCACTGGGAGTATTTTGGGTTTAATGGGAGATATTGTGATTGCCCTTTAGACTGGAGTGTGTTGTACATCTTGATTTTAGCTGAGTACTTACTGCATCTATCTGTATCCTGATGGATAATTAATGTCTTGGGTAGGAAAGTAAATCTTTGACTAGATCTCTCAAAGGTGTTGACCAGCAGATCTGTGTCAAACTGAGAGGCAATCCGTAATGGTGGGTCACCAGGACACATCGGTTAGTAGTTTTACTAGAAGCTCACGTGAAGACAAATTTGCTGCTGTCGCAGCTACAGAAGACAGAGTCAATGTAAAACAAAAAACAAAAAAACAAAACACTTCCCAATATTGACAGACAAAAATTATGAGCTTCAGAAGAATGAAATTTATTACAAAAAAATGTAATTGCTTGCATTACAGAAAGTCACTTGCAAGGTACAAAAGATTCTTGGTTTGGTGATGGCTTACATGAGGGAGGATTGGGATTTTAGACAGTGAAACTTCACATGAACAAATCCTGTGACGAGGCTGTCAAAATAGTGAGAACAGTTGAAAGCTAGCACCCAAATAAAGGGTGACAATAGTTCTACTGCTGTCTCTGTAAATATTACTCTAGCTAGAATTATTTTTTAATTCTTAATAACACTTTTAAATTCTAAAATACTTCTATTAAAAATTTCCCATCAAAATATATATAGTCATATAGCCTCAATGGATGTGGAAACTTAGAAATATCTTATCAAGATTTTTAAAATAGGAGCTTCCCTGGTGGCGCAGTGGTTAAGAATCCACCTGTCAATGCAGGGAACACAGGTTCGAGCCCTGGTTCAGGAAGATCCCACATGCCACTGAGCAACTAAGCTCGTGTGCCACGACCACTGAGCCTGTGCTTTAGAGCCCACCAAACCACAACTACTGAGCCTGCATGAAATGTAGACCCCACTAACCACAACTAGAGAAAGCCTGTGCACAGCAACAAAAACCCAACACAGCCAAAATTAAATAAATAAAATAAATAAAATTTTTTAAAAAGATTTTAAAAATAATAAACTCTAGAGAACTTTAGAGTAGTTTTCCTCCACTTCATATTCATCATTGTTGAAAAAGCTTGTGGCATATATTTGTATAGACACTTAAAAAAATTTTTTTTTTGGTTCTGTTAACTCTGATAAAAGGGGGAAGGATCGTAAATTCCTTTTAAGAGGAAAATGAAATTGAGGTGTAGTCCTGTCATAATATCTCATTCAGGAATCCCATCTTTAGTTGAGTCATTTTGGTGGAAGCAAGGTAGCTTCTTTCAAGATTGATATTGACAAAGAGAATGTGACAAAGGTGTCATGGAATCTGAAAATCATCTTATATGTAGAATCCTAAAACATTTGTCCTAGGAGTCATACATAATAAAGTCTTCCATATGTGAAAACATGTCCTATAATGAAGTAATCCCTATGTATCTCCAAAGTCAGGACCAGGGTCAAAGAGAGAAATTCTCAGGAAGGACGACTAAGGTCAGTCATAAGAAATAAACGCATAACAAGAAAAACTTTTCCAGAATGAGGTAGTCTGCCTCTCAGTGGAGATTTCTCTAGTACATATGCTCTTCAGAGAATCTGTGGATTTTAGGAGAATCTATGGAGTGATTCACAAGGCTCTTTCCAGCTGTAAGATTATGTGCCCCCATGGCTATGCCTTTTGGTGCTAGATTATTGTCTGGACTTGTCTTTCCTGTGAGAGTCACTCTCTTTGTCCCAATTGCAAAATATTTGTATTTTCAAACTCAATTTGCCTAAGTATTGACATGTTTGGACAAATTCTGGGTTTCTTATTATGAAGGCAACTTGTAAAATGTGTACATGACCTGAGGCATCCAGAAATGTTTTAGAGTCAGTATACATTAATGCTTTCCTATTCTGGTAACATTAACTTTGTGGGAAATAGCTAGATTTGGGACAGTGTTTGAACAAAGAGCAAAGTGTTTCCAGTAATCAGTGTGCCTTTTTCTTCCCATAAAAAATATATTTCCTGTGAATTTGGGGAAAGTCAGGTCACCACAATTTATTTCCTTGTTTTCTTCAGGTTTGAAATACTGTTTTTGCTCCCCACTTTTTAAATTGAAATATGATCGACATATAATATTGTACAAGTTTAAGGTGTGCAACGTGTTGATTTGATAAATTTTTATATTGCAATGCGATTACCACCATAGCCTTAGTTCCACATGTACACTAGATCTCCAGAACTTATTCACCTTCTAGATGCCACGTTTGTACCATTTGATCAACATCTCCCCAATTCCCTCATGCCCAAGCCCCTTGTAACCACCATTCTACTTTGTGTTTATGAGTTCAGCTTTTTTCTTTTTTTTATTTCAAAAGAGTGATATTTTATTTTATTTTAATTTTTATTTTTTTAACATCTTTATTGGAGTATAATTGCTTTACAATGGTGTTAGTTTCTGCTTTATACCAAAGTGAATCAGTTATACATATACATATGTTCCCATATCTCTTCCCTCTTGCATCTCCCTCCCTCCTGCCCTCCCTATCCCACGCCTCTAGGTGGTCAAAAAGCACAGAGCTGATCTCCCTGTGCTATGGGGTTTCCTCTCACTAGCTATCTATTTTATGATGGTAGTGTATATATATCCATGTCACTCTCTCTTTTTGTCACATCTTACCCTTCCCCCTCCCCATATCCTCAAGTCCATTCTCTAGTAGGTCTGTGTCTTTATTCCCATCTGGCCACTAGGCAATTCATGACCTATTTTTTATTCCCTTAGATTCCATATATATGTGTTAGCATACTGTATTGGTTTTTCCCTTTTGACTTACTTCACTCTGTATGACAGACTCTAACTCCATCCACCTCACTACAAATAACTCCATTTCGTTTCTTTTTATGGCTGAGTAATATTCCATTGTATATATGTGCCACATCTTCTTTATCCATTCATCTGCTGATGGACACTTAGGTTGCTTCCATGTCCTGGCTATTGTAAATAGAGCTGCAATGAACATTGTGGTACATGACTCTTTTTGAATTATGGTTTTCTCAGGGTATATGCACCAGTAGTGGGATTGCTGGGTTGTATGGTAGTTCTATTTTTAGTTTTTTAAGAGAACCTCCATACTGTTCTCCATAGTGGCTGTATCAATTTACATTCCCACCAACAGTGCAAGAGTGTTCCCTTTTCTCCACACCCTCTCCAGCATTTATTGTTTGTAGATTTTTTGATGATGGCCATTCTGACCAGTGTGAGATGATATCTCATTGTAGTTTTGATTTGCATTTCTCTAATGATTAATGATGTTGAGCATTCTTTCATGAGTTTGCTGGCAATCTGTATATCTTCTTTGGATAAATGTCTATTTAGGTCTTCTGCCCATTTTTGGATTGTGTTGCTTGTTTTTGTGTTATTGAGCTGCATGAGCTGCTTGTAAATCTTGGAGATTAATCCTTTGTCAGTTGCTTCATTTGCAAATATTTTCCCCCATTCTGAGGATGCGGGGAGAGTTTGCAGCGGCTGAGACCAGTGTGATGTTGCAGCAGCCTGAGGTGCACCATGCGTTCTCCCGGGGAAGTTGTCCCTGGATCACCTTTTGGTGGGAGCATTTAATCCATTTACATTTCAGGTAATTGTCGATATGTATGTTCCTATTCCCATTTTCTTAAATGTTTTGGGTTTGTTATTGTAGGTGTTTTCCTTCTCTTGTGTTTCTTGCCTAGAGAAGTTCCTTTAGCATTTGTTGTAAAGCTGGTTTGGTGGTGCTGAACTCTCTCTGCTTTTGCTTGTCCGTAAAGGTTTTAATTTCTCCATCGAATCTGAATGAGATCCTTGCTGGGTAGAGTCATCTTTGTTGTAGGTTTTTCTCCTTCATCACTTTCAGTATATGCTGCCACTCCCTTCTGGCTTGCAGAGTTTCTGCTGAAAGAACAGCTGTTAACCTTACGGGGATTCCCTTGTGTGTCATTTGTTGTTTTTCCCTTGCTGCTTTTAATATGTTTTCTTTATATTTAATTTTTGATAATTTGATTAATATGTGTCTTGGCATGTTTCTCCTTGGATTTATCCTGTATGGGACTCTCTGTGCTTCCAGAACTTGACTAACTATTTCCTTTCCCATATTAGGGAAGTTTTCAACTATAATCTCTTCAAATATTTTCTCAGTCCCTTTCTTTTTCTCTTCTTCTTCTGGGACCCCTATAATTCGAATGTTGGTGCGTTTAATGTTGTCCCAGAGGTCTCTGAGACTGTCCTCACTTCTTTTCATTCTTTTTTCTTTATTCTCTTCTGCAGTCGTTATTTCCACTATTTTATCTTCCAGGTCACTTGCCCGTTCTTCTGCCTCAGTTTTTCTGCTATTGATCCCTTCTAGAATATTTTAAATTTCATTTATTGTGTTTTTCATCGTTGCTTGGTTCCTCTTTCATTCTTCTACGTCCTTGTTAAATGTTTCTTGCATTTTGCCTATTCCATTTCCAAGATTTTGGATCATCGTTACTATCATTATTCTGAATTCTTTTTCAGGTAGACTGCCTATTTCCTCTTCATTTGTTAGGTCTGGTGTGTTTTTTCCTTGCTCCTTCATCTGCTGTGTGTTTTTCTGTCTTCTCATTTTGCTTATCTGACTGTGTTTGGGGTCTCCTTTTCACAGGCTGCAGGTTCGTAGGTCCTGTTGTTTTTGGTATCTGCCCCCAGTGGCTAAGGTTGGTTCAGTGGGTTGTGTAGGCTTCCTGGTGGAGGGGACTAGTGCCTGTGTTCTGGTGGATGAGTCTGCATCTTGTCTTTCTGGTGGAGAGGTCCACGTCTGGTGGTGTGTTTTGGGGTGTCTGTGGCCTTATTATGATTTTTGGCAGCCTCTTTGCTAATGGATGGCGCTGTGTTCCTGTCTTGCTAGTTGTTTGGCATAAGGTGTCCAGCACTGTAGCTTGCTGGTCGTTGAGTGAAGCTGGGTCTTGGTGTTGAGACGGAGATCTCTGAGAGATTTTCGCCGTTTGGTATTACGTGGAGCTGGGGAGGTCTCTTGTGGACCAGTGTCCTGAAGTTGGCCCCCCCACATCAGAGGCACATCCCTGATGCCTGGCTGGAGCACCGAGAGTCTTTTATCCACACAGCTCAGAACAAAAGGGAGAAAAAATAGAAAGAATGAAATAAAGAGGATAAAATAAAATAAAATATAAAATAAAATAAAATAAAATAAGAGAAAATAAAATAAAGTTAGTATAATAAAAATAAGAAAAAAATTAAGGAAAAATTTATTAATAAAAAAATTATTATTTTTTAAAAATAAATTTTTAAATTTTTTAAAATAAAGAATATGAAAAAAATTATTTAAAAAATTTATTAAAAAGTTTTTTAATTTTTTAAAATATAAAATAAGAACATAATTATTATGAAAAAATTTATGTAGAAATAAATTATATAATTTTTTAAAAAAAAATAAGAAAAAATTAAGAAAATAATTAATAATAAAAAAATTTTATTTTTTAAAATAAAAATAAGAAAGTTATTATTAAGAAAAAATGTATTATGAAAAAAAATTTTTAAGTAAAAAAACCAAAAAGAAACCAAGAAAACGGATGGACCAAATCGTAAGACAAATTGTGAAAGCAAAGCTGTACAGACAAAATCTCACACAGAAGCATACACATATACACTCATAAAATGAGGAAAAGGGTAAAAAATAATATATTCTGCTCCCACAGTCCACCTCCTCAATTTGGGATGATTCGTTTTCTATTCAGGTATTCAGCAGATGCAGGTACATCAAGTTGTTTGTGGACCTTTAATCTGCTGCTTCTGAGGCTGCTGGGAGAAATTTCCGTTTTTCTTCTTTGTTCACAAAACTCCCGGTTTTCAGCTTTGGATTTGACCCACCTCTTCGTGTAGGTCGCCTGAAGGCGTGTTCTTCGCTCACACAGGATGGGTTTAATGGAGCAGCTGACTTGGTGGCTTTGGCTCACTCAGGCCTGGGGGAGGGGGGGGTTCGGATGCGGGGCGAGCTTGCAGTGGCCAAGAACAGTGTGATTTTGCAGCAGCCTGAGGTGCACCATGCGTTCTCCCGGGGAAGTTGTCCCTGGATCACTGGACCCTGGTTGTGGCGGGCTGCACAGGCTCCCGGGAGGGGCTATGTGGATAGTGACCTGTGCTCGCACACAGGTTTTTCGGTGGCAGCAGCAGCAGCCTTAGCGTCTCATGCCTATCTCTGGGGTCTGCGCTGATAGCCGCAGCTTGCGCCTGTCTCTGGAGCTCGTTTAGGTGGCGTGCTGAATCCCCTCTCCTCGTGCACCAGGAAACAAATAGGCAAGAAAAAGTCTCTTGCCTGTTCGGCCGCTCCAGATCTTTTCCCGGGACTCCCCCCCATCCACCTGTGGTGCGCTAACCCCTTCAGGCTGTGTTCACGCTGCCATCCCCAGTCCTTTCCCTGTGATCCGATTGAAGCTCGAGCCTCAGCTCCCAGCCCCCGAATGCCCTGGCGGGTGAGCCGACAAGCCTCTCGGGCTGGTGAGTGGTGGTCAACACCGCTCCTCTGTGCAGGAATCTCTCCACTTTGCCCTCTGTACCCCTGTGGCTGCGCTTTCCTCCGTGGCTCTGAAGCTTCCCCCCTCTGCCACCCGCAGTCTCCGCCTGCGAAGGGGCTTCCTAGTGTGTCGAAACCTTTCCTCCTTCACAGCTCCCTCCCACTGGTGCAGGTCCCGTCCTTATTCCTTTGTACTTGTTACTGCTTTTTTCTTTTGCCCTACCCAGGTACGTGGGGACTTTCTTGCCTTTTGGGCGGTCTGACGTCTTCTGCCACCATTCAGTGGGTGTTCTATAGGAGCAGTTCCACGTGTAGATGTATTTCTGATGTATCTGTGGGGAGGAAGGTGATCTCTGCCTCTTACTACTCTGCCATCTTGCTCCCAGCCTCGATTTCAGCTTTTTAAGTTTCCACATATGAGTGCGTACAGTACATATCATACAGCATTTGTCTTTGTCTGAATTACTTCCCTTAATAAAATGCCCTAATGATACATCCATGTTTCGAAAATAGCAGGATGTCCTTCTTTCTCATGGCTGAATAATATTCCATTATATATGTATCACATCTTCTTTATCCATTCAACTATTGTTGGACACATGGGGTGTTTCCATGTCTTGGTTATTGTGAATAATGCTGCGATAAGCATGAGAATACAGATATTTTTTCCATATATAAGAATGCAAATGGATTGACATTGGATCTGGGCCTGAAAGGATAAGAAAGATTTGGAATACAAAAATGGAATAAATAGCCAGCATCGTTAGGTAATCTACATAAATACAAAGAAGATATGAAACTAGAGGACTCTGAAGTATATGAAAATAGCCACCTCAGGAAAACATTACCAATATAAAAATCAGCTGTGATACTAAGTTGCATTTGACGACTTATTAAATAGAAATTGGGTAGTAAGATTTGCCGGTAGTCTTGTTCTCTGTACCCACATGGATCTGGGATAATTTTCCAGATTGTTATGAACCACGTGGAACATGCTGGAAGCACACAATTCCCCGGGGCCTCCCTGTGTCCAGGCCCCCCCCCCCAAGTCACCTGCCCTCCACCCTCCACCGTGTGCTCCAGGCTTCCCTGCACTTTCAGGGCAGTTCTGTTGGGGCAGCTCCACCAGCTCATGCAAGAATTCAGCGTTGTGTAGTCAGCTTTGCTGTGGGAACTGACAGCCCTAAAAATCTCAGTGGCTTCCACCAACAAACATGTTATATGATGCCTGCATGTTGGTTACAGGTCTCCTGGGATCCAGGATCCAGGCTGAAGGAGAGGCCTCCTCGTGGGCAATGCTATGCTGCTGGGAGAGGGAAAGCTTTGTGTATACCTGGCACTCTGCCCCTGCTCTTCTCATTCTATCAGCAGGTAGTCGTTATGGGGCAGGAAACTGTTCCCACTTGTGGGGATGCTGACCTGACCTGGGAATGGGGAGGAGAGCTGGGAATGATGACAAAGTCCACCACAGCTTGAGGCCACTTTCTCACTGAACGAATCCTCACCCAGTGGTCCCAATTTGAAAGATGTGGCAGAGTTTCTCTCTTGGAATCCTAATTCCTCTCTGATAGATGTTGCTGTTCTCTTGCCAAGTTCCTGTCAAGAGGTCTGAACCTCTGACCCTAAGCCCAGTGACTCCAGCTCCTCCTCCATAGCCTCTCTTCTGGCTGACATCCCCATGCAGACTTCTTGCCTGGAGTGCTGAGCCTTTCAACATCCTAATTGCTTATCCCAGGCTCCAACTGCTTTTGGAGAAACCCTATAAAAGGGTATCAGATCCTCTCCCCAACTCAGCACTCCATCACAGTGTTAGGCTACCACGTATTGATTTCTCTCTGGATAAAGGATGTTCTGCTCAGTAGATTGGACTTCCTCCAGCAGTGACAGCTGGACCACTGCTCTTGTGTCCTCATACCTGCCCCCTCTCAGCTACTGACCGACCGACCTCATCCTCCAGAGGCAACTGATCCATGACAGCTGAGGAATGAATGACGACACACTGCTTTGCTTCTTGACTTGTCAAGGAACTTTCTGACTACTAATTTTGTGTAGCAGGTTTGACTTTTAATCCACATCTTCAGGTGTGTATGAAATAAAACTTGTATATGGCTTTTGGTACCCATGACCTGGAGCTGAAATTGCCAGGTCGTAGGGATGTACTTTTGTTCAAACTTGGCATACTACAAAATAGTTTTCCAATGTGGTGGTGCCAATTTATACTTGCACCAGCAATAGAATGCAGTTCCTGACAGCCTTGAAATAATGATGGGTATGTAGTGTTGTCTCTTGGTTGTTTTAATGTACATTTCCTGCTGACTAATGATGTTGAGCAACTTTTTATATAAACATTGATCATTCAAAAACCTCCCTTTTGAGAAGCGCTTGCTCAAATGTCTTCCCAATTTTTTAAACGAGTCTTTTTCTCACTGATGTGTACAAGCACATTATATAATATAGAGAGGGGGACCTTTCTCTGCTGTGTGTGTCTGACATATTTTCTCCTAGGCTGTGACTTACATTTTCATTATTATTGATGAAATTATTATTATTATTATTGATCACTATTTCAGTGAAGATATGTTCACAATTTTAATGTAATCTGATTCATCAACCTTCTTATATTTTTAAGCTCTTTGTAGAGTGTTTAAGAAACCTTTTCCTACACCAAGATCATTAATATACCCCATTAGAATATATTCTAACATTTTTATTGTTTACCTTTCACATGTAGATTCAAAATCCACATAGCCATTGTTTTGTGTGTGTGTGTATGGTGTGAAGTGAGGATCAATTTTTGTTTTTTTCTTCATGAATCTCCAGTTGGTTCATCACCATGATTAAAAGACCTGTTATTTCTTCATTGCTCTGCAATGCCACATCCATCCCAATTAAAGGTATGTATGACTACTTTTGTACTTTTATTATGTTCTGTTAGTCTGCTTGTCTGTACTTTTGTCCCTACCGTATTATCCTACTTATCATTGCCACTCTTCATATTCAATATTGACTTGTTTATTCATGACCATTTGAATTTCCTGTAAGTTTTACATTTAGCTTACCAAATTTCACAAAGTTAGCTAGCAAACAGTTTGTTACGATTCCATTAAATCAATATATCAATTTTGAAAGAATTGATTTCTTTATAAAATTTCATAGTCAATTCTTCTGATTCATGAACACACACATTTTATAGTTTATAATTTTAAGTGTGGGGGTTCTGCCCATTTGGTTTTTATTGACTTCTTGATATTCTAGTTTTTGATACTGGTTTTAACTGGAATCTATTTAAAATTTTATTTCATAATTATTACTAATTAAAAATACATTTAAGTTTTTTGTATTGACCTTGCTTTTAGCAATTTTGCTAAATATATATCTGTAGATTCTTTGGGGTTTTTTATATATACAATTATGTTCTCTAGAAATAATAAAAGCTTTATTAATACCTCATCCCAAACTTACAGATGATACACATTTTACTTTGGGGATAATTTTAGATTTACAGAAAGGTTGCAAACATAGTATAGACTATTCAGCTTCCCTAAAGTTAACATCTTTTATAACCATGGTACGTTTGTCAACAATATATTGCTGTTAACTAAAATCCAGAGTTTATTCAGATCCCCCAGTTTTTATACTAGCACACTTTTTCTGTTCCCAGAGCCAATCCAGGATGCCCTATTGTGTTCCATCACATGTTTCCTTGATGTCCTTGGTCTAAGACAGTGCCTCAGTCTTTCACTGTCTTCATGACCTTGATAGTTTTGAGGGGTGCTGGTCAGGTATTTAGTAGAATGTTACTCAATCTGGATTTGTCTGTATTTTTTTTTCATGGTTAGATTGGGGTTATGAGGTTTTGGAAAGAATGTCACAGAGGTTAAGTTCCCTCTTCATCACAGCATATCAGGGGCACACACTAGCAACATGACCTACCGTGGGTGATGTGCTTTGACCATTTGGTTAAGGTACTGTTTGCTAGGTTTCTCTGCTGCAGCGGTACTCCTTCTCCCCTTTCAATGCTCTATGCTTTGGACATGAGTCACTGAGTCCAGTCCACACCCAATGTGGAGGACAGGATGGGCATTATGTTCCCTTACTGGAGGAGACAGTAAGTATATTATTTGGAATATTTCTGTAAAGATTTGTCCTTTCTCTCTCTCTATTCTCTGGAATTTTTTTTAATAGTGTTTTTTCTCAAATTTTTGGTGAAATTTATTAGTGATTAAATTTGGACCCGGGTTTTTTTGTGACAAAGCATTCAATTACAGATTCAACTTCATTAATAATTATAAGATTGTGAAGATTTTCAATTTCTTTTGGATTGACTTTAATAAATTATATTTTCTAAGAATTTGTCTGTTTTTCAAAATTTTGAAAAAAGTTGTTAATAATATTTACTAATTATCTATTTTATACCTATGGATAAGGAACTTTGGTGATATTCCAGTTTCATTTCTAATATTTGTTATTTGTGCCTTCTCTCATAAGTATATATATAATATATACTCCATATATAATTATATACTAATATATTTAATTACATATGAATATAAATGTATACTTAACATATATAATTCATATATGCTTAAATATATGCTTAGTTATATTTAATTTTAATTATATATTTATATATGTATGATTTCATATATGTGTACATATAGAGAGAGAGAAAGAGAAAGGAAGAAAGAGAGAGAGAATAGTGTAGCAAACTGCCATTAATTCATCACCCAGCTTCAAAAATTATCAACTCATGTCCAAATGTTTTCTCTGAAATCCCATAAACCTCTTGACATGAACACATATGCCAAATTATTTAAAAATACATTTCAGAGGCCTTTCGGCCACTGAGTGAATTCAAAAGAGAATAACCTTTTTCTATTGGGTTATTTTCCTTCTCATACTGACTTGTAGTCTATTAGGTTCAAGAATAGTGTTTTTTTATTGTTTCTCCCTAAACAGCCTATCTAAAATAACATCCTTCATCCCCTGCAAAGCTCTATGTTCCCTCACATGCTTTATTTACTTCCATAGCACTTACTAAAATCTGAGATTTATAACTACATTTATTCATTTATTTATTATTACCTGCCTCTCCTGTGAGAGAAGGCTATTGTCTGTTTTGTTTCCTACAGTTTCCTCAATAACTAGAACAGTACCTTGCATATGACAGACATTCAATAAGGATTTGTTGGAGGGACTAATTTATTTGTGGCATATTGATATATATTCTGGATATACTAATCTGGATAGATTAAGCCCTTGTCAGTCATATCACATCTATTTAATCTGTGTAAGTTTATGGTGCCTTTTGGTGTGCAGGTGTGTTTAATTTTAATGTTGTCAAGTTAATAAATATTTTCTTTTATGATTGTGTACTTTAATAAAGCTGTCGCTATCCTGAAAATATAAAAATATTATTCTATATATTCTTTTAAGAATATATTGCATTTTGCTTTTCACATTTAGGCTTTCTTACCTGAAACATTTTTATAAATGGTATCTTGACAGAAATCCATGTTTTTTTTCTGAATGGGTAGTGTTGATCAATTTGTTCAATGTTTTATCTTTTATCTGGTGATCTGTGATGCCATTTCTTCACACTTAATGCTTGATTCTCTTTTAGTCTATTTTCTGTCTCTATGCCATTGCCACGCTTTAAATTTCCATAGCTTCATAATTAGTTTTGATAGGTTTGACCTAGTGAGTGTCCACTTACTCCACAGAGTGGACAAGCATGGCTATGGGTGGCTGACTTTGCAGTAACAAGACGGTGAGGTTGTGCCTACTTCCTGTGCCTGGTACCCACAAAAATGGGATTATCTGCCTAAAGGATCTTCCATGGGAGCAGAGTGGATAGAGGGACTTACAGCTAGGCTACTCGGGATCCTCCAGAATTTAGATGTCAAGGTGGCACATAATTTTATGCCTTACACCAGACATCTTTTGTTTACATTTATTACATTTACCAACATATTCAGATTTACTACAGTCAATTTGTTGTATGCTATATAATTACCCTAACTTTTCTGTTTTTGTGTTTTTTTAATGTCTTTTGCCAGATAACTATAGATTCTATTTGTCTATTTTTAAAATTCCCTTCTAGGATTTAATAGATATAACTATTGTCCCAGTTGACAAATATATTATCACTCTAATTACTTGCCCATTTCTTTTTGTAATTCTGACTATATATAGTTGATATTATATTATTAAGTATTGACAAGCTTAACATTGCCTGTTTCATTTCTTTTTTAACTGATTTTTTAAAATATATTTATTGGAGTATAATTACTTTACAATGGTGTCTTAGTTTATGCTTTATAACAAAGTGAATCAGCTATACATATACATATATCCCCGTATCTCCTCCCTCTTGTGTCTCCCTCCCACCCTCCTTATGCCACCCCTCTATGTGGTCACATATCACCAAGCTGATCTCCCTGTGCTAGGTGGCTGCTTCCCACTAGCTATCTATTTTACATTTGGTAGTGTATATATGTCCATGCCATTCTCTAACTTCGTCCCAGCTTACCCTTACCACTCGCTGTGTCCTCAAGTCCATTCTCTACATCTGCATCTTTATTCCTGTCCTGCCCCTAGGTTTCTCAGAACCACTTTTTTTTTTTTAGATTCCATATATATGTGTTAGCATATGGTAATTGTTTTTCTCTTTCTGACTTACTTTACTCTGTATGACAGACTCTAGGTCCATCTACCTCACTACAAATAGCTCTATTTCATTTCTTTTTGTGGCTGAGTAATATTCCATTGTATACATGTGCCATATCTTCTTTATCCATTCATCTGTTGATGGACACTTAGGTTGCTTCCACGTCCTGGCTATTGTAAATAGAGCTGCAATGAACATTTTCGTACATAACTCTTTTCGAATTATGGTTTTCTCAGGGTATATGCCCAGTAGTGGGATTGCTGGGTCATATGGTGGTTCTGTTTTTAGTGTTTTAAGGAATCGCCATACTGTTCTCCATAGTGGCTGTATCAATTTACATTTCCACCAACAGTGCAATAGGGTCCCATTGGCTCCACACCCTCTCCAGCATTTATTGTTTGTAGATTTTTTGATGATGACCATTCTGACTGGTGTGAGGTGATACCTCATTGTAGTTTTGATTTGCATTTCTCTAATGATTACTGATGTTAAGCAGCCTTTCAAGTGTTTGTTGGCGATCTGTGTATCTTCTTTGGAGAAATGTCTATTTAGGTCTTCTGCCCATTTTCGGATTGGGTTGTTTGTTTTTTTGATATTGAGCTGCATGAGCTGCTTGTAAATTTTGGAGATTAATCCTTTGTCAGTTGTTTCATTTGCAACTATTTTCTCCCATTCTGAGGGTTGTCTTTTTGTCTTGTTTATGTTTTCCTTTGCTGTGCAAAAGCTTTTAAGTTTCATTAGGTCCCATTTGTTTATCTTCGGAACGTTGTGCTTTTCTAAGTATTTATCCATTTCTTCCAGGTTTTGCGTTTTATTGGCATATAGTTGCTTGCAGTAATCTCTCATGATCCTTTGTATTTCTGTAGTGTCAGTTGTTACTTCTCCTTTTTCATTTCTAATTCTATTGACTTGAGTCTTCTCCCTTTTTTTTCACAGACACACACTGTATTTTATTATTACAAGAGATAAATAAACTGACACCAAGCATTGTAAACGGATGACCACAACAAAAGCAACAATGATTGCAATTACCAAACACGAAACACACTCACACTATGTCATAATATTGACATTCAGTCCAGTAATCCTCCACTGTAATACCTCCTTTACTTTGCAGTGAAAATTGATTTGTATATATTTTACCTCTGAGTCCTTGTGGGATTTTTTTTTATTCAAACAGAAAGTCACAAAAATTATAATCATCCTCATCAGTTTACCCAGTCCCATGTAATTAATATTTTTTTATCTTGATCTTTTGTTAGCACTTTTATGAATTCATCAGTTTTCCATCAGAGTTCTGAAAATGCTTATTCTTTCATTTCAGCAGTATGGTCAGTTACCAGAAACCTTCTTTTCCATGAATTCCTTGAAGATGAAACCCTTTTATAGGAACATTTTTGCAAAAGCATCAGAGCACACCCAGAACTGTCTGTAAATGACAGAAGACTTAAAAATGACCACGGTTAAAGATTTGATGAAAGTTCCTAATAATGCAATTGACAAGGAAATTTAGTTATTTCTGAGATATACATTTTAAAGTAATAACTAGAATTATGACTTATAACATTATACCAGAATATATAAGATTTTTAGAAATTTCATGTAATGTCTGAAACATTTATATTAACATATTTCCATACAAATAACCCAAAGAAAGTTGAGTATTAGCTGTTTTTTGTTTGTTTGTTTGTTTATACTGCAGGTTCTTATTAGTCATCAATTTTATACACATCAGTGTGTACATGTCCATCCCAATCGCCCAATTCAGCACACCACCATCCCCACCCCACCGTGGTTTTCCCCCCTTGGTGTCCATACGTTTGTTCTCTACATCTGTGTCTCAACTTCTGCCTTGCAAACCGGCTCATCTGTACCATTTTTCTAGGTTCCACATACACGCGTTAATATACGATATTTGTTTTTCTCCTTCTGACTTACTTCACTCTGTATGACAGTCTCTAGATCCATCCACGTCTCAACAAATGACTCAATTTCGTTCCTTTTTATGGCTGAGTAATATTCCATTGTATATATGTACCACCTCTTCTTTATCCATTTGTCTGTCGATAGGCATTTAGGTTGCTTCCCTGACCTGGCTATTGTAAATAGTGCTGCAATGAACATTGGGGTGCATGTGTCTTTTTGAATTATGGTTTTCTCCAGGCCTATGCCCAGTAGTGGGATTGCTGGATCATATGGTAATTCTATTTTTAGTTTTTTTAAGGAACCTCCATACTGTTCTCCATAGTGGCTGTATCAATATACATTCCCACCAACATTGCAAGCGGGTTCCCTTTTCTCCACATCCTCTCCAGCATTTGTTGTTTGTAGATATTCTGATGATGCCCATTCTAACTGGCGTGAGGTGATAACTCATTGTAGTTTTGATTTGCATTTCTCTAATAATAAGTGATGTTGAGCAACTTTTCATGTGCTTCTTGACCATTTTTTGTCTTCTTTAGAGACATGTCTATTTAGGTCTTCTGCCCATTTTTGGATTGGGTTGTTTGTTTTTTTTAATATTGAGCTGCATGAGCTGTTTATATATTTTGGAGATTAATCCTTTGTCCGTTGATTCGTTTGCAAATATTTTCTCCCATTCTGAGGGTTCTCTTTTCATCTTCTTTATGGTTTCCTTTGCTGTGCAAAAGCTTTGAAGTTTCATTAGGTCCCATTTGTTTATTTTTGTTTTATTTCCATTACTCTAGGAGGTGGATCAAAAAAGATCTTGCTGTGATTTACGTCAAAGAGCCTTCTTCCTATGTTTTCCTCTAAGAGTTTTATAGTGTCCGGTCTTACATTTAGGTCTTGATTCCATTTTGAGTTTATTTTTGTGTATGGTGTTAGGGAGTGTTCTAATTTCATTCTTTTACATGTAGCTGTCCAGTTTTCCCAGCGCCACTTATTGAAGAGGCTGTCTTTCTCCATTGTATATCTTTGCCTCCTTTGTCATAGTTTAGTTGACCATAGGTGCGTGGGTTTATCTCTGGGCTTTCTATCTTGTTCCATTGATCTATGTTTCTGTTTTTGTGCCAGTACCATATTATTTTGATTACTGTAGCTTTGCAGTATAGTCTGAAGTCAGGGAGTCTGATTGCTCCAGCTCCGTTTTTTCCCCTCAAGACTGCTTTGGCTATTCGGGGTCTTTTGTGTCTCCATACAAATTTTAAGATGATTTGTTCTAGTTCCGTAAAAAATGCCATTGGTAATTTGACGGGGATTGCATTGAATCTGTAGATTGCTTTGGGTTGTATAGCCATTTTCACAATATTGATTCTTCCAATCCAAGAACATGGTATATCTCTCTATCTGTTGTTATGATCTTTAATTTCTTTCATCAGTGTCTTATAGTTTTCTGCATACAGGTCTTTTGTCTCCCTAGGTAGGTTTATTCCTAGGTATTTTTTTCTTTTTGTTGCAGTGGTAAAAGGGAGTGTTTCCATAATTTCTCTTTCAGATTTTTCATCATTAGTGTATAGGAATGCAAGAGATTTCTGTGCATTAATTTTGTATCCTGCAACTTTACCAAATTCATTAATTAGCTCTAGTAGTTTTTTGGAGGCATTTTTAGGATTCTCTATGTATAGTACCATGTCATCTGCAAACAGTGACAGTTTTACTTCTTCTTTTCCAATTTGAATTCCTTTTATTTCTTTTTCTTCTCTGATTGCCGTGGCTAGAACTTCCAAAACTATGTTGAATAATAGTGATGAGAGTGGGCATCCTTGTCTCATTCCTGATCTTAGAGGAAATGCTTTCAGTTTTTCACCATTGAGAATGATGTTTGCTGTGGATTTGTCATATATGGCCTTTATTATGTTGAGGTAGGTTCCTTCTATGCCCACTTTCTGGAGAGTTTTTATCATAAATGGGTGTTGAATTTTGTCAAAAGCTTTTTCTGCTTCTATTGAGATGATCATATGGTTGTTATTCTGCAATTTGTTAATTAGGTGTATCACATTGATTGATTTGCATATATTGAAGAATCCTTGCATCCCTGGAATAAATTCCACTTGATCATGGTGTATGATCCTTTTAATGTGTTGTTGGATTCTGTTTGCTAGTATTCTGTTGAGGATTTTTGCATCTATATTCATCAGTGATATTGGTCTGTAATTTTCTTTTTTTGTAGTATCTTTGTCTAGTTTTGGTGTCAGGGTGATGGTGACCTCATAGAATGAGTTTGGGTGTGTTCCTTCCTCTGCAATTTTTTGGAAGAATTTGAGAAGGATGGGTGTTAGCTCTTCTCTAAATATTTGATAGAATTCACCTGTGAAGATATCTGGTCCCGGACTTTTGTTTGTTGGAAGATTTTTAACCCCAGTTTCAATTTCATTACTTGTGATTGGTCTGTTCATATTTTCTGTTTCTTCCTGGTTCAGTCTTGGAAGTTTATACCTTTCTAAGAATTTGTCCATTTCTTCCAGGTTGTCCATTTTATTGGCATAGAGTTGCTTGTAGTAGTCTCTTAGGATGCTTTGTATTTCTGCGGTGTCTGTTGTAACTTTTCCTTTTTCATTTCTAATTTATTGATTTGAGTCCTTTCCCTCTTTTTCTTGATGAGTCTGGCTAACGGTTTATCAATTTTGTTTAACTTCTCAAAGAACCAGCTTTTAGTTATATTGGTCCTTGCTATTGTTTTCTTTGTTTATATTTCATTTATTTCTGCTCTGATCTTTATGATTTCTTTAGTTCTGCTAACTTTGGGTTTTTTTTTTTCTTCTTTCTCTAATTCCTTTAGGTGCAAGGTTAGATTGTTCACTTGAGATTTTTCTTGTTTCTTGAGGCAGGCTTGTATAGTTATAAACTGCCCTCTTAGAACTGCTTTTGCTGCATCCCTTTGGTTTTGGATCATCGTGTTTTCATTGTCATTTGTCTCTAGGTATTTTTTGGTTTCCTCCTTGATTTCTTCAGTGATCTCTTGGATATTTAGTTACGTAGTGTTTAGTCTCCACGTGTTTGTGTTTTTTACGTTTTTTTCTCTGTAATTGATGACTAATCTCATAGCGTTGTGGTCAGAAGAGATGCTTGATATGATTTCAATTTTCTTAAATTTACTGAGGCTTGATTTGTGACCCAAGATGTGATCTATCCTGGAGAATGTTCCATGCGCACTTGAGAAGAAAGTGTAATCTGCTGTTTTTGGATGGAATATCCTATAAATATCAGTTAAATCTATCTGGTCTGTTGTGTCATTTAAAGCTTCTGTTTCCTTATTTATTTTCATTTTGGATGATCAGTCCATTGGTGTAAGTGAGGTGTTAAAGTCCCCCACTATTATTGTTTTACTGTTGATTTCCTCTTTTATAGCTGTTAGCAGTTGCCTTATGTATTGTGGTGCTCCTATGGTGGGTGCATATATATTTATAATTGTTATATCTTCTTCTTCGATTGATCCCTTGATCATTATGTAGTGTGTTCCTTGTCTCTTGTAACATTCTTTATTTTGAAGTCTATTTTATCTGATATGAGTATAGCTACTCCAGCTTTCTTTTGATTTCCATTTGCATGGAATATCTTTTTCCATCCCCTCACTTTCAGTCTGTATGTGTCCCTAGGTCTGAAGTGGGTCTCTTGAAGACAGCATACATAAGGGTCTTGTTTTTGTATCCATTCAGCAAGCCTGTGTCTTTTGGTTGGAACATTTAATCCATTCACGTTTAAGGTAATTATTGATATGTATGTTCCTGTGACCATTTTCTTAATTGTTTTGGCTTTGTTTTTGTAGGTCCTTTTCTTCTCTTGTGTTTCCCACTTAGAGAAGTTCCTTTAGCATTTGTTGTAGAGCTGGTTTGGTGGTGCTGAATTCTCTTAGCTTTTGCTTGTCTGGAAAGCTTTTGATTTCTCCATCAGATCTGAATGAGATCCTTGCCGGTTAGAGTAATCTTGGTTGTAGTTTCTTCCCTTTCATCACTTTAAGTATATCCTGCCACTCCCTTCTGGCTTGTAGAGTTTCTGCTGAGAAATCAGCTGTTAACCTTATGGGAGTTCTCTTGTATGTTATTTGTCGTTTTTCCCTTGCTGCTTTCAATAATTTTTCTTTGTCTTTAATTTTTGCCAATTTGATTCCTATGTGTCTTGGCGTGTTTCTCCTTGGGTTTATCCTGTATGGGACTCACTGCACTTCCTGGACTTGGGTGGCTATTTCCTTTCCCATATTAGGGAAGTTTTCGACTAAAATCTCTTCAAATATTTTCTCTGGTCCTTTCTCTCTCTCTCTTCTCCTTCTGGCACCCCTATAATGCGAATGTTGTTGCGTTTAATGTTGTCCCAGAGGTCTCTTAGGCTGTCTTCATTTCTTTTCATTCTTTTTTGTTTATTCTGTTCCATGGCAGTGAATTCCACCATTCTGTCTTCCAGGTCACTTATCCGTTCTTCTGCCTCAGTTATTCTGCTATTGGTTCCTTCTAGTGCAGTGTTCATTTCAGTTATTGTATTGTTCCTCTCTGTTTGTTTGTTCTTTAATTCTTCTAGGTCTTTGTTAATCATTTCTTGCATCTTCTCAATCTTTGCCTCCATTCTTTTTCTGAGGTCCTGGATCATATTCACTATCATTATTCTGAATTCTTTTTCTGGAAGTTTCATTTAGTTGTTTTTCTGGGGTTATATCTTTTTCCTTCATCTGGTACATAGCCCTCTGCCTTTTCATGTTGTCTATCTTTGTGTGAATGTGGTTTTTGTTCCACAGGCTGCAGGATTGTAGTTCTTCTTGCTTCTGCTGTGTGCCCTCTGGTGGTTGAGGCTATCTAAGTGGCTTGATGGGAGGCTCTGGTGGTGGGTAGAGCTGACTGTTGCTGTGGTGGTCAGAGCTCAGTAAAGCTTTAATCCACTTGACTGTTGATGGGTGGGGCTGGGTTCCCTCCCTGTTGGTTGTTTTGCCTGAGGCAAGCCAACACTGGAGCCTACCTGGGCTCTTTGGTGGGGTTAATGGCAGACTCTGGGAGGGCTCACGCCAAGGAGCACATCCCAGAACCTCCGCTGCCAATGTCCTTGTCCCCATGGTGAAACAGAGCCACCCTCTGCCTCTGCAGGAGACCCCCCAACACCAGCAGGTAGGTCTGGTTCAGTCTCCCCCAGGGTCACTGCTCCTTCCCCTGAGTCCCGATGCGCACACTACTTTGTGTGTGCCTTCCAAGAGTGGGGTCTCTTTTCCCCCAGTCCTGTAGAAGTCCTGCAATCAATTCCCACTAGGCTTCAAATTCTGATTCTCTAGGAATTCCTTCTCCCATTGCCAGACCCCCAGGTTGGGAAGCCTGACGTGGGGCTCAGAACCTTCACTCCAGTGTGTGGACGTCTGTGGTATAAGTGTTCTTCAGTCTGTGTGTCACCCACCCAGCAGTTATGGGATTTGATTTTACTGTGATTGTTCCCCTCCTACCATCTCATTGTGGCTTCTCCTTTGTCTTTGGATGTGGGGTATCTTTATTGATGAGTTCCAGTGTCTTCCTGTCATTGATTATCCAGCAGCTAGTTGTGATTCTGGTGTTTTCACAAGAGGGAGTGAAAACATATCCTTCTCCTCCGCCATGTTGGTTCCTCCTCTCTTCTCCCTTTTATTCTTCATGTGTCTGGCTAATGGTTTATCAATTTGATGTATCTTCTCCAGGGTACCAGCTTTTAGTTTTATTGATCTTTGTTATTGTTTCCTTCATCTCTTTTTCATTTATTACTGATCTGATCTTTATGATTTCTTCCCTTGTGCTAACTTTTGTGTTTTTCTTGCTCTTCTTTCTCTAATTGGTTTAGGTGTAAGGTTAGCTTTTTTATTTGAGATGTGTCTTGTTTTTTAAGGTAGGATTGTATTGCTGTAAAATTCCCTCTTAGAAAAACAAATACAGTATGCTAACACATATATATGGAATCTAAGGAAAAAAAAAAAAGGCCATGAAGAACCTAGTGGCAAGACGGGAATAAAGACACAGACCTACTAGAGAATGGACTTGAGGATATGGGGAGGGGGAGGGGTGAGATGTGACAGGGTAAGAGAGTGTCATGGACATATATACACTACCAAATGTAAAATAGATAGCTAGTGGGAAGCAGCCGCATAGCACAGGGAGATCAGCTCGGTGCTTTGTGACCACCTAGAGGGGTCGGATGGGGAGGGTGGGAGGGAGGGAGATGCAAGAGGGAAGAGAAATGGGAACATATTGTATATGTATAACTGATTCACTTTGTTATAAAGCAGAAGCTAACACACTATTGTAAGGCAATTATACTTCAATAAAGATGTTCAAAAAAAAAAAAAAAATTCCCTCTTAGACCTGCTTTGGCTGCATCCCATAGTGTTTGGGTCATTGTGGTTTCATTGTCATTTGTTTCCCGGTATTTTTTGATTTCCTCTTTGATTTCTTCAGTGATCTCTTTTTTATTTAGTAGTGGATTGTTTAGCCTTCATGTGTTTGTATTTTTTACAGTTTTTTCCCTGTAAATGATAACTAGTCTCATAGCATTGTGGTCAGAAATGATACTTGATAAGATTTCAAATTTCTTAAATTTACCAAGGCTTGATTTGTGACCCAAGATATGATCTATCCTGTAGGATGTTCCATGAGCACTTGAGAAGAAAGTGTATTCTGTTGTTTTTGGGTGGAATGTCCTGTAAATATCAATTAAGTCCATCTTGTTTAATGCATCATTTAAAGATTGTTATTCCTTATTTTCCTTTTGGATGATCTTTCCATTAGGGAAAGTGTGGTGTTAAAGTCCCCTACTATGATTGTGTTACTGTTGATTTCCCATTTTATGACTGTTAGCCTTTCCCTTATGTATTGAGGTGCTCCTATGTTGGGTGCATTAACATTGACAACTGTTATATCTTCTTGGATTGATCCCTTGATCATTATGTAGTGTCCTTCTTTGTCTCTTGTAATAGTCTTTATTATAAAGTCTATTTTGTCTGATATGAGAATTGCTACTCCAGCTTTCTTTTGATTTCCATTTGCATGGAATATCTTTTTCCATCCCCTCACTTTCAGTCTATATGTTTCCCCAGGTGTGAAGTGGGTCTCTTGTAGACAGCATATATATGGGTCTTGTTTTTGTATCCATTCAGCCAGTCTATGTCTTTTGGTTGGAGCATTAAACCATTTACATTTAAGGTAATTATCGATATGTATGTTCCTATTACCATTTTCTTAATTGTTTTGGGTTCGTTATTGTAGGTGTTTTCCTTCTCTTATGTTTTCCGCCTAGAGAAGTTCCTTTCACATTTTTTGTAAAGCTGGTTTGGTGATGCTGAATTCTCTTGGCTTTTGCTTGTGTCTAAAGATTTTAATTTCTCAGTAGAATCTGAATGATATCCTTGCTGGGTAGAGTAATCTTGGTTGTTGGTTATTCTCTTTCATCACTTTAAATATATCCTGCCACTCCCTCTGGCTTGCAGAGTTTCTGCTGAAAGATCAGCTGTTAACCTTATGGGGATTCCCTTGTTTGTTATTTGTTCCTTTTCCCTTGATGTTTTAATATTTTTTTATATTTAATTTTTGACAGTTTGATTAACATGTGCCTTGACATGTTTCTCCTTGGATTTATCCTGTACTTGACTAGCTATTTCCTTCCAATTATAGGGAAGTTTTCAGCTATAATCTCTTCAAATATTTTCTCAGTCCCTTTCTTTTTCTCTTCATGTTCAGGGACCCCTATAATTCGAATGCTGGTGCGTTTAATGTTGTCCCAGATGTCTCTGAGACTGTTCTCAATTCTTTTTATTCTTTTTTCTTTATTCTCCTCTGCAGTAGTTATTTCTACTGTTTTATCTTCCAGGTCACTTATCCGTTCTTCTGCCTCAGTTACTCTGCTATTGATTCCTTCCAGAGAATTTTTAATTTCATTTATTGCATTGTTCATCATTGTTTCTTTGCTTTTTAGTTCTTCTAGGTATTTGGTAAACATTTATTTTATTTTCTCCATTCTATTTTCAACATTTTATATCATCTTTACTATCATTACTCTGAATTCTTTTTCAGATAGACTGCCTATTTCCTCTTCATTTGTTTGGTCTGGTGGCTTTTTACCTTGCTTCTTCATCTTTTGCGTGTTTCTCTGCCTTCTCATTTTGCTTAACTTACTGTGTTTGGGGTCTCCTTTTCACAGCGTTCACATTCGTAATTCCCGTTGTGTTTGGTGTCTGCTCCCAGTGGCTAAGCTTGGTTCAGTGGGCTTTGTAGGCTTCCAGGTGGAGGAGACTGGTGCCTGTGTTCTGGTGAATGAGGCTGGATCTTGTCTTTCTGGTGGGCAGGACTGCATCCGGTGGGGGTTTTTGGGTGTCTGTGAACTTATTATGATTTTATGCAGCCTCTCTGCTAATGGATTCAGTGTGTACTTGTCATGCTTGTTGTTTGGAATAGGGTGTCCAGTACTGTAGCTTGCTGGTCATTGAGTGGAGCTGGGTCTTAGTGTTGAGATGGATATCTCTGGGAGAGCTTTAGCCGTTTGATATTATGTGGAGCCCGGAGGTCTTTGTTGGACCATTGGTCTGAACTTGGCTTTCCCTCCTCAGAGGCACAGGCCTGATATGCGGCCGGAGCACCAAGACCCTGTCAGCCACACGGCTCTGAAGAAAAGGGAGAAAGAAAGAAAGAAAGAAAGAAAGAAAGAAAGAAAGAAAGAAAGAAAGAAAGAAAAAAGGAAAAGAAAAGAAAGTTATTAAAATAAAATATATTAAAAATAAAAAAAAATTTAAAGTAAGAAAAAAAAGAAGGAAAGAAGAGATCAACCAAACCAAAGAACAAATCCACCAATGATACCAATCGCTAAAAATTATACAAAAAAAAAAAAAACAGTGTACAGAGAGAACCCTAGGACTAATGGTAAAAGCAAAGCTATACAGTCAAAGTCACACAAAGAAGCATACACATACACACAAAAACACAAAAAGGAAATATACATATATATATATATTAGAAAAAAGGAAGTGAGCAACCAAATTAATAAACAAATACACCAATGATAATAAGGTCTACATACTAAACTAAGATAAACATAAAACCAGAAACTAATTAGATTCAGAAAGCAAACCCCAAAGTCTACAGCTGTTCCCAAAGTCCACCACCTCAATTTTGGGATGATTTATTATCTATTCAGGTATTCCTCAGATGCAGGGTACATCAAGTTGACTGTGGAGATTTAATTCTCTGCTCTTGAGGCTGCATCGAGAAATTTCCCTTTCTCTTCTTTGTTCGCACAGCTCTTGGGTTTCAGCTTTGGATTTGGGCCCGCCTCTGTGTGTAGGTCACCTGAGGGCATCTGTTCTTTGCTCAGATAGGACAGGGTTAAATTAGCAGCTGATTAGTGTGCTCTGGCTCACTCAGGCCAGGAGGAGGGAGGGGTACGGAATGCAGGGTGAGCCTGCGGCAGCACAGGCCAGCATGACATTGCAACAGTCTGAGGTGCACCATGTGTTCTCCCCGGGAAGTTGTCCCTGGATCACAGGACCCTGGTAGTGTCAGGCTGCTAAGGCTCCCGGGTAGGGAGGTGTGGATAGTGACCTGTGCTTGCACACAGGCTACTTGGTGGCTGCAGTAGCAACCTTAGCATTTCATGCCTGTCTCTGTGGTCTACACTGATAGCCGTGGCTTGCGCCCATCTCTGGAGCTCATTTAGGCAGTGCTCTGAATCCCCTCTCCTCACGCACCCTGAAACAATGGTCTCTTGCCTCTTAGGCAGCTCCATACTTTTTCCTGAACTCCGTTCAGGATAGCTGTGGTGCAGTAGCCCCCTTCAGGCTGTGTTCACGCAGCCAGCCCCAGTCCTCTCCCTGGGATCTGACCTGCAAAACCAGAGCCTCAGATCACAGACCCCACCCGACCTGGCGGGTGAGCAGACAAGCGTCTCAGGCTGGTGAGTGCTGGTGAGCACCAATCCTCTGTGCAGGAATCTCTCTGTGTTGCCCTCTGCACCCCTATTTCTGAGCTCTCCTCTGTGGCTCCAAAGCTTCCCCCCCACCACCCCCCATCTCCACCAGTGAAGGGGCTTCCTAGTGTGTGGAAACTTATCCTCCTTCACAGCTCCCTCCCAGAGGTGCTGATCCTGTCCCTATTCTTTTGCCTCTGTTTTTTCTTTTTTCTTTTGCCCTACTCAAGTACATGGGGAGTTTCTGGCTTTTGGGAAGTCTGAGGTCTTCTGCCAACATTCAGTAGGTGTTTTGTAGGAGTTGTTCCACATGTACATGTATTTTTGATGTATTTGTGGGGAGGAAAGTGATCTCCCCATCTTACTCCTCCTCCATCTTGAAGGTCTCCTCAATATTGTCTATTTCTGATGAGTTGTATACTTGCCCCTCATGTAGTGAATTTATTTATTCCTAATAATGTTTTTTACCTTATGATTTATTTTGCTTGATTTTAACATTAATGCAGGGGCTTTCTTTTGGTTCGAAAATATCTGCTATATATTTCCCACTTTTTTAACCTTAATACTTTTGTTTCTTTATATTATATGCACGTTTACTCTTTACAAGATTTTTTTTCTGCCATAAAATATTCGAGTCTAAATAGCTCTGTCTTTTTATTATCTCTGTTTCATGCACTTTCTCTTCCTTCATCAGTGAGGGAGATATTCCTGGCCTTGTTATGGAAATGACCAAGCTCCTGATGGCTGCACTCAGGAACAGAGTGGAAGTATGTTTGCTGCAGTAACCAGCATTTCTAAATATTTTACACTAGTGAGATACTAAATAATATGAGCTTTTGTTTATACATTGTTGTCTTCTGAGTTTAGTTTGCAAGAATCATCCTTTCAGAGGTCTAGCTTTTTATGAACCTTTGCAATGAGGGTCCATACCTGAAAAGCATGGAACCTCAGGCTCTGTGGCCGTGGAAACTTCTCCAAATGCAGAGACACCATTGCTGATAGTGCCTGAGCAGCTAATATGCACATCACAAAAATATCTGTTTAACTGAACACATTATCTACTAAAGAAATCAGGTCCTTGGGTCCATTTGATTAAGGAAGTCCTTGTAGACTGTACATTTACATCTTTTTTTTTACCCCCTTTAATTGTAGAACCTGGCTCAAGGCCTGGAGCCCCTGAGGGCTCAGCATATATATATATATATATATATATATATATATATATATATATATATATATATATATATATATATACACACATATATATTTTATATATTTTGTTTAAAATTCATTTTTATTGGAGTATAGTTGATTCACAATGTTGTGTTAGTTTCTGCTGTACAGCAAAGTGACTCAGTTATACATATACATATATTCATTCTTTTTTAGATTCTATTCCCATATAGATCATTACAGAGTATTGAGTAGAGTTCCCTGTGTTATGTAGTAGGCTCTTATTAGTTATCTATTTTATATATAGTAGTGTGAATATCAATCCCAATCTCCCCATTTATCCCTCCCCCCCTCCTCCTTGGTAACCATAACTTTGTTTTCTACATCTGTGAGTCTATTTCTGTTTTGTAAAGAGGTTCATTTGTACCATTTTTTTGAGATTCTACATATAAGTGATATCATATGATATTTGTCTTTCTCTGTCTGACTTACTTCACTCAGTATGCCAATCTAAGATGTTGTACATATATACAATGGAATATTACTCAGCCATACAAAAGAATGAAATAATGCCATTTGCAGTGACATGGATAGACCTAGAGATTGTCAACATATATTTTTGATGAATTTTAAAAAGTGATTTTTCTGATTCTGTAATGTCTTCCAAAGAGTAAAGAGAAAATGACATTACTGCATTTATTGGAATAAAATTTACTATGATAGATACAGTTTTTCCACCATATAAAAGAGTAGGAGCACCACAGCCAGCATCAGCGTGTTACCACAGACAGGCTTTACTGTTATCAGTGGAGGAATTTCAACCCTTGCAAACAGGAGAGCATCAGAACTCAGACCTGCTTCTGTCAGAGTCTTGGCAGCACAGAATCTCCGAGTGACATTTCTCAAATAAACCCTAGAACATTTTTCTTTAATTTTACAAAGGCTCAGAAATCATTTCTCTGGAATTACTGCACTGCACAATGAATGCCTTTCTCCATTAGCTAAAGAATGTCTTTGCACTAAGGGATTTCATTTTGCACTCAAAGATTTTTTGCACTGAGGAATCATATTGGAGTAAATGTAAATGCTTAGCCTAGATGGAGATGTGCTCACTTTAAGATAAGAGGCTCATATTTTAAAAATCAAACTTCCACTTTCTTTTAAGGAATGATGCATAGTCCTCTCCATCTGTTCATCAAAGAAGATTAGCAGGCGAATAGGTACATCTCTTCAAGCTGGAATAATCCTTTGAGGTCATTGAAGGGAAACTCCAACTTTATAGGAATATTGGCATTATAATGGATGGGAAAGAATGAGCCTTGGAGGAGGAAGACATGGGTTATCTGAAACCAGGGCCATCCCTCAAACTTGTCTTTGTCCTTGGCCCAACTCTACCATCAATAATTCCCTCTTTTCTTCCTGTCAACAAGATATTCCTGACCTGTCCTGTGCTGCATTTTCTCAGTTCTTTACCAGGTGACATAGTGCTTTGTTCTAAATTGTTAATGGCTGATAATGCCTTGATATGATACCACTTCCCTGAAGAATGTTCAGGTGATATCTGGACATATAATCTTCTATCAAAAATAAACTAATTGGAAATGGAGAATTTGGGGGACAATGTGTCCATAGGATGGAAGCAGATGCTTTGGTTTGATGTTCTTTTCAATGCTCCTAAGTTCAGTCTACCTGTGAGTCCCAATGTGGACCATAGATGGATTACCCCATGGCTGATATCCTGGAAAGTCTTTGTTTCATGTCACTCACCAGTTATTTGAATCTCCCTCAATCTTTGTTTGGAGAGTGAGCATCACTAATGAGCACAAAGTCATTTGTATTGAACACAAACAGCCTAAATGAGCATTTAAAAATCTGATCTTGGCAATGTCGGTAATTTTAGAAATAATGCTGTTATTTATAAATTATGAAATTACCTTGAATTTATCAGATTGACTTGCTTTTTATTATAGGATTCTAGAAAACTGGCTGGATCAAGGCTTTTTCTCTGGCAGAATCTACCAAATTTTAGGAGCGGGATTCTATAAATGCAAAATGAAAACATAAACCATAAATTACCATGAAATTGGAGGGGCCAATGCCATTGGGGGTCTATGCTGTCACCTTGACACATCTGCACTCCGACCCTCTTCTTTTCTTTCCTCCTCCATGTCTCCCTTGGGTGATAACATAGTGTAAGAACCTGTTCTTTGGCCTGTCCCCTCCTGCTCCTGGTCCCAAGGCTGGTCCCACTAAGCCTTCAAATACATGGCCCCGCTCTCTTTGTCTGGTCTAGCTCCCTTCACATGTCATTTAAGTACCTGTTTCCATTTTCCCCCTTAGTCCTTGGAATCTGGATTTCACAGATATCTCTAATGCAATGGTCACTATTATTTCTTCCATAAAAACCAAGCTACACAGTGATCCCTATTTAACCTGATCCCCTCTGGAGACCCTCTCCTCACTCTGTTATCCGGGTACATCCTCTACTTCTGAGAAAAGTTTAACTTTTTTAAATTTTCAGACTGCTCTTTCGCCTCCCACTGGATAAAAGAGGATTCCTCCAATCCTTCCTTCTCTGAAGCATCCTCCTGACATGGGACATTATGTGTTCCCCTCTCCTCCTACTGGTTTCCAGTAGGAGTCACAGGATGACACATTTTAATCTTGTTCTCTAGCCACAAATTTTCATCCAAGTTTGAGTCTGACTTCTGACATTTTGTCATTCATCCTGCCCTCACTTCTAACTCTACATGTCCACAACAAAACTGTCCCTAAAATTATTTCCTCTTAACATTCTCTCCATACATTTTAATATCATTCTCCTAAAACAAATTTTAAATTTTTAAATTAACATTTTTGGTTAAATCCTATTATTCTGATACAAATTTTGGATTTTTATTATTACTTTGATGCAATAAGTTGTTGATGAGAATCACAATTTTACCATATACTAAACATCTACTCTTAGGCAAGTTGCTTGACCTTGGTCTCATATTTCTCATCTATAGAACAGGTATTCAGAATTGCTACAGACCAGTGGTTCTTTGTGCCCTCCAATGTCTCCCTTTTTAAGCAGGAGTGTCTGTAGGCTGGTGCAGTTATTTTTATCCTGTCCCATAACTGTATGTTGAGTGTATGTGGGTGGGGTACCTTGTTTCTTTACTTTCTTGATCTGCAGACCAAGAAAAACTGTATTTGAGAAATTACACCCAAGGACCATCATCCACACCTGGGATAGATTTAGAAAATGAGATCTGGGCTTTGAGCCTATGCTGTAATAGGGTGAGACTCTGGGGGACTTTGGGAAGAGGTCAGTATTATTGTTCATGAAGGTGGGACACAAATCCCAGGCACCTGAGAGTGGATTGTGGTAAGCATCCTCTCTGGTGGTTTCTCAAGACACTAATCACCTCTGGGGCAATTGTGAGTCACTGTGGCATTGATGTAAGCTTCTTGCTGAAAAAGAGATTAGTTGAGTGTAATAGGAATCTAGATGTACCTTTACAACAGATTAATTGCATCAGAGGCCCTAATTCTTTACCCCTCTTTTTATTTTTTAAAAAAAATTTTTAGCTGCCTTCTGCATTTTTAATTTTTTTTATTTTTTAATGAAGTATAGTTGATTTATAATGTTGTGTTAGTTTCAGGTGTACAGCAAAGTGATTAATATATATATATGAATATATATATATATTCTTTTTCAGATTCTTTTCCCATATAGGTTATTACAAAATATTGAGTATAGTTCCCTGTGCTATACAGCAGGTCCTTGTTTATTTGTACTTAGTTTTGATGCTTAACAACAGCTGTGCTTGTCTTTATATGAAGCAAAATATCTTTACAATAGTATTCTGCATTCATGCCAAAACCCGGCACTGCCCAGTGATTGCTGCGGACTCTAAATGAAGAAACATTGAATGTCGAGCTTGCAAATGCAGTGTTAGGAAATATCAACATTGTGGCAGCCATCACCATTCTCCTAGGTCTCCACCTTGAAATTTGGAGCTTAGCATGGATCCTCCCCCATCATTCTTTTCAAACATCTAATTGAGTAAATTCATCAAGATTTTTCTAAACAGTTATTGGAATTTGTTCTTCTTAGTGATAACTATCACTAGATCCTCATCACCTGAACTCAAGTCCAAAAAAAAATCCTTGAGCACCTGTCGAGTACAAGGCAGCACTCCTGATGTTTATAGAGGCACAGGCGGAGAGGTCTCTCCCTTTGTGGCTTGGGTAAGTTGCCACAAATCAGGGATGAGGAGACACTAGACAAACACATCTAACACAAAGCAGAAGATGTCAAATGCCACCGAGAGATACCAAAGAAGTGACATGAGATGCGAAACCAGAGCCAGTCAAGAGGATCAGGGAAGGATTCTCCTGGGGCCATGTCTTCTTTCCCACTGACTCTCATTACAGCCAGTTGGCTTCAGGGTTCCCTTTCACCTCTCTGGCCAAAATCCTCACATGGGCATGAAGTTCTGGTTCCCCAGTCCTTTGGGGTCTGGTCATATTCCATTCCCCACATAAGGTGTTGTGCTCAGTCACTGTGGGACTTGCAGTCCACACTTCCCAAGCCAGCCTCAGCTGGTTTCCCTGTCTTGGGTTGTGTGCTTGTTCAGGAAGGCAGCTCAGACAGAGGTGACATTTGTGATGGGCCTTGAAGCATAATGGACATGGTGGGAGGCAGTGTAAAGGGGGGTGCTCAACAACACGGGAGTATATATGTCAGGTATACAGCTTAAAACATGCAGGTCCAAATATTTTGGTTTACTCAATAAACCAAAATACTTGTGATTGGAGCTTTTTATAATGGGTAATATTTGTCTCTAGGAGAAGGTCTAAAGGAATTTGTCTCTATGGCTAGTTTTATTCTTTATAATTTAGGGGAAACATCAGGGGTAATTGAAGAATGCATGTTTTCAGTGGCTTTTTATACAAAATCTACAAAATTTAGGAATTTGATGCATGCTATAAAGCAAAGAGGGGTCTTACTATGGCCTATAAGTAGGGGGCAAGAAAAGATGAGAAAAATACCTGAATTTTCCCTCTTGACCTCTAAGTAAATTCACTCCTTTGTAATGTAGGTTGTCGTGGAATCAGAAAGGGCTGTGGAATTATGAGACTGGAGAAGATATTGTAATTAGAGGATCATTAAATTCACTGTAATTGCTGTTTCTTTCAGTTAAACTGACAGAGGGGTATATTTGACTCCCAGGAGAAAATTGGGACATCGTGTGGTTAATAAACTCTTCCAAGACCATTCTTTTACCTATTATCATGGAGTTTTAGGACAAAAGAACATGGGAAGTCACAGCAGATGGGACAGACATTTTGACAGCAGTGTGCATAGTGACACTGTGTTGGGAAAGAGTGGATTAGAATAAGGATGGGGATTTAAAAATATACCAAGGAACAGTAAGACATTACAGTGTTTGGAGCAGCGTTGTGAGATGAATGGAATTGATCCAAACATCTGAAGAAATAATCACACAAAGTACATCATACAGAATGTATGAAAAGGAGATGAAGATGAGTCATTAGGAAGCTATTGTAATAGCTCAACCCCAGGAAAGAGAACATGTATTACTATGACTTCCCGAGTCTAAAAAAGAGCAATGATCTCAAAGAGCATTTAAGGTGCTAAATCAAGAAGCCAGTAAGAGACTATTCTAAACCATTACTAAGCTATTTGAACTTTCAATGAGAAAAGCATGCAATTCCTTTACTCAGGTTATATAAGGATTTGAAATGTAGACTGAAGTATTTCTGGCCTCCCCACAATCAATTCCAATTTTGCTAAGCTTTGAGGAGATGGGGATTCAATGAGGGGCATTAATTCTGCTGAGAATAAAGTAGAAACAGCTTACAAGGAATTAAGGCTGCTTTTCTGAATGTTTGTAGACCAGTATATAAGGGCCTTTGTCTAGTCAATGCGAAGGCCCAAAGACAAAGCAAGAAATAGGCACTAAAGAAAGTAGGATATGGTCTTTGGTACAGCCCCTGAGTATAAACCCAGTTGCTCAGCCCCCAGTGGCATGGTATCTCCCCACAACCCCGCAGGCCTGTGGTCCCAGGAACCTCCGCCCTGGTGATTTCTCACTCCCTCTGGGCTGCTGAGCTCTCTGGACGTAGGTGTGCCATGTCATCATCATTCACCTGTGGTCTCTCCTTTTTTTTTTTTAAATTAGTGTGGTAAGAGCAGTTAATGAGAGATCTACCCTCAAATTTTTAATTATGAGATATAATCTTGTTAACTATAAACTCGATGTCATGTAGCAGATCTCCAGAACTTATTCATTTTGCAAAATTGAAACTTTATGCCCAGTTATTAGCAAGTCCCCATTTTCCCCTCTCCCCAGCCCCTGCCAACCACCATTCTACTCTTTTTCTATGAGTGTAACTATTTTAGATTCCTCATATTGTTGAAGTCCTGCAGTATTTTCCTTCTGCTACTGGCTTATTTCACTTAGCATAATATCCTCCAGGTTCATCCAAATTGTTGGATATGGCAGAATTTCCTTCTTTTTGAAGGCTGAATAATACTCCATTGTATGTATGCACTGCATTTTCCTTATCCACTCATCTGTTGATGAATGTTTAGGTTGTTTCCATATCTTGGCTATTGTGAATAATGCTGCAATGAACCTAGAAGTGGTAATATCTCTTTAAGATCCTAATTTCAATTTTTTGAATAAAGAACCAGAAGTGGAATTCCTGTATCACATGGTAGCTCTATGTTTAATTTTTTGGAGGAACCTCCATACCGTTTTCCACACAGGCTGCATCCTTTTGCATTCCCACCAACAATGCACAAGTGTTCCCCTTTCTCCTCATCCTCTCCAACACTTGTTTTTTATCTGTGGTCTCTTGTGATGACTTTGCTTTTCTTGCTGGATTAAATGACTGAACCAATGTAATGTAACTCAGCCAAGCCTGAGACATAATTTGTTTACACTCAGAGTTAGGCATCTGTGCACCTTTTTACAGATATGTTCCTCGATATATCTTTCTACAATGTCTTCCTCTTACACACACTACTAGGAAGCTCTGGATAGGACTTGTGTTCTCTGCTCTAGCAGAGTGTCTGAGGCCTGAATATGATATTTGTTGGTGGTATTTTAACACTATCTGGCTTTAGCTTAATTTTCCTATGCTTATTCTCCCCTTTCTTGTGATTTTTCTCTTTTTTTTACTGGTTTATTGAGATATAAATGACATATAACATTGTGTAAGTTTAAGGTATACAATGTGATGACTTGATACACATATATATTCCAAAATTATTATGCCAATAAGGTTAGTTAGCACATCATTCACCTCACACAATTACCTTTTATTTTGTTTGTTTGTTTTTTATGGTGGTTATAGTGAGAACAATCCCATTTACAATAGCATAACAAGCAATAACATATTTAGAAATAAATTTAACTAAGGAAGTGAAAGAACTATATACCAAAAGCTATAAGACATTGATTAAAGAAATTAAAGAAGGAGGGTTCCCTTTTCTTCACACCCTCTCCAGCATTTATTGTGTGTAGATTTTTTTGATGATGACCATTCTGACTGATGTGAGGTGAAACCTCATTGTAGCTTTGATTTGCATTTCTCTAATAATTAGTGATATTGAGCATCCTTTAAAGTGCCCCTTGGCCATCTGTATGTCCTCCTAGGAGACCTGTCTATTTAGGTCTTTTTTGATTGGGTTGATTGATTTGTGATACATGGAACCTAAAAAAAAATACAAATGAACTTATTTACAAAACAAGAAAAGACCCACAGACATAGAAAACAAACTTATGGTTACCAAAGTGGGGGGTGGATAAATTAGGAGGTTGGGAATAACATATGGACACTACTATATATAAAATAGATAACCAACAAGGACCTACTGTATAGCACACTACATAACATTATAAAATATACTCAATATTTTATAATGCCTGTAAGGGAAAAGCATCTGAAAAAGAATATATATATACATATCTACACATTTTTTTAGTTTCTTAAGGAACATCCATACTGTTTTCCATAAGTCAGACAGAGAAAGAGAAATATTGTATGATATCGCTTATATGCAAAATCTAAAAAAGAAAAATGATACAAATGAACTGATTTACAAAACAGAAATAGACTCACAGACTTAGAGAGCGAACTTATGGTTACCAGAGGTGAAGGGTTGGAGGGAGGGATAGTTAAAGAGTTTGGGTTGGACATGTACACACTGCTATATTTAAAATGGATAACCAACAAGGACCTATTGTATAGCACAGGGAATCTGCTCAATATTATGTAACAACCTAAATGGGAAAAGAATTTGAAAAAGAATAGGTATATGTATATATATATAACTGAATCACTTTGCTGTACACCTGAAACTAATGCAACATTGTTAATCAACTATAATATAAAATAAAAAGTTAAAAAAGTATATGTATATTATATATATATATATATATATATATATATATATATATATATATATACACATACATACCTGTACTGTACCCATGAAGCTAACACAACATTGTAAATCAACTATACTGCAATAAAATAAAATTTTAAAAAATTAAGGAAGACACAAGTAAATGGAAAATCATTTTTTTTGTTCATGGATTGGAAGAGTTAATATTATTAAAATGTCTATACTACCCAAAGCCATCGATAGATTCTAATGTAATCCCTATCAAAATCCCATTGTTTTTCTGACAATTTTTTTTCCAAATTTCAAATCCATGTTGAGATAAACATGTACTATAAAGTAATGTTTACATTTAAAAGCAACCTCTCAATTTTATTGAGCTAAGTTGCTACTTAAATTTGGTGAGAATCAAAATCTTCTTTCCTTTAAATCAACATATATGAATCCTGGTGAGAGATTTCTTAGTTAATTATTTATTTTCTAATTTAGGATATCATTTTTCACAGATGATTATCCTTTGCAAGTTAACTAACATATATTTATTTATTGGCTTTGAGAAATGTCTTCCAAAGATAGTATCTTGTGATGAGATACAGGTATATTTTCATGAAATGCACCTTTCACAGCAGTGCTGTGACCTGCAACCACATGGGTGCGATGCCCAGCTGAGCCCTTGCCACTTCAGCTCCCCTGCACCAGCACCTCCTCTCACCATCTGTTGCTCAAATATATATATCCTGAAAAGTCAGTCTGCTCACTGGCATTTCTCCTACCCAACCTCCTGCCCCCTGCCCTCTGTCCAGTCACAATGCTAAGATAACCTAGAACTGCAGTCTGATTCTAGAACTACCATGTGAAGCCAGAGAACACTGATTTCCACTCTTTCACAATAAGAAAAGTCCCATTCGTCACACTAGCATTTTGCATTTGGGGACCAGATGATACGAGAACTAAGCCATCTCTGTATTCCCTTGGTCTCCATCCTGTTGGCCTACCCTGCAGACTTTGGACCTGTCAGCCTATACAACTGTGTAAGCCACCAGTTGACCCTTGAACAACAAGGGGGCTAGGGGCGATGACTCCTGCACAGTCAAATTTTGCTTATAATTTTATAGTCAGCCATCTGTATCTGTGGCTCCACATCTGTGAGTCTGACCAGTCATGAATTGTGTAGTACTTCTGTATTACTTATTGCAACAAATCCACGTATAAGTGGACCCATGTTGTTTAAGGGTAAACTGTATATGTATAGACACATCCTATTGCTTCTTTTTCTCTGTAGAATCCTGACTAATACAGTTTCCTCCGTCTTCCTTCTTTTTTCCCAAGGACAGGAGGGACTGGGCTCTGGGTGGGGAAAACTACAGGGAAACAAGAGACACAGTCTCTGGCCCTGCCTCTCTGCTCATCTTCTCCCTCAGGGTAGCATATATTCTCCTGTCCTGCAGACCAGCTACTCAAGTGAGTGAAAAGTGACCAGGATGCATTGCTGGTTTCTCTCACTCTCCTCTCTTCTTTTCTCATTCCCATCCAATTGCCTGCAGGAGCCTGACTCATCTTGGAGCAGGAGGACCAGGTGAATACACTGCAGCCATCACTTCTGAGATGAGGGGCCATGTGCATACAGGGTGCTGAGCTCCAGGAGAGAGAGCAGGTCCAGCAGGAGAGGGAAGACCAGACCCCACTCCAAGGCTGGCCATGCCCCAATGTTGTCCCCCAGGCCTAAGTAATGTTTGGACTTCCTCTCAATGAAAATAAACACTTGACCTAATTTATATTTATTAAAATATTTGTTTCTCTTGTCAACTTGATCCTTTTGACTTTGAGCATCACACACTATCGTTTCACTCATAATTACCTTCATTGTGAACTGAGAAAAGTGTCAGTGAATTTCATGGCTAGACCCTCGCCTCCCCCAGACAATGACTTCCTGGTGCTACAGGCTGAAAGGAGGTGGAAATAAGGGCATTAATTCTTAACACACACACACACACACACACACACACACCATTGACAACCCACTGGAAGAGGTCTTGCTCATAAATCACCTTCAATTTGTTTTTCAAAAGATTATATGTGAATAAATTATAGTCATTATTTACTTACACTGTTGGCAGTTTAAGTAAATGATAACTCCTCCTCTTCTTTTTCTTCTGTCTTCTTTTTTTTCAGAATGCAAATTGCTTCTTTATTTTAAAGTCTATTTTATCTGATATGAATATTGCTACTCCAGCTTTCTTTTGATTTCCATTTGCATGGAATATCTTTTTCCATCCCCTCACTTTCAGTCTGTATGTGTCCCTAGCTCTGAAGTGGGTCTCTTGTAGACAGCATATATATGGGTCTTGTTTTTGTATCCATTCAGTGAGCCTGTGTCTTTTGGTTGGAGCATTTAATCCATTCACATTTAAGGTAATTATCATCTACACTCCCTCACTGAGTAAATGATTATGGAGAACCAGCCACTTGGCCAGGCATGGTTCAGCTCAGTCTCCATCATAGGGTCCTGCCCTTGTGCAATTGGCATTCTAGCTGACTGTGGGGGTGGCGGGTAGTCAGAACAGAGCCAATAAACCTAAAATAAAGCATAAGAAGATGACGAGTGCTATCAGAGAGAGAGAGAGGGAGAGGGAGAGGGAGGGAGAGGAGGAACCCATAAATTAAAACCAATGACAATGCAAAGACGTTATTTGGATCCGGATTCAAACAAACTATGTAATAAAAAGTATTATGAGAGTTATGAGAATGTCAACACAGACTACATATCTGATGATATTTGGGAGTTATTGACTATTTTATACATATGCTTTTTAAGAAAAGAATCCGTTTTTTTAACATCTTTATTGGAGTATAATTGCTTTACAATGTTGTGTTAGTTTCTGCTATATAACAAAGTGAATCAGCTATATGTATACCTCTATCCCTATATGTCTTCTAGAGATTCATAATAAAATATGTACAAGTGAAATTATGTAGTATCTAGGACAAGCTTCACAATAATCCAAGGAAGCTGGAAAGAAGAGAAGGGTGCAGATTAAACACAACTATCCATGAATTGATCTCTGTTGAAGCTGGGTCTTGGGTATTTGAAAACTAATTTTGTTATTTTGTTCTTCTTTGGGATATGTATGGCAATTCCTATAATGACAAAGTATAAAAAAAAAGACTTCGTCTTCTTGTAATTAATGTGCTTAGGGTCATCTTTGAGAAGACCCTGGATATCATGAACATACTCTTCTTAATTCTCTTCTGGAAAATTTATAGTTTTGTTTTACATTTATGTCAAAATCAACCTACAACAGATTTTGTGTATGGAGTAAGGCACGGGTTAAGTACTCTTTTCCCATGTATATGTCCAACTGGAAAGCACCATTTATTGAAAAAGTGGCATTCCCCACTGCCCTAACACAGCCTCTCACAGACCTTTGTCCATCTATGGGCAGGTCTGTTCTGGGCCCCCCACTCCATCCTGTTCATCAGTGTGTCAATCCTTGTCAACTGCTATAGCTTTAAAAAGTGTCAATATACCATTGAACAAATCTTTCCACCTGGTTGATCTTTTTCCAAAACTGTCTTGTCTAGTCTTGCTCCTTTTCATTTCCAGGTGAATTTAGGGCCATCTTCTCAAGTTCTACCAAAAAACTATTGAGATTGCACTAAATCTGTAGGTTAGTCTGGGGAAAATGGATATTTTTACAATATAAAACAGAGTGTATGCCTCCATTTATTTACATCTTCTCTAATCTCTCTCAGTGATGTGAGTATTTATACACAATCTGATTACTATTTATTGACTTACATAGATATTCTTTCTGTGTGAATTTTGGTAGGATTCATTTTTCTAGGAATTTATCTTTTTCATCTATATTTTCAAATGTAAGGTATAAAGTGTATATAATCTTTCAATTTTTTTAATGTTTTTAAAAACTACTGAAATCCTCATTTTTTATATCTGTATTGGTTATTTGTGTCCTTGCCCCTTTTCTCTCAATTATGCTTACAGGGGATTTATCAATCTTATTAGTAATAAGATTGGCATTCTTCTTCCTTACATATTTGGTGGAATTTGCTGGTGAAATCATCTGAGGCTTCAGATTTTGCTAAAGTAATAATTTTAATTACTTCGTGTATTTTCTTAATAGTCATTGGATTATTAAATGTTTTATTTATTCTTTTGTCAGCATTGGGATGTTGCATTAAAATTTTGAAGCTAATACAACATTGCAAAGCAACTATATTTCAATAAAAATTTTTTTTAAATTGGAAAGAAACCCACTTTTGACCTTATTGAAACTCTCTGTTGTGTGCTTGTTTGTTTTTTATTTCTTTAAAATTTCTGCTTGTACCTCTCAGAGTACCAGCAGGAAACAGATTAAACATGCACATTAGAATAATTTGAGAATACTTAATAAAGGGACATTTACCCAAGTGTGGGTTGGGCTGAGAGGACCACAAGGGACAGATAGTGTGATATCATGGGAGGTGATGTTGAGCGTAGGTTGCTACCTCTGGGCCTGAAAGGGCAAGAGAGGGAGATTCTGTAGGAAGCCAAGGTCACAGGTCTGATAGTGAAGGATGACTGAGTGGAACTTGGTCCTTTGCTCAAGGATGCATTTTGCCTGGGCTGTTCACGTGGGGAGAGAGTAAAAGGAATCAATATTGCAGCCCCAGGCTCCTCTCTTACGTGGGCTCCCCAGGAGGCCAGAAGGTCAGGGAGTCTACCATGTGGTCAGCCTCCTGAAAGACAGATCCAAATGGAGAAGGGTGAAGTGTAGAACTGAAGGAGCAGAAAGTATGTCGCACAGACTGCTCCTCTTGCCCCTTGGTATACAAGATTTTTCCAGGTGAAAAATTGGTGTTCCCATCACAGAAGACACAGCTTGACTGTTTGGGGTGACGCTGATTCTGTCCTATGACCATGTGATCATAAAGCAATTTGTCCTCCACATCCAGATAGAGAACCTTAAAATGTACTTCAGACATTGAAAACACATGAACAAGGACTTAAGGACTAAAGATCTAAAGAGGAAATCTAAAGCTTGACTGAAAGGAGTTCCCAAAAAAGAGAACAAAGAAAATGCAGAAGAACAAATTGCCTAAAATGAGGGACAAATCTGTCTCAGTGGTAAAGGAAGACAACAGTCTTCAGGAGAGGTCCCACCAAACTAGAAGAATTTTTTTAAAAAGATTCACTTTGAGGGTTACCTACACATGATTTCATAACCAAAAATCAATTCTAAAATTCTTCCAAGGAAAAAACAAGAAGGGAATCTGCAAAAATGATTAAAAACCTGGTATTTGAGACAAAAGCCCAAATCCTAGCTGGAAAGATTCATCTGTTAAAAGTAAGCTATCCACAAGGTTACTTGTAACTTCAGTTGCAAGCACGGTCAAATTGATAAGGGATTCTCAATTCATATGGAGTTGAAAATGTACAAATATTCATAATATAACTTTGAAAATAATTAAGGGAAAGGAATTTTTCCCTACCTGATGAAATGACTAAATTTCTAAATGTAATAATGATTTTATTAATTTTCCACAGATAAGTATGTATAAAAATCACATATTACATAAAATGCATTAATTTGTAAATACATTCTTCCACTCCCTCAAAAAATAAATATTCTAACTGTTTACAAACCTCTTTTAAAAGAAAAGTCACAAGACTTCATGGCAAGCACAATAATTACAAGAGTGAGTTGCACAAAAGGAAGTCAAAGGTATGAGTATAGGGAAGAGCATTCAAGACCTTCTCAAAAACAATAATAAACTAGGGATTTTTTAAAAATGTAACAAAAAACTATTGGAGGATTTGAAGCATAACATAAGTAACAACAGAGTTATAATTAGGAAGATTACCATGGTTATAATATGAAAGAATGGATTTTGTGGCATCTATGGAAAGAGGACAGTTGGAATACTGCTGTAATCTTGGCAGAGATGCTGCTGGCCTGGGTTGAGGTGGTGACAAAATTGATGGAGATCACATTGGTAGTCTTTACTGATGGGTAAAATTGAAGAGGAATCAAAGATGTTGTCCATATTTCTGACTTGAACAATAGGTGGATGGTCATACCATTTACCGAGATGGGGAAGACCCATTAAAGGGGAGAAACCAAGAGATCAATTTTTGTATCCATCAAGTTTGAAAACTCTGTAAACAATTAATGTGGCATTAGCTATGCTTGACTGGAGTTTAGGAGAAAGATATGTTCAGAAATATAAAGTGAGGGATGTCAACCTTAAACAATGTTAAAAACTCCATGTTGATCTAAGAAGAAAGAAATATAAGAGGCCACAGGATTAAGTCCTGGCAAATCCCCACATTTATGGTCACGCAGAGATGGAGGAGGTATCAGCCAAGAAAACCAAGAAAGAAGGGCCTGTGAGGTGGGAGAAAAACAGAAGAGGGCTATGTGATGGAAAACAAGGAAGAGACGTGTTTCAACACTTACAGCAGCCGACTGTATCACATACCACTGTGTTATGGAGTAGAGTAAGGGCAGACGGTCCTTTATATCTGACCATGTGGATGGAGGTCACCGATGCCCTAGACTGGAGAAGATGCAGAGATGTGGTGATGTGGGAGTCAGATTGCAGTGATCAGAGAGTGAATGGAAGGCAAGAAAATGACAACCAATCTTCATGGGCAACAAGTGAATGAACACATGGGAAGCAAGAAAATGGGGTAGTATCTGGAGAGAGATGTATGGTAGTGGTCTTGTCATTTTGAGGTTTACTGCTTGTTTCTTAATAAAAAATGCAAAAGATAAGTGGATAAATGAGAGGAGAGGCCTTGAAATGCACCAGCAGATGAGATCCAGAACACATGTGGAGGGCAAGGCCTTCGATAGGAGTGAGTATAGGGAGGGTGGTAGGTACTGGAGGGAAGATAAGAAAGGTTACTGCTGTGTCTCACTGAAGTAGGAGGTGTGTGTGTGTGTGTGTGTGTGTTCTGGTTGTGCACTGCACAACTACAGAGAAGGCCTGTGTGATGAGCACTTCCTGGTGTCCTGCACTACACACCTTGTCCTGTTGTACACGATGGTCCTAAATGAGGTCATCAGCTGACAGATTGAAAGTCTACTTCAGAATCTTTAAGAAGAGATATCAGACTCCACAACCAGCTTATTTACAATAAGACTGATCCCTCTGGTGTCTTCAATTCCTTCACAAGCTCCAGGGGAAAAAAATCGGCCTAACATACAGAGAGAAGCAGAAATAAGAGAGACGGGAGGGACTTCCCTGGTGGTCCAGTGGTTAAGATTCTGTGCTCTTAATGCAGGGGACACGGGTTTGATCCCTGGCTGGGGAACTAAGATCCTGCATGCTTCACAGCATGGCCCCCCAAAAATAAAAAATAAAAAAAATAAGTAAAAGGATGTTTTCTTCCTTTAATATTCCAGAATTTTAAAAAAAAGTGGGGGGGAGAAGTAGCTAATGAGCCTATGTTGTCTTTTTTTTTTTCTGTCTCTGGATCCATTTGTTTCTGGAGTCAGCTTTATTCTCAACTTTTCCAAGTAGGATGTAAGCCAGCATAACCCTTTGGGTCCCTTGGCAAAAAATAAATAAATAAATAAAGCCAAAACATTATGTATGTAGATGCTAGATGATTGATACATCTAGCATCTAGAATCTTGGAGGCCTTCTTGCTTTACACCTCATCAGACTTCTTTCTTTGGCAATAAAACACATGTGCACACACCACACACACTAAAAACAGGGTCTTCAGGAGAATTCAGTTAACAACAGCTAAAAATTCATATGTTAAAACATTTTGACATCTAATGTATAACTCTTTCTCAGCTATGCTTTGGAAGCTCCAATTTATAGAGTAAGGTGACTTTTCTGACACCCAGAAACAAAACACCCTTTTTAAAAGCACTTTTTAAAGCTACCACTTATTACATGAGTAGTAAGTGCCAAGAACCATGCTAAGTGCTTTTCATTTTTAATCCTTGCAGTAAACTTTTGAATAGGTGATGTATTTCCAGATTACAAAGAAGCAAACCAAAGCACAGATAAATTAGATAACTTGCTCCAGGTCACCAAACTAGTAAATGGCAGATAAAAATATGTCAATATGAGCTCCACAATATTAAGATAATTAAGATAAATATAATTACTCAGTAAAACTTACATATTTCATTCACTAATTGTCAAGCGTTGCCGAAGTTGATTTTCTCTTCCACAAGATGGGAAAAATAAATTAGCTTGTTCTTCTTTATTCATATCATTATTTAGACATATTAATTGATATATGTGTATTTACATAAAGATAAACATATTTTGACTTTCTGATGTAAAAGGGTCTTTCTATTCTATTATATGCTATGCTAAACTATGCAGTTCTAAGATAGTCCCAATACACCCAAGCATTTAATTCCAAGAATGGTGAAGCAATTGATAAGATACATAGAATTCCGTATGAGCAAAATTGGCTACCAAACACTTCAAAGGCAAAAGACATATTTATGTTTGTTAATAAATAATCCCCTCTGTGATTTCCAATTTAGAAAGGTTGACTGCTTTAGATAAGCTTTATTTATATTTTCTATTTCAAAAAAGGTCATGTTCCCACTTGATGTCACAACCACTAATTTGGATATTTATCTTGGTTTTTGTTCATTTCATATTGTCCTTCCTATCTCTACAAAGATTTCCATAGTAATAGGCCACAGGGTTGATATGACTCCCTCATTTGGGTTCAGGAAGGACAGTAAATATATTATTCCTCATGGTTATTCCATAGCTGACAAGGCCTTCCTCAAAGAATGATGATTTACCCTGAAAGAGATATATCCTATGGGTCATTACGATTTCCATATGCAATGACTAGGATTCAAAATAGCAGATGACAATGCTGTACAAGATCAGTGCATGACAAACCCTTGCCCCTTGGAAATTTCATCTCAGCACAGTCATTTCTTTTACTGGCAATCAAAGCAGAGCCAGACTGGTACAACTTCCACTAAGAGGTAGTTTTGAATAAGAAACTCCGAATTTAATAATATTTTATTCTAGGAAATGGCTAGCTAACACCTGTGGGGTCAGGCACTAGAGATGCAAAGATGAATAAGCCACAGAATTGTGAGAAAGATGGAAAAAGAGACAAAAAGTGACATTGCAAAGTGACCAGTGTTCCTAACAAGGCCACCACACAATGCTATGAGCTCACATGTAGCAGTGGTCATGCCAGAAAGACCAACCATGTGATTAGAAGGCTGGAACTTTGATGTGTGTGCCATCAGCCTGACCTTCTGGGAGGGCCAGATAAAGAAGCTGGAAGCGGAGCTCAATAACGTGATCAAAGATTCAATCGGTCATGCAGTGAAACTCCAATAAAAACTCAGGGGACTGAAGCTCAGGTGAGCTATCCCAGATGGCAATACCCATCGATATGCCAGAAAGATAACATGTCCTAAGGAACTGGAAGTTTTGCATTTGGGTCCCTCCCAGGCCTTACCCTTTTGTAAGATTTGTGGATTTCTTCTTTTGTCTGGTTCTAATTCATAGGCTGTATTTTAAAACTGTAATCATAAGTACAACACTTTCCTGAGTTCTGTGAGTCATTCTAGTGAATTATCAAACTTCAGGGGGGTAGGGCAGCCAGTTGGCGAGAATTCTGGGTGACCTAGGGACCCTGAGCTTATGGCTGGGTCTGAAGTGATGAGAATTTTCTGGAGAATTTTGCCTTTCACCAGTGAAGTTTGACCTAACTCTGTGTAGTTGGCATTATAATTGCACTGCACAGGACAAATTGCCATCCCCGAATTCTGGAAAGAAAAGCATAACCAGACACCACCACTAAGATATGATTCCTGGAGCAGAGGCCTCTGGAGACATATAGTGGTAAGAACACAACAGCAGCAATTGTAACAAATTGTTGGTTACTGGGTGTCTTATGGGGATTCCCTCCAGGAACCTCACCATGTTCTACTGGTGAAAAGTACAAAAGGGTTCCCTTAAAGCCCTGGCAGAGAGAGGAGAAGAGTAGCCATTGAGAAACACATCCAGAGCCTTCTCCAGAAGCCCTGCTTTCCAGGGGAAAGAGCTTTAGGAAAGCACTATTCTGAAACCTAATCCAAGCTTGGGGAAAGGAATCCCTCCTCCCTTCAGCCCCTGTAAGCCTTCCTGTTTCACCTAAGGAGGAAAAAATCATAGCAGGGGAGATGGCTTCATGGAAATATATTGAGAACTCTGGAGCCAGGGAAGAGAGTAGGGGGCAGGGAGAAAGCATATCACTGGGAGAGGGAAGGAAACACTTGGGAGAGACACAGCCTTGAGATACTACTCCATGGAAAGACTGACACAATCAGAAGATTATACATCCTGTCATTGAACCAACAAGACTCACATTTAAAAAGTGATTATAGGAGATTGGGATTGACATATACACACTACTATATATGAAATAGATAACCAATAAAGATCTACTGTGTAGCACATGGAACTCTACTCAATACTCTGTAATGACCCATATGGGAAAGAGTGGATATATGTATATATATAACTGTTTCACTTTGCTGTACAGCAAAAACTAACACAACATTGTAAATCAACTATACTCCAATAAAAATTTTTAAAAATAAAAAAAACCCAAAAAAATTGATTACAGCTGAAAAGCTGAAAGACACAGCTTATGGAAAAGCCACAAAAGCTGAGAGACGAGAAAAACAAAGTCTTAACTAAAAGAATAGGAAACCTCTGATGCTTATAGTTACAACAGTCATTAAACACAGCCTGACACCTAGACATATTAACATAAATTCTCACATTTAGGCCTATTTACCTCAGCTCCTAGTGCCTAATACAAAGAGCTGGCTTTCAACCCAAAATTAGGAAATGTCAAAGGCAAGGGGGATAAAACACATAATTAAAAGACAAAGCAGAGAGGGCAGACAGCAGAAGCAAGAAGAACTACAATCCTGCAGCCTGTGGGGAAAAAAACACATTCACAGAAAGATAGACAAGATGAAAAGGCAGAAGGCTATGTACCAGATGAAGGAACAAGATAAAACCCCAGAAAAACAACTAAATGAAGTGGAGATAGGTAACCTTCCTTCTAGGAAAATAATTCAGAATAATGATAGTGAAGGTGACCCAGGACCTCGGAAAAAGAATGGAGGAGAAGATCGAGAAGATGCAAGAAATGTTTAACAAAGACCTAGAAGAATTAAAGAACAAACAAACAGAGAGGAACAATACAATAACTGAAATGAACACTGCACTAGGAGGAACCAATAGCAGAATAACTGAGGCAGAAGAACGGATAAGTGACCTGGAAGACAGAATGGTGGAATTCACTGCCATGGAACAGAATAAACAAAAAAGAATGAAAAGAAATGAAGACAGCCTAAGAGACCTCTGGGACAACATTAAACGCAACAACATTCGCATTATAGGGGTGCCAGAAGGAGAAGAGAGAGAGAGAAAGGACCAGAGAAAATATTTGAAGAGATTTTAGTCGAAAACTTCCCTAATATGGGAAAGGAAATAGCCACCCAAGTCCAGGAAGTGCAGTGAGTCCCATACAGGATAAACCCAAGGAGAAACACGCCAAGACACATAGGAATCAAATTGGCAAAAATTAAAGACAAAGAAAAATTATTGAAAGCAGCAAGGGAAAAACGACAAATAACATACAAGAGAACTCCCATAAGGTTAACAGCTGATTTCTCAGCAGAAACTCTACAAGCCAGAAGGGAGTGGCAGGATATACTTAAAGTGATGAAAGGGAAGAAACTACAACCAAGATTACTCTAACCGGCAAGGATCTCATTCAGATCTGATGGAGAAATCAAAAGCTTTCCAGACAAGCAAAAGCTAAGAGAATTCAGCACCACCAAACCAGCTCTACAACAAATGCTAAAGGAACTTCTCTAAGTGGGAAACACAAGAGAAGAAAAGGACCTACAAAAACAAAGCCAAAACAATTAAGAAAATGGTCACAGGAACATACATATCAATAATTACCTTAAACGTGAATGGATTAAATGCTCCAACCAAAAGACACAGGCTTGCTGAATGGATACAAAAACAAGACCCTTATGTATGCTGTCTTCAAGAGACCCACTTCAGACCTAGGGACACATACAGACTGAAAGTGAGGGGATGGAAAAAGATATTCCATGCAAATGGAAATCAAAAGAAAGCTGGAGTAGCTATACTCATATCAGATAAAATAGACTTCAAAATAAAGAATGTTACAAGAGACAAGGAACACACTACATAATGATCAAGGGATCAATCGAAGAAGAAGATATAACAATTATAAATATATATGCACCCACCATAGGAGCACCACAATACATAAGGCAACTGCTAACAGCTATAAAAGAGGAAATCAACAGTAAAACAATAATAGTGGGGGACTTTAACACCTCACTTACACCAATGGACTGATCATCCAAAATGAAAATAAATAAGGAAACAGAAGCTTTAAATGACACAACAGACCAGATAGATTTAACTGATATTTATAGGATATTCCATCCAAAAACAGCAGATTACACTTTCTTCTCAAGTGCGCATGGAACATTCTCCAGGATAGATCACATCTTGGGTCACAAATCAAGCCTCAGTAAATTTAAGAAAATTGAAATCATATCAAGCATCTCTTCTGACCACAACGCTATGAGATTAGTCATCAATTACAGAGAAAAAAACGTAAAAAACACAAACACGTGGAGACTAAACACTACGTAACTAAATATCCAAGAGATCACTGAAGAAATCAAGGAGGAAACCAAAAAATACCTAGAGACAAATGACAATGAAAACACGATGATCCAAAACCAAAGGGATGCAGCAAAAGCAGTTCTAAGAGGGCAGTTTATAACTATACAAGCCTGCCTCAAGAAACAAGAAAAATCTCAAGTGAACAATCTAACCTTGCACCTAAAGGAATTAGAGAAAGAAGAAAAAAAAAAAAACCCAAAGTTAGCAGAACTAAAGAAATCATAAAGATCAGAGCAGAAATAAATGAAATAGAAACAAAGAAAACAATAGCAAGGACCAATATAACTAAAAGCTGGTTCTTTGAGAAGTTAAACAAAATTGATAAACCGTTAGCCAGACTCATCAAGAAAAAGAGGGAAAGGACTCAAATCAATAAATTAGAAATGAAAAAGGAAAAGTTACAACAGACACCGCAGAAATACAAAGCATCCTAAGAGACTACTACAAGCAACTCTATGCCAATAAAATGGACAACCTGGAAGAAATGGACAAATTCTTAGAAAGGTATAAACTTCCAAGACTGAACCAGGAAGAAACAGAAAATATGAACAGACCAATCACAAGTAATGAAATTGAAACTGGGGTTAAAAATCTTCCAACAAACAAAAGTCCGGGACCAGATATCTTCACAGGTGAATTCTACCAAATATTTAGAGAAGAGCTAACACCCATCCTTCTCAAATTCTTCCAAAAAATTGCAGAGGAAGGAACACACCCAAACTCATTCTATGAGGTCACCATCACCCTGACACCAAAACTAGACAAAGATACTACAAAAAAAGAAAATTACAGACCAATATCACTGATGAATATAGATGCAAAAATCCTCAACAGAATACTAGCAAACAGAATCCAACAACACATTAAAAGGATCATACACCATGATCAAGTGGAATTTATTCCAGGGATGCAAGGATTCTTCAATATATGCAAATCAATCAATGTGATACACCTAATTAACAAATTGCAGAATAACAACCATATGATCATCTCAATAGAAGCAGAAAAAGCTTTTGACAAAATTCAACACCCATTTATGATAAAAACTCTCCAGAAAGTGGGCATAGAAGGAACCTACCTCAACATAATAAAGGCCATATATGACAAATCCACAGCAAACATCATTCTCAATGGTGAAAAACTGAAAGCATTTCCTCTAAGATCAGGAATGAGACAAGGATGCCCACTCTCATCACTATTATTCAACATAGTTTTGGAAGTTCTAGCCACGGCAATCAGAGAAGAAAAAGAAATAAAAGGAATTCAAATTGGAAAAGAAGAAGTAAAACTGTCACTGTTTGCAGATGACATGGTACTATACATAGAGAATCCTAAAAATGCCTCCAAAAAACTACTAGAGCTAATCAATGAATTTGGTAAAGTTGCAGGATACAAAATTAATGCACAGAAATCTCTTGCATTCCTATACACTAATGATGAAAAATCTGAAAGAGAAATTATGGAAACACTCCCTTTTACCACTGCAACAAAAAGAAAAAAATACCTAGGAATAAACCTACCTAGGGAGACAAAAGACCTGTATGCAGAAAACTATAAGACACTGATGAAAGAAATTAAAGATCATAACAACAGATAGAGAGATATACCATGTTCTTGGATTGGAAGAATCAATATTGTGAAAATGGCTATACAACCCAAAGCAATCTACAGATTCAATGCAATCCCCGTCAAATTACCAATGGCATTTTTTACGGAACTAGAACAAATCATCTTAAAATTTGTATGGAGACACAAAAGACCCCGAATAGCCAAAGCAGTCTTGAGGGAAAAAAACGGAGCTGGAGCAATCAGACTCCCTGACTTCAGACTATACTGCAAAGCTACAGTAATCAAAATAATATGGTACTGGCACAAAAACAGAAACATAGATCAATGGAACAAGATAGAAAGCCCAGAGATAAACCCACGCACCTATGGTCAACTAAACTATGACAAAGGAGGCAAAGATATACAATGGAGAAAGACAGCCTCTTCAATAAGTGGCGCTGGGAAAACTGGACAGCTACATGTAAAAGAATGAAATTAGAACACTCCCTAACACCATACACAAAAATAAACTCAAAATGGAATCAAGACCTAAATGTAAGACCGGACACTATAAAACTCTTAGAGGAAAACATAGGAAGAAGGCTCTTTGACGTAAATCACAGCAAGATCTTTTTTGATCCACCTCCTAGAGTAATGGAAATAAAACAAAAATAAACAAATGGGACCTAATGAAACTTCAAAGCTTTTGCACAGCAAAGGAAACCATAAAGAAGATGAAAAGAGAACCCTCAGAATGGGAGAAAATATTTGCAAACGAATCAACGGACAAAGGATTAATCTCCAAAATATATAAACAGCTCATGCAGCTCAATATTAAAAAAAACAAACAACCCAATCCAAAAATGGGCAGAAGACCTAAATAGACATGTCTCTAAAGAAGACAAAAAATGGTCAAGAAGCACATGAAAAGTTGCTCAACATCACTTATTATTAGAGAAATGCAAATCAAAACTACAATGAGTTATCACCTCACGCCAGTTAGAATGGGCATCATCAGAATATCTACAAACAACAAATGCTGGAGAGGATGTGGAGAAAAGGGAACCCGCTTGCAATGTTGGTGGGAATGTATATTGATACAGCCACTATGGAGAACAGTATGGAGGTTCCTTAAAAAAACTAAAAATAGAATTACCATATGATCCAGCAATCCCACTACTGGGCATAGGCCTGGAGAAAACCATAATTCAAAAAGACACATGCACCCCAATGTTCATTGCAGCACTATTTACAATAGCCAGGTCAGGGAAGCAACCTAAATGCCTATCGACAGACAAATGGATAAAGAAGAGGTGGTACATATATACAATGGAATATTACTCAGCCATAAAAAGGAACGAAATTGAGTCATTTGTTGAGACGTGGATGGATCTAGAGACTGTCATACAGAGTGAAGTAAGTCAGAAGGAGAAAAACAAATATCGTATATTAACGCGTGTATGTGGAACCTAGAAAAATGGTACAGATGAGCCGGTTTGCAAGGCAGAAGTTGAGACACAGATGTAGAGAACAAACGTATGGACACCAAGGGGGGAAAACCACGGTGGGGTGGGGATGGTGGTGTGCTGAATTGGGCGATTGGGATGGACATGTACACACTGATGTGTATAAAATTGATGACTAATAAGAACCTGCAGTATAAACAAACAAACAAACAAAAAACAGCTAATACTCAACTTTCTTTGGGTTATTTGTATGGAAATATGTTAATATAAATGTTTCAGACATTACATGAAATTTCTAAAAATCTTATATATTCTGGTATAATGTTATAAGTCATAATTCTAGTTATTACTTTAAAATGTATATCTCAGAAATAACTAAATTTCCTTGTCAATTGCATTATTAGGAACTTTCATCAAATCTTTAACCGTGGTCATTTTTAAGTCTTCTGTCATTTACAGACAGTTCTGGGTGTGCTCTGATGCTTTTGCAAAAATGTTCCTATAAAAGGGTTTCATCTTCAAGGAATTCATGGAAAAGAAGGTTTCTGGTAACTGACCATACTGCTGAAATGAAAGAATAAGCATTTTCAGAACTCTGATGGAAAACTGATGAATTCATAAAAGTGCTAACAAAAGATCAAGATAAAAAAATATTAATTACATGGGACTGGGTAAACTGATGAGGATGATTATAATTTTTGTGACTTTCTGTTTGAATAAAAAAAAATCCCACAAGGACTCAGAGGTAAAATATATACAAATCAATTTTCACTGCAAAGTAAAGGAGGTATTACAGTGGAGGATTACTGGACTGAATGTCAATATTATGACATAGTGTGAGTGTGTTTCGTGTTTGGTAATTGCAATCATTGTTGCTTTTGTTGTGGTCATCCGTTTACAATGCTTGGTGTCAGTTTATTTATCTCTTGTAATAATAAAATACAGTGTGTGTCTGTGAAAAAAAAGGGAGAAGACTCAAGTCAATAGAATTAGAAATGAAAAAGGAGAAGTAACAACTGACACTACAGAAATACAAAGGATCATGAGAGATTACTGCAAGCAACTATATGCCAATAAAACGCAAAACCTGGAAGAAATGGATAAATACTTAGAAAAGCACAACGTTCCGAAGATAAACAAATGGGACCTAATGAAACTTAAAAGCTTTTGCACAGCAAAGGAAAACATAAACAAGACAAAAAGACAACCCTCAGAATGGGAGAAAATAGTTGCAAATGAAACAACTGACAAAGGATTAATCTCCAAAATTTACAAGCAGCTCATGCAGCTCAATATCAAAAAAACAAACAACCCAATCCGAAAATGGGCAGAAGACCTAAATAGACATTTCTCCAAAGAAGATACACAGATCGCCAACAAACACTTGAAAGGCTGCTTAACATCAGTAATCATTAGAGAAATGCAAATCAAAACTACAATGAGGTATCACCTCACACCAGTCAGAATGGTCATCATCAAAAAATCTACAAACAATAAATGCTGGAGAGGGTGTGGAGCCAATGGGACCCTATTGCACTGTTGGTGGAAATGTAAATTGATACAGCCACTATGGAGAACAGTATGGCGATTCCTTAAAACACTAAAAACAGAACCACCATATGACCCAGCAATCCCACTACTGGGCATATACCCTGAGAAAACCATAATTCGAAAAGAGTTATGTACGAAAATGTTCATTGCAGCTCTATTTACAATAGCCAGGACGTGGAAGCAACCTAAGTGTCCATCAACAGATGAATGGATAAAGAAGATATGGCACATGTATACAATGGAATATTACTCAGCCACAAAAAGAAATGAAATAGAGCTATTTGTAGTGAGGTAGATGGACCTAGAGTCTGTCATACAGAGTAAAGTAAGTCAGAAAGAGAAAAACAATTACCATATGCTAACACATATATATGGAATCTAAAAAAAAAAAAGTGGTTCTGAGAAACCTAGGGGCAGGACAGGAATAAAGATGCAGATGTAGAGAATGGACTTGAGGACACAGCGAGTGGTAAGGGTAAGCTGGGACGAAGTTAGAGAATGGCATGGACATATATACACTACCAAATGTAAAATAGATAGCTAGTGGGAAGCAGCCACCTAGCACAGGGAGATCAGCTTGGTGATATGTGACCACATAGAGGGGTGGCATAAGGAGGGTGGGAGGGAGACACAAGAGGGAGGAGATACGGGGATATATGTATATGTATAGCTGATTCACTTTGTTATAAAGCATAAACTAAGACACCATTGTAAAGTAATTATACTCCAATAAATATATTTTAAAAAATCAGTTAAAAAAGAAATGAAACAGGCAATGTTAAGCTTGTCAATACTTAATAATATAATATCAACTATATATAGTCAGAATTACAAAAAGAAATGGGCAAGTAATTAGAGTGATAATATATTTGTCAACTGGGACAATAGTTATATCTATTAAATCCTAGAAGGGAATTTTAAAAATAGACAAATAGAATCTATAGTTATCTGGCAAAAGACATTAAAAAAACACAAAAACAGAAAAGTTAGGGTAATTATATAGCATACAACAAATTGACTGTAGTAAATCTGAATATGTTGGTAAATGTAATAAATGTAAACAAAAGATGTCTGGTGTAAGGCATAAAATTATGTGCCACCTTGACATCTAAATTCTGGAGGATCCCGAGTAGCCTAGCTGTAAGTCCCTCTATCCACTCTGCTCCCATGGAAGATCCTTTAGGCAGATAATCCCATTTTTGTGGGTACCAGGCACAGGAAGTAGGCACAACCTCACCGTCTTGTTACTGCAAAGTCAGCCACCCATAGCCATGCTTGTCCACTCTGTGGAGTAAGTGGACACTCACTAGGTCAAACCTATCAAAACTAATTATGAAGCTATGGAAATTTAAAGCGTGGCAATGGCATAGAGACAGAAAATAGACTAAAAGAGAATCAAGCATTAAGTGTGAAGAAATGGCATCACAGATCACCAGATAAAAGATAAAACATTGAACAAATTGATCAACACTACCCATTCAGAAAAAAAACATGGATTTCTGTCAAGATACCATTTATAAAAATGTTTCAGGTAAGAAAGCCTAAATGTGAAAAGCAAAATGCAATATATTCTTAAAAGAATATATAGAATAATATTTTTATATTTTCAGGATAGCGACAGCTTTATTAAAGTACACAATCATAAAAGAAAATATTTATTAACTTGACAACATTAAAATTAAACACACCTGCACACCAAAAGGCACCATAAACTTACACAGATTAAATAGATGTGATATGACTGACAAGGGCTTAATCTATCCAGATTAGTATATCCAGAATATATATCAATATGCCACAAATAAATTAGTCCCTCCAACAAATCCTTATTGAATGTCTGTCATATGCAAGGTACTGTTCTAGTTATTGAGGAAACTGTAGGAAACAAAACAGACAATAGCCTTCTCTCACAGGAGAGGCAGGTAATAATAAATAAATGAATAAATGTAGTTATAAATCTCAGATTTTAGTAAGTGCTATGGAAGTAAATAAAGCATGTGAGGGAACATAGAGCTTTGCAGGGGATGAAGGATGTTATTTTAGATAGGCTGTTTAGGGAGAAACAATAAAAAAACACTATTCTTGAACCTAATAGACTACAAGTCAGTATGAGAAGGAAAATAACCCAATAGAAAAAGGTTATTCTCTTTTGAATTCACTCAGTGGCCGAAAGGCCTCTGAAATGTATTTTTAAATAATTTGGCATATGTGTTCATGTCAAGAGGTTTATGGGATTTCAGAGAAAACATTTGGACATGAGTTGATAATTTTTGAAGCTGGGTGATGAATTAATGGCAGTTTGCTACACTATTCTCTCTCTCTTTCTTCCTTTCTCTTTCTCTCTCTCTATATGTACACATATATGAAATCATACATATATAAATATATAATTAAAATTAAATATAACTAAGCATATATTTAAGCATATATGAATTATATATGTTAAGTATACATTTATATTCATATGTAATTAAATATATTAGTATATAATTATATATGGAGTATATATTATATATATACTTATGAGAGAAGGCACAAATAACAAATATTAGAAATGAAACTGGAATATCACCAAAGTTCCTTATCCATAGGTATAAAATAGATAATTAGTAAATATTATTAACAACTTTTTTCAAAATTTTGAAAAACAGACAAATTCTTAGAAAATATAATTTATTAAAGTCAATCCAAAAGAAATTGAAAATCTTCACAATCTTATAATTATTAATGAAGTTGAATCTGTAATTGAATGCTTTGTCACAAAAAAACCCGGGTCCAAATTTAATCACTAATAAATTTCACCAAAAATTTGAGAAAAAACACTATTAAAAAAAATTCCAGAGAATAGAGAGAGAGAAAGGACAAATCTTTACAGAAATATTCCAAATAATATACTTACTGTCTCCTCCAGTAAGGGAACATAATGCCCATCCTGTCCTCCACATTGGGTGTGGACTGGACTCAGTGACTCATGTCCAAAGCATAGAGCATTGAAAGGGGAGAAGGAGTACCGCTGCAGCAGAGAAACCTAGCAAACAGTACCTTAACCAAATGGTCAAAGCACATCACCCACGGTAGGTCATGTTGCTAGTGTGTGCCCCTGATATGCTGTGATGAAGAGGGAACTTAACCTCTGTGACATTCTTTCCAAAACCTCATAACCCCAATCTAACCATGAAAAAAAAATACAGACAAATCCAGATTGAGTAACATTCTACTAAATACCTGACCAGCACCCCTCAAAACTATCAAGGTCATGAAGACAGTGAAAGACTGAGGCACTGTCTTAGACCAAGGACATCAAGGAAACATGTGATGGAACACAATAGGGCATCCTGGATTGGCTCTGGGAACAGAAAAAGTGTGCTAGTATAAAAACTGGGGGATCTGAATAAACTCTGGATTTTAGTTAACAGCAATATATTGTTGACAAACGTACCATGGTTATAAAAGATGTTAACTTTAGGGAAGCTGAATAGTCTATACTATGTTTGCAACCTTTCTGTAAATCTAAAATTATCCCCAAAGTAAAATGTGTATCATCTGTAAGTTTGGGATGAGGTATTAATAAAGCTTTTATTATTTCTAGAGAACATAATTGTATATATAAAAAACCCCAAAGAATCTACAGATATATATTTAGCAAAATTGCTAAAAGCAAGGTCAATACAAAAAACTTAAATGTATTTTTAATTAGTAATAATTATGAAATAAAATTTTAAATAGATTCCAGTTAAAACCAGTATCAAAAACTAGAATATCAAGAAGTCAATAAAAACCAAATGGGCAGAACCCCCACACTTAAAATTATAAACTATAAAATGTGTGTGTTCATGAATCAGAAGAATTGACTATGAAATTTTATAAAGAAATCAATTCTTTCAAAATTGATATATTGATTTAATGGAATCGTAACAAACTGTTTGCTAGCTAACTTTGTGAAATTTGGTAAGCTAAATGTAAAACTTACAGGAAATTCAAATGGTCATGAATAAACAAGTCAATATTGAATATGAAGAGTGGCAATGATAAGTAGGATAATACGGTAGGGACAAAAGTACAGACAAGCAGACTAACAGAACATAATAAAAGTACAAAAGTAGTCATACATACCTTTAATTGGGATGGATGTGGCATTGCAGAGCAATGAAGAAATAACAGGTCTTTTAATCATGGTGATGAACCAACTGGAGATTCATGAAGAAAAAAACAAAAATTGATCCTCACTTCACACCATACACACACACACAAAACAATGGCTATGTGGATTTTGAATCTACATGTGAAAGGTAAACAATAAAAATGTTAGAATATATTCTAATGGGGTATATTAATGATCTTGGTGTAGGAAAAGGTTTCTTAAACACTCTACAAAGAGCTTAAAAATATAAGAAGGTTGATGAATCAGATTACATTAAAATTGTGAACATATCTTCACTGAAATAGTGATCAATAATAATAATAATAATTTCATCAATAATAATGAAAATGTAAGTCACAGCCTAGGAGAAAATATGTCAGACACACACAGCAGAGAAAGGTCCCCCTCTCTATATTATATAATGTGCTTGTACACATCAGTGAGAAAAAGACTCGTTTAAAAAATTGGGAAGACATTTGAGCAAGCGCTTCTCAAAAGGGAGGTTTTTGAATGATCAATGTTTATATAAAAAGTTGCTCAACATCATTAGTCAGCAGGAAATGTACATTAAAACAACCAAGAGACAACACTACATACCCATCATTATTTCAAGGCTGTCAGGAACTGCATTCTATTGCTGGTGCAAGTATAAATTGGCACCACCACATTGGAAAACTATTTTGTAGTATGCCAAGTTTGAACAAAAGTACATCCCTACGACCTGGCAATTTCAGCTCCAGGTCATGGGTACCAAAAGCCATATACAAGTTTTATTTCATACACACCTGAAGATGTGGATTAAAAGTCAAACCTGCTACACAAAATTAGTAGTCAGAAAGTTCCTTGACAAGTCAAGAAGCAAAGCAGTGTGTCGTCATTCATTCCTCAGCTGTCATGGATCAGTTGCCTCTGGAGGATGAGGTCGGTCGGTCAGTAGCTGAGAGGGGGCAGGTATGAGGACACAAGAGCAGTGGTCCAGCTGTCACTGCTGGAGGAAGTCCAATCTACTGAGCAGAACATCCTTTATCCAGAGAGAAATCAATACGTGGTAGCCTAACACTGTGATGGAGTGCTGAGTTGGGGAGAGGATCTGATACCCTTTTATAGGGTTTCTCCAAAAGCAGTTGGAGCCTGGGATAAGCAATTAGGATGTTGAAAGGCTCAGCACTCCAGGCAAGAAGTCTGCATGGGGATGTCAGCCAGAAGAGAGGCTATGGAGGAGGAGCTGGAGTCACTGGGCTTAGGGTCAGAGGTTCAGACCTCTTGACAGGAACTTGGCAAGAGAACAGCAACATCTATCAGAGAGGAATTAGGATTCCAAGAGAGAAACTCTGCCACATCTTTCAAATTGGGACCACTGGGTGAGGATTCGTTCAGTGAGAAAGTGGCCTCAAGCTGTGGTGGACTTTGTCATCATTCCCAGCTCTCCTCCCCATTCCCAGGTCAGGTCAGCATCCCCACAAGTGGGAACAGTTTCCTGCCCCATAACGACTACCTGCTGATAGAATGAGAAGAGCAGGGGCAGAGTGCCAGGTATACACAAAGCTTTCCCTCTCCCAGCAGCATAGCATTGCCCACGAGGAGGCCTCTCCTTCAGCCTGGATCCTGGATCCCAGGAGACCTGTAACCAACATGCAGGCATCATATAACATGTTTGTTGGTGGAAGCCACTGAGATTTTTAGGGCTGTCAGTTCCCACAGCAAAGCTGACTACACAACGCTGAATTCTTGCATGAGCTGGTGGAGCTGCCCCAACAGAACTGCCCTGAAAGTGCAGGGAAGCCTGGAGCACACGGTGGAGGGTGGAGGGCAGGTGACTTGGGGGGGGGGGGCCTGGACACAGGGAGGCCCCGGGGAATTGTGTGCTTCCAGCATGTTCCACGTGGTTCATAACAATCTGGAAAATTATCCCAGATCCATGTGGGTACAGAGAACAAGACTACCGGCAAATCTTACTACCCAATTTCTATTTAATAAGTCGTCAAATGCAACTTAGTATCACAGCTGATTTTTATATTGGTAATGTTTTCCTGAGGTGGCTATTTTCATATACTTCAGAGTCCTCTAGTTTCATATCTTCTTTGTATTTATGTAGATTACCTAACGATGCTGGCTATTTATTCCATTTTTGTATTCCAAATCTTTCTTATCCTTTCAGGCCCAGATCCAATGTCAATCCATTTGCATTCTTATATATGGAAAAAATATCTGTATTCTCATGCTTATCGCAGCATTATTCACAATAACCAAGACATGGAAACACCCCATGTGTCCAACAATAGTTGAATGGATAAAGAAGATGTGATACATATATAATGGAATATTATTCAGCCATGAGAAAGAAGGACATCCTGCTATTTTCGAAACATGGATGTATCATTAGGGCATTTTATTAAGGGAAGTAATTCAGACAAAGACAAATGCTGTATGATATGTACTGTACGCACTCATATGTGGAAACTTAAAAAGCTGAAATCGAGGCTGGGAGCAAGATGGCAGAGTAGTAAGAGGCAGAGATCACCTTCCTCCCCACAGATACATCAGAAATACATCTACACGTGGAACTGCTCCTATAGAACACCCACTGAATGGTGGCAGAAGACGTCAGACCGCCCAAAAGGCAAGAAAGTCCCCACGTACCTGGGTAGGGCAAAAGAAAAAAGCAGTAACAAGTACAAAGGAATAAGGACGGGACCTGCACCAGTGGGAGGGAGCTGTGAAGGAGGAAAGGTTTCGACACACTAGGAAGCCCCTTCGCAGGCGGAGACTGCGGGTGGCAGAGGGGGGAAGCTTCAGAGCCACGGAGGAAAGCGCAGCCACAGGGGTACAGAGGGCAAAGTGGAGAGATTCCTGCACAGAGGAGCGGTGTTGACCACCACTCACCAGCCCGAGAGGCTTGTCGGCTCACCCGCCAGGGCATTCGGGGGCTGGGAGCTGAGGCTCGAGCTTCAATCGGATCACAGGGAAAGGACTGGGGATGGCAGCGTGAACACAGCCTGAAGGGGTTAGCGCACCACAGGTGGACGGGGGGGAGTCCCGGGAAAAGATCTGGAGCGGCCGAACAGGCAAGAGACTTTTTCTTGCCTATTTGTTTCCTGGTGCACGAGGAGAGGGGATTCAGCACGCCACCTAAACGAGCTCCAGAGACAGGCGCAAGCTGCGGCTATCAGCGCAGACCCCAGAGATAGGCATGAGACGCTAAGGCTGCTGCTGCTGCCACCGAAAAACCTGTGTGCGAGCACAGGTCACTATCCACATGGCCCCTCCCGGGAGCCTGTGCAGCCCGCCACAACCAGGGTCCAGTGATCCAGGGACAACTTCCCCGGGAGAACGCATGGTGCACCTCAGGCTGCTGCAAAATCACACTGTTCTTGGCCACTGCAAGCTCGCCCCGCATCCGAACCCCCCCCTCCCCCAGGCCTGAGTGAGCCAAAGCCACCAAGTCAGCTGCTCCATTAAACCCATCCTGTGTGAGCGAAGAACACGCCTTCAGGCGACCTACACGAAGAGGTGGGTCAAATCCAAAGCTGAAAACCGGGAGTTTTGTGAACAAAGAAGAAAAACGGAAATTTCTCCCAGCAGCCTCAGAAGCAGCAGATTAAAGGTCCACAAACAACTTGATGTACCTGCATCTGCTGAATACCTGAATAGAAAACGAATCATCCCAAATTGAGGAGGTGGACTGTGGGAGCAGAATATATTATTTTTTACCCTTTTCCTCATTTTATGAGTGTATATGTGTATGCTTCTGTGTGAGATTTTGTCTGTACAGCTTTGCTTTCACAATTTGTCTTACGATTTGGTCCATCCGTTTTCTTGGTTTCTTTTTGGTTTTTTTACTTAAAAATTTTTTTTCATAATACATTTTTTCTTAATAATAACTTTCTTATTTTTATTTTAAAAAATAAAATTTTTTTATTATTAATTATTTTCTTAATTTTTTCTTATTTTTTTTAAAAAATTATATAATTTATTTCTACATAAATTTTTTCATAATAATTATGTTCTTATTTTATATTTTAAAAAATTAAAAAACTTTTTAATAAATTTTTTAAATAATTTTTTTCATATTCTTTATTTTAAAAAATTTAAAAATTTATTTTTAAAAAATAATAATTTTTTTATTAATAAATTTTTCCTTAATTTTTTTCTTATTTTTATTATACTAACTTTATTTTATTTTCTCTTATTTTATTTTATTTTATTTTATTTTATTTTATTTTATCCTCTTTATTTCATTCTTTCTATTTTTTCTCCCTTTTGTTCTGAGCTGTGTGGATAAAAGACTCTCGGTGCTCCAGCCAGGCATCAGGGATGTGCCTCTGATGTGGGGGGGCCAACTTCAGGACACTGGTCCACAAGAGACCTCCCCAGCTCCACGTAATACCAAACGGCGAAAATCTCTCAGAGATCTCCGTCTCAACACCAAGACCCAGCTTCACTCAACGACCAGCAAGCTACAGTGCTGGACACCTTATGCCAAACAACTAGCAAGACAGGAACACAGCGCCATCCATTAGCAAAGAGGCTGCCAAAAATCATAATAAGGCCACAGACACCCCAAAACACACCACCAGACGTGGACCTCTCCACCAGAAAGACAAGATGCAGACTCATCCACCAGAACACAGGCACTAGTCCCCTCCACCAGGAAGCCTACACAACCCACTGAACCAACCTTAGCCACTGGGGGCAGATACCAAAAACAACAGGACCTACGAACCTGCAGCCTGTGAAAAGGAGACCCCAAACACAGTCAGATAAGCAAAATGAGAAGACAGAAAAACACACAGCAGATGAAGGAGCAAGGAAAAAACACACCAGACCTAACAAATGAAGAGGAAATAGGCAGTCTACCTGAAAAAGAATTCAGAATAATGATAGTAACGATGATCCAAAATCTTGGAAATGGAATAGGCAAAATGCAAGAAACATTTAACAAGGACGTAGAAGAATGAAAGAGGAACCAAGCAACGATGAAAAACACAATAAATGAAATTTAAAATATTCTAGAAGGGATCAATAGCAGAAAAACTGAGGCAGAAGAACGGGCAAGTGACCTGGAAGATAAAATAGTGGAAATAACGACTGCAGAAGAGAATAAAGAAAAAAGAATGAAAAGAAGTGAGGACAGTCTCAGAGACCTCTGGGACAACATTAAACGCACCAACATTCGAATTATAGGGGTCCCAGAAGAAGAAGAGAAAAAGAAAGGGACTGAGAAAATATTTGAAGAGATTATAGTTGAAAACTTCCCTAATATGGGAAAGGAAATAGTTAGTCAAGTTCTGGAAGCACAGAGAGTCCCATACAGGATAAATCCAAGGAGAAACATGCCAAGACACATATTAATCAAATTATCAAAAATTAAATATAAAGAAAACATATTAAAAGCAGCAAGGGAAAAACAACAAATGACACACAAGGGAATCCCCGTAAGGTTAACAGCTGTTCTTTCAGCAGAAACTCTGCAAGCCAGAAGGGAGTGGCAGCATATACTGAAAGTGATGAAGGAGAAAAACCTACAACAAAGATGACTCTACCCAGCAAGGATCTCATTCAGATTCGATGGAGAAATTAAAACCTTTACGGACAAGCAAAAGCAGAGAGAGTTCAGCACCACCAAACCAGCTTTACAACAAATGCTAAAGGAACTTCTCTAGGCAAGAAACACAAGAGAAGGAAAACACCTACAATAACAAACCCAAAACATTTAAGAAAATGGGAATAGGAACATACATATCGACAATTACCTGAAATGTAAATGGATTAAATGCTCCCACCAAAAGACACAGACTGGCTGAATGGATACAAAAACAAGACCCATATATATGCTGTCTACAAGAGACCCACTTCAGACCTAGGGACACATACAGACTGAAAGTGAGGGGATGGAAAAAGATATTCCATGCAAATGGAAATCAAAAGAAAGCTGGAGTAGCAATTCTCATATCAGACAAAATTGACTTTAAATTAAAGACTATTACAAGAGACAAAGAAGGACACTATATAATGATCAAGGGATCGATCCAAGAAGAAGGTAGAACAATTGTAAATATTTATGCACCCAACATAGGAGCACCTCAATACATAAGGCAAATACTAACAGCCATAAAAGGGGAAACTGACAGTAACACAATCATAGTAGGGGTCTTTAACTCCCCACTTTCACCAATGGACAGATCATCCAAAATGATACACTACTTAATAGACTAGTTAATAACCAAGTGATCACTGAAGAAATCAAAGGGGAAATCAAAAAATACCTAGAAAAAAAATGACAATGGAGACACGACGACCCAAAACCTGTGGGATGAAGCAAAAGCAGTTCTAAGAGCAAAGTTTATAGCAATACAAGCCTAACTCAGGAAACAGGAAACATCTCGAATAAACAACCTAACCTTGCACCTAAAGCAATAAGACAAAGAAGAACAAAAATACCCACAAGAGAGCAGAAGGAAAGCAATCATAAAGATCAGATCAAAAACAAATGAAAAAGAAATGAAGGAAACAATAGCAAAGATCAATAAAACTAAAAGCTGGTTCTTTGAGAAGATAAAATTGATAAACCATTAGCCAGACTCATCAAGAAAAAAAGGGAGGGGTCTGGGCAAGATGGCGAAAGAGTAGGACATGGAGATCACCTTCCTCCTCACAGATCCATCAGAAATATATCTACACGGTGAACTGCTCCTATAGAACACCCACTGAACACTGGCAGAATACGTCAGACCTCCCCAAAGGCAAAAAACTCCCCACGTACCTGGGTAGGGCAAAAGAAAAAAGAAGTAACAGGTACAAAAGAATAAGGACGGGACCTGCACCAGTGGGAGGGAACTGTGAAGGAGGAAAGTTTCCACACACTAGGAAGCCCCTTCGTGGGCGGACACTGCAGGTGGCAGAGGGGGGAAGCTTCAGAGTCATGGAGGAGAGCGCAGCCACAGGGGTGCAGAGGGCAAAGCGGAGAGATTCCCGCACAGAGGACCGGTGCTGAGCAGCACTTACCAGCCCGAGAGGCTTGTCTGCTCACCCGCCAGGGCGGGCGGGGGCTGGGAGCTGAGGCTCAGGCCTCAGTCGGATCCCAGGGAGGGGACTGGGGTTGGCGATGTAAACACAGCCTGAAGGGGGCTAGTGCACCACAGCTAGCCAGGAGGGAGTCCCGGAAAAGGTCTGAAGCTGCCGAACAGGCAAGAGCTTTTTTCTTGCCTCTTTGTTTCCTGGTGCGTGAGGAGAGGGGATTCAGAGAGCCCGCTAAATGAGCTCCAGAGACAGGCGCGAGCCATGGCTATCAACGCGGACCCCAGAGACGGGCATGAGACGCTAAGGCTGCTGCTGCCGCCACCAAGAAACCAGTGTGTGAGCACAGGTCACTATCCACACGGCCCCCCCGGGAGCCTGTGCAAACCCCCAGTGCCAAGGTCCCTTGATCCAGGGACAACTTCCCCTGGAGAACGTACAGCACGCCACAGGCTGCTGCAACGTCACCCCTGCCTCTGCTGCCGCCAGCTTGCCCAGCGCCCGGACCCCTTCCTTCCCCAGGCCTGAGTGAGCCAGAGTCCCCTACTCAGCTGCTCCTTTAACCCCGTCCTGTGTGAGCGAAGAACAGATGCCCTCAGGCGACCTACACGCAGACGTGGGTCCAAATCCAAAGCTGAAACCTGGGAGCTGTGCGAACAAAGAAGAGAAAGGGAAATCTCTCCCAGCAGCCTCAGAAGAAGTGCATTAAAGCTCCACAAACAACTTGGTGTACTTGCACCTGTTGAATACCTGAATAGACAACGAATCATCCCAAATTGAGGAGGTGGACTTTGGGAGCAGGATATATTATTTTTTCCCCTTTTCCTCTTTTTGTGAGTGTATATGTGTATCCTTCTGTGTGAGATTTTGTCTGTATAGCTTTGCTTTCACCATTTGTCCTAGGATTTGGTCCATCTGTTATTTTGGGGTTTTTTTTGTTTCTTTGTTTTGAATTAAGAAAATTTTTTTTCATAATACATTTTTTTAAATAATTTTTTTCTTATTTTTATTTTAAAAAATTAAATTCCTTTTTTTCTTAAGAAGTTTTTTTTATTTTAAAGAATTAAAAAAATTTTTTTCTACATAATTTCATAATAATGTTTTTCTTTTTTATTATAAACAAATAAAAATATTTTTTCTTAATAAATTTTTTTCTTTTTTTTTCTTTTTTTTTCCAATATCTTTTTTTTTAATGTGTGAAACATTTTTATTAACATATTTACATACATATTTCCATACAAATACAAATATATGATTTTTAGAAATTTCATGTAATGTCTGAAACTTTTATATTAACATATTTCCATACAAATAACCCAATGAAAGTTTAGTATTTGTTGTTTTGTTTTTTTGTTTTTTTTTATACTGCAGTTTCTTATTAGGCATCAATTTTATACACATCAGTGTATACATGTCAATCCCAAACGCCCAATTCAGCACACCACCATCCCCACCCCACCACAGTTTTCCCCCCTTGGTGTCCATATGTCCATTCTCTACATCTGTGTCTCAACTTCTGCCCTGCAAACCGGCTCATCTGTACCATTTTTCTAGGTTCCACATACATGCATTAATATACGATATTTGTTTTTCTCTTTCTGACTTACTTCACTCTGTATGACAGTCTCTAGATCCATCCACATCTCAACAAATGACTCAATTTCGTTCCTTTTTATGGCTGAGTAATATTCCATTGTATATATGTACCACAACTTCTTTATCCATTCGTCTGTTGATGGGCATTTAGGTTGCTTCCATGACCTGGCTATTGTAAATAGTGCTGCAATGAACATTCGGGTGCATGTGTCTTTTTGAATTACGGTTTTCTCTGGGTATATGCCCAGTAGTGGGATTGCTGGGTCATATGGTAATTCTATTTTTAGTTTTCTAAGGAACCTCCATATTGTTCTCCATAGTGGGTGTATCAATTTACATTCCCACCAACAGTGCAAGAGGGTTCCCTTTTCTCCACACCCTCTCCAGCCTTTGTTGTTTGTAGATTTTCTGATGATGCCCATTCTAACAGGAGTGAGGTGATACCTCATTGTAGTTTTTATTTGCATTTCTCTAATAATTAGCGATGTTGAGCATCTTTTCATGTGCTTCGTGGCCATCTGTATGTTTTCTTTGGAGAAATGTCTATTTAGGTCTTCTGCCCATTTTTGGATTGGGGTGTTTGTTTCTTTAATATTGAGCTGAATGAGCTGTTTATATATTTTGGAGATTAATCCTTTGTCCATTGATTCGTTTGCAAATATTTTCTCCCATTCCGAGGGTTGTCTTTTCGTCTTGTTTATGGTTTCCTTTGCTGTGCAAAAGCTTTGAAGTTTCATTAGGTCCCACTTGTTTATTTTTGTTTTTATTTCCATTACTCTAGGAGGTGGATCAAAAAAGATCTTGCTGTGATTTATGTCAAAGAGTGTTCTTCCTATGTTTTCCTCTAAGAGTTTTATAGTGTCCTGTCTTATATTTAGGTCTCTAAACGATTTTGAGTTTATTTTTGTGTATGGTGTTAGGGAGTATTCTAATTTCATTCTTTTACATGTAGCTGTCCAGTTTTCCCAGCATCACTTATTGAAGAGACTGTCTTTTCTCCATTGTATATCTTTGCCTCCTTTGTCATAGATTAGTTGACCATAGGTGCATGGGTTAATCTCTGGGCTTTCTATCTTGTTCCATTGATCTATGTTTCTGTTTTTGTGCCAGTACCATATTGTCTTGATTACTGTAGCTTTGTAGTATAGTCTGAAGTCAGGGAGTCTGATTCCTCCAGCTCCACTTTTTTCCCTCAAGACTGCTTTGGCTATTCGGGTTCTTTTGTGACTCCATACAAATTTTAAGATGATTTGTTCTAGCTCCGTAAAAAATGCCATTGGTAATTTGATAGGGATTGCATTGAATTTGTATATTGCTTTGGGTAGTATACTCATTTTCATAATGTTGATTCTTCCAATCCAAGAACATGGTATATCTCTCCATCTGTTGGTATCATCTTTAATTTCTTTCATCAGTGTCTTATAGTTTTCTGCATACAGGTCTTTTGTCTCCCTAGGTAGGTTTATTCCTAGGTATTTTATTCTTTTTGTTGCAATGGTAAATGGGAGGGTTTCCATAATTTCTCTTTCAGATTTTTCATCATTAGTGTATAGGAATGCAAGAGATTTCTGTGCATTCATTTTGTATCCTGCAACTTTACCATATTCATTCATTAGCTCTAGCAGTTTTCTGGTGGCAGTTTTAGGATTCTCTATGTATAGTATCATGTCATCTGCAAACAAGGACAGTTTTACTTCTTCTTTTCCAATTTGTATTCCTTTTATTTCTTTTTCTTCTCTGATTGCCATGGCTAGGACTTCCAGAACTATGTAGAATAATAGTGGTGAGAGTGGACATCCTTGTCTCGTTCCTGATCTTAGAGGAAATGCTTTCAATTTTTCACCATTGAGAATGATGTTTGCTGTCGGTTTGTCATATATGACCTTTATTATGTTGAGGTAGGTTTCCTCTATGCCTACTTTCTGGAGAGTTTTTATCATAAATGGATGTTGGATTTTGTCAAACGCTTTTTCTGCATCTATTGAGATGATCATATGGTTTTTATTCTTCAATTTGTTAATATGGTGTATCACATTGATTGATTTGCGTATATTGAAGAATCCTTGCATCACTCGGCTAAATCCCACTTGATCATGGTGTATGATCCTTTTAATGTGTTGTTGGATTCTGTTTGCTAGTATTTTGTTGAGGATTTTCGCATCTATATTCATCCGTGATATTGGTCTGTAATTTTCTTTTTTTGTAGTGTTTTTGTCTGGTTTTGGTATCAGGGTGATGGTGGCCTCATAGAATGAGTTTGGGAGTGTTCCTTCCTCCGTAATTTTTTGGAAGAGTTTGAGAAGGATGGGTGTTAGCTCTTCTCTAAATGTTTGATAGAATTCACCTGTGAAGCCATCTGGTCCTGGACTTTTGTTTGTGGGAAGATTTTTAATCCCAGTTTCAATTTCATTACTTGTGATTGGTCTGTTCATATTTTCTGTTTCTTCCTGGTTCAGTCTTGGAAGGTTATACCTTTCTAAAAATGTGTCCATTTCTTCCAGGTTGTCCATTTTATTGGCATAAAGTTGCTTGTAGTAGTCTCTTAGGATGCTTTGTATTTCTGCGGTGTCTGTTGTAACTTTTCCTTTTTCATTTCTGATTTTACTGATTTGAGTCCTCTCCCTCTTTTTCTTGATGAGTCTGGTTAATGGCTTATCAATTTTGTTTATCTTCTCAAAGAACCAACTTTTAGTTTTATTGACCTTTGCTATTGTTTTCTTTGTTTCTATTTCATTTATTTCTGCTCTGATCTTTATGATTTCTTTCCTTCTGCTAACTTTGGGTTTTGTTTGTTCTTCTTTCTCTAGTTTCTTTAGGTGTAAGGTTACATTGTTTACTTGAGATTTTTCTTGTTTCTTGAGATGGGCTTGTATAACTATATACGTCCCTCTTAGAACTGCTTTTGCTGCATCCCATATGTTTTGAGTCGTCGTGTTTTCATTGTCATTTCTCTCTAGGTAGTTTTTGATTTCCTCTCTGATTTCTTCAGTGATCTCTTGGTTATTTAGTAACGTATTGTTTAGCCTCCATATGTTTGTCTGTTTTACGTTTTTTTCCCTGTAATTCATTTCTAATCTCATAGTGTTGTGGTCCAAAAAGATGCTTGATATGATTTCAATTTTCTTAAATTTACTGAGGCTTGATTTGTGACCCAAGATGTGATCTATCCTGGACAATGTTCCGTGCGCACTTGAGAAGAACGTGTAATCTGCTGTTTTTGGATGGAATGTCCTATATATATCAATTAAATCTAGCTGGTCTATTGTGTCATTTAAAGCTTTTGTTTCCTTATTCATTTTCATTTTGGATGATCTGTCCAGTGGTGTAAGTGAGGTGTTAAAGTCCCCCACTATTATTGTGTTACTGTCAATTTCCTCTTTTATAGCTGTTAGCAGTTGCCTTATGTATTGAGGTGCTCCTATGTTGGGTGCATATGTATTATAATTTTTATATCTTCTTCTTGGATTGATCCCTTGATCATTATGTAGTGTCCTTCCTTGTCTCTTGTAACATTCTTTATTTTAAAGTCTATTTTATCTGATATGAGTATAGCTACTCCAGCTTTCTTTTGATTTCCATTTGCATGGAATATCTTTTTCCATCCCCTCACTTTCAGTCTGTATGTGTCCCTAGGTCTAAAGTGGGTCTTTTGTAGACAGCATATATATGGGCCTTGTTTTTGTATCCATTCAGCCAGTCTATGTCTTTTGGTTGGGGCATTTAATCCATTCACGTTTAAGGTAATTATCGATATGTATGTTCCTATGACCATTTTCTTAATTGTTTTGGCTTTGTTTTTGTAGGTCCTTTTCTTCTCTTGTGTTTCCCACTTAGAGAAGTTCCTTTAGCATTTGTTGTAGAGCTGGTTTGGTGGTGCTGAATACTCGTAGCTTTTGCTTGTCTGTAAAGCTTTTGATTTCTCCATCAAATCTAAATGAGATCCTTGCTGGGTAGAGTAATCTTGGTTGTAGGTTCTTCCCTTTCATCACTTTAAGTATATCATGCCACTCCCTTCTGGCTTGTAGAGTTTCTGCTGAGAAATCAGCTGTTAACCTTATGGGAGTTCCCTTGTATGTTATTTGTCGTTTTTCCCTTGCTGCTTTCAATAATTTTTCTTTGTCTTTAATTTTTGCCACTTTGATTACTATGTGTCTCGGCGTGTTTCTCCTTGGGTTTATCCTGTATGGGACTCTCTGCACTTCCTGGACTTGGGTGGCTATTTCCTTTCCCATGTTAGGGAAGTTTTCGACTATAATCTCTTCAAATATTTTCTCTGTTCCTTTCTCTCTCTCTTTTCCTTCTGGGACCCCTATAATGCGAATATTGTTGCATTTAATGTTGTCCCAGAGGTCTCTTAGGCTGTCTTCATTTCTTTTCATTCTTTTTTGTTTATTCTGTTCCATGGCAGTGAATTCCACCATTCTGTCTTCCAGGTCACTTATCTGTTCTTCTGCCTCAGTTATTCTGCTATTGATTCCTTCTAGTGTAGTTTTCATTTCAGTTATTGTATTGGGCATCTCTGTTTGTTTGTTCTTTAATTCTTCTAGGTCTTTGTTAATCATTTCTTGCATCTTCTCAATCTTTGCCTCCATTCTTATTCCGAGGTCCTGGATCATCTTCACTATCATTATTCTGAATTCTTTTCCTGGAAGGTTGCCTATCTCCACTTCATTTAGTTGTTTTTCTGGGGGTTTTTTCTTGTTTCTTCATCTGGTACATAGCCCTCTGCCTTTTCATCTGTCTATATTTCTGTAACTGTGGTTCTTGGTCCACAGGCTGCAGGATTGTAGTTTTTCTTGCTTCTGCTGTTTGCCCTCTGGTGGTTGAGGCTATCTAAGAGGCTTGATGGGAGGCTCTGGTGGTGGATAGAGCTGACTGTTGCTGTGGTGGTCAGAGCTCAGTAAAACTTTTATCCACTTGACTGTTGATGGGTGGGGCTGGGTTCCCTCCCTGTTGGTTGTTTTGCCTGAGGCAACCCAACACTGGAGCCTACCTGGGCTCTTTGGTGGGGTTAATGGCAGACTCTGGGAGGGCTCATGCCAAGGAGCACATCCCAGAACCTCCGCTGCCAGTGTCCTTGTCCCCATGGTGAAACAGAGACACCCCCCGCCTCTGCAGGAGACCCCCCAACACCAGCAGGTAGGTCTAGTTCAGTCTCCCCCAGGGTCACTGCTCCTTCCCCTGGGTCCTGATGTGCACACTACTTTGTGTGTGCCCTCCAAGAGTGGGGTCTCTTTTTCCCCCAGTCCTGTAGAAGTCCTGCAATCAATTCCCACTAGGCTTCAAAGTCTGATTCTCTAGGAATTCCTCCTCCCATTGCAGGACCCTAAGGTTGGGAAGCCTGACGTGGGGCTCAGAACCTTCACTCCAGTGGGTGGACTTCTGTGGTATAAGTGATCACCAGTCTGTGAGTCACCCACCCAGCAGTTATGGGATTTGATTTTACTCTGATTGCGCCCCTCCTACCGTCTCACTGTGGTTTCTCCTCTGTACTTGGACGTGGCGTATCCTCCTTGGTGAAGTCCAGGGTCTTCCTGTCAGTGATTGTCCAGCAGCCAGTTGTGATTCTGGTGCTCTCGCAAGAGGGGGTGAGAGCACGTCCTTCTACTGCACATCTTGGTCAATCCTTTGTCCAATATGTTATCATTAGATTCTGCTGGTCTTGGAGAGTCTCCTAAAGAGGTGGAGGGCAGCTTCGGCTCATGCTGGGGCAGAAATATCTAGGCGCTCGTTCTACCGCAAAAAGCCGGCGCCAGCTGGCGCCACTGATATATTATTATTTATTATTTATTATTTTATAATAATTTTTATAATAATTTTTTCTTATTTTTTCGTTTAAAAAATTAAAAAAATTATTTTCAAAAATTAATAATTTTTTTATTAATAAATTTTTCCTTAATAATTTATTCTTATTTTTTAGTATAATAACTTTATTTTCTTTTCTCTTACTTTATTTTATTTTATTTTATTTTATCCTGTTTACTACTTTCTTTCTATTTTTTTCCCTTTTGTTCTGAGCCCTGTGGATGAAAGGCCCTCGGTACTCAGGCCAGGCATCAGGGATGTGACTCTGATGTGGGAGGGACACCTTCAGGACACTGGACCACAAGAGACCTCCCCAGCTCCACATAATGCCAAACGGCAAAAATCTCTCAGAGATCTCCGTCTCAGCACCATGACCCAGCTTCACTCAATGACCAGCAAGCTACAGTGCTGGAAACCCTATGCCAAACAACTAGCAAGAGAGGAACACAGCCCCATCCATTAACAGAGGAGCTGCCAAAAATCATAATAAGACGACAGACACCCCAAAACACACCAACAGATGTGAACGTGCCCACCAGAAATAAAAGATCCAGCCTCATCCACTAGAACACAGGCACTACTCCCCTCCACGAGGAAGCCTACACAGCCCACTGAAACAACCTTAGCCACTGGGGACGGATACCAAAACCAACAGGAATTACGAACCTGCAGCCTGTGAAAAGGAGACCCCAAACACAGTCAGATAAGCAAAATGAGAAGACAGAAAAACACACAGCAGATGAAGGAGCAAGGTAAAAACACACCAGACCTAACAAATGAAGAGGAAATAGGCAGTCGACCTGAAAAAGAATTCAGAATAATGATAGTAACGATGATCCAAAATCTTGGACATGGAATAGGCAAAATGCAAGAAACATTTAATAAGGACGTAGAAGAAAGAAAGAGGAACCAAATAACGATGAAAAACACAATAAATGAAATTTAAAATACTCTAGAAGGGATCAATAGCCGAATAACTGAGGCAGAAGAAAGGGTAAGTGACCTGGAAGGTAAAATAGTGGAAATAACGACTGCAGAAGAGAATAAAGAAAAAAGAATGAAAAGGACTGAGGACAGTCTCAGAGACTTCTGGGACAACATTAAATGCACCAACATTCGAATTATAGGGGTCCCAGAAGAAGAAGGGAAAAGAAAGGGACTGAGAAAATATTTGAAGTGATTATAGTTGAAAACTTCCCTAATATGGGAAAGGAAATAATTAGTCAAGTCCTGGAGGCACAGAGAGTCCCATACAGGATAAATCCAAGAAGAAACACGCCAAGACACATATTAATCAAATTATCAAAAATTAAATATAAAGAAAACATATTAAAAGCAGCAAGGGAAAAAGAGCAAATAGAACACAATGGAATCCCAAAAGGTTAACAGCTGTTCTTCCAGCAGAAACTCTGCAAGCCAGAAGGGAGTAGCAGCATAAACTGAAAATGATGAAGGAGAAAAACCTACAACCAAGATGACTCTACCCAGCAAGGATCTCATTCAGATTTGATGGAGAAATTAAAACCTTTATGGACAAGCAAAAGCTGAGAGAGTTCACCACCACACAACCAGCTTTACAACAAATGCTAAAGGAACTTCTCTAGGCAAGAAACACAAGAGAAGGAAAACACCTACAATAACAAACCCAAAACATTTAAGAAAATGGGAATAGGCACATACATATCGATAATTACCTGAAATGTAAATGAATTAAATGCTCCCACAAAAAGACACAGACTGGCTGAATGGGTATAAAAACAATACCCGTATATATGCTGTCTACAAGTGACCCACTTCAGACCTAGGGACACATACAGACTGAAAGTGAGTGGACGGAAAAAGATATTCCATGCAAATGGAAATCAAAAGAAAGCTGGAGTAGCAATTCTCATATCAGACAAAATTGACTTTAAAATAAAGACTATTACAAGAGACAAAGAAGGACAACATATGATAATCAAGGTATCGATCCAAGAAGAAGGTAGAACAATTGTAAATATTTATGAACCCAACATAAGAGCACTTCAATACATAAGGCAAATACTAACATCCATAAAAGAGGAAATCGACAGTAACATAATCATAGCAGGGGACTTTAACACCCCACTTTCACCAATGGACAGATCTTCCAAAATGATACACTACTTAATACACTAGTTAATAACCAAGTGATCACTGAAGAAACCAAAGGGGAAATCAAAAAATACCTAGAAACAAATGACAATGGAGACACGACGACCCAAAACCTGTGGGATGAAGCAAAAGCAGTTCTAAGAGGCAAGTTTATAGCAATACAAGCCTACCTCAGAAAACAGGAAACATCTCGAATAAACAACCTAACCTTGTACCTAAAGCAATAAGACAAAGAAGAACAAAAATACCCCAAAGATAGCAGAAGGAAAACAATCATAAAGATCAGATCAGAAATAAATGAAAAAGAAAAGAAGGAAACAATAGCAAAGATCAATAAAACTAAAAGCTGGTTCCTTGAGAAGATAAACAAAATTGATAAACCATTAGCCAGACTCATCAAGAAAAAAAGGGAGGTGTCTGGGCAAGAGGGCGTAAGAGTAAGACGCAGAGATAACCTTCCTCCCAACAGATACATCAGAAATACATCTACACGGGGAACTGCTCCAATGGAACACCCATTGAAAGCTGGCAGAAGACGTCAGACCTCCCAAAAGGCAAGAAACTCCCCACGTACCTGGGTAGGGCAAAAGAAAAAAGCAGTAACAAGTACAAAAGAATAAGGACGGGACCTGCACCAGTGGGAGGGAGCTGTGAAGGAGGAAAGGTTTCCACACATTAGGAAGCCCCTTCGAGGGCGGACACTGCAGGTGGCAGAGGGGGGAAGCTTCAGAGCCATGGAGGGGAGCGCCGCCAAAGGGGTGCAGAGGGTAAAGCGGAGATATACCCACACAGAGGACCAGTGGTGAGCAGCACATAACAGCCCGAGAGGCTTGTCTGCTCACCCGCCAGAGCAGGCGGGGGCTGGGAACAGAGGCTTGGGCCTCGGTCAGATCCCAAAGAAAGGGCTGGTGTTGGCGGCGTAAATGCAGCCTAAAGGGGGCTAGTGCACCACAGCTAGCCAGGAGGGAGTCCGGGAAAAGGTCTGGAGCTGCCCAACAGGCAAAAGCCTTTTTCTTGCCTCTTTGTTTCCTGGTGCATGAGGAGAGGGGATTGAGAGCGCCCGCTAAACGAGCTCCAGAGACGGGCGCAAGCCACGGCAATCAACGCGGACCCCAGAGACGGGCATGAGACACTAAGGCTGCTGCTGCCGCCACCAAGAAACCTGTGTGCGAGCACAGGTCACTATCCACACGGCCCCTCCTGGGAGCCTGTGCAACCTCCCACTGCCAGGGACCTGTGATCCAGGGACAACTTCCTCGGCGGAAAACATGGCGCACCTCAGGCTGCTGCAAAGTCACACCTGCTTCTGCTGCCGGAAGCTCGCCCCGCATCCGTACCCCTCCATCCCCCCGGCCTGCGTGAGCCAGAGCCCCCGAGTCAGCTGCTCCTTTAACCCCGTCCTGTGTGAGCGAAGAACAGATGCCCTCAGTCGACCTACATGCAGAGGTGGGTCCAAAATCCAAAGCTGAAACCCAGGAGCAGTGTGAACAAAAAAGAGAAAGGGAAATTTCTCCCAGCAGCCTCAGAAGAAGTGCATTAAAGCTCCACAAACAACTTGATGTACCTGCATCTGTTGAATAGCTGAATAGACAACGAATCATCCGAAATTGAGGAGGTGGACTTTGGGAGCAGGATATATTATTTTTTCTCCTTTTCCTCTTTTTGTGAGTGTATATGTATATGCTTTTATGTGAGATTTTGTCTGTATAGCTTTGCTTTCACCATTTGTCCTAGGGTTCGGTCCATCTGTTATTTTGGGGGTTTTTTTTGTTTCTTTGTTTTAACTTAAAAATTTTTTTTTCATAATTTTTTCTTAATAATTTTTTTCTTATTTTTATTTAAGAAAATTAAATACGTTTTTTCTTAAGAAGATTTTTTTATTTTTTGATTTAAAGAATTAAAAAAATTTTTCCCACATAATTTCATAATAATGTTTTTCTTATTTTTTATTTTAAACAATTAAAAATCTTTTTTATTAATAAATTTTTTAAGTAATTTTTTTGTATTCTTTAGTTTAAAAAATTTAAAAATTTATTTTAAAAAATTAATAATTTTTTATTAATAAATTTTTTATTAATAATTTTTTTCTTAATTTTGTTATACTAACGTTATTTTATTTTCTCTTATTTTATTTTATTTTATCCTCTTTATTTATTTCTTTCTATTATTTCTCCCTTTTGTTCTGAGCCGTGTGGATGAAAGGCTCTCGGTGCTCCAGCCAGGCATCAGGGATGTGCCTCTGATGTGGGAGGGCCACCTTCAGGACACTGGTCCACAAGAGACCTCCCCAGCTCCACGTAATACCAAACGGCAAAAATCTCTCAGAAATCTCCGTCTCAACACCAAGACCTAGCTTCACTCAACGACAAGCAAGGTACAGTGCTGAACACGGTATGCCAAACAACTAGCAAGAAAGGAACACAGCCCCATCCATTAGCATAGAGGCTGCGAAAAATCATAATAAGGCCACAGACACCCCAAAACACACCACCAGACGTGGAGGTGGCCACCAGAAAGACAAGACCCAGACTCATCCACCAGAACACAGGCACTAGTCCCCTCCACCAGGAAGCCTACACAACCCACTGAACCAACCTTAGCCACTGGGGACAGATACCAAAAACAACAGGAACTACGAACCTGCAGCCTGTGAAAAGGAGACCCCAAACACAGTCAGATAAGCAAAATGAGAAGACAGAAAAACACACAGCAGATGAAGGAGCAAGGTAAAAACACACCAGACCTAACAAATGAAGAGGAAATAGGCAGTCTACCTGAAAAAGAATTCAGAATAATGATAGTAACGATGATCCAAAATCTTGGAAATGGAATAGGCAAGATGCAAGAAACATTTACCAAGGACGTAGAAGAACGAAAGAGGAACCAAACAACGATGAAAAACACAATAAATGAAATTTAAAATACTCTAGAAGGGATGAATAGCAGAATAACTGAGGCAGAAGAATGGGCAAGTGACCTGGAAGATAAAATAGTGGAAATAACGACTGCAGAAGAGAATAAAGAAAAAAGAATGAAAAGAAGTGAGGACAGTCTCAGAGACCTCTGGGACAACATTATACGCACCAACATTCGAATTCTAGGGGTCCCAGAAGAAGAAGAGAAAAAGAAAGGGACTGAGAAAATATTTGAAGAGATTACAGTTGAAAACTTCCCTAATATGGGAAAGGAAATAGTTAGTCAAGTCCTGGAAGCACAGAGGGCCCCATACAGGATAAATCCAAGGAGAAACACGCCAAGACACATATTAATCAAATTATCAAAAATTAAATATAAAGAAAACATATTAAAAGCAACAAGGGAAAAACAACAAATAACACACAAGGGAATCCCCATAAGGTTAACAGCTGTTCTTTCTGCAGAAACTCTGCAAGCCAGAAGGGAGTGGCAGCATATACTGAAAGTGATGATGGAGGAAAACCTACAACCAAGATGATTCTACCCAGCAAGGAGCTCATTCAGATTTGATGGAGAAATTAAAACCTTTACGGACAAGCAAAAGCTGAGAGAGTTCAGCACCACCAAACCCAAACCAGCTTTACAACAAATGCTAAAGGAACTTCTCTAGGGCAAGAAACACAAGAGAAGGAAAACACCTACAATAACAAACCCAAAACATTTAAGAAAATGGGAATAGGAACATACATATCGATAATTACCTGAAATGTAAATGGATTAAATGCTCCCACCAAAAGACACAGACTGGCTGAATGGATACAAAAACAAGACGCGTATATATGCTGTCTACAAGAGACCCACTTCAGACCTAGGGACACATACAGACTGAAAGTGAGTGGACGGAAAAAGATATTCCATGCAAATGGAAATCAAAAGAAAGCTGGAGTAACAATTCTCATATCAGATAAAATTGACTTTAAAATAAAGACTATTACAAGAGACAAAGAAGGACACTATATAATGATCAAGGGATCGATCCAAGAAGAAGGTAGAACAATTGTAAATATTTATGCCCCCAACATAGGAGCACCTCAATACATAAGGCAAATACTAACAGCCATAAATGGGGAAATCCACAGTAACACAATCATAGTAGGGAACTTTAACACCCCACTTTCACCAATGGACAGATCTTCCAAAATGATACACAACTTAATACACTAGTGTAATAACCAAGTGATCACTGAAGAAACCAAAGGGGAAATCAAAAAATACCTAGAAACAAATGACAATGGAGACACGACGACCCAAAACCTATGGGATGAAGCAAAAGCAGTTCTAAGAGGCAAGTTTATAGCAATACAAGCCTACCTCAGAAAACAGGAAACATCTCGAATAAACAACCTAACCTTGCACCTAAAGCAATAAGACAAAGAAGAACAAAAATACCCCAAAGATAGCAGAAGGAAAGCAATCATAAAGATCAGATCAGAAATAAATGAAAAAGAAATGAAGGAAACAATAGCAAAGATCAATAAAACTAAAAGCTGGTTCTTTGAGAAGATAAACGAAATTGATAAACCATTAGCCAGACTCATCAAGAAGAAAAGGGAGGGGTCTGGGCAAGAGGGCGTAAGAGTAAGACGCGGAGATCACCTTCCTCCCCACAGGTACATCAGAAATATATCTACACGGGGAACTGCTCCAATGGCACACCCACTGAACGCTGGCAGAAGACGTCAGACCTCCCAAAAGGCAAGAAACTCTCCGCGTACATGGGTAGGGCAAAAGAAAAAAGAAGTAACAGGTATAAAAGAATAAGGACAGGACCTGCACCAGTGGGAGGGAGCTGTGAAGGAGGAAAGGTTTCCACACACTAGGAAGCCCCTTCGTGGGCGGACACTGCAGGTGGCAGAGGGGGGAAGCTTCAGAGCCATGGAGGAGAGCGCAGCCACAGGGGTGCAGAGGGCAAAGCGGAGAGATTCCCGCACAGAGGACCGGTGCTGAGCAGCACTTACCAGCCCGAGAGGCTTGTCTGCTCACCCGCCAGGGCGGGCGGGGGCTGGGAGCTGAGGCTTGGGCCTCGGTCGGATCCCAGGCAGAGGACTGGGGTTGGCGGTGTAAACACAGCCTGAAGGGGGCTAGTGCACCACAGGTAGCCGGGAGGGAGTCTGGGAAAAGGTCTGGAGCTGCCGAACAGGCAAGAGTCTTTTTCTTGCCTCTTTGTTTCCTCGTGCATGAGGAAAGGCGATTGAGAGCGCCCCCTAAACGAGCTCCAGAGACGGGCGCGAGCCACGGCTATCAACGCGGACCCCAGAGACGGGCATGAGACGCTAAGGCTGCTGCTGCCTCCACCAGGAAACCTGTGTGCGAGCACAGGTCACTATCCACACGGCCCCTCCCGGGAGCCTGTGCAACCCCCCACTGCCACGGACCTGTGATCCAGGGACAACTTCCCTGGGAGAACGCACGGCATGCCTCAGGCTGCTGCAACGTCACGGCTGCCTCTGCTGCCTCAAGCTTGCCCGGCGTCCGGACTCCTCCCTCCAACAGGCCTGAGTGAGCCAGAGCCCCTGAGTCAGCTGCTCCTTTAACCCCGTCCTGTGTGAGCGAAGAACAGATGCCCTCAGGCGACCTGTACGCAGATGTGGGTCCAAATCCAAAGCTGAAACCCGGGAGCTGTGCGAACAAAGAAAAGAAAGGGAAATGTCTCCCAGCAGCCTCAGAAGAAGTGCATTAAAGCTCCACAAACAACTTGATGTACCTGCACCTGTTGAATACCTGAATAGTCAACGAATCATCCCAAATTGAGGAGGTGGACTTTGGGAGCAGGATATATTATTTTTTCCCCTTTTCCTCTTTTTGTGAGTGTATGTGTGTATGCTTCTGTGTGAGATTTTGTCTGTATAGCTTTGCTTTCACCATTTGTCCTAGGATTTGGTCCATCTGTTATTTTGGGGGTTGTTTTGTTTCTTTGTTTTGATTTAAAAAATTTTTTTTCATAATACATTTTTTCGTAATAATGTTTTTCTTATTTTTATTTTAATAAATTAAATACGTTTTTTCTTAAGAAGTTTTTTTTATTTTTTATTTTTTATTTTTTATTTTGTTTTTCCACTGGAAAAGCATCTTTCAATAGATGGAAACTAGCGTTGTGATAAAAGTTTTTATATATCTAAAGTATGGCTCCAAAATGTAACTATTACATGGAAAATTTTTTTTTCCTATTAAAAAGATCAGCTTTAATATTAATTCCTTACTGTTTTTTTTTTGTTTTTTTGTTTTTTTTAAACATCTTTATTGAAGTATAATTGCCTTACAATGGTGTGTTAGCTTCTGCTTTATAACAAAGTGAATCAGTTATACATATACAATATGTTCCCATTTCTCTTCCCTCTTGCATCTCCCTCCCTCCCACCCTCCCCATCCCACCCCTCTAGGTGGTCACAAAGCACCGAGCTGATCTCCCTGTGCTATGCGGCTGCTTCCCACTAGCTATCTATTTTACATTTGGTAGTGTATATATGTCCATGACACTCTCTTACCCTGTCACATCTCACCCCACCCCCTCCCCATATCCTCAAGTCCATTCTCTAGTAGGTCTGTGTCTTTATTCCCGTCTTGCCACTAGGTTTTTCATGGCCTTTTTTTTTTTCCCTTAGATTCCATATATATGTGTTAGCATACTGTATTTGTTTTACTCTTTCTGACTTACTTCACTCTGTATGACAGACTCTAACTCCATCCACCTCATTACAAATACCTCCATTTCATTTCTTTTTAAGGCTGAGTAATATTCCATTGTATATATGTGCCACATCTTCTTTATCCATTCATCTGTCGATGGACAATTAGGTTGCTACCATGTCCTGACTATTGTAAAAAGAGCTGCAATGAACATTTTGGTACATGACTCTTTTTGACCTATGGTTTTCTCAGGGTATATGCCCAGTAGTGGGATTGCTGGGTCGTATGGTAGTTCTATTTGTAGTTTTTTAAGGAACCTCCATACTGTTCTCCATAGTGGCTGTATCAATTTACATTCCCACCAACAGTGCAAGAGTGTTCCATTTTCTCCACACCCTCTCCAGCATTTATTGTTTCTAGATTTTTTGATGATGGCCATTCTGACCGGTGTGAGATGATATCTCATTGTAGTTTTGATTTGCATTTCTCTAATGATTAATGATGTTCAGCATTCCTTCATGTGTCTGTAGGCCATCTGTATATCTTCTTTGGAGGAATGTCTATTTAGGTCTACTGCCCATTTTTCGATTGGGTTGTTCGTTTTTTTGTTATTGAGCTGCATGAGCTGCTTGTAAATCTTGGAGATTAATCCTTTGTCAGCTGCTTCATTTGCAAATATTTTCTCCCATTCTGATGGTTGTCTTTTGGTCTTGTTTATGGTTTCCTTTGCTGTGCAAAAGCTTTTAAGTTTCATTAGGTCCCATTTGTTTATTTGTGTTCTTATTTCCATTTCTCTGGGAGCTGGGTCAAAAAGAATCTTGCTGTGATGTATGTCATAGAGTGTTCTGCCTATGTTTTCCTCTAAGAGTTTGATAGTGTCTGCCCTTACACTTAGGTCTTTAATCCATTTTGAGTTTATTTTTGTGCATGGTGTCAGGGAGTGTTCTAATTTCATACTTTTACATGTACCTGTCCAATTTTCCCAGCACCACTTATTGAAGAGGCTGTCTTTTCTCCACTGTATATGTTTGCCTCCTTTATCAAAGATAAGGTGACCATATGTGTGTGGGTTTATCTCTGGGCTTTCTATCCTGTTCCATTGATCTATATTTCTGTTTTTGTGCCAGTACCAAACTGTCTTGATTACTGAAGCTTTGTAATATAGTCTGAAGTCAGGGAGCCTGATTCCCCCAGCTCCATTTTTCGTTCTCAAGATTGCTTTGGGTATTCGGGGTCTTTTGTGTTTCCATACAAATTGTGAAATTTTTGTTCTAGTTCTGTGAAAAATGCCAGTGGTAGTTTGATAGGGATTGCATTGAATCTGTAGATTGCTTTGGGTAGTAGAGTCATTTTCACTATGTTGATTCTTCCAATCCAAGAACATGGTATATCTCTCCATCTATTTGTATCATCTTTAATTTCTTTCATCAGTGTCTTATAATTTTCTGCATACAGGTCTTTTGTCTCCTTAGGTAAGTTGATTCCTAGATATTTTATTCTTTTTGTTGCAATGGTAAACGGGAATGTTTTCTTAATTTCACTTTCAGATTTTTCGTCATTAGTGTATAGAAATGCAAGAGATTTCTGTGCATTAATTTTGTATCCTGCTACTTTACCAAATTCATTGATTAGCTCTAGGAGTTTTCTGGTAGCATCTTTAGGATTCTCTATGTATAGTATCATGTCATCTGCAAACAGTGACAGCTTTACTTCCTCTGTTCCAATTTGGATTCCTTTTATTTCTTTTTTCTTCCCTGATTGTTGTGGCTAACACTTCTAAAACTATGTTGAATAATAGTGTTGAGAGTGGGCAACCTTGTCTTGTTCCTGATCTTAGTGGAAATGGTTTCAGTTTTTCACAATTGAGGCCAATGTTGGCTGTGGGTTTGTCATATATGGCCTTTATTATGTTGAGGAAATTTCCCTCTATACCTACTTTCTGCAGGGCTTTTATCATAAATGGGTGTTGAATTTTGTCGAAAGCTTTCTCTGCATTTATTGAGATGATCATATGGTTTTTCTCCTTCAATTTGTTACTATGCTGTATCACGTTGATTGATTTGTGTATATTGAAGAATCCTTGCATTCCTGGGATAAACCCCACTTGATCATGGTGTATGATCCTTTTAATGTGCTGTTGGATTCTGTTTGCGAGTATTTTGTTGAGGATTTTTGCATCTATGTTCATCAGTGATATTGGCCTGTAGTTTTCTTTCTTTGTGACATCTTTGTCTGGTTTTGGTATCAGGGTGATGGTGGCCTCGTAGAATGAGTTTGGGAGTGTTCCTCCCTCTGCAATATTTTGGAAGAGTTTGAGAAGGATAGGTGTTAGCTCTTCTCTAAATGTTTGATAGAATTCACCTGTGAAGCCATCTGGTCCTGGGCTTTTGTTTGTTGGAAGGTTTTTAATCACAGTTTCAATTTCTGTGCTTGTGATTGGTCTGTTCATATTTTCTATTTATTCCTGGTTCAGTCTCGGCAGTTTGTGCATTTCTAAGAATCTGTCCATTTCTTCCAGGTTGTCCATTTTATTGGCATAGAGTTGCTTGTAGTAATCTCTCATGATCTTTTGTATTTCTGCAGTGTCAGTGGTTACTTCTCCTTTTTCATTTCTAATTCTATTGATTTGAGTCTTCTCCCTTTTTCTCTTGATGAGTCTGGCTAATGGTTTATCAATTTTGTTTATCTTCTCAAAGAACCAGCTTTTAGTTTCATTGATTTTTGCTATTGTTTCCTTCATTTCTTTTTCATTTATTTCTGACCTGATCTTTATAATTTCTTTCCTTCTGCTAGCTTTGGGGTTTTTTATTCTTCTTTCTCTAATTGCTTTAGGTGCAAGGTTAGGTTGTTTATTCGAGATGTTTCCTGTTTCTTGAGGTAGGCTTGTATTGATATAAACTTCCCTCTTAGCACTGCTTTTGCTGCGTCCCATAGGTTTTGGGTCGTCGTATCTCCATTGTCATTTGTTTCTAGGTATTTTTTGATTTTCCCTTTGATTTCTTCAGTGATCACTTCGTTATTAAGTAGTGTATTGTGTAGCCTCCATGTGTTTGTATTTTTTACAGATCTTTTCCTGTAATTGATATCTAGTCTCATAGCGTTGTGGTCAGAAAAGATGCTTGATACGATTTCAATTTTCTTAAATTTACCAAGGCTTGATTTGTGACCCAACATATGATCTATCCTGGAGAATGTTCCATGAGCACTTGAGAAAAATGTGTATTCTGTTGTTTTGGGGTGGAATGTCCTATAAATATCAATTAAGTCCATCTTGTTTAATGTATCATTTAAAGCTTGTGTTTCCTTATTTATTTTCATTTTGGATGATCTGTCCATTGGTGAAAGTGGGGTGTTAAAGTCCCCTACTATGATTGTGTTGCTGTCGATTTCCCCTTTTATGGCTGTTAGTATTTGCCTTATGTATTGAGGTGATCCTATGTTGGGTGCATAAATATTTACAATTGTTATACCTTCCTCTTGGATCGATCCCTTGATCATTATATAGTGTCCTTCTTTGTCTCTTGTAATAGTCTTTATTTTAAATTCTATTTTGTCTGATATGAGAATTGCTACTCCAGCTTTCTTCTGATTTCCATTTGCATGGAATATCTTTTTCCATCCCCTCACTTTCAGTCTGTATGTGTCCCTAGGTCTGAAGTGGGTCTCTTGTAGACAGCATGTATATGGGTCTTGTTTTTGTATCCATTCAGCCAGCCTGTGTCTTTTGGTGGGAGCATTTAATCCATTTACATTCAAGGTAATTATCGATATGTATGTTCCTATTCCCATTTTCTTAAATGTTTTGGGTTTGTTATTGTAGGTGTTTTCCTTCTCTTGTGTTTCTTGCCTAGAGAAGTTCCTTTAGCATTTGTTGTAAAGCTGCTTTGGTGGCGCTGAACTCTCTCAGCTTTTGCTTGTCTGTAAAGGTTTTAATTTCTCCATCGAATCTGAATGAGATCCTTGCTGGGTAGAGTCATCTTGGTTGTAGGATTTTCTCCTTCATCACTTTAAGTATATCCTGCCACTCCCTTCTGGCTTGCAGAGTTTCTGCTGAAAGATCAGATGTTAACCTTATGGGGATTCCCTTGTGTGTTATTTTTTTTTCCCTTGCTGCCTTTAATATGTTTTCCTTATATTTAATTTTTGACAGTTTGATTAATATGTGTCTTGGCGTGTTTCTCCTTGGATTTATCGTGTATGGGACTCTCTGTGCTTCCAGGACTTGACTAACTATTTCCTTTCCCATATTAGGGAAGTTTTCAACTATAATCTCTTCAAATATTTTCTCAGTCCCTTTCTTTTTCTCTTCTTCTTCTGGGACCCCTATAATTCGAATGTTGTTGCGTTTGATATTGTCCCAGAGGTCTCTGAGACTGTCCTCAGTTCTTTTCATTCTTTTTTCTTTATCCTGCTCTGCAGTAGTTATTTCCACCATTTTATCTTCCAGGTCACTTATCCTTTCTTCTGCCTCAGTTATTCTGCTATTGATCCCATCTTCAGTATTTTTAATTTCATTTATTGTGTTTTTCATCATTGCTTGGTTCCTCTTTAGTTCTTCTACGTCCTTGTTAAATGTTTCTTGCATTTTGTCTATTCTATTTCCAAGATTTTGGATCATCCTTACTATCATTATTCTGAATTCTTTTTCAGGTAGACTACCTATTTCCTCTTCATTTCTTAAGTCTAGTGTGTTTTGACCCTGCTCCTTCATCTGCTGTGTGTTTTTCTGTCGTCTCATTTTGCTTATCTTACTGTGTTTGGGGTCTCCTTATCACAGGTTGCAGGTTCGTAGTTCCCGTTGTTTTTGGTATCTGTCCCCAGTGGCTAAGGTTGGTTCAGTGGGTTGTGTAGGCTTCCTGGTGGAGGGAACTAGTGCCTGAGCTCTGGTGGATGAGGCTGGATCTTGTCTTTCTGTTGGGCACGTCCACGTCTGGTGGTGTATTTTGTGGTGTCTGTGGCCTTATTATGATTTTTGGCAGCCTCTCTGCTAATGGATGGGGCTGTGTTCCTGTCTTGCTAGTTGTTTGGCATAGGGTGTTCATCACTGTAGCTTGCTGGTCATTGTGTGATGCTGGGTCTTGATGTTGAGATGGAGATCTCTGAGAGATTTTTGCCGTTTGGTATTACGTGGAGCTGGGAGGTCTCTTGTGGACCAGTCTCCTGAAGTTGGCTCTCCCACCTCCGAGGTACGGCCCTGATGCCTGGCTGAAGCACCAAGAGCCTTTCGTCCACACGGCTCAGAGTAAAAGGGAGAAAAAATAGAAAGAAAGAAGGAAAGAAAGAGGCTATAATATAGTGAAGTAAAATAAAGCTATTATAAAGCAAAGCTATACAAACAAAATCTCCCCCAGAAGCATATACATATACACTCACAAAAAAAAAGGAAAAGGGGAAAAATTAATATATCCTGCTCCCAAAGTCCACCTCCTGAATTTGGGATGATTCGTTGTCTATTCAGGTATTCAACAGATGCAGGCACATCAAGTTGTTTGTGGAGTTTTAATCCGCTGCTTCTGAGGCTGCTGGGAGAGATTTCCCCTCCTCGTCTCTGTTCGCACAGCTCCTGGGGATCAGCTTTGGATTTGGACCCGCCTCTGCGTGTAGGTCGCCTGAGGGCATCTGTTCCCCACCCAGACAGGACGGGGTTAAAGGAACAGCTGCTCCGGGAGCTCTGGCTCACCCAGGCCGCGGGGAGGGAGGGGTACAGAGGAGGCGGGGCGAGCCTGTGGCGTCAGAGGCCGGCGTGACGTTGCACCAGGCTGTGGTGCGCAGTGCGTTCTCCCGGGGAAGTTGTCCCTGGATCACGGGACGCTGGCAGTGGCGGGCTGCTCCCGGGAGGGGCGGTGTGGAGAGTGACCTGTGCTCGCACACAGGCTTTTTGGAGGCGGCAGCAGCAGCCCCAGTGTCTCACGCACGTCTCTGGGGTCCGCGCTGATCGCCGCGGCTTGCGCCCTTCTCTGGAGTTCGTTTAGGCGGCGCTCTGAATTCCCTCTCCTTGCGTGCCGCAGAACAAAGAGGCAAGAAAAAGTCTCTTGCTTCTTCGGCAGCTGCAGACATTCTCCCGGTCTCCCTCCCAGCCAGCTGTGGTGCGCTAACCCCTTCAGGCTGTGTTCACGCCGCCAACCCCAGTCCTCTCCCTGCGATCCGACCGAAGCCCGAGCCTCCACTCCCAGCCCCGCCCGCCCCGGCGGGGGAGCAGACAAGCCTCTCGGGCTGGTGAGCGCTACTCGGCGCCAAGCCTCTGTGCGGGAATCTCTCCGTTTTTCCCTCTGCGCCCCTGTTGCTGTGGGATCCGCGCTGTTAGCCGCGGCTCGCATCCGTCTCTGAAGTTCGTTTAGGCGGCGCTCTGAATCCCCTCTCCTCGCTCACCAGGAGACAGGGAAGAAAAAGTCTCTTGCCTCTTCGGCAGCTGCAGACTTTTTCCCGGACTCCCTCCCGGCTAGCTGTGGTGCACTAACCCCTTCAGGCTGTATTCACGCCGCCAACCCTAGTCCTCTCCCTGCGATCCAACCGAAGCCCGAGCCTCAGCTCCCAGCCCCGCCCGCCCCGGCGGCTGAGCAGACAAGCCTCTCGGGCTGGTGAGTGCTGGTCAGCACCGATCCTCCTTGCGGGAAGTGCGGGAATCTCTCCGCTTTGCCCTCCACACCCCTGTGGCTGCACTCTCCTCCGTGGCTCCGAAGCTTCCCCCCTCTGCCACCCACAGTCTCTGCCCGCGAAGGGGCTTACTAGTGTGTGGAAATCTTTCCTCCTTCACAGCTCCCTCCCACTGGTGCAGGTGCCGTCCCTATTCTTTTGTCTCTGTTATTTCTTTTTTCTTTTGCCCTATCCAAGTACGGAGGGAGTTTCTTGCCTTTTGGGAGGTCTGACTTTTTCTGCCAGCGTTCAGTGGGTGTTCTGTTGGAGCAGTTCCACGTGTAGATGTATTTCTACTGTATCTGTGGGAAGGAAGGTGATCTCCGCGTCTTACTCTTCGCCATCTTCTCTCCCCCCCTTTATTTTTTATTTTAAAGAATTAAAAACATTTTTTCTACATAATTTCATAATAATGTTTTTCTTATTATTTATTATAAACAATTAAAAAAATTTTTTCCTACTAAATTTTTTTCTTATTCTTTACTTAAAAAATTTAAAAAATTATGTTAAAAAATTAATAATATTTTTTATTAATAAACTTTTCCTTAATAATTTTTTCTTATTTTTTGGTATAATAATTTTATTTTATTTTCTCTTACTTTATTTTATTTTATTTTATTTTATCCTCTTTACTTCTTTCTTTCTATTTTTCTCCCTTTTGTTCTGATCCCTGTGGATGAAAGGCCCTCGGTGCTCCAGCCAGGCATCAGGGATATGCCTCTGACGTGGGAGGGCCACCTTCAGGACCCTGGTCCACAAGAGACCTCCCCAGCTTCACATAATACCAGATGGCAAAAATCTCTCAGAGATCTCCGTCTCAACACCATGACCCAGCTTCACTCAACGACCAGCAAGCTACAGTGCTGGACACCGTATGCCAAACAACTAGCAAGACACGAACACAACCCCATCCATTAACAGAGGGGCTGCCAAAAATCATAATAAGGCCACAGACACCCCAAAACCCACCACCAGACGTGGACGTGTCCACCAGAACGACAAGATCCAGAGTCATCCACCAGAACACAGGCACTAGTCCCCTCCACCAGGAAGCCTACACAACCCACTGAACCAACCTTAGCCACTGGGGGCAGATACCAAAAACAACAGGAACTACGAACCTGCAGCCTGTGAAAAGGAGACCCCAAACACAGTCAGATAAGCAAAATGAGAAGGCAGAAAAACACACAGCAGATGAAGGGCAAGGTAAAAACACACCAGACCTAACAAATGAAGAGGAAATAGGCAGTCTACCTGAAAGAGAATTCAGAATAATGATAGTAACGATGATCCAAAATCTTGGACATGGAATAGGCAAAATGCAAGAAACATTTAACAAGGACGTAGAAGAACTAAAGAGGAACCAAGCAACGATGAAAAACACAATAAATGAAATTTAAAATACTCTAGAAGGGATCAATAGCAGAATAACTGAGGCAGAAGAACGGGTAAGTGACCTGGAAGGTAAAATAGTGGAAATAACGACTGCAGAAGAGAATAAAGAATAAAGAATGAAAAGGACTGAAGACAGTCTCAGAGACCTCTGGGACAACATTAAATGCACCAACATGCGAAATATAGGGGTCCCAGAAGAAGAAGAGAAAAAGAAAGGGACTGAGAAAATATTTGAAGAGATTATAGTTGAAAACTTCCCTAATATGGGAAAGGAAATAGTTAGTCAAGTCCTGGAAGCACAGAGAGCCCCATACACGATAAATCCAAGGAGAAACACGCCAACACACATATTAATCAATTTATCAAAAATTAAATATAAAGAAAACATATTAAAAGCAGCAAGGGAAAAACAACAATTGACACACAAGGGAATCCCCGTAAGGTTAACAGCTGTTCTTTCAGCAGAAACTCTGCAAGCCAGAAGGGAGTGGCAGCATATACTGAAAGTGATGAAGGAGAAAAACCTACAACCAAGATGACTCTACCCAGCAAGGATCTCATTCAGATTTGTTGGAGAAATTAAAACCTTTACAGACAAGCAAAAGCTGAGAGAGTTCAGCACCACCAAACCAGCTTTACAACAAATGCTAAAGGAACTTCTCTAGGCAAGAAACACAAGAGAAGGAAAACACCTACAATAACAAACCCAAAACATTTAAGAAAATGGGAATAGGAACATACATATCGACAATTACCTGAAATGTAAATGGATTAAATGCTCCCACCAAAAGACACAGACTGGCTGAATGGATACAAAAACAAGACGCCTATATATGCTGTCTACAAGAGACCCACTTCAGACCTAGGGACACATACAGACTGAAAGTGAGGGGATGGAAAAAGATATTCCATGCAAATGGAAATCAAAAGAAAGCTGGAGTAGCAATTCTCATTTCAGACAAAATAGAATTTAAAATAAAGACTATTACAAGAGACAAAGAAGGACACTATATAATGATCAAGGGATCGATCCAAGAAGAAGGTAGAACAATTGTAAATATTTATGCACCCAACATAGGATCACCTCAATACATAAGGCAAATACTAACAGCCATAAAAGGGGATATCGACAGTAACACAATCATAGTAGGGGACTTTAACACCCCACTTTCACCAATGGACAGATCTTCCAAAATGATACACTACTTAATACACTAGTTAATAACCAAGTGATCACTGAAGAAACCAAAGGGGAAATCAAAAAATACCTAGAAACAAATGACAATGGAGACACGACGACCCAAAACCTATGGGATGAAGCAAAAGCAGTTCTAAGAGGCAAGTTTATAGCAATACAAGCCTACCTCAGAAAACAGGAAACATCTCGAATAAACAACCTAACCTTGCACCTAAAGCAATAAGACAAAGAAGAACAAAAATACTCCAAAGATAGCAGAAGGAAAGCAATCATAAAGATCAGATCAGAAATAAATGAAAAAGAAATGAAGGAAACAATAGCAAAGATCAATAAAACTAAAAGCTGGTTGTTTGAGAAGATAAACAAAATTGATAAACCATTAGCCAGACTCATCAAGAAGAAAAGGGAGGGGTCTGGGCAAGACTGCGGAAGAGTAAGACGCGGAGATCACCTTCCTCCCCACAGATACATCAGAAATACATCTACACGTGGAACTGCTCCTATAGAACACCCACTGAATGCTGGCAGAAGACGTCAGACCACCCCAAAGGCAAGAAACTCCCCACGTACCTGGGTAGGGCAAAAGAAAAAAGAAGTAACAGGTACAAAAGAATAAGGATGGGACTTGCACCAGTGGGAGGGAGCTATGAAGGAGGAAAGGTTTCCACACACTAGGAAGCCCCTTCGTGGGCGGACACTGCAGGTGGAAGAGGGGGGAAGCTTCAGAGCCACGGAGGAGAGCGCAGCCACAGGGGCACAGAGGGCAAAGCGGAGAGATTCCCGCACAGAGGACCGGTGCTGAGCAGCACTTACCAGCCCGAGAGGCTTGTCTGCTCACCCACCAGGGCGGGCTGGGGCTGGGAGCTGAAGCTCGGGCCTCGGTCGTATCCCAGGGAGAGGACTGGGGTTGGCGGCATAAACACAGCCTAAAGGGGGCTAGTGCACCGCACGTAGCCGGGAGGGAGTCTGGGAAAAAGTCTGGAGCTGCCGAACAGGCAAGAGCCTTTTTCTTGCCTCTTTGTTTCCTGGTGCATGAGGAGAGGTGATTCAGAGCGCACGCTAAACGAGCTCCAGAGACAGGCGCAAGCCACGGCTATCAACGCTGACCCCAGAGACGGGCATGAGACGCTAAGGCTGCTGCTGCCAACACCAAGAAACCTGTGTGTGAGTACAGGTCACTATCCACACGGCCCCTCCCGGGAGATTGTGCAACCCCCACTGCCAGGGTCCCGTGATCCAGGGACAACTTCCCCGGGAAAACGCACGGCGTGCCTCAGACTGCTGCAACGTCACGGCTGCCTCTGCTGCCGCCAGCTTGCCCGGCATAGGTACCTCTCCCTCCCCCAGGCCTGAGTGAGCCAGAGTCCCTGAGTCAGCTGCTTTTTTATCCCCGTCCTGTGTGAGCGAAGAACAAATGCCCGCAGGCGACCTACACGCAGACGTGGGTCCAAATCCAAAGCTGAAACCCGGGAGCTGTGCGAACAATGAAGAGAATGGGAAATCTCTCCCAGCAGCCTCAGAAGAAGTGCATTAAAGCTCCACAAACAATCTGATGTACCTGCAACTGTTGAATACCTGAATAGACAACGAATCATCCCAAATTGAGGAGGTGGACTTTGGGAGCAGGATATAATATTTTTTCCCCTTTTCCTCTTTTTGTGAGTGTATATGTGTATGCTTCCGTGTGAGATTTTGTCTGTATAGCTTTGCTTTCACCATTTGTCCTAGGGTTAGATCCATCTGTTTTTTGGGGGGGGGGGTTGTTTGTTTTGATTAAAAAATATTTTTTTCTTAATACATTTTTTCTTAATAATTTTTTTCTTATTTTTATTTAAAAAAATTAAATACGTTTTTTCTTAAGAACTTTGTTTATTTTTTATTTGAAATAATTAAGAAAAAATTTTTCTACATAATTTCCTAATACTGTTTTTCTTATTTTTTATTAGAAACAATAAAAAACTTTTTTCTTAATTTTTTTCTTATTCTTTATTTTAAAAAATTTATTTTAAAAATTAAAAAAAAATTTATTAATAAATTTTTCCTTAATAATTTTTTTCTTATTTTTTATTATAATAAGTTTATTTTATTTTCTCTTACTTTATTTTATTTTATTTTATCCTCTTTACTTCTTACTTTCTATGTTTTCTCCCTTTTGTTCTGAGCCATGTGGATGAAAGGCTCTCGGTGCTCCAGTCAGGCATCAGGGATGCGCCTCTGATGTGGGAGGGCCAACTTCAGGACACTGGTCCACAAGAGACCTCCCCAGCTCCACGTAATACCAAAGGGTGACAATCTCTCAGAGGTCTCCGTCTCAACGCCAACACCCAGCTTCACTCAATGACCAGCAAGCTACAGTGCTGGACACCCTATGCCAAACAACTAGCAAGACAGGAACACAGCCCCATCCATTAGCAGAGAGGCTGCCAAAAGTCATAATAAAGCCACAGACACCCCAAAACACACCACCAGACGTGGACGTGCCCACCAGAAAGACAAGATCCAGCCTCATCCATCAGAACACAGGCACTAGTCCCCTCCACCAGGAAGCCTACACAACCCACTGAACCAACCTTAGCCACTGGGGACAGATACCAAAAACAACAGGAACTACGAACCTGCAGCCTGTGAAAAGGAGACCCCAAACACAGTCAGATAAGCAAAATGAGAAGACAGAAAAACACACAGCAGACGAAGGAGCAAGGTAAAAACACACCAGACCTAACAAATGAAGAGGAAATAGGCATTCTACCTGAAAGAGAATTCAGAATAATCATAGTAACGATGATCCAAAATCTTGGACATGGAATAGGCAAAATGCAAGAAACACTTAACAAGGACGTAGAAGAACTAAAGAGGAACCAAGCAACGATGAAAATCACAATAAATGAAATTTAAAATACTCTAGTAGGGATCAAGAGCAGAATAACTGAGGCAGAAGAACGGGTAAGTGACCTGGAAGGTAAAATAGTGGAAATAACGACTGCAGAAGAGAATAAAGAAAAAAGAATGAAAAGAACTGAGGACAGTCTCAGAGACCTCTGGGGCAACATTAAATGCACTGACATTCGAATTATAGGTGTCACAGAAGAAGAAGAGAAAAGGAATGGGACTGAGAAAATATTTGAAGAGATTGTAGTTGAAAACTTCCCTAATATGGGAAAGGAAATATTTAGTCTAATCCTGGAAGCACAGAGAGCCGCATACAGGATAAATCCAAGGAGAAACACGCCAACACACATATTAATCAAATTATCAAAAATTAAATATAAAGAAAACATATTAAAAGCAGCAAGGGAAAAACAACAAATAACACTCAAGGGAATCCCCAGAAGGTTAACTACTGACCTTTCATCAGAAACTCTGCAAGCCAGAAGGAAGTGGTAGCCATATACTGAAAGTGATGAAGGAGAAAAACCTACAACCAAGATGACTCTACCCAGCAAGGATCTCATTCAGATTTGATGGAGAAATTAAAACCTTTACGGACAAGCAAAAGCTGAGAGTTCAGCACCACCAAACCAGCTTTACAACAAATGCTAAAGGAACTTCTCTAGGCAAGAAACACAAGAGAAGGAAAACACCTACAGTAACAAACCCAAAACTTTTAAGAAAATGGGAATAGGAACATACATATCGATAATTACCTCAAATTTAAAGAAATTTAAGAAAAATTACATTAAATTAAAGAAAATTAAATTTCAGAAAATTGAAATCATATCAAGCATCTTTTTGACCACAATGCTATGAGATTAGAAATGAATTACAGGGAAAGAAATTTAAAAAACACAAACACGTGGAGGTTAAACAATACATTACTAAATAACCAAGAGATCACTGAAGAAATCAAATAGAAATCAAAAAATACCTAGAAAGAAATAATGAAATTGAACCTGGGATTAAATTTTTCCAACAAACAAAAGTCCGGGACCAGATGGCTTCACAGGTGACTTCTGTCAAACATTTAGAGAAGCGCTAACACCCATCTTTTTCAAACTCTTCCAAAAAATTGCAGAGGAAGGAATACTCCCAAACTCATTCTATGAAGTCACCATCACCCTGATACCAAAACCAGATAACGATACTACAAAAAAAAAATTATAGACCAATATCACTGATGAATATAGATGCAAAAATCCTCAACAAAATACTAGCAAACAGAATCCAACAACACATTAAAAGGATCATACACCGTGATCAAGTGGGATTCATCCCAGGGATGCAAGTATTCTTCAATATACGCAATTGAATCAATGTGATACACCATATTAACAAACTGAAGAATAAAAACCATATGATCATCTCAATAGATACAGAAAATGCTTTTGATAAAATTCAACACCTATTTATGTTAAAAACTCTCCAGAAAGTGGGCATAGAGGGAACCTACATCAACGTAATAAAGGCCATATATGACAAACCCACAGCAAACATCATTCTCAATGGTGAAAAACTGAAAGCATTTCCTCTAAGATCAGGGATGAGACAAGGATGTACACTCTCACCACTATTATTCAACATAGTTTTGAAAGTCCTAGCCACGGCAATCAAAGAAGAAAAAGAAATAAAAGACATACAGTTTGGAAAAGAAGAAGTAAAACTGTCATTGTTTGTAAATGACATGATACTATATGTAGAGAATTCTAATAATGTCACCAGAAAACTACTAGAGCTAATCAATGATATGGTAAAGTTGCAGGATACAAAATTAATGCACAGAAATCTCTTGCATTCCTATACACTAATGATGAAATATCTGAAAGGGAAATTATGGAAACTCTCCCATTTACCATTGCAACAAAAAGAATAAAATACCTAGGAATGAACCTACCTAGGGAGAAAAAAGTCCTATATGAAGAAAACTATAAGACACTGATGAAAGAAATTAAAGATGATACCAATAGATGGAGAGATATACCATGTTCTTGGATTGGAAGAATCAATATTGTGAAAATGACTTTACTATCCAAAGCAATCTACATATTCAATGCAATCCCCATCAAATTACCAAAGGCATTTTTTATGGAACTAGAACAAATCATCTTAAAATTTGTTTGGAGACACAAAAGACCCTGAATAGTCAAAGCAGTCTTGAAGGTAAAAAACGGAGCTGGAGGAATCAGACTCCTTGACTTCAGACTATACTCTAAAGCTACAGTAATCAAGACAATATGGTACTGGCACCAAAACAGAAACATAGATCAATGGAACAAGATAGAAAGCCCAGAGATAAACCCATGCACCTATGGTCAACTAATCTATGAGAAAGGAGGCAAGGATATACAGTGGAGAAAAGACAGCCTCTTCAATATGTGGTGCTAGGAAAACTGGACAGCTACATGTAAACGAATGAAATTAGAACACTCCCTAACACCATGCACAAAAATCAGCTCAAAATGGATTCGTGACCTAAATGTAAGACCAGACATTATAAAACTCTTAGAGGAAAACATAGGAAGAACACCCTTTGGCTTAAATCACAGCAAGATCTATTTTGATCCACCTCTTAGAGTAATGGAAATAAAACAAAAATAAACAAATGGGGCCTAATGAAACTTCAAAACTTTTGTACAGCAAAGGAAACCATAAAGAAGATGAAAAGGGAACCCTCAGAATGGGAGAAAATAGTTGCAAATGAATCAACGGACAAAGGATTAACCTCCAAAATATACAAGCAGCTCATGCATCTCAATATTAAAGAAACAAACAACCCAATCCAAAAATGGGCAGAAGACCTAAATAGACATTTCTCCAAAGAAGACATACAGATGGACAAGAAGCACATGAAAAGCTGCTCAACGTCAGTAATTATTAGAGAAATGCAAATCAAAACTACAATGAGATATCACCTCACACCAGTTGGAATGTGCATCATCAGAAAATCTGCAAACAGCAAATGCTGGAGAGGGTGTGGAGAAAAGGGAACCCTCTTGCAATGTTGGTGGGAATGTAAATTGATACAGCCACTATGGAGAACAGTATGGAGTTTCCTTAAAAAACTAAAAACAGAACTACCATACAACCCAGCAATCCCACTACTGGGCATATACCCTGAGAAAACCATAATTCAAAAAGATTCCTGTACCACAATGTTCATTGCAGATCTATTTACAATAGCCAGGACATGGAAGCAACCTAAGTGTCCATCAACAGATGAATGGATAAAGAAGATATATATACACATATATACAATGGAATACTACTCAGCCATAAAAAGAAATGAAACTGAGTTACTTGAAGTGAGGTGGATGGACCTAGAGACTGTCATACAGAGTGAAGTCAGAAAGATAAAAACAAATATTGTGTGCTAACGCATATATATGGAATCTAAAAAAAAAAGGTTCTTAAGAACCTAAGGACAGGACAGGAATAAAGACGCAGATGTAGAGAATTGACTTGAGGACATGTGGAGTGGGAAGGGTAAGCTGGGAGGAAGTGAGAGAGTGGCATGGACATATATACACTACCAGACGTAAAGTAGATAGCTAGTGGGAAGCAGCCGAATAGCACAGGGAGATCAGCTCGGTGCTTTGTGACCGCCTAGAGGGCTGGGATAGGAAGGGTGTGAGGGAGGTGCAAGAGGGAGGGGACTTGCGTATATGTGCATGTGTATAGCTGATTCACTTGGTTATACAGCAGAAACTAACACACCATTGTAAAGCAATCATACTCCAATAAAGACGTTAAAAAAAAACAATGTATGTGACCATGCCAAAGAACTCCATTCCTTTGGAGAGGGTGACGCAAGCGCTGACTCTATCTGGACCAGGATCACAATTGCTACCAAATGTAACCAGTTGTTACTCCTAACTGGGTCCCTGATTACAATAATTCTCTTACTGATATTTGGCCCCTGCCTTCTTAATTTACTTGTCTAGTTTGTTCTTTCTAAGGACACAACAGTTTCCCAGACAAGTTGACAGTGATGCAGAGATTCCAGCCACTCCTTGGACGAGATCCTGCTGGAATAACAATAGGAGTAACCCTGGGCTCCTTAATAAGACTGGGTGAGAGCTCTGTGACCCCAAGTAGGTAGGGTCTATGAGCCCCATGCCAGCCTGAAGAAGCTACAAAAGACAGACTTTTGCACTTCATCCTCCCAATAAAGATTTCTTGGGGTTCATATCTCTCAGGGGGGATTTGAGACAGGAGATAGATGGGCTTCAGGCTGAGCAGCTTGACTTGTTCCCTATGGACAGATACTCCAAGATGAAGAGGAGGAGGAGCTAAGACGTGCTTAGATGAGAGACTACATATTTCTCATTTTCGAGGTCAAGGAGACCTTCCCGACTATATAAGCACAGAGAGGTTCCTTGGAGGTCAAAAAGGGAGTGATGTCAACCTACCCATAGGCCTCTTTGCTAGAATCCATCTTGGTTAAGAGATGTGCACGCACACAGGGGAGAACCCTGAGAAAAACCAAATATGGACTCAGAACCAGGCAAAGTGAGATGATTGGCCAAAATAAACCCAGAAGAAATGCCCCATATAAGTGATTCAAACTACCACGAGCACACAACTCTCTCTCTCTCTCTGAGACCACCTGTGTGTCTATCCACAAATACTCTTTTTCCTCCTAATAAACACTTTATTTTGTTTCACTACTTTCCATCTTTGTGGGAATTTATTTTTGCAAAGCCGAAGGGCCAGGGCATTGTCACTGGCCACTGGCCTAGTGTCTAGGATTCGGTGCTCTGACTGCCATGGCCTGACTTTAGTCTCTGGCCAGGGAACTGAAATTCTGCTTCAAGCTGCTCCAGGCCAAGGCCAACTGAGATCACTTCGTTCTTAATTTTGTTGTAAACCTAAAACTGCTCCAAAAAATAAAGTCTTTTTGAAAAGGGAACCCCCCAAAAATGCCTAGAAAACTCATGTAAAATTATCTAGGTTAAAAGGTAACTAGCCTTATGTAAATCCACGCTTGCTATGTCAAGCATAGAAAGCTTTTATGCTTGCTATACTTTTATTTTATTTTAAAATCTCAATTTTGCTTTGTAATTACAGCTTGTCAAATGCACAAATGTGACTTGTAAAAAGTTGTTTTGTAAGTTATTACATAGTAAATCTGAATGTTATTTTTGAAGAACAGTTCTATTAAACCTATAATTTTAACAAATGTATAGATTTGTGTAACTCCACAAAAATCAGGATAAAGAACAGTTTCATCACTGCCCCAAATGACCTCATGTTATCTCTTTATAGTCACATTTTAACCCCTGATGACCACTGATCTGTTCTACATCACTGTACTTCTGTCTTCTCTTGAATGTCACAAAAATGGAATCATACAGTATATAACCATGCCATGAGACTATCTTCTTCAACCAGCATAATTTCTTTAAGATCCATTAAAGTCATTGTGTGAATCAATAGTTTGTTTCTTTTTATTGATGTCTAGTACTCACTTCCCGAAGGATAGTTACACTCAATATGATTAACCATTGTTTTCTTTAGCACTTGAAAAATGTTTTGTCACTTCTTTCTTGTCTTCATGGTTTCAGATGAGAACACTACTGTCATTCAAATCGGTGTTTCCCTACAGGATATTTTTCTCTGCTTGCTTTCAATACTCTTTTTTTTTCCCAACAGTCCAGATATTTTTTTTGAATTTTATTTTATTTACTTTTTATACAGCAGGATCTTATTAGTTATCTATTTTCTACATATTAGTGTATATATGTCAATCCCAATCTTCCAATTCATCCTCCCCCAACTGCTTTCCCCCCTTGGTGTCCATACGTTTGTACTCTACATGTGTCTCTATTTCTGCCCTGCAAACTGGTTCATCTGTACCATTTTTTTTAGGTTCCATGTATATGCATTAATACACAACATTTGTTTTTCTCTTTCTGACTTACCTCACTCTGTATGACAATCTCTAGATCCATCCATGTCTCTACAAATGACCAATTTCTTTCCTTTTTATGGCTCAGTAATATTCTATTTTATATATGTACCACATTTTCTATATCCAGTCGTCTGCTGATGGGCATTTAGGTTGCTTCCATGACCTGGCTACTGTAAATAGTGCTGCAATGAACATTAGGGTGCATGTGTCTTTTTGAATTATGGTTTTCTCTGGGTATATACCCAGTAGTGGGATTGCTGGGTCATATGGTAATTCTATTTTTAGCTTTTTAAGGAACCTCCATACTGTTCTCCATAGTGGCTGTATCAATTTACATTCCCACCAACAGTGCAAGAGGGTTCCCTTTTCTCCACACCCTCTCCAACATTTGTTGTTTGTAGATTTTCTGATGATGCCCATTCTAACTGGTGTGAGGTGATACCTCATTGTAGTTTTGAGTTGCAATTCTCTAGTAATTAGTGACGTTGAGCATCTTTTCATGTGTTTCTTGACCATCTGTATGTCTTCTTTGCAGAAATATCTATTTAGGTCTTCTGCCCATTTTTGGATTGGGTTGTTTGTTTTTTTAATATTGAGCTGCATAAGCTTTTTATATATTTTGGAGATTGATTCTTTGTCTGTTGATTCATTTGCAAATATTTTCTCCCATTCTGAGGGTTGTCTTTTGGTCTTGTTTGTAGTTTCCTTTGCTTTGCAAAAGCTTTTACGTTTCATTAGGTCCCATTTGTTTATTTTTGTTTTTATTTCCATTATTCTAGGAGGTGGATCAAAAAAGATCTTGCTGTGATTTATGTCAAAGAGTGTTCTTCCTGTGTTTTCCTGTTAAGACTTTTATAGTGTCCGGTGTTACATTTAGGTCTCTAATCGATTTTGAGTTTATTTTTGTGTATGGTGTTAGGGAGTGTTCTAATTTCATTCTTTTACATGTAGCTGTCCAGTTTTCCCAGCACCACTTATTGAAGAGGCTGTCTTTTCTCCATTGTATATCCTTGCCTCCTTTGTCATAGATTTGTTGACCATAGGTGCATAAGTTTATCTCTGGGCTTTCTATCCTGTTCCATTGATCTATATTTCTGTCTTTGTGCCAGTACCATATTGTCTTGATTACTGTAGCTTTGTAGTATATTGTGAAGTCAGGGAGTCTGATTCCTCCAGCTCTGTTCTTTTCCCCTCAAAACTGCTTTTGCTATTCGGGGTCTTCTGTGTCTCCATATAAATTTTAAGATTTTTTGTTCTAGTTCTGTAAAAAATTCCACTGGTAATCAGATAGGGATTGCAATGAATCTGTAGATTGCTTTGGGTAGTAGAGTCATTTTCACAATATTAATTTTTCCAATCCAAGAACATGGTATATTTCTCCATCTTTTAGTTTCATCTTTGATTTATTTCATCAGCATCTTATAGTTTTCTGAGTACAGGTCTTTTACCTCCATAGGTAGGTTTATTCCTAGGTATTTTATTCTTTTTGTTGCAATAGTGAATGGGAATGTTTCTTTAATTTCTCTTTCTGGTCTTTCATTGTTATTGTGTAGGAATGCAAGAGATTTCTGTGCATTAATTTTCTATCCTGCTATTTTACCAAATCCATTGATTAGCTCTAGTAGTTTTCTGGTGGCATCTTTAAGATTCTCTATGTATAGCATCATGTCATCTGCAAACAGTGATAGTTTTACTTCTTCTTTTCCGATTTGTATTCCTTTTATTTCTTTTTCTTCTCTGATTACCGTGGCTAGGACTTCCAGAACTATGTTGAATAATAGTGTAGAGAGGGGACATCCTTGTCTTATTTCTGATCTTAGAGGAAATGCTTTCAGTTTTTCACCATTGAGAATGATGTTTGCTGTGGGTTTGTCGTATATGGCCTTTATTATATTGAGGTAGGTTCCCTCTATGCTGACTTTCTGGAGAGTTTTTATCATAAATGGGTGTTGAATTTTGTCAAAAGCTTTTTCTGCATCTATTGTGATGATGATATGGTTTTTATTCTTCAATTTGTCAATATGGTGTATCACATTGATTGATTTACCTCCTTGCATCCCTGGGATAAATCCCACTTGATCATGGTGTATGATCCTTTTAATGTGTTTTTGAATTCTGTCTGCTAGTATCTTGTTGAGGATTTTTGCATCTATGTTCATCAGTGATATCGGTCTGTGATTTTCTTTTTTTCTAGCATCTTTGGTTTTTGTATCAGGGTGATGGTGGCCCCTTAGAATGAGTTTGAGTGTGTTCCATCCTCTGCAATTTTTTGGAAGAGTTTGAGAACAATGGGTGTTAGTTCTTCTCTGAATGTTTGATAGAATTCACCTGTGAAGCCATCTGGTCCCAGACTTTTGTTTGTTGGAAGATTCTTAATCACAGTTTCAATTTCATTACTTGTGATTGGTCTGTTCATATTTTTTATTTCTTCCTGGTTCAGTCTTGGAAGGTTATACCTTTCTAAGAATTTGTCCATTTCTTCCAGGTTGTCCATTTTATTGGCATAGAATTGCTTGTAGTAGTCTCTTAGGATGCTCTGTATTTCTTTTGTGTCCATTGTTACTTTTCCTTTTTCATTTCGAATTTTACTGACTTGAGTCCTCTCCCTCTTTCTTGATGAGTCTGGCTAAAGGTTTGTCAAGTTTGTTTACGCTCTCAAAGAACCAGCTTTTAGTTTTATTGATCTTTGATATTGTTTTCTTTGTTTCTATTTCATTTATTTCTGCTCTGATCTTTATGATTTCTTTCCTTCTACTAACTTTGAATTTTGTTTGTTCTTCTTTCTCTAGTTCCTTTAGGTGAAGGGTTAGATTGTTTATTTGAGATTTTTCTTGTTTCTGGAGGTAGGCTTGTATTTCTATAATCTTCCCTCTTACAACAGCTTTTGCTGCATCCCATAGGTTTTGGGTCGTCGTGTTTTCATTATAATTTTTCTCTAGGTACTTTTTGATTTCCTCTTTGATTTCTTCAGTGATCTCTTGGTTATATATAACATATTGTTTAGCCTCCATGTGTTTGTATATTTTACGTTTTTTTCCTGTAATTTATTTCTAATCTCATAGTGTTGTGGTCAGAAAAGATGCTTGATATGATTCCAATTTTCTTAAATTTACCAAAGCTTGATTTGTGACCCAAGATGTGATCTTTCCTGGAGAATGTTCGATGTGCCCTTGAGAAGTGTAATCTGCTGTTTTTGGATGGAATGTTCTATAAATATAAATTAAATCTATCTGGTCTATTTTGTCATTTAAAGCTTGTTTCCTTATTAATTTTCTGTTTGGATGATCTGTCCATTGGTGTAAATAAGGTGTTAAAATCTCCCACTATTATTGTGTTACTGTCAATTTCCTCTTTTATAGCTGTTAGCAGTTGCCTTATGGAATGAGGTGCTCCTATGTTGCGTGCATATATATTTATAATTGTTATATCTTCTTCTTGGATTGATGCCTTGGTCATTATGTAGTGTCCTTCCTTGTCTCTTGTAACTCCCTTTATTTTAAAGTTTATTTTATTTGATATGAGCATTGCTACTCCAGCTTTCTTTTGATTTCCATGTGCATAGAATATTTTTTTCCATCCCCTCACTTTCAGTCTGATTGTGTCCCTAGGTCTGAAGTGGGTCTCGTGTAGACAGCATATATATGGGTCTTTTTTTTTTGTATCCATTCAGTGAGCCTTCGTCTTTTGGTTGGAGCATTTAATCCAAGCATGTTTAAGGTAATTATTGATATGTACGTTCCTATTACCATTTTCTTAATTTCGGGGGGTTTGTTTTTGTAGGTCCTTTTCTTCTTTTGTGTTTCCCACTTAGAGAATTTCCTCTGGCATTTGTTGTACAGCTGGTTTGATGGTGCTGAATTCTCTTAGCTTTTGTTTGTTTGTAAAGTTTTTGATTTCTCCGTCGAATCTGAATGAGATCCTTGCCGGGTAGAACAATCTTGTTTGTAGGTTCTTCCCTTTCATCACTTTAAATATATCATACCACTTCCTTCAGGCTTGTAGAGTTTCTGCTGGGAAATCAGCTGTTAACATTTTGGGTGTTCCCTTGTATGCTATTTGTTGTATTTCCCTTTTTGCTTTCAATAATTTTTCTTTGTCTTTAGTGTTTGTCAATTTGATTACTATGTGTCTGTTGTGTTTCTTCTTGGGTTTATCCTGCATGGGACTCTCTGTGCTTCCTGGACTTGGGTGGCTATTTCCTTTCCCATGTTAGGGAAGTTTTTGACTATAATCACTTCAAATATTTTCTTGGGTCCTTTCTCTCTCTATTCTCCTTCTGGGACCCTTATAATGTGACTGTTGTTGTGTTTAATGTTGTCCCAGAGGTCTCTTAGGCTGTCATAATTTCTTTTCATTCTTTTTTCTTTATTCTGTTCTATGGTAATGAATTCCACCATTTGTCTTCCAGGTCACTTATCTGTTCTTTTGCCTCAGTGATTCTGCTATTGATTCCTTCTAGTGTATTTTTCATTTCAGTTGTTGTATCATTCATCTCTGTTTGTTTGTTCTTTAATTCTTCTAAGTGTTTGTTCTTTAATTCTTCTAGGTCTTTGTTAAACATTTCTTGCGTCTTCTCAATCTTTGCCTACATTCTTTTCTTTGGTCCTGGATCATCTTCACTATCATTTTTCTGGATTCTTTTTCTGGAAGAATTCCTATCTTCACTTCATTTAGTTGTTTTTCTGAGGTTTTATCTTGTTCCTTCATCTGGCACAAAGTCCTCTACCTTTTCATTTTGTCATTCTTTCTATGAATGTGGTTTTCCTTCCACAGGCTGCAGAATTGTAGTTCTTCTTGTTTCTGCTCTCTGTCCTCTCAGTAATCTTTTCTTTCTCTTGAGCTTTCAGAAGTTTAATTATGATGTGTCCTGTTGTGGTTGTGTTTCAATTTATCCTATTTGTGACATAATAAACTTCTTGAATGTGAGTTTATTTGTTTCACCAAATTTGGGAGACTTTTAGCCATTATTTCTTTCAGTGTTACTTTCTTTCTCCTCCTCCTCTGAGACTGAAAATATCAATGTTGAATGTTTTATTACTGACCTGCCAATCCCTGAGGTTCTGTTCATTATTTTCAGTCTATTTACTCTGTTGTTCAGATTAGATAAATTTTATTGTATGTTCTCATGTCCTCTGATTATTCCTTCTGTCATCTTCACTCTACTAGTCAGCACATCCAGCAAGCTTTTTATTTCTGTTTTGTATTTTTCTGTTCCATGTCTTTTCTTTTTTTTAAAAAAAACGTTTTTATTGTAGTATAATTGCTTTACAATGGTGTGTTAGTTTCTGCTTTATAACAAAGTGAATCAGTTATATATATACATATATACCCATATCTCTTCCCTCTTGCATCTCCCTCCCTCCCACCCTCCCTATCCCACCCTTCTAGCTGGTCACAAAGCACCGAGCTGTTCTCCCTGTGCTAACTTCTATTCCTTTGCTTGGATTTTCCATTTTTGCATTTGTTTCAAGATTTTTTTTATTGCTTGTTGAATCATTTTATGCTTGTTTCTTTGAAATAATTGTCAGAAAATACTAACATTTGATTCATTTCAGTGTTGGCATCAGTTAATTTTTTGTCATTTCAGTTCCTGTTTGTTTCTTGTACAGTTTTCAATATTAATTTAGAAGATCTGGATTCTTTCTTTTTAAATAAAACTTAGTAGGTATTCACGATTTTAGCTTATTATGCCAGTCCTGTCCCAATAAGGGGGGTTTGTTCCAAGGACAATCTAATTTTCCATCTTTGCAGTATTATTTTTGTTTTTTTGGTGTATCTCATTCCTCTGGATCTGTACTGGTCCCTGCTGGTGCTGCTTGAGAGTGAGGAAGGAACTTCTCCAAACTGGGTTACCTGGTGTCTCTCAATGGGTGAGGGAAACACTGTTCTGCAGAGACAAAGTGCTGGTGGTGGTATGAACCCCCTTCCCTGTGCCCTTGGCTGAGTGGTTTGTCTGGGTGGGGGAGGGGAGTGTCAGACCTTGATGGGAAGGAGTCATTTTCCAGGCTGGGCTGCCTGTTGTGGCAATTCCCCTTCCTAGTGCCCCTGGACCATGTGTTGTGGTAGAGAAGTGAGGGGTAAAGAGGTGGGAAGGGGGCTTCAGACTTGCTGGGAAAGGAGAGCTCTTATCCTAGGTACTTACTGTTAGCAAAGCTTCTAATCAATTGACTCCCCTGGTTAGTTCCCCTGGGCTCACCTAGTGTTAGTGGTAGGACTCCCATTTGATCCTGGGGAGGAATGTACCTACTTGGGCTACCTTATGTTGCTATAAGGGGATTGGGAGATTCTGGGTCTGTATCACCTCTCCTGATACTTTATTCCTCAATACCAGGGGTCCCTAAGCAGTTCACCTTCCTTTTACCATCTTTCAGCGTTCTCCTTTAATTGTTCCTTGTATTACTTCCAGTGTTTATTATTGTTCTCAGTGGAGAGGAGCAGAGAGAGATGTCAGTGCCATCTTAGCTCAAAGTCCTGAGTTCTCTATTTCAATTTTAAAATTAAGAATAAAGTCTCTGGATCTGGCAAATAGATATCTGATACTGATAGCCTCTCTCCCATTTTCTAGATGAGGTTCAGTCCTACAGACACAGAGGTTATATAATGAAGGAGAAATGCAAGTATATTTGAGGAATGCAAGTATAATGAGGAAGCACAAGTTCTTCCTCTGAATATTCCTCCTGTCAATCTCCAAAGAAGTCCTGTACTGTGGATGGGAATATCCAAGACATCTTGCAATGATTAGATATTGACTTGGGGTTAATGCTACTTCCTGGGGTCTCCAAATACCATTTGTCTCCACTAGTCAGCGTGAATACTCTTGGGATCCAGGTGATAAATACAATTTTGACTTTAATTTTCCTCATATTATGCCCTGTAAGTATGTAGTATACATGCTACTAAAATTAAGATAAATTCTAATAAAATTCAAGCACCTGCAATCTTGGAAGTTCTGGGTGTCCAATAGTGTGGGCACATTAGGACAAACCTCCCAAAATGGAAAACAATTTCTGTTTTAAATTCCTGACTTCTAAGAAATATGCACCTCACTTGTGGGCATCTTTGAATTTTAGAGGAAACACAAAACACTATTGCATATATTGTGCTGATCCCAATAGTAAGCGGTCTGCAGATATCCAGGCATGGGTGGGTCTCAGAGCAGAAGAGCATTCTCCAGTGAGAGCCAGAGGATGATTGCATTCAGGTCCCAGAGCCACCATTTTGTGTGATCTTGGACAAATCTATCCTGCTTTGGTTTGCTCACTGGTAAACTGGAAATAAAAATAATAACACTTCATAAGGCTTTTAGGAGAGTTATAAGAAACAACCTATGCAAAATACTTAAAGTCAGAAATATATACATACATATATATATTTTGCTATGCCTGGTGGCATGTGGGACCTTAGTTCCCTGACCAGTGATCAAACCCATGTCCCCTGCATTGGGAGCAAGGAGTCTTAACCATTGGATAATCAGGGAAGTCTCTGAAATATATTTTTAAGAAATGTCAGTTATTAGTTCCTTTACTCATATTATCATTACTGTAATTATTTTTATAATTGTTACTATGTGACTAAGAAAAATGAAGACTTCTTTAGATTTGGTTGGATATTTTTATTTCAAATATTTTCCACCAATCTGTGGCTTGCTCTTTTCATTCTTTTAATGGTGTCTTCTGCTACAGAAACTCTTAATTTTCATGAATTTAAAATTATCAATCTTTTCCTTTTGGTTTAATGTTTTTTGTGTGTGAAGATGTTAACTTCTAGAAACTATTTGTATTTTTTATGTTTAGCTCTATAAACCATCTGGAATTGATTTCTGTGTAGAGTTTGTTGTTAGGTTCAAGATTCCTTCTTTTATCCATTTGGATATTCAATGAATCCAGTGAAATTTATTGCAAGGACCATCTTTCCCCTGTTATACTATGGTGGCAAAGATGATAGATAGATAAATAGATGATAGATAGATAGATAGATAGATAGATAGATAGATAGATAGATAATAGATAAATAGATAGATCTGTGTGTCTTTTTAAAAAAATTCTCTTTTGTTACTTCAGTCCTTTTGTCCCTTTCTGTGCCAAAATCATATTTTGTTAATTATAGTAGCTTTTAAATAAGACTCTATATCCAGTGGATAAGCCCTCCAACTTTGTTGAAGATGTTCTTGGTTTTTCTTATGTCTTTACAAGATTCAGCTTATAAATTTCCACAAATGGCCTGCTAGGATTTTGACGATTTAATTGAATCTATAGATCAAAGCAGAGAGAACTCATGTCTTTACAACATTATATCATCCAATTTTGGACCATGGTATATTTCTCTAATGATTTAGGTGTTCTTTAATATTTTTCAGTAATGTTATTGAGCCTTCTGTGTAGTTTTCTTGCACATCCTTCCTTTCTTTCTTTTCTCTGTCTTATTAACAGAGTAGAGTTCACAAATCTGAAGTGTTCAACCAGATTAGCTTTTAGATATCCAGGTACATATGTAATCATCATTTAGAACAGGCTGTAATATATTTTCAGCACCTCAGCAGAATCTCTGTGCTCTTTCCTAATTGATACCTCTCCCCCAAAGGTAACAGCTATTCTGACCTCTAGTAGCAGAGACAACATTGTGTTTGAATTTTATATTTGGAAGCACACAGGATATGCCTTTTAAAAATTTATTTATTTATTTATTTTTAATAGTAGGTCCTTGTTGTTTATCTATTTTAAACATAGCAGTGGGATAGATTGAGAGTTTGGGATTGACAGGATATATCTTTTTGAGTATGGCCTTTTAAAATCAAATTTATATCTGTGATATTCATGCACAATGTTGTGTGTTGTAGGGTTTAATATTTATTATTATTGTGTTGCATTTCACATTGTTAACATACCTATTTACTCATTCTATTAATAAACATTTGTGTTATTTCTGTTTGGGACTATTATGCTGCTGTAAACATTATTGTACATGTTTTTTGGTAAGCATAGCACTTTCAACTCTTAGTCATATATCCCCAAATTGCTGGATCAGATAGGCTATCTATCTGTCATCTATCTGTCTGATACTCCCTACTATAGTGTGTATACATGGTTGTTATATATAGTTGGTTGGTACTGTGCAATTATTACCAAACTGGTACACCCATTTACACTTCTACCAGCAATATATGAATTTTAGCCATTATGGTAAATAGATACTGAAGTACCTGTTCAAGTATATTTGACTCATTTTATATTGTGCTCATTTTATATTGGACCATTGATATTTTCATAATCATTTGTAAAATTTCTTGTTACAATTTAGATGAGTGATTGTTTAATTTATTGTATGGTAAGTATCTTCTTCCTGTATGTGGCTTGCCTTTTTTATTCTCATAATATTGTACTTTGCTAAATGGAAATTCTTGATTTTTATAAAGTCAAATTTATTAGTTACTTTTTGTAGTTGGTGGTGTTGTGTCCTGTTCTTGCTCTAAACTTGCAAAGATATTTTCCCATGTTTTCTTTGAGAAATATTATTGTTTTTATCTTTAACTTTTACATCTATGATCCATTCCAAATGAAATTTTATGTATGGTGTTAGGTAGACGTCAAGATTTATTTTTTTATTACATATGCCTAGCCAGTTGACACAGCATTATTTATTGAAATGATGATCATCATTTTTTTACTGAATTGCAGTCATTCCTTTGTTGTAAATCAAGTGACTACAAATTTATGGGTGTGTTTCTTGTTTGTTACTCTATTTCAATGTTTTATTTTTTCCTTGTGCCAGTATCCATGCTTAATTATTTACTAATGATTTATAATAGTTATTGATATGTAGTAGTATAAATCCTCCAGCTTTGTTCTACTGTGTGTGTTTTTTTAATTGATTGCTCTGGCTATTTACATTCTTTCATTTCATATAAATTTTAGAATCCTAATTTAGAAACCTACTTGGATTTTGACTGGATTGCATTGAATCTATAGATCAGTTTGGAGACAGAGGAGATTGACATCTTAACAACATTGAAATGTCCAATCTATTTAAGAGTATTTAGCTCCATTTATTTAAGTCTCTTAAATTTCCCTCAACAATGTTTTGACTTTGATTAGATTTATTCATAGGTAACTTTATATTCTTGATACTATTGTAAATAGTGTTAAGTTGCTTTTTAAATTGTTTTCTTATTGTTTGCTGATAGTGTTTATAAAAACAATAGAAATGAAGCTAACTTGTTATATTGGCCTTGATATCAGCAGGTTTTCTAAAATCAAAATCATTTATTTATAGATTCTTTTGGGTTTTCTGTGTAAACAATCTTCAAATAGTGAGTATTCACCTTCCTAATTTCTACTAGTCTTACCTTTCTTGCCTTTTTACACAGCATACAACCTCCAGCACAATACTGAATATAGGTGGCGTAGTGGACGTCTTTGTCTTGTCCCTCACCTCAAGGAGAAACATCCAATATCATCATTATTTTACTGTGAACTGTGGTTTTTTTCATAGGTACCCTTAAAGATACTAGAAACTTATTTCTATTTCTAGTAGCTATGGTCCGAATGTTTGTGACACTCCCAAATTTTTTTGTTGAAATCCTAATGCCCAGTGTGATGATTTTAGGAAGTGGGGCCTTTGGGAGGTGATTAGGTCATGAAGGTGGAACCCTCATGAATGGGATTCCTGCTCTTATAAAAGAGATCCCACAGCCCTCCCTAGCCCTTTCCACCATGTGAGGACACTGAAACATGTCAGCAGTCTCCCACCTGGAAGAGGGCCCTCACCAGAGGCTGGCCATGCTGGCAGGCACTGTGATCTTGGCCTTTCAGCCCCCAGAACTGTGAGAAACAAAGTTCTGATGTTTATAAGCCACTCAATCTCTGGTATTTTGTTATGGCAACCTGAACAGACTAGGATACTAGTTAACTAGGAATATTTAATTATAAACAATTGTTGATTTTATCAAAAGTTTTGTTCTTTACCTTTTACATCAGGGGTCCCCAACCCCCCAGGCCACAGACTGGTAGTCTGTGGCTTGTTAGGAACCAGGCCGCACAGCAGGAGGTGAGTGGTGGGCTAGTGAGTGAAGCTTGATCTGCCACTCCCCATCGCTCCCCATCGCTTGCATTACCACCTGAACAATGCCCCCCCTCGTCCATGGAAAAATCATCTTCCGCAAAACCGTTTCCTGGTGCCAAAAAGTTGGGGACTGCTGTTTTACATGACCATTTGTCTCTTCTCCTTTATTCTGTACATGTAATAGATAATACCGATTAATTTTTTTAAAAAAGTGTACTTGGTTATGTGTGTCTTCCTTGTATGATTGTTGCTCCATTGAAGATGATGGAGCATCTTTTCTTCTGGCTGCTTTTATGGATTTGTTCTTGTCTTTAGTTTTCAGCTGTTTTACTCTGATGTGATTTGGTGTACTTTTCTTTTTAACCAGCATGGAATTCAGAGACTTTCTTGATTGTATGACTTGTCATATTTCATCTATTTTAGAAAAATCTGTGGCCAGTGTTATTTTGTTTGTTGTGTTTATTTCATTCATTATCACTTCTCTCTCTCTAGGATGAGAGTAACATATATGGTAGAGCTCTTTTCCATGCTTCATGTGCCTCTGGTATTCATTTCTGTATTTTTCAATCTTTATTCTCTTTAGGCTTCCATCTGGATATTTTTTACTGACATGTTTACCAGTTTATTGGTACTTTCTTCTTCCCTGTCTAATCTATCTTTATACTCATCTGAGTTAGTAATTTTAGTAATACTTTTATTTACAAGACTGTCCATTTGATTTATTTTTATGCAGTTCTCTGTTAAAACTTGTTATTGTGTCCTCTATTGTGAATATATTAATTATAATTATTTTAAAGACCCTGTCTAATAATTCTAATTTTTAGGTAACCAATTAATTTGTTCTTATTATCTATTTTCTTAGAGTTAGCCATTTGGTCCTGTATCCTGGTGTTCCTTATAATTTTGTATTAAATGCTTGTCACTGTGTATGAAAATTTGTGGAAACTCTGGGGGATATTACTTTTCTCCAGATAGGATTTAATGCTCTCCTTTCAGGCATATATACCAGGAGGAGGGCAACCTGATTCAACCAAGAGTAAAAGTTTTGAGTCTGGATATCAGACTATTTAAAGGCTGGCTTATTTCTGGATTGTCCTTGTTCCTGGAAAATAGACTTTCAGGGTTTCAACCCAAGTGGTACCATATTTACAAATCATTTTCCCTCCTTGCTGAACTCTAAACTCCATTTTTCCCACCAGCACCATGAGACAAATGAAAGGTCTGCATAAACATTTAACCTCTCAATATCTGCTCAGTGATTAATTTTTCAGCTTCTTACCCTTCCATAGCTTAGGTTTTGACATGAGAGTAAAATCTCACAGAATTCAGGGCTCCCTTGTCTGAGGTCCTTTTCTCTGGAATCAGATCAATCAAGATCTGACTGACTTGGTAGCCCTAAGAAGTCTCAATGCTGAAAATCAGCAGATGTTCCAAGGGGAAAATGTGGAAGAGAGTATCTAACCTACCTCAATGTTTTCCTTTCCCCAAGATCATGGTGCTCAAGTTCTGGGTGCCTTGGTTTCTCTCCAGAAACTTCAAAGAGCTGTTGGTCATTGTTTGTTTCTGTTTGTTTTTAAATACAGCTTTCTTGGCAGGAAGCTTAGTCTGATAAAAACTACTTAATCATTGCCAGAATTATGTCTCCTACTGCTGTTATTTCTTCATGTTGTTGTATGAGAGATATTCCAAAGCAAATTTGGTGAAACTAGAAAAAGGATAGCTACCATATATGTGGATTGGTTACTGGATGTAGTTGTTGATGCTATTTTCCAATGTTGGTAGAGGGTAAGTGCACATTTTCCATTTTATGAAGATGTCAATTTGGGTATGCTATTTTTAGAAGAAGGGTGTGTATGAATGGTAAACACCCAAAGGGGTGGCGTATTTGGAACTTGTAATATTTTCAACTTGAAAACATCTGGAAATTCTTCAAGTTGCCCCAGTACTCACTTTGTAATCTTGATCTATATCATTACAAATGGCAAAATGTCAAGATACAGTGTCTCTGTAACCCATGGCAACTTCTGCTTGTGCCTGAATCATAATCCAGCAAATCAGATGTTTCTCTCCAGCAATTTCAATCTGAAACAAGTCATTCCAGGGACACTGGAAAATTCAAGTGGACAGCAGTTGTGGAGTCCATTATATAAAGAAGAGAGTCCAGTGTCCCACAGCAGAAGGCTTTTTCTGTGGCATGGTTCTGACTGTGGTTCTGACTGCCATGCTTCCTTTGGTTTCTGCCCATTTTCAGAGTTTTACTGGAAACTTAACATCAATTATGTAAATTAAATTTGGATTTTTTTGGTTTGCTTGTACTCAGAAGCCTTGGTAAGTATACTGTCAGTGTTTGTACTAAAAAATCCAGTGTCAGAGGAAAGTATGAAGGACGAGTTGAAGTAGAATATTCAACATAGGTCCTCAAAGCAGGACATATAAGTGATATATCAAAAATCCATCTAAACAGCCAATACATGTCAGAGAATTAAAGAAAAAAGGCAGTATAAAAAACTGAATGGACTAAATAGCAAATACCAGGAAATAATGATACAAAACACAATGATGGAGTTATGTATTCCCAGGAACCACATGGGAAAGCAATTCCATTTAAAGGGATTGCAACAGAACAAAAAATAGTAAAACAACAACAATACAATATGTCAAAGTATGGGTCATGTCCTCTTGTTGTATAGAGTCTAATAAAGGAAATTGGACATTTGTGTACCTATAACAAAAAACCAAAATGTCCAATTTCATTTTAAAAAAGAATATATAAAAGGACCCCAAGGAAGAAAAGGTAAAATTAATCTGGGTAATTGGGGAAGAGTAGTATACAGTATTGGCCTGAAACTTACCTTGGAGGATTGGAGGCAAACAGATGGAAGGAAGTAGGGAAAGGGCATTCTGAGCAGAAGGAGGTAGAAGTATAGGGTGTTTACAGAAAACAAGTACTGAAGATCCCACATGGATTCAGAGAAAGAATGAGAAGTAGAGTCAGGCAATTAAGGTTGGAAAGATTGTTTGAGAGAATCAGACAATGGAGGGTATTTAATGTCATGCTAAAAATTTGAATCTTATCATGGAGGTCGAAGGGAGCCAGGAAAATATTTGGGACAGTGTATTGACAATTAAATCTGTTTTAGAAACAGTATTAATTTGCATAAAAGTTATTTGGTCAAAAGGTACAAACTTCCAGTTATAAGGTAAATAAGTACTAGGGATGTAATGTACAACATGATTAGCATGGTTAATATAAATAACACTGTTGTATGTTATATATGAAAGCTGTCTAGAGAGTAAATCCTAAGAGCTCGTATCAATGGAAAAAATTATTTTTCTTTTATTTTCTGTATATCTGAGATGATGGATGTTCACTAAACTTACTGTGATAATCCTTCCATGATCTATGCAAGTCAAATCATTATTCTGTGCACCTTAAACTTATACAGTGCTGTATGTCAATTATATCTCAATAAAACTGGATAAAAATAATAGTAAAAAAAGTAATAGCTCAGCTAAAAAAAGGTGTGTTGACAAACGTCATGGGTTGAAAGAATGTTAGTTACCACTTGTGAGGAGCTCTATCTCTCCCTTTCTGTCTCTCTCTGTCTCCACCTCTCTCATCTATCACTCTTAGTAATAGTAAAATAAAATATTTTGAGAGTGTCAAAACATAATGTATCAGGAAATAGACCCAAAGATTCAAAAGTAGAATTAATGGGAGATCAATCACTGGAGATGGGAAAAGAAAGGAATAAGGAATATTTATAGCCAATTATCAATGGAAACTCAAAGGAGAAACTGGTTTGTGGCAAGAAATACTTTTTAAAATTTAGTTTTGAATTTGAGATGACAAAGGACATATAGGTAGACATATTCAACTGACAAAATCAGG